>NC_082697.1:58051578-58651578 GCF_949987515.2 Delphinus delphis
GACATTTATAAAATCTTAGGTGTTTTGGAAAAACGTTTTGTGTGTGTGTGTGCCAGATTTCCTGCCCGATGCCCAAGGGAGATGTCCACCCACTCAGAGCAGCATCCCAGTGCCCTGTAATAGTGCCCGGGCCTGGGGGAGGCTGTGGCCCACTCATCGTCCCCTCTCTGATCTCTTCACTCCACCCTGAGCAGAGAGCAAATGCGGAAACCACCCTGTACTGACTCCTGGCCCCACTGTCAGCAGAGGGGCCCTCCATGCCAGCTGGGACACCCACAGGAAGCTCCTGGCCTCAAGCCACTTAAAGGATACCAGCATTTGGGCACCAGTGTGTGCCACCATGCTGTTCAAACCTGCCACGTCCCTGCCAGGGAGCCCTTGCCACAAGGAAGTCAGGGGCACATGTCCTGGAGTCGGCCCATCTGGGTTTAACTCGGTACCTGCCCATCAACAGCTGTGTGATGTCAGGAAGTTCCGTAAGGCCTCTGAGCCTCAGTCTCCTCTTCTGTCAAATGGGGCTGATGATAGAACCTGCCTCACTGGGGCAGCTCAGCCCTGTGGGTGCTTCACGCTGTCCCAGTATCTGAACAGCTGCTTGTTGAGGGGCTGGGGGGAGCCAGAGGGCTCGAGCAGCCCGCCCCCCCACCCCTCGCAGGGCAGCTGGCCCAGCTCCTCCAGGCCACTCCACAGGGAGCTTGCATGTAATCTCCCCAATGCCCTCAGGCTCTGCCAGGCAAGGGCACCTCTGGGCAGCTTCCCTGATAGAGCCACCAAAGAAGGAGCCCCCGTAGGCGGCGTGCACTCTTACAGCACCTCCTGCGGCTGACGGCCACGTGGGGAGGCACACATAGAAATGGGGTGACCATTGTGCTAGAGATCCTGGGGGCAGTCACTACAGGGGTGTTGCCTACAAGACCCATGCACTGGAATGCAGGAAGTAAGGTGCGGGGGTCGGGGAGCAGGTGGCCGAGGTGGGAGGGGGCCGGCCTGGGGAGGGCGTGTGGATTTCATACTGAGCGCTCAGGGGAGGGCTGCGCCTGATTCATGTCTGTCTGAGCTTGTGTGGCAGCTGGGGGGGGGAGTGGATTGGAGACGGCGGTGCGGGGGCCATTGGGGTCCACCCAGGAGCCGGGAGCCAGGCGGGCGGGGGTACGCCCTTAGCTGGCATGGTCGGTGATGGGTTTGGGTACAGCTTGCCAGGTTGTGGCAGATCTGCCCCTGAGGATGGTGCTCTCCCCGCACGTCGATAGCACCTCAGGGTTGGCAGAGCATTTCCCACTCGTGATCTCAGCAACACCACGAGGAGGGGGAGATGGAGAAACTGAGGCTGGAGAGGCGAGGTGACCAGCCAGCTCGCACCTCCAAGAAGCAGTAATGTGCTTGGATCTCTGCCCCGCTGAGCCGTTCTGAGGTTGAAATGTCTCAGCGGCTCGGGCAGCACTGAAGAGGGTTTCTTGAGGCTCGCCACGTTGCTAGCCTCAGGCTAGGTGTCTCCATACTCAGGGGTCACAGCAGCCTGCAGGGGAAGGCCCTGTACCATCCCCACCTAACAGGTGAGGCAGCTGAGGCCCAGAGGTTAAGTCACACAGTGACTACGTGGTGTTGTCGGTCACTCCAAGGCCATCTCACCCCACAGTCTGCTCAGGGCTTGGGGACCTGAAGAAATTCTTGGCCTCACCCTGGAGGAGTCACAGGTGGAAGCTGAGACACCGTGATCTCAACTCACACGTGATGTCCCCTCACACGTGGTTCCTGAGCTCCAGTTCCCACTACTAGGCCGAGAAGGGTTTTCTGAGCACACCTGTGAGAGCGCGCTGATAAATCAGGCCTGAGGCGCCTGTGCTTGGCTGGCCGCACTAAGTGGTTGTCTAGGTCTCCTCGAGCCAATTGACATTTGCCCAATAGGCGTGATGTATCAACAGCTTTTTCTCCTACCTTTTGTAGCCCAGGCTGGCTGTCAGCCAGAACTCTTTAAAAATATATAGTAAGGTGCCGACCTGCAATGGAAAATGCTGGTGCACCAGCCAAGCAGAAGCCTCTGCAGTAGAAATTTAAGGTCTGCTGGTCAAGGATACATTTAGAAACCTTCTGGAAAGTTCTGGGGCTGGCAGAATATAGTCAAGGCCTGCAGCGATGTGAGTCTGGGGACTTCTTTAGCTCTTTGCCTTTGTGAAGCCACAAAGATGGATGGGTTTTGGGGAAAGCAGTGGAGTTCACCTTTTCATTCATTCTTTTGTTCCGTAAACATTTATCGAGCATCCACTGTGTGCCAGGCGCTGTGCTTGGGTTTGAGGTGACAGCCATGAGCAAACAAGACATGTATGGCCCTGCCACATGGAGCTTGCAATCTTATAAGAATAGTAGGCATTTTTCATAGAATCCTACCAGTAAATAACTGGTTGATGATGGGGAACCTGGCCTTCTCTAATGGGGATCGGGGAAGCCTTCCCTGAGTAGGTGGTGCGTGTTGACAGTGGAAGGTTTCATTGGATAAACTGGATGGGGAGGTAAGAGGGTGTTCCAGGTAGGAACAGCATGTGCGGGGGCCCCGAGTCAGGAAGGGACTGAGCCACAGAGTGAGGGGGGCAGGCTCCACTGGCTCCCCATCAATGGTCCACCTTCTGTGCTTCAAGGTCTGTTCCACGCATGTTCACGGATTCATTATCTCACCTTCAGAACCTCCTGGGGAGAGGTAGGCACGTGTTCAGTTTGCATTTGAGGTTTTCTGAGGCTCAGGGTGGGTAAGTAACTTACCTGGACCTGCACAGCAAGTCAGCCGCACGGGTGTCCATCCTACCTCTGCCTGACTCTGACTCCAGCTCATAGCCTCACTTTCTATGTTCTCGTTTTTACTCTTATTCCCTATCTTTGTTATTACTGACATGGCTCAGGGGCCTGCCAGAAGGCTCAGAGCCCCATAACTAACAAGCCCGCTGGAGGAGAATTCCTTCTAAGTTATTGGCCTCAAATCTGCAAACAGCCAGAAGCTCAAATCTGTGCCTTGAAAGTGTCTCCTGTCCCCAGCATGTGGCACTTGCTCAGCAAACCACTCAGTTGATTGACTCTCCACCTCACTTCATCCACCTTAGAGTAAGCACGTCCCTGAATCTCCGTCAGGAAGCACATCCAAATGAGGGGCAGTGGTGCCGTGCCTGAGGAGCCAAGGGGGCCGAGTGCACTGTCCAGCATCCCAGGGCGTCCCTCCAGCCTCAGGCTAGAGAGTGGCCTCATTCTCCCACCAGCACTGGGGTCATGGGGCCTCCTCAGCTCAGCACAGCCTTCGGCTCAGCTCCTTGGTCCTCCAGGCACGTGGGCTTGTCCTTCCACGGTCCTGTACCTCCGCATCTTCCGTGGGGTGGCCAACTAGGTGATCAGGAAGTCAGTCGACTAGAACCCCTACACTCAGCTGGAGAGGCACACAGGCACTGCCCCCACGGTGCCCGGGGAAGAGGCATAGCCCTTGTGGAAGCATGGAGTCCCAGCCCAGGCAAGATCTTCTCCCGCCTGAGGCCCTGGCCCAAGCCAGCCTACCCCTGTGCCCTCCATCTTGGCTACGTGTTTCTAGAATCGCCTTGGAGAGCATTTGAGAAGCCCCAGTGTCCATGCCCAGTGCAGCCCAGTTAAAAGAGTGAGGCGAGGGTCACTGTGTTCGGTGACTCGCCCTGGCTCGTTCAAATGTCCACCCAGTCTTGAGAACACAATCGGAGACGAAGTCCTTTTAGGTGGCTTTACAAGAGGGTTCTCGGTGACCACTGGGGTCAAATGCTGTGTCCTGATTGTCATTCCTTTAACCCTCAAATGCTCACCGAGCATCTACCATGGGTTTGCACGACACGGGGCCCAGCATGACCGAGGTCCCTTCTCCATGGGCCAGCAGCCTCGGTGGCCGCCTAGAGATGGATTGACAGCTTGGCAGGCTGCGGGGTGCTTAGTCAGGAGCTCTCCTCCATCAGAGCAGCTTCTGCTTAGCGAGTTTGGGGGAACCAGGGGGTCTGGTATAGGAGCAGGATGTATTCGATACCCTGGGCCCAGTTTCAGGAGAGGCCAATTCTTCAAACTTGTCCCACTTTCGAGAAACCTTATGAGCACTGCCCTGCGCCACGCTCTGCCAAGTCTGGGGAGTGGAAGGTTCTAGACAGACCCTGCCCTCAGGGAGTTCACAGTGTCCTGAGGAAGATGACGCCTTACCCACTCTTGCTGTGTAGTCTGGTCATGCATGATGGTGTGGGAGTCCAGGACAGGGGCACCGGCCCTCCCAGAACTGGAGGGCAAGGAGGGCTCCTGAGGGAGGTCTTGACAGATGGGCTAGGTTAAATGTGGGGCGTCCCGGGCAGGCGGCAGTACCCAGGCTGTAAAAACCATGGTGTGCATGTGCGTCCTGCGAGCAGCCTGAGCCATGCAGGCAGGAGGCGGCAGGAGATGACCCCCGTGCCTGTTGACTGTCCTGGACTTCCTCGGAGGACCCAGGGAAGCACTGATGGGCTTCAAGCAGGGGGAGCTAAAGGCTGCCCACTAAATGACCACAAATAGCCGGCCCCAGGGGCCGGCCCCAGGCTGGGCTGCCCACGGGATCCCATGACCCACACTTAGCTGGAAGGAATATGCGGCCGAAAACATGTCTTCACGTAGAGCAGCTGGAGACAAACCACTTCTCCATTCCAGGGCCAGAGCTCACCCAGCCCCAGGCACTGTCCGGGAAGTGCAGCCCCGATCCAGTCCCCTCTCACCACTGCGCCCCGTATCCTAGGCCAGGGGTTCACTGACTTTTCCTACAGGGGCGTGTGATGTCTGTCAGAAGGAGGCTCCACCTGCAGCCTCGCAGGACAATATGCAAATGAGCAGGCGGGGCCTTCACTTATAAAACCAGGCCCATTGCCTGATTTGGGGATTTGGCCTTCCGGAGGTTGTTTGCTGCCTCCTGACCTTGGCCTTCAAAATCCGTCGTGCTGCTTCTCTCCATGGCCAATTTGGTATTCTCAGCACCATAGCTAGAGAGGATCCTTTTCAGGTGTAAGTCAGATCATGTGTGTCCTCTGCTTAAATCCGTCACTGTCTCCCATTTTACTCAGGACGAAAGCCAAATTCCTTACAGTGGCTCCGGAGGTCCCACAGTCTGCTCCCTCTGCTGCTCCTAAGACTGACCTTGCCTCTTCCCACTGTCCCCTGGCCACTCCAAGGCAGCCTCAGGGGCCTCAGCTGAGCCTCCACTGTGCCAGATGCCCCTACCTTGCAGCACCTGCACTGGGTTGGCCTCTGCTTAGAACACTGTCTTCCCAGGTACCTGCCTGGCTCTGTCCTCTGTCTCATTCCTCAGACCTCGCTATCTCCGAGGGGTCTTCCCTGACCATCCTGTGCCCCACTCCCAGCCCTCCAGACGCCCCCTGCCCTGCTTAACTCTCTTCGTCGCATTCATTCCCTCCCAACACTTTCTGTTTCTTCATTATCTGCCCACCCCACCCCCCCAATCCTGTCCCATCCCATTATTGAACTGTAAGCTCCAAGACAGCAGACACTGTTTTGTTTACTGCTAAATGCCCAGCTCTCCTGGAGATGTACCGGGAGGTATATAGGTGTTGCTTAGAAAGCATTGGGTGGATGGATGGACGCATGGATGGGTGCATGGATCGATGGATGGATCGATGGATGGATGGAGCCAACAAGTCTTCAGTACCCCTTTACATGCTAGACATTGTTCGTTGTGGACTCAGGGGTGAGCAAAACAGATCCGTCCTTTTGGAGCTCCCAGGCCATGTGGATGCCATAGATAGTCCAGAACACTGACCGTGATCGGGGCCCTGAAGGGACCGGCCAAGAGCTGGGACAGTGTGCAACAGAGGGATCTGACCTGGACAGGATTCCTGAGGGTAGGAATCCATCCCAGACAGGAGCCCACACAGATGGGAGAGCCGTTGATGCCTGGTCCCACAGGCTGCCCAGATCCTCAAGGAATAAAAACATTACTGTCCATGTGACACCTGCTGCCAGTTTGGCTGGACACACAATTCCCCTTTGTGATCAGTTTCCACCGTGGCCACATAAGTGGGGCCCAAGACCTTGGTCCTGCTTCCCAGGAAGGTGTTTAGCCCCAGGCCCCCAGCAACAGCTCCTCCCCTCGTTAGTGAAGAGGAAGGAGAAACTGGACCTAGGACATTTTTCTGATGAATTCTGTTGGAAGGGATAGTTCTTGGCGCAGAACCTGATGTGAAGAATGAAACATTTTATAATACTCACAGAACAGATGGCAGAATCTGGAGTGGGAGTTTCTTGAAAAGGTCAGGTGGTGGGCTCATTCAGCATAGTCGGGGATACATGTGTTTGTAACCCCCAAGTTAATTCACAACTAGTTACACAGGGGATGAAAATGTTCTAAAATTGATTGTAGTGATGGCTGCATAACTCTGAATGGACTAAAAATCATTGGATTATACCTTTAAATGTATAGATTATACAGTTAGGTGAGTTACACCTCAATAAAGGTGTTGTATTTTTAAAACGAGTTCTAAACTAGTAGGACTCACAAAGTTGTCATCTTTTTCTGACGACCAGGTTATCTCATTTGTGTCCCATTTAATTATAAAACAGTCCGATTTATGCAACATTTTCCTTCAAGCAATCCAACTGTGAAAAAAGAAATTGGAACCCGCAAAACATTCTGGAATAATTTGGAAACCTTCATGCAATCCAGTCTCACCTGGCACCCTTCCTCTTCCCTAAAATTTGCCTTTTTTCCATTTCTTTTTGACTTTGAAGAAATGACTCTGTTCTTGCTGGTAAAATAGCCTCCTGTTCCCTTTCCTGTAAATTATGAGATAAGTTTGCATTTCATACCTTTCCAGAAATCTCTGTTGATTGTGGTCTGACCTCAGAATCATGACTTCTGGGAAAGAAAGTAGGTATTAGAATCACTGCTGCAAGCATTTGTTGAAAACCTCTGAAGTAGCAAGGGTTCATTTGCGTTGTAGATCTGAGACAGAAAACAGGTGAATACTACCTGCTGGTCGCTCTGCAGGTCACTTCCTGCTGTTGGTAGATGACACGTCAGCCACTCTTTCCAGCTCACTCCAGTGACTTTTAAAATTTGATCCTAAATGCCCCACGTTATTTCTTGGAGATGCTTAGGGCTAGTTGTGCTCCTCTTTTTGTGTGGTTGAAACTGGCGAGGGGGTCTGGAGCCCTGGCTCAGAGCCATGCCTAGTGCTATGACTTAATAATGCCAGCTCCTATTAATTGAGCAGTTACTATATATCAGCCCCTATGCCAAGCATGGTTGTATGTATTCTTCTCATTTAATCCTCACAACAATGCATGAGGTAGGGATTATTTTCCTCCATATTGTACTCAGGGAATCCAAGGCTCAAGGCTCCACAGGAGGTCAGCATCCCAGGGCTGGGACTTGAACATGTCTGTTTCCAAAGCCCACACTCGCACTCGCCTTACCTCTATTTCCCTGTCCATACCCTGGCACTTAGACCCGCCAGCCCGGTACTCCATCCTCCCGTCCCTTCTCTGAGGATAGCTGTGAAAGCGCAGCAGTCTTGTAGGATGGAGAGCAGCTCAGATACTGAAAACACTGTTGGCACCCTCCCCCCACGCATGGCAGTGATGGACCAAAATGCTCTCCTTCTAGTGACGGGTGATGTGCCCTTCACAGGCCTGGAGGATCCCCAAAAGAGACGCTCCAGCAGTTCTGTTTAGGAGGCAGGATGTGCTTCTGTCCAAAGAAGTGCTCTTACGATTATTTATTAATTGTGAAAGGGAAGAAGAAAAGAACAGGGTTTCCTGGAAAGGGATAAAAGTTCAATATGATAAACTCCCAAAAAGCAGTCAAAGGCCAAAGAAAAATAAAGGACGGAGAGAGTAAGAGAGATGATGAATCAAAGTGGCAAGTATGTGAGTAGCGCCCCAGGAAGGGGCCGTATTTCATGGTGATGGAGGTGTGGCAGCCGAGCGGAGCACGAGCGAAAGGGGGTGGTGGTGGCAGTGAGTCAGGGAGAGTGGGACTCAGCCCTGTAATGTCACCAGGGCCCTGGGGATGAGCTGGCAATGACAGGAATGGATGGAAGCAGTCCTGTGTCTGCTGTTGCTGCAGGCCCCTTGTATGCATCTGTGGCGTTAACGCATGCACGTAGAAAATTGTCAGTGGAAACTGTAAGGCTACAAGAAGAAGAGAGCACCATGGTCCCTCCACCCCAGAAAAAAACCATCACTAATATTTCACTTTACTTCTTATCTGTGCTTTCTCTGTTTTTTATTCTCTTTCTCTTTTTTCCCTAATCTTTAATTACCCAAGAAATGCATGCATTGACTCTTTATTAAAAAAATAAATAAAATGTTACAAACGGGACCTAAGTCCCCTTTGACCACTCCTCCGCATTCCCCCCACTCCCTGGACGTCCACGGTTTGGCTCATCTCCTTCCAGAACCTTCTCTGTGCAGCTGCACCCATATGTGCACCATAGCCAGTGGGCAGCGCAGGGCCTCAGCCCTTCCCTGCAGTTCTGAAATCCACACAGCCCTGAGCACCAAAGGAGTCTATATAACCCACTTGGGGGCAAAACCTGCCCTGAACTATTTATAGGCTATGTATAAGACTTGCAGGGACTTCCCTGGTAGTCCAAGTGGTTAAGAATCAGTCTTGCAATGCAGGGGATGCCGGTTCGATCCCTGCTTAGGGAACTAAGATCCCAATGCTGTGGGGCAACTAAGCCTGCAAACCACGGCTAGAGAGAAGCCCGAGTGCCGCAGTGAAAGATCCCCCGTGCCGCAACTAAGACCCGAAGCAGCCGAAAAATAAATAAATGCTAAGAAAAAAAAAAAGACTTGCAGATACCATTTATTGTGAATAGACTTGGTTTTTTCCTGCAGAAATTTAATAGGTTTGGTTTTTAGCTGCCTAAGACCCAGCTGAGGGTCTAAAGTCTAGAACACATCCAGCCTCAAAGGTTTAGGATAAGGGCTTATGGATCTGTGGTTGTCTTATGATTTGGGCTGCTCTTTTTTTTTTTTTTTTAACCTAAACAGAATCATCATTCTGCATACCCTTCTGCAGCCTGCTTTTCAGACACCACTGTGAATCACAGATCTTCCTGTGTTAATGCGTATAGATTTCGCGCATTCCTCTTCAGGGTTGTGTAATATTCCATAGTGTGGATCCACGTATTCCTTTGGCTGGGCGTTTTAGGTGTTTCCTGGTTTTTGCCCCCCAGACAGTGTTGCTGTGGGCACCCTTGGACGCGTGTGCAGCCTAAGATCAGAACTGCTGGGTCATGGGGTGTTTTTTGTTTTGTTTGTTTGTTTTTCCCTTCTCCCTGTCCCCACACACCTGCTATTCCCTATACAACAGAGGGTTCCTTTTTTAAAATTTAACTATAGTTAATTTATAATATTGTGTTAGTTTCAGGCATACAGCTTCAGATCCTTTTCCATGATAGGTTATTATGAGATATTGAATGTAGTTCCCTGTGCTCTACAGTAACTCCTTGTTGTGTAGGGGTTTTGTTTTTAACAACGTTGCTATCATGCCAGAAGCATTTCCCTGTGCTGTCAAACACCTCTTCCTAATACTTCATTTTTCATGGCTACATATAGTCTGGGTCTGGGTATTCATTTCTTACAGCTGCTATAATACAGTACCACAAACTGGGTGGCTTAAAACAACAGAAATGTATTGTGTCGCAGTTCTGAAGGGTGGAAGTCTGAGATCAAAGCATCAGCAGGGTTGGTTCCTTTTGAAGGCGATGAGGAGGAATCAGGCCTCTCTTCTGGCTTCTGGTGGTTTGCTGGCGATCTTGTTGTTCCTCGGTTGCTACACACATCAGCCCGATCTCTGCTTTCACGTGGTGTTCTCCCTGCATATGCCTGTGTCCAAATGTCCCCCATTTCATTAGGACACCACTCACATTGGATTAGGGCTCACTCTAATCTCAACTAATTACATCTGTGGAATGACCTTCTTTCCAAATAAGGTCACATTTTGAGGTAGTTGGGGTTAGGACATCAACATAAGAATATGGAGGAGACATAATTCAACTTGAGAAGTCTGGAGTTTAGCAGATATTTACTTAGCCAGGCCCCGTATTTGGCTACTTACGTTGTTTCTGTTGCGTCATGAACCACCCTGTGATGAACCTCCTTACACGGAAATCCTTGTCCGGGTTTCCAGTGATTTCTTTAGAAAGCATTCCGTAGGATCAGTGAGAATGCCCATGTTTAAGGCTCTTGATAGCCCCTTGCTAGGTTGCTTTCCAGAAAGCAGAGTGGGGGATGCCCATCTGGCCACACCTGGACCCCGTATGTTCATCCCCCGGGCTCTCCAGAGCCGCCAGCCTGCTCAGCACTTCAGGTCAGAATCCTCTCCACAGCATGTGTGTACGTGCTTCCAGCATGGGCCCGTGCGTCCTTTCTAGCAAGGATTTTATTTTATTTCTTATTCCTGCCAAAAAGAGAGAGAGTCCACAGGTTAACAGCAAACTGGAAACCATGGCTCCAAATGTCTGTTTAGGGCACATTCTCTTGCAACCACGTATACGAATAAAGGTTTCGGAAATACTGGGCTCTCTGGGCATCAGGCATGAAATCAGTCAGTGAGATTTCACTCACAGGACAGCTTGCCAAGAGAGACCAGGAGAGAGAAGTAAGTTCTCTGGTCAGTTCAGTCCATAAGGCCCTTGGCGGTCTACATCACCTCACTCCCTCTAACAGCAGTCAGATAACAAGCACTCAGCCACTTTGGGGTGCAGGACTGGGCGGGGAGGGGGTGCTCATGAGCCGTTCGAAGCCAGCCAACCTGAAGGCTTTTTGGGGTAGATTTTTGAGAGCTGGAACCAGGTGAAGACCTCGGGTAGTTGAGGTTTAATACGCAGGGACTTGAGGGAACGAGGCAGCAGAGGACTCTTGGAGGAAATTGGGGGCCAGGGGGGTTGTATGCCTGATGCACAGCAGGACAGGGCCAGGTGCTTGAGTACCACCAGCGAGGTGGGAGTCTGAAGACAGACGCTTCACTTAGCAAGACGAGGGCCAGCTGCGTGCAGAGACCAGAGAGCAGGATGCAGGGAAGGATAAATTTAGCCAGCGTTTCAGGGGAAAACATCGATCTCAAATGTAGTACTGTCTTTTAAAAGAAAGTGGAAGCTGCAGGCCGGTCATTTGGGACAAGTTCTCTTGAACAGATAAAAGCCCAGGAAAAAGGAACACTTGTAGCTGGCTTATTCCTACCGGCAGATCCAGAGGATCTTCTTTTGACAGGAAGGCGGCTGGTTTCTGCAGGGGCATGATGGATGGTCCACCCCCAACCCCCCTTGCTCGTTCCCAAGAAAAGGTGCTGCTTTGCTTTCTGGCAAGATTTGAGGTTTCTGTTTCCAGTCCCAAATGTTCATCCTCACAGTGAGTGACGCAAGGCCCAGGCGCCGAGTTTGCTCTGCCGCTGGCCAGGCTGCTGACATCCGACGTGGCTCATGTGTCAGAGCAGGGCCACCGCCAGCTCCCGTCCCGGTTGTCCCGTCACTGAGCAAAGGACTTCTGGTGGCCATAGACAGGTGTTTTTTTTTTTAAACTGGACACCCACCTCTGACATTCACGTGGCATCTCAGGCATCGCTTCTACCTGGGCCAAACTGAGGGAACCGCGATTCGTCCCAAGCAATAGAGCACCTGTCTGAATGACATTTCCGCGACCTCACTCGCCCGGTGGCAATGACATCTCTCATGCAGCCTCACTCTGACACTGCTCCCTTGTTTGGAAGGGGAAGAGAGTCCAGTCTGTCAATATTTGGGGCACTAATCGTCTGCATTCCGGCACCAGGGGTCACTGAGAGGCTGAGACATTTCCAGGAATTCGTGGCTCTAAAGACGTGGGGCTGACCGTAAAGAATATCCAGGATATGAAAGAAAGAAACCCAAATCTCAGCCCCACCCCGACTCATTGTCCATTGTGTCTCGGATTCTTGGGAAGAAATGAAGTCAATGTACACGGTGATGTGGGTCCAAGTTAATAATAAATGTGGAGGGAGGAAAAAGGCTGCTCAATTTTTTTTTTTTTTTTTTTTTTTTTTTGCGGTACGCGGGCCTCTCACTGTTGTGGCCTCTCCCGTTGCGGAGCACAGGCTCCGGACGCGCAGGCTCAGCGGCCACGGCTCACGGGCCCAGCCGCTCCGCGGCACGTGGGATCCTCCTGGACCGGGGCATGAACCCGCGTCCCCTGCATCGGCAGGCGGACTCTCAAGCACCGTGCCACCAGGGAAGCCCAATGCTCAATATTTAAACATTGCGGAGCGCCTCGCTTGGTTTGCCAGTCACTGCCCTCCACACACTTCCTGGACGGGTCTGTAAAGCCGAGCATCCTTTCCCTAACTCTACAACTGGCATCTGATGCTGGTGATTTAGAGAGAGAGGGAAACGGAGCCTTCTCTAGGCAACCCCAAACCGGCAGTATTTCTGCCTGTTTTCTGCTGGCTTTCTGAAGGGCGGGAAGAGAGATGAAAGTGTGGAGACTGAGGTTTTTATGACTCTTCAGGTGCTCGAAAGGAGTTTTTAAGCTTTGGGGTCATGTCTCAAGTTGTCTTTAATTTTCCCATACTAGCTTCTCTTGGAGCTGTCTTGTATTTTAACGTAAATTTTGTGCTTTGGTTCTTATTTCTGGCTTAACAGTGAGACACTCTGGTCATGTTTAGGAAATGTCTGTCCAAGTACCCCCTTCTGGATACGTTCCTTCAAAGTTGCCTATGATGGCAGAATTCTGTGAATCAATTCCTTTTTTCTGCTTGACACACATTACATAAAAGGAAAAGCATTCCTTTGGGGGGAGGCAAAAAACATTTGGCCCCAAGACATAATAAAATCATGCTTAAGGATGCAGCAAACTTTAAAGTCTCTTGGTTAAAGGAAATCAATACTTTTATGATGAAATATTAATAATATTAAAAAAAATAAGTCAGAACTACAAATGAAGAACAGCCGCGATGATTGTAACGAACGCGTTAGCTTAGCATTTGCAAGGAAGCACAAAGTGAAAGCACAAGGGGAAGACAGGAACCCACCTGAGAAGCCTCTCCAAGCCCCTGTAAGCCCCCTTTTCAGCCGTCTTCCATCAAGAAGACACACACCTCTCCTTAAGTCCCAACATCATTGCCGAACATTTTGTTAAAGCCACTGCCTTTTGGAAATGAAAAGATGAATCTGAGCTGGAGAAAGGGCCACACACATGTGAGCACAGACACACACACACACACACACAGCTGTAATGGCAACTGAGAAGGGAGAGCTAGGGAAAGCCACTTGTTTGACTACACAGTACCCAGCCGACTGTGTTCCCCTCCCCTTCCTCCAGGAATCACTCCAGTGGAGGTCTTTAAGAGGAACGAATTCATATTAGGTTGAACCATAGGAAATTTCTGATTTTATTGGTCATGTTGGTTGAAATAGGGGCAATTTCATATGGTTCCACAACGCACTCAACTCTCCAGTGAAGAAATACTAACAAACAGAACACAGTCTTGTGTGTCTTGAACCCAAACATAACAGATGAGATTTTAAAGAATCTAGGTGAAAGTAACAAGAACCCCATTTTCTTATATACTGTTTTCATATAAATCCTTTAAACTCAGATATTTAAAGTTCCTTTAGAAAAGTCCTGTCTTGGGACTTCCCTGGTGGCGCAGTGGTTAAGAATCCGCCTGCCAACGCAGGGGACACGGGTTTGAGCCCTGGTCCGGGAAGATCCCACATGCCGCGGAGCAACTAAGACTGTGTGCCACAACTACTGAGCCTGAGCTCTAGAGCCTGCGAGCCACAACTACTGAAGCCCACGTGCCTAGAGCCCGTGCTCTGCAACAAGAGAAGCCACCGCAATGAGAAGCCCGGGCACCGCAAGTTAGAGGAAGCCCGCGTGCAGCAGCGAAGACCCAACGCAGCCAAAAATAAATAAAAGAAAGAAAGCCCTGTCTCTATTAACTCCTAAAACCTTCATTCCTAATAGCTAACACAAGGAACAATTCTGCTCTGTGTTGTGTTGTTTTCTCTAGCGAGCTGAGCCGTTTCTTCTGTCACATACCCCATGTGTAGAGACCCTCATAAAAATGAAAATCCCCAGTTCTTGCCTCATTGGGCCCAAATTCCAGGTACCATACATGCCAGCTAAGTAGTCAGAAGAGCTAACGCCAACTGAACACTTAGACCATAGCAACTTGTTCAGTCCTCGTGGGCCCTGTGAGGTGAGCTGTTGTCACCCCCGCTTTACATGTGAGAGCCACGGGCTTGTCCTAGCAGGGAGTGAGGGGACTGCAGGGGGTCCCCAGGGTCCCGCCAGGCTGCAGGGTCTCTGCCATTCTGAACCCTGACCCATGTTGGTGAATTCCTTTATTTTTGTGCGAATTCCTCAGAGGAGGCCTGCGTGAGCACCTGGCCTCGCCTGGCCCAGTGGGTGCGCCGCTGTCGGACTTGACTCTGAACCCTGCTTCCACGCCCCCCATGTTCTTTGAACATTTGCGGGTACTTTGGCTTTTCTGGTGTGGCCCCCAACTCCATGGCTTCCAGCCCCCATCGCTGGGCATCGCTGTCATCTTGCCGGGGGGGTGGGGGGGTGGGGGGGAGGGGGATGGGCTCTAGAGCCAGCCTTTCGAGTCAGAAACATGGACGAGAAAGCTCTGTGTCGCCTGTAGACCCTGTGGGCTGCAGGCTGAGTCCCACACTCAGTCCCAGCCCAGCGCCTCCTCTCTGGCCCCAGGGCCCAGGCAGGCTGTGCTGGGAGGTGAAAGGGCAGAGCCGAGGAAGGAGCCAGCGAGGGGAGAAATAAGACCGCGGCTGCGCTTGCCGTCTTCGGCTTTGTGCGCGAGGTCAAGAGGCCAATTGATTTTTTTACTGTTTCCCAGCATTGAGGAGTGGTGAGAAAAATACGAACACTGCATCCTCACAACCTGAACCACAGCCACGGGATGAATTTTCTAATGAAAGGCTGACCCGGGGTACACCCCCACCCCACGGTCCTCATTCCAGCCGAGACTGTTGAAACGCAGGGCCCGAGTTTTGTCAGGGTGGACAGCCCTCCCCTCCAAATCTTAGATCTTTTTCCTAAAAGATGTCTCTTGAAAAGTGGACTTCTTTGAAGCACATCCATGTGAGCCTTAAATGGCTTGGGGTCATGTCCTTCAGACTCAGAAGGCACACACTTCAGGAGCTGGGCAGGGTGGCCTCGGCTGTGATGGCCCCGGTCTCAGCCTGGAGCAGAGGCTCCTGGACAGGAGACATGCCTGGTTTGACTTGCTTGGGGCTGCCTGCTTCTTTTTTTAAAAAAGGGAGGTGAGGCGAGTTGTCGGCAATTTAAAAAATCAGGACGTTTTACACCAAAATCCAGATATCCAGCTTCTCTTGAAGAACAGGGAGCCATGGCCACGTTCTCAGGTAGCAGCAGTCAGGAGAGGCTGCGGAGCTGCAGTTTCCAGTTTTCTCCAGTCTCCACCAGTCCCTATCATCTCCCTGACACAGGCCGAATGTCCCATGTATCATGTTTATTTTCCTGATAGAAGAGAACGGTTTGTCAGTGCCCATGTCGCAATCCAACAAGAGGAAACAGATGGCGAGTGGGGGGACTGTCTGCCTTTCACCCCTGGCCTCTCCTCTTTCACCAGTGTTACCCGTCCAGCCCTTGGTGCTCGAGTTTGCAGCCTGTAGGCTCGAGGCTTTGAGGTTCCCCCCTGACATGTCTGTGATTTTCAAAGGTAGCTTCTGCAGAGGTTCTAGAAAAGACAGGGGATGGGAAGCCCACCCTTGATCAGGCACCGTGCAGCCAGGGCAGTTCTGTTTTCATCTTGCATATAAACTAGAATTTCACCGTCGAGAAAAAAAGTTTGCAAAGTGCTGTGATGTGCTGTTATCTTTCCAGAACGAGGCCCCATCTCCAGCCAGGCAGCTGGATCTTCCGAGAAGCTGCCCTCAGGGACCTTGCCCAGGAGGGTGTAATGGGACAGGAATCTTGCACATGAACTGGGATGTCACAAGAGCTCGGTCACTTGGGACAGTGTTCCTAGAGGTCTTGGCTCCCGGGAAGCGAGAGCCAGGTGGTAACCTCAGCTTCCCCTCCCTGGAAGTTGTTCTGGTACAACTTTTCACTTTCCACCCACCTTTATTGTTGGACTCTCACCGTTTAGTTTGTGTTTTCGTGGCTTTCAGCATTTAGTATTTTCATTATTTAATAGCCAGGCATTTGGGTTTGGGTTTTAAAATACCAGTCACCTCAAATCCTTCCTGGAAGCGGGAGGTCTGTAGGAGCGTCTATAGGGGCAAGGCTGTGGGGTGAGGTTGGTGCCGTTCAGTGGTCACAGTCCCCGAGATGAAGTCTAAGCCCGTGGGGTTCCTTCCCCTTCAGCTCTCTAAAAGGTCCCTGTGGAATCTCCTACCTGCTCAGGTAGTTTTCACACTTTCCAGTTTTTAACCTGAAATAGTTGCACTTCAGTCACGTAACCAGTATCTGTTATATATAGTTATAGTGTGCAAAGCAGCACAAGCTCTGGACAGACCGAAGAGGTCAGCTGAGGCCTCCCTGCTCCTCGGAGGTTTAGGAAACCTTTGGCTCAGACCCCCAGTTCCCTTGCCTGCACACATGCAAGCCTTCCCACCCTTTACTCTCACATGGTTCCGGCTGTTTCCAGGTCTTGGCCTTCACATGTAGTCTCTGTGTGGCCTGGTGTGAACCCAGATGGAAACACAGTTCCTTCACTGTATCCACCAAAAAAAGTCCACTTGCACCACACAAGGAAAGAGTTGAAGGAGCATTTCCTAAAGATGTGGGGGGTCGTGGGGGTCACCTCCCCTATCTCAATTACCCCTTCTCCTCTTTCTCCTCACTTCACCTCTCCCAGCTTGCCCCCAGGAAGTGCAGGGCAGCTTTCCCTACACTGGAAGCTCTGGGGGCCGGCGAGTCCCTGTCCCTACAGAGCTCAGCTCACATCCCTGCCTTAACAAAGCTTTTTCCCAATTGTCAGCTAAGATTAGGTTCAACTACATAATAGAGAAAAACCCCAAAGAGTTTTATTTCCCTCTCAGAGAGAGGAAGCCTGTATGAAGGTGGTCAGGGGCTCCACAGAGGCATCAGGGACCCAAGATCCTTCCTGCTCAGTGCTCTGCTGTCCCTAATATGTGATTCATCCTCGTGGGCCATGACAGCTGCTGGAGTTCCAGCCATCACATTAACGTTTCAGGAAGCAGAATGGAGGAAAGCATACCTCCTTCCTTTTAAGAAGCCTTCCTAGAAATCAAACATATCACTTCTATCTCATTGGCCACAGCTTCGCCACAGGGTCGTGCCTAGCTGTCAGATTCTGTAATTGCAGATGGAGGGGAGAATGGGTATTGGGAGACAGCTCACGATATCAGAAACACTTTCTAAAACCCTCTGAACCCCAGAGGATTCCAGGTGCTGGCTGTTAAAATAATGACAGTTGTTTCCCAAAATAGCAAAGCGTCTTTGCAGTCAAGTTTCTTATGCCCTTTTGGCCTGTGCCTTACGTGGGCTGACGGGGCCCCCAGGCTGGACAGGGCAGGCTTCGGGAGCACAGGGGAAAGAACCCGTTAACCCCACTGGCTGCAGAAACTCTTGCCCAAGCTGGCGCTGAGCTGTGTGAGCCTTAAAAGATAGGGAAGGGATCTGTGAAGACAGGAAAGAGGCAAGAGGGAATTCCAGACCAAGGGAACTGCCCAGCTGAGGCCAAGAGCAAGTGGTTCTTGTCACACAGTCTGAGATGAGACCTGTCTGAGCTGCTAGAGGCAGGCAGCCCCATCTCCACCGGCCCTCCCCTCACCCCCACTGATTGGGGCGGGGTGAGGGTAGGGTTTGAGGAGGGAGCTGACAAAATGTTGCTGGAGGTTGGAACCCTAAGTCCTGTGGATCTGACCAAGAATCCAAGGATACAGAGCAAGAGATTAATGACTGAAATGCTGACGAGCACCCGGCGCGCCAGGTTGGGGAGGGGAAGGAGCCAGCTCACCCCCTCCCTCCGGTTGCTGCCACACGCGAATGGGGCCCAGCGATGCCAGATCTTTCTTAAAGAAGCCAGAAATCCAGACTTGTATGTACAGTCTCCCAGTGTGTGAATGGCGGTGCCTAAAACAAGCAGACAAGCACAAACACGATGTGAGCAAAGCCAGACGCATCTGCGGGCTTCTGGGCTGCGGTTGGCCGGCACTGGGCCCTGCCTGCCATGTCATCCTGCTTCTCCTGGGGAAAGCTTCGTGGGTGTTCCACCCAAAGACAGTGGTGTGCCCAGTGTATATTTGGGGTGCACTTTTCAGCGTCTTCTCCTTTGCCTATGTCCCAAAAAGGCTGTGGGGTTCAAGTCAAATTCAGATTTATAGGTGAAAAGAAAACTACTGGCCATTTAAGCCAGGAGACCCTCACTCACTGTACTGTGTTTCGCATAAAGACGTGAAGACTCGTGGAGAAGAGGGGGCTTGTCCAAGGTCACAAGGCCGTTTGGGCAGAGCTTCAGTTCGAACTTGGGGTTCTGACTCCCAGCTGGGTGCTCCCTCTACCAGTGGACCTAAAATAGAAGGCTGACCTTTTTGTGGTATTTTTGTACTTGACAAAGAACGGGGAGTTACTCACGAGTTCACCTTCCCAGAATAACTGTCAGAATGGGGCCAGAGGGCAGCAGGAAGACCCCAGCCTGACCCTGTGAAGCCCAGGGCTCCTGGAAAGCGAGGGGTGCATTTCACCGTTGGCCCGCCTGCTGTGGAGCTTGGCATCTGGCCCCAGCTGTGGGGAGGTTCTTAGTGGGTCCAGGGGAGAGAGCTTTGGAGGCCAGAACAGATCCCAGGGCTGTGTTAGGGACCCAGCAGCTTCAGCCTGCCCAGCTCCCAGACGTCTCGTGTGCCTTCCTTCATCCTCCATTCTTTTTTTGGTTCAAGATACTATTTGTGGTAGGAGTCCTGGAAAACTCAGACAAGCATGAAAAAATTAAACAAACTCACCACAGCAAACCACCTGGTTCTCCCACGACCTCTGCTTCAATCCCTCCAATCTGTTTGCTCTGCTCCCCGCACAAGGAGGGAGGCAGAGCCTAGATTTTTTTTTTCATATATCTTTTATTCTTTTACAACAGTGGGAGCAGGTGGGACGTGCTCTTTCTAACCTTTTTTTTATTTACTATGTCTTGAGCGTTTCCCTCAGCACTTCATCTGCTTTTTTTTTTTTTTTTTTTTTTTGCGGCTCGCGGGCCTCTCACTGTTGTGGCCTCTCCCATTGCGGAGCACAGGCTCCGGACACGCAGGCTCAGTGGCCATGGCTCACGGGCCCAGCCGCTCCGCGGCACGTGGGACCATCCCGGACCGGGGCACGAACCCGTGTCCCCTGCATCGGCAGGCGGACTCTCAACCACTGCGCCACCAGGGAAGCCCCACTTCATCTGCTTTTACGCCAGCATGTCTAACAGCGGCTGAGGATTTGGTCAACCCGGCGTAGGAGACTCGATTTGGCTTTTCCCTGATTGGTGGATGTTCCGAGTGCCTCCACCTCCCTGTCACACACACCAGTGCTTTGAACATCTGTGGACCCACCCACGGTGCCTTCCGCAGCATCAGTCAGGTTCTAGATGGGGAATCAGCCGGCTGGTGTGAAAACCCATACGGCCTTTGATACGCATCTCACAGGCTGTTCTTGAGACATACTCGGGGACGGCCAAGAATTTTATCTGCTGGAGGAGCTCTCAGGGAGACCTGTCTGTCTGTGCCCTTGTCCCATGATCTCTGGCGCATCTGTGCGTTTGCAAGTACTTGGCAGCCTGTGTGTGTTTGACTCGCGCCCAGAAAACCTCTCGGCTCCCCCGCCAAAGCTACTTCATCGAGAACTGCCTCCCCGGGAGAGGAGCACGGGGCCAGGTGCTTGTCTTGAGTTCTCTGCAGAGCCCTCCTGACCCCTGACATGTCAAACTGGCTCTCAAAGTGTTGCCACCTCGATTTGGGGAGGAGCCCCATGAAATTGCAAGGGGAGTCTGGGCACCGAGCTAAAAAACAAACAAACAAAAAACTTCGCTGAGCCTTTCTGAGTCCCCATGCCATGGAAAGAAGGGAGGTGGATTTTTAGTAGCAGCAGACAAGGGAAAGATGCATTCAGTTGCCTCTGCTCAGCTAGACCCGCAAATGGGTGGTATCAGCGGTTGGTGATTTTTTTTTTTTTTCTCTCTCTAACTCTTAGCACCTACAGAAGGTGCACCATATTTTTTGTCAACCTATGGCTTGACCCCTAATACGTTCTCCAAATGAAGGAAGTTGAGTATCCTGACCTCAGTCTTAGCATCTCGTCTGCTACCCCACGCACTCCCCCCCACATGTCTTACAGTAATAAACCAGGGCGTTAAAGTGCATGAGAGAGAAGATGTGTGTCTTTTTTTTGGGGGGGGGGGGCTGCATTGGGTCTTCGTTGCTGCGTGTGGGCTTTTCTCTAGTTGCAGCGAGTGGGGGCTACTGTTCGTTGCGGTGCGCAGGCTTCTCATTGTAGTGGCTTCTCTTTGTTTCGGAGCACAGGCTCTAGGCACACGGGCTCAGTAGTTGTGGCACACGGGCTCAATAGTTGTGGCTCGCAGGCTCTAGAGCGCGGGCTCAGTAGTTGTGGCACACGGGCTTAGTTGCTCCGTGGCACGTGGGGTCTTCCTGGACCAGGGATCGAACCCATGTGCCCTGCATTGGCAGGCAGATTCTTAACCGCTGCACCACGAGGGAAGTCCCAAGATGTGTATCTTAAGAGAAGGGGTGGGTGACCACCTTGGTGACTGCCACGTCATTTCTTCGTTCTGGCTGGGCTGGGGCGTTTGTCGGGAATGTAACAGGGTCGGCTTGGTCTCAGCTCTCTTACCACACTCTCCGGCCCCTCTGTTCATGGTTCTGATAAATAAGCAGCTCAGGGAAAACTGTCCTGACATTTTGATTTGTTAAGGAGTGATTCATTTTCAAGGCAAGTAAACGGCTTGTAAACTTGGGGGTTTACCACTTGAAGTGATTAAGAAGTAAGCAGCTATTAAGCTGGTTCTGTGGGGCTGTGGCTGCCTGCCCCCTGGGAATCTTCCTGACTGGTGTTTGGATTCGCCTTGATGTTTGCCGTGCTTAATCAGAGGCCCTGCCACCACACACACAGTATATCACAGGATGCCTCTTCCTGAGAACTCCAGCACGGTGATCCTACTGTTCTCCACCGTAGGTGGGTGCGGGGAATTTACCCACCGTGCTCCCTCCAGGCCTCGCATCTGCATGCAGTCACATCGCCTGAAACCTGGGATGGCCTGGCTGGGGGTATAAATAGACCCAGCTTTTGATCCTTAGACAAAAATAATCTTACACAAACATTAGTACAAAAGAGCTTCTCCACGGTGGCTGGGTGTGGGTTCCCCTAAGTCCTGAGGTGGGGACAGAGCATCGGGTCCCCTTGCATGCGCCACCCCCCAGGCCTGCCCACCAGTGGGTGGAGGGAAGGAGGCTCAGGGAAGTGGGGAGACTTGCCCAGGACCCCGCGGCTGGTAAGCAAATGGATCAGTATGGAGCCCAGGCTTTCCTGGTGCCAGAGCCAGTGCCCCCATCCTCTTCCAGGCTGTGCACACTGTTTCCATCGAGGGCCAATATTTCAGGCTTTGTGGGCCGTGCAGCCTCTCTTGCAACGGCTCAGTGCTGCCATTGTAGCTTGAAAGCATCTGCAGGCAGAATGTAAGCAAAGGGCATGGCTGTGTTCCAGTAAAACTTTATTTAACAAACAGTCAGAGGGCCATAGTTCTCCAACCCCTGCTCGACACCCCGCTGCCTTCCTGAGTTCTGAGAAAGGCGTGGTCAGGCCTGGAGAACCTGCTGGAAGAAGTGTCAGTGGGCTCTGGGCCGAGTGAGGTGCAGGCGGCGCAGATGGAGAGCATGAGGTTTGGGGCCGGGGTGAGTGTGCTTGGGGTGGCAAGGCTTGATGTGACTGGCCAGGAGGGTTGGGGTCCCCACTCTCAGGTGGGAGGAGGACTTGCCCCCATCCCTGCCCTGACTTGGTGCAGAAACAGGCTGGGGCACAGAGCACAGAGCTCCTGGGGAACCAGCACAGTCTGCACAGGCTCCTGGGAGCATCGACGAGTTTATTCCTTGGGAGCTGTCCCGTGTTCTGTGGATGGAATCAGAAGCCGCGGCCCTTTAGAAAAGCAGGCTGTACCAGGGCAGGAGTCACGGTCTGGGAAGGCACATGCCTACCGGAGGAGGGGCTCCGGCGGCTCGGTCAGAAGGGCCCCCTCCCATCTTAGAGAACAGCCTGCTCCCACCGAGTGCCAAGCGCCGAGCAGGCTGGATGGGCCTGCTTGTACCCCCCTTGTTCTCCCCTTGTACCCCCGCTGCAGCGGGGTGGGGAGAGGCCGGTGACACACGGCCCACCGGCAGCTGGGAAACGACACTGGGCACGCGTCCTAGTGCTTCTGCTGGTGAAGCAGGGTTTGCCCAGGTCTGCAGGTCTCCAAATTGTGAAGCTCCTCCACTCCCCCCGGGCTCTTCCCGGGCTGGAAAGGCCGCAGGCCCCAGAAATGTGCAGTCCCCGTCTCCAAACCTGGAGTTGCTCTGAGGGCCAAGTGAATCTCTGTGATTGCTAGCTTTTCACCAGAGCTTTCCTTCTTCCCACCAGACTCGCCACCAGACCCGCCAGGGCAGAGCAGATTCTCTGGCAGGGAGCGTTTTCAGGGTCTCCCCTCCCGTCCAGTGCGGCGTTAAGAGCCCCTGGCAGAACTTGAGTGTGTTGCAAAGGTCCCGAGGTTCGGCCGTGAGGATGTCCCAAGTCCCTCTGTGAACTTCACCAGGACGCCTCTGAGCCCCGAGGCTGTGTGTCCCCTTCAAGGGCGCAGCCGGCGCGGTGCAGAGCCAGCGTCAGCACCGATTTACGGCTCAGCCCCACCCCAAGCCCCCCGCACCCCGGCTATGGCGGTTGCACCCTTTCCCTTGAAACAGCTTCGCAGCGTGTCCAGGTCAGTCCCAGGCCCGGCGAGCTCAGCTGATAACGGGGAGCAGAGCCAGACTCCAAAGGAGCCCGCTTTGTGTCGCTTACCGCCACCCTCACGCGGAGGCCGCCAGCCCAGCCTTCGCGGTGGGAGCTTTCCCAGGGGGCCACACACGCCGTCCCCGGGGAGGTGGCACCCCTCCCGCCAGGCCGCCTGTCCCTCCCGCCGGGTCACGTCCCCGCCTTGTCTTGCAGGCTTCGCCGTGGCCCAGTGCATGAACCAGCACAGCTCATCCTCCCTGTCCTCGCCGTCGCCGTCTGCCAGCGGGAGCCCCAGCGGCAGTGGGAGCGCCAGTCACTGCGACTCGGGGGGCGCCCGCTCGTCGTCCAGCCCCTCGGCCGCCCAGAGCCCTGCAGGTATTGGCCACGGACACGGTGCCGTGGGGGGACTTGAGGGAACCCTGCGACCCCTCCACCTGAGAGCCCTGACCCCCGGCTGCTCCTCACCACCGTGTCTGGGGACACTGCCACTCGGGGTTCCGCATCTGCTGGGACGTGGCTGTTGGCGGCGGGCGGCTGGCTCGGCTCCCCGCAGGGGAGGAATCACTCCCTTTGCAGGCTGGCCCACTGGAAGGCCTCCCCGGCGGCAGGTAGCTGAGCCTAAATTCTCCCCATTGTCACCTCCGGAGTCTTAGGTGTCACGAGGAGGGGTCTCCCAGACGTGATTGTTTGAACTCTGGCGAAAGAATCGTGTCTCTGCTAATTTTTTTTTTCTCCTCCGTAACACACCAGTTTCTTCTTTAAATGTTTGGTGCAGTCCACTTGTCTGTGACGAGGGGGTGCATCTTGCCGCCCTTTTGAGAGTCTGTCAGGGTGGGCTAGAGTCACATCCTGCCCTCCTGTAACTGTCACAAGTGTAGATGTGGCACAGAGAGACCCCATGAGCAGGGAGCCTGGAGTGAGACGTGTACGTGGTCACCCTGTGCTCTGAGCTGCCGTGAGCCCCTCGCACGTGAGCACCTCGCCGCAGTGCCTAAGATCCCGGGAGTGCAGATGCCGGCTTATTTCCTGAGCAGCACAGCCCCAAAATGCAGCCAGAGGAGCAGGGCCTTGAGAGCGCATGACGCTTTGCACCCCGGCGGGGGACCCGTGGTTCTGGAGGGCCCCGGACATCTCTGATGTGAGAGATCACCCCATAATTCTGGTCTGCGCCCCCATTTGGGAACCCTCAGTGTCCTTTGCTGTTCCTGCAGGGTCCCATCCAGAGCCCTCACCCATCATATTTCAGGGGCACCTGTGCAAACTCTTGTTAAGTGATGGATCAATGGGTCTTGACAAAAGCGGTGCTTCAGGGCGGCAGCCACCGCGGCGCCAGGAAATTGGGGGCCCCTGGCCACCATCCACTCGGCACCAGAGACAGAGATCCCCTTGGGATCCCGCACCTCTCTGCGGAGTTTTCAGCTTCCACTTTTCTCAGCAAAGCGTTAACCCCGCCTGGTCTCTGTGCCTGTGGCTCAGGGCACCTCTTGCCTGCAGCCCCTCCCTCCTCCTCCCACAAGCATCCATTACCTCCATCTCCGACTGACATTCATGGGGCCCCGGCAGCAAGGTGACCCTCAAGCCACCTCCCATAGACCCCCGTCCACTCGGCACCTGCTCCGCTCCCTGCCCCAGCCCAGGGAAGATGGCTGCCCTGTCTGAGCTATTTCTGAGCCCGACTTAAGGTTGGCTGTGTATCCGAGCAGTCGCTGCTGCTGTTCCCAGGCCCGTAGCTGGGAAATTCAGACAGAGCTTTCTCAGAAGCCAAGATCAGCCCTCTGCCTCCCCCTGAAGCCTGGTCTCACGCTGGCTCTGGGAACCAGAGTGCAGGGTTGTGTGTTTATGTGCTCACGTGTGTACCCGCGTCCTGCCTGCATGTGCACGGAGTTCTTTGTCTCTGTTGTGTGGACCCAAACACACACACATACTTACAATTGCATTTTGGGTGAAAGGTCCTTCCTGGTGCCGCTGTGTATGGCTTTTTTCATTTTTAAGGAGGCACAGCCAACAGCTAAGCGGACCGATGAGCCACACACTTCTTTGCCTAAAACTGAAGCCAGCAAAGACCCACATTATGAAAATCGTGCCTGGGTGTGCAGCTGTCCACCTGACCGTGGGCCCTGGGGCTCTGCACCTCGCCCACCTTGCACCTTACACTACTTTCTTTGTTCTTGGCCTCCCTCAGCCCCTCTATCTCTACCCCCACCATCCCCTGCTCGGTGCCAACGACATGTCTTCTCAACTCAGAAATGCAGGGGCTGTTAGCCTGGCTGTCAGGTCGATAAGTGATGGTCAGGCCCCCGGGTGTCTGCTCCCGATCGGTGTGTCCCTGGCAGGCCTGCGGAGGCAAGCGTGCAAGGCCCCATTTTTTATGCTGCCTGACAGTAAAAGCCTGGGGCCCAGCCTGCCTGTCCAAATCTCCGTAGACGCTGAAATAACTCACCTTCTGATGCAGGGCCGTCCTGTTGGGCGGCTGGCGCTTCTCTCTCCACTGAGGAGCCAGCTGTTGACCCCTGGAAGGAGAGAGCACTGGTGCCCACGGACTGGGGTGGCAGATCTCAGGAGGACCACCAGTCCCTTCCTCTCAATGCCGAACTTGCAGGCCGGCCCTCAGCCACCGGGTGCACCCAGAGGACACCACGCGGGGTTTCCGTGTTCCCTGTAGGGCAGGTCTACCCAGACGGTGCCAGCGTCTGCCTGTCCTACCGACCCATGCTGGGTGGAAGAAGAGAGGCAGGTTTTTGTCGGGACAGGTGCCTGGTTGACGTCAGCCCAGGGTGGTGGCCCAGTGTTCAGGCGTCTGATTTGGAAGCCACCAGACTTTCCACCGCATGGCCTGGCCACCACCTGCCAGAGGCAGCATCCTTGGAGGGCCAGCCGGGGCCGCAGGATGGGCCAGGGCCTCTCCTCCACAGCCCACCCAGCCTGGATGGCAAACAGCTGCAGCCCAGCCACGGAGCCACTTGTCCTCAACGTGGTTTTGGAGGACACGGTGCAGAATCAGAAGCATTCCTGACCCTGTGTTTCCAGAGCTTCCCGGAATCCAGGAAGTTCTTAGAGTGGAGAGCAGCCACCAGGCCCTTTGCAGCCGGGATTAGCAAACTCCAGGGGCTTTTTTGCTCTTGAAGCCACACTTTGCACGTCAGGGTTTGGTCAGGAAAGCACCTGAGAGATACCGTCTACCAGGGCATGAGACAGGCCCGGTCTTCCATGTCTCTGCTCCATTGGGTCGAAACCTGGAATCGCACAGGGATACCCGTAAAAGCCAGGGGCAACCCTCTCACTCTCAGCCATTGATGTGGCCTGCCCCCTGCCACCCCGCCCAGCCCTGGGTGTGCACCCACCACCAGCGTCCCAGTAGGCACTGCTCCCAAAACCCACGTGTCAGGCACGGTGCTCACAAATACGTTACAGACACCCCCTTGTTGCGTCCTACCACCCTCCCGCCTCACACTGTGCTGTTGAAAACACGGGGGCTTGGAGAGGTCACACAGCTTGGCCATGCGCTGCAGCTGGTAGCAGGGGGGCCCAGATAGGGACCCAGCCTTGGCAACCCAGAGCCCTACTCCGCCTCCTGAGACAGCCCAGCGGAGCATCGCTTCGGTTCCTAAGTCTGTCCCAGGTGCCTCCATGGGGCGTCCCTGAGACCTGGGCCCCGGGTTCCGATCGCGGTTGGGGGCCGCCTATGAAGGGCGCGCATCTCTCCTCCCCACACGACGGTTGCTCTAGAGCCAGATGAAGAGCCTCAGCCCATTCACAGAGGCCCAGGTGGCTGTGCAGCCCCAGCCGGCGAAAGCAGGGCTATGCAGCTCCGGGTGGGGGGAAGCCCAGTGGTCCCCAAATCGGCAGCAAAATGGACCCCAGACGGCCGCCTCTGCCAGTCCAGATGGGTTCACCCCCAGATAAGGGTGTGAAACTGTTCTGATGCTCGGTTGTGTTTTCCGCCCCCGCCCTCTGTCCAGCCCAGGGGACCTTAGCGTTCCCTGCCTGGGGTTGAAAGAGGCCCACGCTTATCCCTAATACAGATTTCCTCAGCTTCCCATGGGGCCTCCAGTCTGAGCGCCTCAGGCCTTGTGGACACCAGGCCTGATCTCAGAAGGGTCCCTCTGAGCGTGGCCCTCCACCTGCCAGCCCCGACACCCCACCTAAGAGGCTGTTCTCTCTGCCTCTTACTACCTCGGCCTTGGTACCCCACGCCACCCGCTACTATGCACATGTCCTGGGCCCAGAGGGTAGCAAAGCATGGAAGGCACAGGCTGGCAGGGGAGGACCACACAGATAAGTGTCCAGTTATAAGCTGTGAACTGTAGGCTGCGGGCGGGGCCAGAGACTCCCAGAGAAGGTGTCACTGGAGGTGAAAACCCGAGGATGAGTGGGTGACTGGGCCAGGGCTCCCTGAAGAAGGTGGCCTTTGGGTGTCGCACAATCCACCGAGGCCCAGCCCGGAAACTGCCTGGTGACGAGTTGATTCCTTTTCCCTATCGTTCTGGGATCTACCTATCAATTCCACTCTTCCACATACAGACCCAGGGGGCGGTCTGTGTCTGAGAAACAGCCCCTATGCCCATCAGGGCCGAGGCCCAAGTGCCGGCTGCAGGCGCAGCGCAGGCAGAGGGACCGTCACCAGAAGGGGGAAGCGACACCGCCTAGAGGTGCCACCGCGTTGCCAGTCGCCCAGAGACACCCTCTGCGCTACTTTTGAGTCTCCTTCACACACCAGAGGCACATGGTAGACCCTTGTGAGTGGCTTCTCAGCAAGTACAGGCCCTCAAATCGGGGCCAAGAGACACCCCAGACAGAAAGGTCAAAACTGAATTCTGTGGTAACCAAAGGAACCAACCAGAAGGAGTTGGGGGCAAGGGTATTTTATTTTCATTGTTGATTATTTACCTGTTAAAGCTGTGCCCAACAGGGTTTACCGTCTGGTTTTAACACCTGATGCACGAGTCCACCTGTTCCCATTGTCCTTTAAAGACAGTGCCCCGAAATCCTCTAGTCTTTCCCGGGAGGGCTGGGCGCCCCACACTGTGGAAAAGTCCAGGAACCTCTTGCCTGCTCATCCGGCATAGCCAGCCTCGTGGGCCTCGGCTTGTTCCCCAGGGAGAAAATTACGGGGTTGGAATCGGCATTTTTCTTTCCTTAAACATTTTATGGTTTTGAGAAGCTGAAATTGCAGAAAACATATGGCGGGAAAGAGAAAATAGATCCAATTTTAGAACCAAATGTAGGATCAGTAGGAATACTTTAGAAACATCTTCTGGGTTATGCCTGTACACGCGCGCACGCATGCACACACACACGCACACAGCGTGGGATTCTAGTAAGAAAGCCGTCTCCTCAGCTAAGAGCTCCATGACCTACACCAAGTTCCTCAAACAGCCACTCTGCCTCCAATCTCCAATCTGTTGCGTTTCACAGGTGTTCTGGGTGAGCCACTTTGAGGAGGATGACAGAAAATCGTTTGTTAAAAAATGAAGTCAGAGGCTTCCCTGGTGGCGCAGTGGTTGAGAGTCTGCCTGCCGATGCAGTGGACACGGGTTTGTGCCCCGGTCTGGGAAGATCCCACATGCCGCGGAGCGGCTAGGCCCATGAGCCATGGCCGCTGAGCCTGCGCGTCCGGAGCCTGTGCTCCGCAACGGGAGAGGCCACAGCAGTGAGAGGCCCGCGTACCACAAAAAAAAAAAAAAAAAAAAAATGAAGTCAGACTGAAGGCCAGGCTGCTCTTTCCAGCATCCATTTTCAGACCCAGGGAGTTCTGAGCTGGGGCCACTCTGACTCTCCCCTAAGGGTTTATAGAAAGAAGGAAGAGCTTGGTTCCTGGTGGCCCCTGTGCTGGGAGCCTGACACGGGCCTTCCCTCCCCCATCCTCACCTGCTCCCTGAGACGGTTGTCTGAAAGTATGACCTTCACCCCAGAGCACCATCCCATTTGGGCCAACTGAGCACCAGACAGCCCAGGACCGACCTGCGTGTTACTGAACCCGGGCACCGTGGTCAGGTGGGACTTTTAAGGACAAAACCCCAAGCCAAACGTGTTCTCTTTTCTCACCAGTTTTATCCATGACGTTAATTTTTTTTATTGCGGTAAAATACACGTAACATCAAATGTGCCATTTTAACCATTTTTCAGCCTACAGTTCAGTCCATTTGCCTTGCTGTGCTCCGTGGCACTCATCTTAAGCTCTGCCGTAATCCCTATTGTGTCTCAGAGGTGGCGGTTCCTCCCCAGGGAGATGGTCCTAACGTTTTTGTTGCAGCTGCTTGGCATCTGCCCTCAGATCTTGCTGCTGTGGTTCAGTCTTGGTTTCAAAGGTGCGGATCACCAGAGTGTGGTCGGGAGAGCGTCACCTCGTGGCTGGGGAGGGGGTGACTAGGGAGGGGGTCACGGGAGGCTCTCCCAGAGCCGCACTGGTGGCTTCGGTGGCTGCCACTGAGAGCCCTCGGCCTCATCAGTTGGGGTCAGAAATCTACTTGTTTCCCTAACTGCTTTGGCTCCGATCCCCCAACCACACACCCTTCCCTCCTCAGACTGGCCCATGGATGCAGGGTTTTCATCTTCACCGACAGGCAGTTCTGTTCCTCCGCCCCCGAGGGTGCTCACCGAGACCAAGTGTCGCCGCTGACCCCAAGAATTTCCTTCCCGACAGGACTGACCTCCGCCGTCTTTACCCGTCTTTGAGTCCCACAAGCGGATGATCTGGTTCTTAGCTGTCCCAACACCGCCTCATCGTGGGGGGCGGAATGGGGGTGTCCCACCTGCATGGGGGCAGCGTCACCAGCACCCGCTGGGTCAGGCCCCCCTGCCTCACGCTCTCGTCGATGCTTCGCATCCATCGCTGCTCTGTGTCCCCTCTCCGTGTCACCTTCTCCGTCCCGTTGTTAAAGGCTTTCTATGATCTGTCGCTGTGTTTCCCTCTAGTCAGGAGTGGCAGGAAAGGACGCCGGCGAGTGTTCAGCCTGTCGGAGGCCGACAGTCACGGCGGCCACTGGGTTTAGTGCTTCGATCGGCAGCTGTCACGGCACCTCTGGCACGGTCACTGCAGGCAGGTCTCCTCCGGTAGCCTCCTCGGCCCGCGACGCCCCTGCACGCTGCATTTCCACACCAGCAGGCTCCCAGGATGCCAGGCGAGGGCACGGGGAGCCCGGGCCACCAACCCGAGCCATTTCCTCAGCTCCAGTCCCTTTCTGGCCTCATCCCGCCTGAGGACCGAACCCCCGGCCCTTCACCCCTGTGTCAGCTCCTCCGAGGCAGCCTCGGGCAGCCTGGAAACGCTGTCCTCCGCACCAGGCTCGGTGCAGGCCCTGAGCTAGGGGGGTTCTCCAGCCCCATCCCCACAGGGCCCCCCCAGTTTAGGCCACAAGGGTTGGGTATTAGAATTTGCAAAAAGCCACAAAGAAGTCAACTAGTTGCTTTTTTTCTTTTCCTTTTCCCTTTATCCCCCAGCCTTGCTCGAAGCTAAGTGGTAGATTCCATCACGTTCCAGCCAGAGGCCAAGTCATTTCACTTGTAAGCGCACTGGCAGATGTGACTCCATCAGCTCCCTTTCTTGCGTTTAGAGCTCCAAATAGTGGCCGCGGGTGGGCCGTGGTCACTGCTACCCTCCCACGATGCTTCTCGTAAGGTTTCCCACCTGTGCCCTCCCGCTGGGCAGCTGCACTTGCCAGGCAGGAGCCTTTGCCTTCTCTTGTGTTTAAAAGCTGCTTCCTCTGAGCTTTACCCTCCAACTTGCTGTGCTGCACTGTCCTTTTCTTCCCCATGTCTCTCAGTCCCACCTCCCCTGGCCTGAGTACATCCAATCCTCATTTTTATTGGAAACTGTCACTCACTCGCCAGGGGTCAGCTGAGCCCCTGCCCTAGAGCCACAGATCAGCTTCCGAGGGTGCCGGCCAGGGACTCAGGGGACCCGCTGCCTTGGTGTCAACTTGAGGCAGCACCATGGGGAGGCCGAGCACCCCTCACAGGAACCTGGACGTTGGGCTTTCCCGCTCCAGCCTCCACTCGTTTCCTGGGTCAGGCCCCAACCTGTGCCCTCAGAGCTCGGAAACACCAGCAGGTGAGCGAGGCCAGAGGGTCGGCGGTGGCCGCTGTGGGTTGACCATACACTGACCATAAACTGTGTCCTCGCTAGGTAATTTCCCCCCCGTGAGAACTTGGCAGAGTTCTTGGTTTTTTTCTGCCTCTTGAATGCACAAATTTGTAGCTAACATTCAGGAAGCAGTTCTTGGTTTAAAAATAGGTAGGTAGGGGGCTTCCCTGGTGGCGCAGTGGTTAAGAATCCACCTGCAGGGGACACGGGTTCCAGCCCTGGTCCGGGAAGATCCCACATGCCGCGGAGCAGCTAAGCCCGTGCACCACAACTACTGAGCCTGCGCTCTAGAGCCCGTGCTCCGCAATAGGAGACAACACCATAATGAGAAGTCTGCACACTGCAACAAAGAGTAGACCCTGCTCGCCACAACTAGGGAAAGCCCCCGTGCAGTAACGATGACCCAACACAGCCAAAAATAAAAAAATTTTAATAGGTAGGTAGGTAGATAGATAGGTAGAAAGAACAGTGTTGTAGGTGATGGGTAAGAGGAGGTTATTTTTCCTATTTAAAAAAAAAAAATAGGAAGAGTCTGTTTTTCAGGGGAAAAACCAACCCTTTTAATAAAATTGTTGGTTCTCTTCCTAAAGAAGGAACCAGTTTTGTGTGTGTGGCACCGTTCGCTGGTTTATTTGTTTTCTAATATATTTGATAGCAACTTTCCCACACACTTGATCATTCTTATCACCAGAAACCCCATTAGGGATCAGGGGAAGAGGTTTGTCAGCCCTTTTGAGTATCTGCGTGCAAATGCAGACCTGAGCAAAGAGGGAATTCTCACAGAGAAGTCTGGAGAAAACGTGAAAGAAATGCTCTGAAGCTCTGTCTCCAGGTGGCACAAAAGTGCCCTTGGAGAATCAGTCATTTCTAAACTGCCTCGTCAGCAGCTAAGTTGACACGTGGGTCCTTATGTACGTAAGTTCCTGGACACGCTTGTTTGAAGCAAGGTGAGCCTGTACTCAGAGCCCCACGTTCAGATTGTGATGGGTCACAACCTGAGCCCAGGCCTTGAAACCAGCCCGTCACCACAAGGCGTCCTGAGTGGAGCAAATTCATTGAAATTCAGAGAAACCAGAAAGTGTGTGGGGTGTTTACTCAGCATTTGTGGGCTGAGATCACACCTCAAATCATTTTTTCCACTAGTGCTCATCCATGTCCCACTGCCACCCTCTCAGAGTGAGGACAGACCCAAAGCCCCATGCAGTGGTTTTCTCTGGGCCTTATTTCTCTTTTAAAAAAAAGAAAGAAAGAAGAAAAAAGGCCTTGTGAAGAAGTGACCTGGGGCCTTTCTGAGCTCACCGTGCCCGGGAGTCCTGTGGGAAGCTACGACATGTCCTTTGGGAGACTTGATCTGTTGCTTGAGTTTCCTCTCCACGCTGGGGATCCTCTTCCTCTCCTTCCTCCCATTCTGTATGCCCTTCGGTTTTATTTTGCTCTTGGTTTTTCCATTCTTTTGCTCTGTGTTCAATTTGCGGTTCTGTTTTGTTTTGGCTTAACTTAAGAAAAAACAAAAAAAATACAACTGACTTAAGTGGAATCACATTGAAGCAAAAAATGTCTGCCATCATCCCAGGGCCCAGAGTGCTTTCAGATTCATTGTCCACACAGTGTCCTCAGCGCCTTTTTGGCCCGAAGATCTGTAACAGAGGAGATGTGCTTTCCAAGCGAGATGCCCACGGCCTTCGTACCCATGTTTTCAAATCACTGGCACATAAAGTCGTGGAAGATGTTTCCCACGAGGAACCCCAGTGGCAGCTGGTATCTCTGTCCAAGCCAGCTCGTCTTTGGAAAGCAAATAGGCCACTTGTCTGTAATCTAATCACGGATTTCGAAAAGCACCAAAAAATGAAATTGCCGCTCCTAAAATAACTGCATTGGGCCACTCCTCCCTTGTGACGTGGTTTCTCTCCGTGGTCCCTGGGGGAGACCCTCGGGATAAGAATGGCCTGAGCGATCACAGCCCCTTTCTGGGTGCTAACTCAGCACTTAGAGGAGGACCAGGTGACAAAACCACAGTCAGAGGTTTTGTTTTAGCTTTGCAAAGCTGAAAAATTGTATAGAATTCCTTTTTTTTTTTTTTTTTTTTTTTTTAGTACTGCAGTGAGTTCCCTCTTGGGGAAATGTTACCAAATATAGACTCTGGGCATGGCCTGAGGTGATAAGCACACCCAAGCCTGTTCTCTACCTAAATGCATGTTTATCATCAGGGAGGTGGTTCACACACAGGGCCTGTCTGGGCTGTTTCCTGGCACCAGGAACTGGGCTTCTGGAACCCACTCATTGGTTCTGCACAAGCCCCTAATGTGTCCCTTGCATCACAAGTCAGAGTAACCATGGGCCCTGACAGGTTTCCCCCAGGCCTAGGTAGGGCTGGATTTGCCAGCTTCTGTGTCCCCAGGAGGAAGTGGAGACAAGCTATTCCCCCAGCACATCATCCCCCAACCAGACCTCCCTGGGCCTTTGTTCAGCAGGGGAACGGGGTGCCAGCGTGAGCAGAGCATCTCAGAGCTGAGCATACCTTTGTTTTTTCTCCCGCCCCCACCCCCCACCCAGATGACCCCATGACTATGGAGCAGCCTCAGCCTAACCTTCCCGACCAGTTGGTGATCATCAGTGAAACAGAAGCAGAGGCCAGGCCCAGCAAGAGCCTGGCGAGGAGCGCGGATGTGGAGACAGTCAACCTGTGCCCCAGCCTCATCCCCGCCCAGCAGCCCACCATCTCCCTGCTTTGCGAGGACACTGCCGACACGCTGAGCGTGGAGTCACTGACTCTCGTCCCGCCCGTCGACCCCCATAGCCTCCGCACCCTCACCGGCATCCCCCCGCCACCCACACCAGCCGCGGTGGGCACAGGGACCCCGGGCGAGGGGGCTGCGCAGCCAGAGCCAGTGGGCCCCGCTGAGCACTGAGTTGACCTCCCTTCGTGCGTGCGGCCCCGCTGGCAGGGACCCGGAGCAGCTGACACGACAGACACCTCGGGAGCGTCTGAAGTTCTCCTCAGCCCGGTAACCGCCTCGAACCATCCTTGCAGTCCTTTGCTCCGTTTGAATTCCCCTTTTACTTCACACCTCTTTGAGAGCAGGCTGGGACCAGTGGCGACACCCCAGCGAACCCAGATGACTGAGGCAGAGGAGGTTGGGCTGGTGTCAGAGCCCACGGCCCCAGGGCAGCAGGACCCACCGACAACACTCCCTTCATCAGCCAGCCCCTCCCCAGTCTCGAAGGTCCTCTGCCAGCGTCCCCAGTGAGCACAGAAGAAGCGGACGTGGTCACTTTGTGTAGAAATTTGTAGAAAAGCAAACTTCGATAAACATCTCCTTTGGATATTTATTCCTGCTTCTGGCAGCAGATGAAAAACATCTATTTTAAAAGTTCAAAAAAAAATCCTCCACCCTGAGGTTTGATGTCATGTTAGAAGTGTAATATTACTGTCGAGATTTCATTTTCATTTTGCCTTGAACTTCCCAGCGTTTTGGGTTTAGAGTTCTCAGTCTGGCTTTCTCCATTGTCTTAAGGGATTCCATTTCTTTATTACTCACTAACTCTGCAAGCCTATGGAATGATAAAAGTCCCTTCCTGGAAAGGTTAGAGTATTTTTTAAGCAAAAATAAGGGAGAGACTCATATTCTCAGGTACACACAGAGCTGGGAGGGCCGAAAGTTTCTCTGCCATGGCAGCCCAGGGGCCTTGCGTTACCCAGAAGATCTTTCCATGAAAGGGGGATAGTGCAGTCAGCTCCCCGCTCAGGACCATTCCTCGTCTCTCCGGACTGAAACCAAACAGGACGGTTTTCCGGCATCACCTTCGGTTGTCCCCATCTCTCTATTTGTCTAAGAGAGAACGATTTGGGACTGCAGACACTCCAGCCCCCGTGGCCGTGATGGAAAGGAAAGGCCATGGAAACCGTCCTGAGTCCGTCGCCTGCAGCTCAGTGGTGTGGGTGCCTGCATGCAGGGACATCCCGAGAGCCAACCCCCACCCAGCTGCAAGGACATGACGTCCGAGCTCACAGGGCCATCCTAGGAGCTCGGGGTTTGTCCCTCTTCCTCTCAGCTGCTGCTGTAAAGATGCAAGCTCGTTTTTAAAATGGAAACCCCCAGTTCCTTCTCCATTTGGGCTGGATGTGTGCAGGCCAGGTCTCCGCTATATCCGATAAAGCTCCCAAAATGTTCTTTCTACTCAGCCAGGCAAGGCCAATCGACCCTCACCTCTCTGGTTGATGCTCAGACCTTCCAAAACTTGCCTCCACGTGTCCCCCAGGAGTGCCAGCACCGTGGTGTCAGTGTCAGCCGGTCCGGGTTATCAGGTGGCCTCAGGAAATGCTCCGCACGCTTACCTCTTAGAGGACCCGCTCCCCGGTACCTCCCCCAATCTGCTGTCAGGCAGGGCCTGCCCGGGCCAGACTTCAGCCTCCTGAAGGAAACACACTGGTCCCCTGAGGAAGGGGAGTGGCGCCTGCAGGACAGATCTCTCCAGCCTTAAGAAGCCCTCCGGGCAGGTGAGCCCAGCCAGCACCAACAGGGGAAAGACCCAGCTCAGAAACGCAGCCATTTAGGCAGAAATTCCAGGGGCCCTGGCAAGGAGGGACAAGCCATGACCTTCAGGAGAGTCCCCTGGAAAGGACAGGCAGGGGGAACGGAAAGAGGGAGAAAGTCCATGTTGTCAGGGACAGGGGCCCCCTGGTTATTCTGCCAGGATGCAGCGGCAGGCCAGCCCCAGAGCCACTCACTGCCGGTTTTGAAACAATTCTGGAGCAGCAGAAATGAGAGGCCAGTGACCTCCCAGCCGGTGGCATTATCGTGAGGAACAAGCCGAGGCACGTGGACCCTGCCCTGGGACCACCAGCCTGCTGTCTGAAATCCAGTGGCTCCAGGTGGCTTCAAGCTCTACGGGAGGAAAGTCTCGGCCGGGGGACAGCATGCCCAGGAGGACCCGCAGCAGTATCACCCAGGCAGGAGAGCTGAACGCAGCCCAGCCTCCATGGGCTCTTGAATAGCAGGTGCGATCAGACCAAGCTTCCGCCCCACGTCTGGCCCAAGGGCAGGCCTCTCCCCGGGTGGGCTCGAGGGGTTGGTTGTGGGCAGCCCACAGCCGGCTGGCAGCCAGGTCTCCACTGTCTTGGCAGCAGTGGCACAGCTATGTCTTCAGGAGCCCCCAGAAAATCTAACAGTGGGGGCACCTCCAGAGGGGCCCATCCAGACAGCAGGTGCTGGGACTCTGGGGCAGAGAGGTAGAGCCAGGAATCCTTGGCGAGCCCGGGGCAGGGGCCATGGCCTGTGACACGTGAGTACCAGACTCGGCCTCAGCAGGCCCGTCCAGCCCGCTATCTCCATGTCCCCGCAGAGACCCTCCCCAAGTCCACATCGGGCCCACTGAGTTTGCCAAGTCAGGGGCAGGGCTGGCCACATGAACCCCCAAACGTCAGCTTTGAAAGTTGCTGGGGAGAAGCACATGTCCTTTCCAGTTTGGGACCTTGAGCCAGCGAGGACGCCTCTCAGAGTCAGACAGGTACGTGCCCCACCCCGGGAGGCGGGGGGGGGGGGGGGGGAGGGATTGTCCTCCTGCCACCAGCAGGCCCTCTGTGCTGCCCCTCCCCCCATCACGCCTGCCCTGCTTGCTGCTCTCTGCAGAAGGCAGCTCCCACCCAAGCACCTGCACTGCGACCTGGGGGTGGGCGAGGAAACGCACGTCTTAACAGGCATACACCAAGATTTCTCTAAGGTCTCAAGATGCACTGTTCAAAAAGGCACAGGGTGAACCAATTCTCATCTTCTTTTCCAGACGCAATAAATAAGAAATATTTAATGTAGTCATGATGATATTGGGCATAAACTGTAAGGGTTCCTTAAGTTCCTCTGAGTTGAAAATATGTAAATAATTCTTGTCCCAAGGAGGAGCGGGGCTGGGAAACCATGCTTCTGGGCTACGGGACCGTTCCAGGGAAGTACCTGCTCTCGCCAGCATGACTCATGTTTCGTGGGTACTGAACACGAGGGTGGAAATGAAAACTGGAACTTCCTTGTAAATCTGAACTTGGCAATAAAAGAAAAAAAGTTACCAAGAGTGTGGCTGCTGCTCCATGGCTCTGTAGCGGGAAGGTCACGGCCAGGCGAAGGGGAAGGTCCTTGGCCGTCTGCAGCTGCTTGGCGAGGGACAGCAGCTGGGCCCCGGGATCCCCACTTCCTTAAAGGGAGGTGGCGTAGCTCCTACCCAGGGCTGGGAGAACGCCTCAGGTGCTCCCTTCAGAAAGGGCCCCAGCTTCAGGCAGGTGCCGTGAGCCTGGTCCATGTCTCCATCCCTCAGCTGTTGGGCTCCATTGAGCCTCAGGTTCCACGCCCGGAGGGCGGGCTCCTCACATTCCTGTCTCGAGGACAGTCAGGTGAAGTCGTGCTGAGGCGGGCAACTTTCCTGAGCACACCAACGTGCACCAGCATGAGCTCTGGAAATCCCTGGAGATGGGATCACGGTTCTTCCAGAAACTTCTGACTCTCCACCTCAAGCCTGGCCCAGAAACAGCCGGACCTTCTGGGCCTTGAGGTAAAACCCGAGTTGAGTGCAAGGCATGAATGGGGCACCCCACTCGTGCCGAGGGTTGAGGTGATGTTGGTGGAAAGTGTGGGCCGCTGCTCCGCGTCCAGGCTCGCACTGGCCGCCAGCAGGGGTTCAGCCCCAGTAGGTTCCTCCGAAATCTGCCCATGAGGCCTGCAGCTGAGGTTGGACCCCGCTCTGCACCGGGGGCCTGCTGGGTGCCCGGTGCTGGGCCGGGACCGGCCTGCAGCCTCGCAGGCACATGGACGCTCGTGTCATGACGACTTTGGTCTAGAAAAAGGCACTCGCTGGAAGGATGCCCAGGGAAAAGGTGGAAGACCGGCCTCAGGACGGGTAGAACCAGGGACAGCAGCTGTTGGGGGTTCGGCTCCCTCCTGCCCCAGGGCTCCCTCCAGAGTGCCTCAGAGTCTCGCTGGGTCAGCTGGGTCAGCTGAGGGCCAGGCCTCGGGGTTGGTGGGAGGAGGGGGCGACAGGTCAGGGGAGCGGGGCGAGGAGCCGGGCAGGCGCTCTCCTGCAGCACAGCCCTGCCCTCGCACAGGTGAGGAAACAGGCCCAGCAGGGCTCTGCAACCTTCCCACGCACCGGCCCTGGAGCACAGCCGGCCTGCGCTTTGTGCTACCCCCAGGCTGCTGGGCCGAGCATCCCAGGCTGTTTACAGGAAGGAGGCAAGCAGCAGTTCTGGGACGTGAATGGCTGTCAGAATCATCTGGAACACTTGTCCACCATCTTGAACCACGTGCCGCCCCAGACGGGGTCAGTGAGAGCCGAGATGGTGTCCGGCAGGAGACCCTTGCACAGCGTGGCACAGAGGGCCTCCTGGCTCTTAGGGAAATGCCGGCCTCTCTTCAGGAGGCAGAGTCTGGAGCCAGGTCACCCCCGCATGCTTGGGTTTCCTGTCAGCAAAGCAGGGACAGAAACAGGCTGACCCGTGGGTGGCTCGGATGGGGAGAGCCTCACAGGCGTAGTGCTCGACTCAGGGCAGGCGGCCTGGGGGCCCCGGGCTCTTGGTGTGAGACCCTCAGTGGCAGCTTCCACCACCCTCTTCCCGGGAACGGCACATGGCCTGTTTGGTGGCCTTGGGCCGGTCACTGCCTCTCCTAGTCTCCAGTTCTTTGTCTGTAAGGCAGGCTGAGGAGCCCCCAGGCCACGTGTGCCCTCCAACTGGAAGTGGCCCCGTGTTCCCCTGGGGCTCTGCCCTGGGGGAGGTGCCCGGCAGGCCTAGCCGAGCCTCCTCTGACGGTACCTAGAAAGTGGAAAGGCAGGTGAGGGCGGGCGGGCAGTGTTCTGCCTGTGAGTGACCTTGCATCCCGCACAGGATGACCACTTCCCAGCTGGCCGCCGGCTGGAAACCCCTCCCCCTGCTGTCCTGCCTCCTCACAGCCCTTAAGGGCAGTGGGGAAAAAACCCTCAACATCTGAAGTGCTTTTCTCTGAAGGAAGATAGGCTTGAATCACCAAACCGGGAACAGGCGGGGGCTTCCTGGGAACTTACTAGAGTACAGATGGGGCCGTGCAAGGCCTCCCCGCAAACCCCCCACCAGAACCTCTGCTCCACACCCCCCCAGCTCAGCCTCCTCTGGCCCTGCCAGTCCTCCTCCTGGGCCACAGCCATCCAACCCAGCCTGGTTTCCCCCCAGAACAGTACCAGGTGCCCACCTGGACACACCAGGCTCAACACCTGAATGTCACTGCCACCTGAAACCACCTCCCTAGTTCATTCAATCTGTGTATCCGTGCCGAGGCCCCTGATTTGCAATGGCTTCTGTGCCGGGCTGGGCTCCGCATAGATAAATGATGGTGAATAAGATGGAAAGAAAGGCAGGAGGGCATGCTGAATGTGAGCCTCGGCCCAAGGCACCTGCCTGGGCGGCCACTCGAGGCCCCTGAAGCTGTTCCAGGAGCTTTAGCCTCCGTGCCGAGAGCAGTGGATGCAGTGGGGGTTTAAAAGCCAAAAAGTGATGTAATCTGATGCGTGTTGCAAGAGATCACTGGGCCTGCAGGTGAAGGACAGTCAGGAGAGGCCCATCGCAGTGCGGAGGGGTCGCTAGGGAAGTGGGTGGCCCGAGGCATATTTAGGAGGTAAGACCGACAGGTTTGCTGGACTGGCCACAGGGGAGAGAGCTCAGTGTCCTCCAAACAGCCAGCTGTCACCTCCTCTCTCCACTCCTTTCTTCTTTGATGTGTTTGCTTCTCTTTTACTCTGTTGCTTCCACGGATCGCCAAAGGATTGCAGAACGCTGGTGACAATTTGGCAAAGCATAGAAAAATAGTATTTTCCACAGTTCCACCATGAAGGGACAGCTCCTGTCGGCACATTGGCAGATTTCCTTCCAGTCTTTTTTCTATGCATTTTAGCGATTGACATAATACAGTGGGTGGGATTTCATGTCCTGCTTTTGACACTTAGCCCCCTGGTGTCAGCATTTCCCGTGTTACTGGAAGCTCCATTTCCAAAGAGTATAAAATGTGGGGGGACGTGTCCCTCGGGTTAGCTGTTGCCCAGGGGTGGACCTTAAAGTTGCTTCCACTTTCATTATTTTAAATTACCCTGCAATGAACACCTTTACACATAAACCTTTGTCCATGTTTTATATTATCAGTCCCTAGAAGAGGTTCCGAGCATAGGTCATAGAAACATAAATCACTTTAAGGCTCTGGCTGTAAACTGCCAAGTGGCTTTCAGGTCGGCCCATCGACACTCCCACCAGCCATGTGCCATTTCACCACAGCTTCCTCTGCCTGAGTGTTGCCAATTTTTAAATCCTCCCCATTCTTACAGCCCAGCTCAAAGCTCACCTCCTCTGCAAAGCCTCCTGGGATTTCTCCTCTCCATCCTCCACTTTCCAAGGCCAGTCGCTCCCCTCCCTCCACTTGCCCCGAGTCCATCCCAGCTGTGGTTGACTTTGGTCTGATATTCCCAGGCATCAGGCAGATGAGTCCCCCACCCACCCAGCTTCCTGGCCCCAACTAGCCAGCACATTTTGAGCCGCTGTAAGATGCCAAGAAGCTTCCCCAACAGCCTATGAGGTCAGCATTATGCTCTTTTACAGAGGAGGAACTGAGACGCAGCCCAGAGAGGCCAAGTGATTTACCCAAGGTTGCACAGCTGCTAAGTGGTATTGCAGGGGCTCGAATAGCAACGACTCCTGCTTAACGGAGACTTTCTTCAGGCCAAGCCCAGCTAAGCGAGGTACATGCCTGATCTCATGTACCTCAACAACCCTACCCGACCGGCACAATTATTATCCCCATTTTACAAATGAGGAACTCGAGACCCAAGGTCACCCAGCTCAGGAGTGGTGGAGCCTCAAGCCGGAGTCTGTTAGGCTTCCAGTCACATCTCTCGCCTCTCAGAGAGCAAAGCCAGGAACCACCACCCCACGTGCGAGGGGCCAGGCCAAGCAGGCCCCTCACCAACTCCAGCGAGCTCCCAGGAACTGCTTGGATCCTGCCCTATCTCCGCATCTTCTCTTGAACCTGCTTATCTCCTGCACTTTATTGACTTGGCCTTCCTGCCAATCCACCTGGGCAGGAACAGCCCTTTTGGGGCACCCACTGACAAATACCTTGGAAACTGCACCATCTGCCTGGCCTTGGTGGCATCTGTCACTGAGAAGAGGTGACTCAAAGCCCCACCTCCCTCTGGCCCCTCCCTGGGAGGCCCCGGTGGGCAAGGAGGAAAGGTTTCACTTCCCCCATCGTTTGAACATTTATTCAACAAACATTGATTGAGCACCTACTGTGTACCAGGCACTGGGGAGGCAGCAGTGAACAAGTCAGACAGAACTCCGTGCCCCTGGAGCAGACCTCCCAGGAGGGGGAGGCCAGCAATAAAAAAAAAAAAGTATAGAAATTCCGTAGTGACTAGAAAAAGTACTGAGTGCATGAGAAGATACAAATAGAGCTGAGGTAGGGGTCTCAGGCCAACTGGTGAGAAGAAGAAGGGGCTGCTGCAACTTAATCAGGGAGATCAGGGAAGGTTGTGCTGAGAAAGGACATGTGAACAAAGATGGAAGGAAGTGAGGGAGGGACAGACATCTGGGGTTAAAGTATCCCAGCCAGCGGGAACAGCCAGTGCAAAGGCCCTGGGGCACATTGGAGGAACTGTGAGTGCTGGTGTGGCTGGGGAGGACTCAAGGAGGGTGAGACCTGAGATGAGTAGCAATAATGGGATGGACTGGGAGGCCATGGGGGCCCTTGGACTTTTCTCTGAGGCAGATGGGGAGCCCTGGGAGGACTGTGAGGAGAGGAGGACGATGTCATGACCTAGATTTTAACAGGGTCACCCAGACTGCTTCTTGGAGAAAATTCTGGATCAGGGTAAGAATGGAGGCAATTGCCAAAAATCCAGCTCACCAATCTGACGAGGCCCTGCAGCTTTGCCCCTAGGGCTACGTGTACACACGCTGACGTGTAAATGTGCACACGTCCACACACGTGCACGTGCATACACACACCCGTAGACCTTGGGACCAGACAGACCCAGGCTCCACCCCTGACCCCACAACCAACTTTCTTTGTGACCAAGAGTCAGCATCTTCCCATCTCTGAGCCTCAGTTTCCCCTCCTGGAAGATGGAAGTTCAGACACCTTCTTCCCAAAGTACCAATGGGCAAATTTGCAATTTGCCGAGAGGAGGGATGGTGAGTGGGTGGCCCCCAGCGGCACCCACACAATGACCCTTTCTCCTTGACGTGCTGTGGATGGTGAATGAACCGGTTACCCTGGCTTCTGACTCCAGGGAGTGGCTGCCGGAAGGTGCCTCTGGTCAGGATTGTCCCAGGCTGGGCAGGGAGCTGCAAGGGACCACCTCTGCCCTTAGGGAGTGCCCAGCCTCTGGGGAGGCATCCCCATAAACAGCCCACCACAGGGTCCAGCCGAGGGTCTGGGACCCTCCAGCCTCACAGATCCACCTTGGATGCTTCTAAATTGTGAGACGGTAACCGTGAGAAACACACGTGGAAGCACGTTCCGAAGGTCGAACCCACACTTTCCTGCCCTGCGTTACTCCACAAACACATATCATCATCCTCGTCACCTTTACCTTCACCTTCACCACCTTCATCCTCATCCTCATCCTCAGCATCATCTTCATTCTCATCTTTTTTATCTTCTTTATCCTCATCCTCACCTTCTTCATCTTCATCCTCACCTTCATCCTCATCATCTTCATCATGTTCTTCATCTTCATCTTCATCACCATCATCCCCTTCATCCTCATCCTCAGCATCCTCTTCATCATTGTCTTCATTATAATCTTCATCACCATCTTCTTCATCCTCATCTTCTTCTTCGTCAAAATCCTCATCCTCGTTATCGTCTTCACTAGCCTTTACAAAGCGTCACCTCGGTATCAGGCCCTGTGCCAAGCATATTGTTACGCTCCATCTCATTTAATCCTCTCAATAACCTTGTGAGGTGGGTACTATGATCTCCCCATTTTCCAAACTGAGGCACAGACAGATTACAAGACTTGCCCAAAGTCACAGGTCTGGGGGACAGAGCTGGGATTGATTTCCACGCTGATAGGCCTGCTTGAGTGCCCTGACCTTGACCCCAGCCCAGTGGGGAAGCCCCAGTCATGGCCCGGGCCCTGTTGGCAGGCTTTGTACGCAGGCCCTGCCCTTGCTGGGGTCACTGTACCTCGTCCACGTCTGCACTGATGCCCTGCCTCTCCCTCAGGGCTTTCCCTTTCCCTGGGTCAGGGAGGATCGGCCCTGCTTCCCAGAGGGGGCAACTGAGGTGGGGAGAGGCAGACTTACTCAGGTAGTAAGCGCAGGATTCAAACCCAAGTCCTCTCCCCACACTGTGTCCGTGGGGGGCTGGTGAGAGGGGGGCAGCCTGTGAGGCTGGGGACAGTGTTACCAACCACGGAGTATACCCCCCTCCACCGCAGCCTCCAGGCTCTAAAACCACCCTCCACCCCCCTCAAGTTCCCCCAGTGGCTCTTGATGTCCCCACTGGGTCCCCCCAAGTGAGAGAGATGCCTTGGGGTCTCAAATAACCTCAGATCACAGGAGAGAAAGTGATTCCCCTTTTCTTATTCCCTTCTGGTCCTTCAGGTGGAGGCAAAGAGAAAACCTCCATTGGGTGCTTGTCTATCTTTAACAGCCTTTTGAACATTTCCTGATTTCCCCTTTTTGCAAAAGAAAGAACCCCCCTCCTGCCGCCCCCAATCTTCAACTGGCAACCTCTGGAGCCAGAACTGTTTTATTTTCATTGTGCTTGTTTACAGTTACACACTACTTACGGCAAGTGGGACTGGTGTTTCTCTTGTGGTGATATTGTGAAATGTCCTTTTTGATTAAAATTAGCTTTTAAAATAAATTTATTAACCATAGTGAGATATCACCTCACACCTGTTAGAATGGCCGTCATCAAAAAGATAACAAACGCTGGAGAGGGTGTGGAGAAAAGGGAACCCTTGTGCACTGTTGGTGGGAATGTAAATTTGTGCAGCCACTGTGGAGAACAGTGTGGAGGTTCCTCAAAAAAAATTAAAACTAGGACTACCATACGATCCAGCAGTTCCACTCCTGGGTATATATCTGAAGGAAATGAAGGCGCCGTGTCAAAGGGATTTCTGCACACCTGCGGCCCCTTGCAGCATTAGTCACAATAGTCAAGACACGGAAACAACCTAAGTGTCTTGTCAATGGATGAATGCATAAAGAAGATGTGTATATGTTCACAATAGAATGTTATTCAGCCACAAAAAAGGAAGGAAATCCTGCCACAACCTGAGACAGCATGGATGGACCCTGAGAGCATTATGCTAAATAAAATAAGTCAGAGAAAGACAAATACCGGCCTATCACATTTATATGTGGAATCTAAACAAACAAATGAACTCATAGAAACAGAGATCGGATTTGTTGTTACCAGGTGAAAAAAGGGAGACCAGCTCTGGCTCAGCCCAGGAGGATGGGTGTGGGGCTGTGTAAACCCCGAGAGGACGGAGGGGGCACAGCTGAATGTGGGTGGCGTCTAGGTTGACGTGGCTGCGACACACACACAAGCCGAGGGAGGGCCTGAGACTGTGCCCACCCCGGTGTCCTCAACCTGTGAAGGGACTGCAGAAACTCCAGAAGTTCCCACGCGCCCAGGTCCTAAGGATTCCGGAATCCAGCTAGAGGCTCGAGGGTTTGTGTGTCCACCTGGCTCAGGTCTCGGCCTGGGTCTGCCGAGAAACATGTGGCTGAATGCAGCCAGGGTGAGGTCTCGCTCGGCCACACGTCCAGCTTCAGCCCAGGCTCTCGCCCCCTGACCGAGCGCATGGTCACCAGCAAGACGAGGATGGCCAGTGCTCTCTGCCCGTACAGCCCCGGCACAGAATGGCTCAGCGTGGGGACGGCCATGATGGGCAGGACACCTTTGAAGGAAACCTTCAGGCAGCCTGTTCCTAGAAGGAAGGGCCTCACCCAGCGTTTACCTGCTGCCACCAGGTGCCCGTGGCCGGCGGGCTCTGTCACATGTCCCCTTCCAGGGGAGACAGCGAGCAGTCAGGGCGCCTCGGGCAGGGCTCCTGTGAATCCGCCCTCCCGTTGGCACCCAGGAGGTGGGAAAAGCAGGAGGCTCCGACTCTGAGGTCCCCTTCCCCCTCCACCCCTGCCCCAGGCAGGCCTCCTTCTCCCCTCCCTGTGCCTCGGTTTTCTCATCTGATTCACGGAGACAGTAATACTTTCTTCCTGGGATTGTGCAAATTAAATGAAATCATGTGTAGGCTGGCGGGGCTGCTTCAAGGAGCCTGGACTTCGTCATGAGCCCATGAGCCCGGTGGAGTTTTCAGGGGGATCAAATGTAATAAATAGAACAAATTTTAAAATACATATTGATGGTCTGAGAAGAAAGAAAAGCAAATCCCAGGGGCCAGCAATAAAGAGGGAATTCAAGGTAGGCTGGACATGACCTAAGGTGGACGCTGGAACTTCCTGCCCACCTGGGGCCGGCAGACGGGATCTTGGAACGGAGCCTGGAGGGGGCCAGGGGTGCAGAACCAGCATGACGCAGGACCGTGTGAGGCCGCCCCTCCAAGAAAGGGGGCTGCACTCTGCCCACCCACCCAGGGATGCAGCTGAAGACAAGGGGGCTGAAGCATCTGGTGAGAACTTCAAAGTCTGAGACTGGGAGGGTGGGAGTGGGGCAGGTGGATCTGGGATCCGGACTGATGCTGCCCTGGGTCACTACAGTCTCAAACCAGAGCATCCTATGAAGACCTGTCTCCCGCTGGCAAGCCCCCTGCAGTATCAGCAGAGCAGCCTCAACAGGCCTCTGGGGAAGCCTCCCATCTTGAGGCAGGTGGGACGCCCGTTTGCACAGGCACAAGCAGGCTCGAGATCCTCCCACTGAAGATGAGCTCACAGTGAACCTTAGAAACCACCAGAGGAATCCCACCTGGCGGGAGGAGCCTCACCTGGGCGGTCTTTACCCGCCGAGCAGTCAGCAGCTCTGCCATCCCCTGCCCCAACCCCCTTGCCTGTCTACACTCCCAAACCTGGGAAACCACGCTTCTCACCAGCTCCTCGTGGGAGCCTGGGGTTCATGTTGAGGAATTCCGGGGTGCGGGAGGAGCTGTCTCCCCTGGGTACACAAAGTGAAGACAGAGAGAGCCCAGGTGCAGTGTGCAGTGGGGAGACCACAGGCACTGAAGCCTCTAGAAGTCCTCAGAGAACTGGAGACAGCTGCGGGGCCTCCCGCAGGGGCTGAATGCAGGATGGGAGAGCTGTGAATCTCCAAGAGCTGAGTGTGAAGATGCCGTGATCGGAGCAGAAACCCAAGGGGTCAACCAGGTCCCTGCCATCACAGTCCCAGAGCGAGGCAGATGACTCGAGCGGTGTGGGGTGCCCCGGGGCTGGTACAGGAGAACAGAGGAAGGGTCCCCGACCCAGTGGCGGAGGCACGGCTTGAGAGGTACAGTGACATTTTTTTTCTAGAGACGGTGGCAGGCCTGGATTCAAATCTGACTCCACACAATGGTGCTGAGTTTTCATGTGCCTCAGTTTTCCCCTCTGTGCAATGGGGGTAATAACAGCCCTCCTCCGGGGCCCCGGGAGGATTGTAAAAGATAAGGCACTTGGCCGGGCAGCTGCTGGGAGCCCAGGCCTGCAGAAGGATGGCTGGGTTTATTATTAATGAATGAAGATGAGTCACCCAAATGAGCCACCCTGATCGATCTGATGCAATGAATGGGCAGATGAGAGAAATGAATCAATGAATGAAAAGTTAGGTACTTGCCTGCCGAGAGGGGATCTTAGCCCCGGGGAGGGGAGGAGATGCCCGCCCTGAGTCAGAACCTGGCCAGAGGTCAGATGATGGCTCCCCATGGCGCAGGGCACACACCCATGACACCCCACTTAATCACTCCCCCGTGGTAACATGCCAAGGGCCTTAGCGGGATCCCCCTGGATCACCTTTCCTGCAGGCCAGGCCTCCAGGCCTGCAACTCAACTAACCCCCACGCCCCCAACCCCAGGCCAGGCAGACACTGAATCGGGGCTTTCGAGGGGTGGGGAGGGGTGAAAATCCAGACTCAGCAAAGAGCGTCCCAGCAAGTCAGAGGCTGGCCCCTCCCTGGAGTAGGGGCCACCCTCCCATGGCTGCAGAGCTTGGAGGTCCCTGGGGTGGGACCGCGTGGCCCGCCTGCGCCCCTCTGCTCTGGGATGAGCCTCTGGGCGCTGAGGTCACACGTCTCAGTCAGCCCTGCCCGCCACAAGGAATAATAGTAATGGCAACGAAAGGTTTACGGAGCCAGGCACGGGGCCAAGGGCTGCTGCTCATTTCTTCATCCAGTTCTCTTACCTATGGGGTGGCGGGGACGGGTGGAAATGATGGAGCCCCAGGGCACAACCGACAGGCCACTGATTTTAGAAACGACAGTCCCGGGTGTCCTTCATCTAGTTGTCTCGATAGCCCCATTTTGCAGAAAACTGAGGCTCAGGGTAGCCTAGCAGCCTGGAGAGGGGGATGGGAGGGGGGAGACTGTCGGGAGCGCTTGGGGAGGAGGGGCAGGAATAAGGAGGCCTGGGTGTTGACTCAGGGGATGGAAGGCTGCCCCTGGCGATCCCCGCAGGGGAATTTGGTGCTGGGGATTTGAGCAGTTGGAGTCTTAGGCTGGGGCTTTCTGGCCCTTCCTCTGGGGCCCCTTGGGGAGTGGGGGTGCTTGTGCCTCCATCCCCACCCCAGGGGTGACCCTCACTGAAGCAGTCTACGGAGCCTCCCTGGGGCATTAATTTGCCTAAGAAAAGGGGACCAAGGCAGAGGGGAATGCCAACTCAAAGGAAGGGGTTGGTGATGATGGTGCTTCAGGCAGACTTGAGCCCGGCTTCCTCTGTGGGCAGGGAGGGTGGGGAGGCCTTTCTAGAACTCGGCAACCCTCTGGGCAGATGGGCACCCATGTAATTGGTCTGTGGGCCAACCAGCCCCAGATGGTTCTGGGAATTGGAATCTGGCCAACCTCGAGGAGATGCAGATGCTTTCTGTGAAAGGGGGTGGGGAGGGGAGGAAGCAGCCCTGAAGCAGTTTCTCCTTCTGCTTCGAAATGTGGTCACAAGGGAACCCTTCACCCCCCAGATTGTGAACTCAGGCCTGGCTCAGGTACCACCACCAACAACAACACCAACACCCCTTACCCCGTGGATGGGGCATCCTCTGTCTACAGGGCACTGTGCTTAATTAAGTACCCCCTACACAGGGTCTCCAGAAGTCCCACCATAAAGCATAAGCAGAGGCTGCTCTTTCCCCATCTTCCAAGAAGCCAAGAACAGCCAGAGAGGCTGAGTAACTTGTCCAGAGTCGCACAGCTCTGGAAGGTGGAGCCAGGATCAAAACACAGAACCAAAGGATTCTGGGCCCTTGTTCTTTTGGCCCACACACCTCAGCTGCCTCCAGAAATGTTTGCTGAAATTACAGACCTGGTTAAGTTTATTACAGTCTGTCCATACCATGGACTCTCCACATTAAAATGATGATTTGGAAAATTTGTTTCCTCTGAGAAAATGCCCATGGTCTTTCATTAAGGGAAAAAGCAAGTTGCAAGAGTTTGAAAACGACAACTCTGTTTTCGTTCATTTAGAAAGTGTTTGCATAGAAAAACAAGCAGAAAACAGTTGTATGTTACAATGCTGGCAGCAGTGACCCTGAAGGAGGGAGAGAGCGGTCCCACGGGGAAGGGTGGGGCGCAGCCCACCAGGCATGGTGCCACAAAGCTGTTCTGCCTTATCTGTGACAAGAGCTCCCATGTCTTGGGAAAGGGGACATCCCCTTTAATGGGTGTCTGAGGACCCCAGAGCAAGGGAGAGAGTGGCAGTGTCCAGGTGGGGAGGCTCAGGGGCCCTGTGGGTGGGGTGGGAGGGGCTCGGGGGAGGCACATTGGTGCCCAGGCTGACTCCTGTGCCTGGGCTATCTCCTCTTCCATCCTCATTGTCAAACCTGTCAGTCTTTGAGGCCAGCTCAGCTATCCCCTCCTCCAGGAAGCCTCCCTGGATATCCCCACTTAGCCCTTCTCTGGACTTCTCATATGAGACTTGGTGCTTCCAGCCTCCTCCCCTCAACCCTGACCTCTCTGAGAGCCATGGACGCAGCCATGTAGGGTTCATTTCTGTAATCTCAGCCCCTCCCATGGGGGCTTCTGCAGAGTGGAGCTTGGTGGGCTCATGGCCACCTGGAATTGCACTTCTCCTCCCACCAGGCCCTTTTCATGCCTCATCTCATGCAGTTCTCACCACCATCCTAAGGGGCGGGTACCACTGTTCATTCGCATTTTATAGATGCGGAAGCCGAGCCTCAAGGAAACTAAGCAACTCTCCCTGGGTCACACAACCAGCAAGTGGCAGAGCCAGGATCCAAACCTGGGTCGGGCTGTGTCTGCAGGGTGTCTCGGGGGTTAACCTTCCTTCGCCATGCTACATCTTCAGAAAATGCTAGAATCTGGTTTCTCGTTCTATAGCTGCCGTAAAGAGGCCCAAAGCATAGCAGCCTAGGTCAGATGTGAGCCCTAGACTTGCAGTAACTCACATGTCTGTGGTGCCCTCCCTCAGTTCTCCTCTTTGCCAATCATGAGAGGTAGGCACGTATATCCCCATTGTACAGATGGGGAGATTAAGGCCCTGGGGTGGGGGCCATCCAGGGCTCCGAGGCTACCGGGCTCCGATGCGGATAAGCCCTGGCATGGTCCCTGAACTCCTGGCTTCTGAGTCTGGCTCGGTACGTGGAGTCACTGAGCCCCGTCCAGCGCCGGCTGAGAGGCATCTGAGAAATCGGCTTCCGGCTCAAAGTCCAGTTTGCTTTTGGGAAAGGCGCTGGGGGAATTGGGAAGGGATGTGGAGTGGGTCAGGTAGCAGGCAGGCGTACTTCCTGCTGGAATAAAGTCTACCCGTCACTTCTGGGAAACAGAGTGGCTCAACAATAGCATGGTGCACTTTGACCCCAGAGGAGCACCGAGCTGTCACTGTTGACGGCACAGCTGGCCTGCTTGGAGTCTGTATGTCTGAAATCCAGGTGTGCCTATCAGGCCACATGTCTGGCCACTTGTCTGACTGCTGGACAGGGCACTCAGCTCGGGCTTCTGCCAGCTGTCTGGGGAGCGGGGAGCTGGGGTGGGCAGCCCAAGCTAGGTCATCCCAGCTGAGCCCTGAGCTGGCTTTGCCGGGGCCCAGCCCCTGCTGATGAGGCAATGTGAGTCCTGTTTCCTGTTACTGTGGCTATGCAAATGGGGGGGTAATCAGGGCCTCTCCTGGAGCAGGCTTCCCGGAATGATGGCATTGATTGTCCCGAGAAACCTGGCCCCAGTGGGGCCCCCACGGGAGGGGGAGGGTGTAAATGGCTAAGATCCCTTTCTCTCCTGGTGCAGCACTTGATGCAGGAGCCGGAGCTGTGTGCTGGGCTGCTGCCCTGCTGGGAAAGCATCTTCAGCTCAGACCTGGGCGGATTAATCACGTGGCCAACCCACCTGGCCCAGCCTTCCGGGAGAGCCGGGTGGCAGCTTCCACATCTCCTCACTGTGTCCTCAGCTCGTGGGACGTGGGGGAGCAGGCAGCAGAGGTGGCCTCATTGGCTGTTGGTCCCTGTCCCAGAGACGGCCACAGCCAATCCCCTCTTTACAAATGAGGAAACTGAGGACCCCAGGGTGGTCTGGGAACTTGCCCAGATCTCTTCCCCTCCCACTCACCTGGACACATCCCAGCACCGTGGCAAACCTCTGGTTGCCACCAGAAGCCTACTGGGCCTCTGAATCCGTCTTCTGGTTTCTGCTGCCTCACCAGCCTAGTGGGCCAGCCCAAACCTGGCCAGCTGGGATTCTCGCCATACCCCTGGCTGCCCCCCGACCCCGCACCAGTCAGGCTGTCTAAGGGGTCCTTCTCAAGCTCACATCTGACCATTTCACTCCTCCACCCTGGCATCAAGTCCTCGTTCGAAGCCGGGCCCCACAGATGGCCCATCATCAGGCCCCTCCGCTCTGTGTGGCCTCATCTCTCAGCACCCCTGCCTCATGCATACCCTGGAGGCTTCCAGAACTCCTCCGAGGTCCCTCTTGAGCCTCCGTAGCTTTGCTCAATCTGTCGTCTTTTCCTGGGATGGCATTTCCTCCACCATTGCTTCTCTAACTCCTATACATCCTTTAAGACAGCACTGCCACCTCCAGGTAGCCTTCCAGATACCCCCAGCAGGACCAGGTGCCTCCTCTGGGCTCCCCCAACCCTGCATGTCCCTCCATCACCGCATGTGTCATGCTGGGCTGTCATGGCCCCTTTAGCTCCCGTCTCCTCCCCTGACCTGGGGGCTCCTTGAGGAGCTGGCATAGAGAAGGCAGGGAGATAGCCTACAGGTTTGATGAAGGATTGGACATGGTGGGAGGTAGAGGGAGGTGTCAAGGAAGGAGTGACAGGATATTGCACTGTTCCTTTGCCAGAATGCTGGGGGTCAGGAAGACACTGAAACTTTGGTCACCTTAGAGCCTCCCACCGCCCGATCCCCCTTCCCACATTAGGAATCTCGCTGTCCTGCCTACCATGGGCCTTGGGGCAGGACAGAGCCGCCTCCCATTGGAGGAGCACAAATAGGCCACACCTACTTTCCCATCGTCCCTTGCTGTGACCATGTGACCTGGCCTCAGCCAATCAGAGGCACCTGCTCTGGAGTTAGCACTAGGAGCTGGCCATGCAAAGGAAGGATCTGGGAAGTCTTTTTGGAGGGAGCCTGGGCAGCATGGAGTTCCTGGGGCAGCTGTGAAGGAATGTGGGCATCGCCAGGCTGGCTCTGTGGCAGCATTGGAGTTGGGCTTCTTCATGTGGGCTGCCTGCCCTCCTAGGCCTTCGGTGAGCTCCCCAATATCTGTTCAGTATGTTCTTCTGTTTAAATGAGCCACGGTTGGATTCTGTTGTTTGTCACTAAGAACCGTGGAGTCCCCTGGGGAGACAGGGCACCACTGGAGTCAACTTGAAGGAGGAGTCAGTGTTTCTGGAAGGACAGGAAGTGCATTCACGTGCAGGAACAGCTGACCAGGGTCAAGGTCAGGCTTCAGGGACATATAGGGAGTGTTAGGCGTGACGGCTCATCTGGGTTTGGAATGTGAGGTTCAAGGTGGAGGATGAGGTAGGAGATGTCAGGGGTCAGATCCAAGACAGCCCCGAATGCCAGGACAAGAGGAAGCGTGGATGCTGTCTTGCAGGCAGTACGGACCAAATGACTGCTTTAACTGGAGGTGTGCTGATCAGATCTGTGTTTTAGAAAACTCACTCTGCTGCTCGGGGGAAGCTAGACCAGGGGTGGTCTTGGGCATGCCCCCCCCTGCTTTCTCTGAACCTTACCTGGACAATGGGGGACCCCCTCTCCACCTTGCACCACCTTGCAGGGGAATGAGCAAACCCAGGGTAGGACCTGGATGCGGACACTGGGAGCTGTTAGGGACTCCATCCCTTCTTGGATATTGAAGGGCTTTCTGGACCTTTTACCTCTTCCTCTTCCCCGCCTGCTGCACCGCAGAACCTGTGTGGGACGTGCCTGACCTCAGACTGGACCAAGCCTGACTCTCTCCCACCCACCCCAGGGAGCTTTGGGACTCTGGAACGCCTCTTAGATCCACCAGGAGTCCTCCTTGCCTGAGCGCCCTGGGGGTTCCTGGAAGCAATGGGAAGGGGCATTCTGGGATGGGCGGTCTTGACTCTAAGCCTCCTACCCGAGATTTAGCGGTGGCTATTCCCCATCGCACACCCAGCCCTTCAGCAAGGGCTCCTGGCCATGTGTGTACACCCCTCTCCATCCCTGTGGCCACCACCCTGGTCCAGGCGCCCCCTCTCTCACCTGGACTGCTCGTGGCAACAGCCTGGTCTCCTGAACCCCACTCTTCCACTGTTCCACTTGCCATCCTGCTTTGCCTGCTGTCAGGACGAGGTCCAGGCCTGGGCCTGCAAGGCCAGGTGGAGGACCCCTGCGTGGGGCTCCCCGCCCACCCCTCTCCATGCTCCTACCCCACCTGCCTTCCCTGTCTGCACCTCTGAATCCTTGTGACCCCCCTGCCTCCTTCACACATGCTGGTCCCTCGGCCCTGTGGGACCGGTTAGTTGAAGTCAAGCAGGGGCTCCCCCCTTGGGCAGCCTGGGCCCTCTGCTCCCCATGGCTCCACCCCCGATCTATCATGGCACTTGTTTTATCGTCTTCTTAGACGTGAGGTGCATTTCTCATCCTTGGCCTCCATCAAACGGGGTATCTGGGGAGGGCGGTGGGCTGGTACAGGCCACTCTTGGTTCATTCATTTATGTCACTTCCCTGCACCTAGAGGCAGCTGAGTTTGCAACCTCCGAGGGCTGGGGGCCACCTGAGAGGAGGGTGTTATCCACGAGCTCTGTGTGGACAGCGGGGCCGGAGGGAGGCCACAACTCCCGTCAGGAGGCCCCTGGGCATCCCCACGAGACATGAAGGTAGCTGTGGGGATGGAGAGAAGCAAACATTTTCCAGAAACAGGAGTCAAATCAGGAGTATTCAGCAGCGGCCGCAGATGCTGTGGGTGCCCCGTCCACGTCCCCCAGCCCTTCACAGCCTCCTGCCTCCTCTCAAGGAACTTCCTCTGCAGCAGTCAGCACCTGCCCTTCTGTCAGACCACCATTCACTGGCAGCACCAGCTTTGCCTGCACCCAAGAGAGCCGAACAGCCTGGGCATCCACTCCCGCAAGGGGTTTGCCCCTACCAGTCCCGGGACGTGGGGGTAAAAAGTCTCCACCTCGCTGGCCTGATCAGGTCCCCCGCGGGGTGGCCCTCACTCCTCCGGCGTGAGGCCCCCGCGGGGTCCGCCCCCTTGCCGAGCTTCCCCCCACCCATATCTTTCCTGGGAACACAGCTGGACCCTCACCTTGGGTCTGCTTCCAGGGAACCCACACTGAGGACAGTCGCTGATCAGATCTGGGGGCTGAGAGGAGGGGAGACGTTGAGTCCAGGCTACGAGGGCGGCCGTCCTGAGACAGGGCGCATTGGACTGGGAGCCCCGGCTGGAGGCAGGGCAGGGGTGCAGGTTTCCTTGTGGACAAGTTGCTATATTGGTCACGTTGCCAGAAGTGCACTGGGCAGTTCACCATCCAGAAAAAAAGGTGCCCCAACCCGGTGAGGCTCCCCTCCCAGCGGGGGGCTGATGAGCCTTTTCCTGGCCTGGATGGGCGGGCACAGCTGAACCCCGGACATCTGCACAGGACAGAGGGAACCAAAGGGAGCCTTCCTGGAAAGTGCCTCCCCGGGGACAGGGCTGGTCCCAGAAAGCGTGAGTCATGAGCAAAGCAACTCAGTCGGGCCCCTGCCCTCCCCCTCCCCAGGGCCAGGGCAGGCAGTGCCTCCCAGGCGCTTGCCCCAAAGGGACTCAGCCTCCCTGTCATCCTCAGATCAGGACGGATATGGGGACCCCTCCTCCTATCTCTGCCTTGATCCCAGGCAGCCCACAGACCCCCCTGGGCCCAGAAGACGTGCCCATCAGCAGGTGGGGTGGCTGGGCCTCAGGACTCACCAGGCTCACACGGTGGCACAGAGCCTCAGCCAGCTTCCTGACACCTTTCTGCTCGACCAAGCTGATGCTCTGGTTTCCCACATACGAATTCCCCGGGCCCCGCCCCGCCCCCTGCGCCGGCCCCCTGTAGAGTCATGTGGCATGTGGGTACCAGTCATCCGAACGCCCTTCCCAGCACAGGACAGGGAGAGAGCCCAGCTCTGGGTGGACTGAAGCCCAGGGCACCCTGACCTCAGGACCCCTCAGCCCCTCCCTGCACCCCTAGACCCTCCCACTCCTCCAAGTGATGCCTCGTGGTTGGTGGGCCTCCGCCCTGCCGCTCCCAGCTGTGAGTCCTGGGGCAAGGCCAGAACGTGCACAGGGAGGATGGGGGGCTGGGTGGGCAGGTGATCCTGGAGCGGGGTCTCTCTCTCCCTCTGGTCTCTCCTGGCCTTCATAACCCTCTCGCCCAGCTCCTACCCTGGAAGGCTGGCTCGGCTGTCCCCTGTAGGCCACCTACCCTAGCCTGCCTCCAGAGCTGGGGGCAAGGGACTCGGTGGGGTCTCCAGTCTCCTGGCCCAGGTCAGGATCCTGGAAGCTTATTATCAATAACAACCAAGTCTATTAAGTGTTTACCCCATGCCTGGTCTTTGGCTGAACATTAGGCCCCTTGTCGTTGTACTGATGATCCCCATTTTTAAGATAAGGAAACTGAAGCTCAGAGAGGTTAAGCAACCTACCCCAAGGCACACAGCTAGTACATGGTGGGACTCCTATGCGACTCTCAATCCCCGGCCTTTGTATTCTTCATAAACCCATGTTGTAGATTCAGCCATGCATACTCAAGGGGGGGCTTCTGGCAGCTTGAGAAAATATCCATGGAATGAACAATCATAGCTGCCACTCTCTGAGGGCTGCCTACGTTTTTATTTACTTATTTGCCATTCAGGTGATCTTTTTGAAAAGATGGTTCAAGATGCCAAAGGGACAAAGAGGTTCCCATCGCCACCCCTCTGTCCCTCAGCCACCCTCTCTGATGCAAGTTTCTTAAGTTTCCTTGGTGAGATAGTTAATGCATTCACCCCAATCCTAGTATACTGTACATACTGTATTAGTTATCTATTGCTGCATAACAAGTTACTCCCCTACTTAGCAGCTTAAAATATCAATAAATCTTTATTACCTCACAGTTTCTGAGGGTCAGGAATTTGGGAGCAACTCAGCTGGGAAGTTCTGGCTCAGAGTCTCACATGAGGTTGCAGTCAAGTTGTCGGCTGGAGCTGTAATTATCTGAGGGCTCAACGGGGACTGAAGGACCCACTTCCATGATGGATCACTCATGTGGCTGTTGGCAGGAGGCCTCAGTTCCCACCACACGGATACTTGAGTGTCCTCACAACATGGCAACTGGCTTCCCCCGGGCGAGTGGTCCAAAGGGGACAAGGTGGAGGCTGCATTCTCTTTTATGACCTAGGCTCGAAAGACACACATTTCTGCCATATCCTATTAATTACACAGGTCAGCCCTGGTTAATGTGGGAGAGGACCACACAAGGGCGTGAATAATAGGAGGCAAGAATTATTGTGATTCACCTGGAGGCTGCCTACCACACGTATTGTCCTGCACCTTCCTTTTTTTCACTGAGCAGTGGTCTTCAGAATAGTTCCATATCAGTACACGTAGAGTGACCTCATCTTTTTAAATGTGTGGTATTGCACGTGGGTGCCCCATGATTGATTGATTGATTTATTCAGGTTTTCCCGAACGAGCTTTTTGGCCAACCCAATATTTACCCAGTCCTATATTGAGGTCTCTGTTGCGGTTGTTCCTGATTTTTTGCTGTTACAGTCAGGGCTGCAATGACTGTCGTTGTACAGGAATTATTTCCAGTATATCTGGAGGAATAATACTCAGGGATGGAATGGCTAAGTCAAAGGGTGTGGTGCTTTGAAAATGTAGTCATAAAATTTCTGATGAAGAAAAAAGAAAAAAGCCCACCAAGTGGACTTTTGATGAACTTAACCAAGGGAGTATTGCAGAAGCGATGATGCTATGTGACATCCAAGGCTGGTTCATGAAAGGCCATGCAGTTCCCACCTTGTTTGCTGGAATGCTTGCCTTTGGAGCCCTGAACCACCGTGTGAGGCTGCCAAGCTGTAAGAAGGCCCAAGATACATGAAGAGGCCACATGTTGGCACATGAATCAACAGTCCCAGTGATACCCAGCCTTTGAGTCATGCCAGCGAAGATGCCACTCATGAGAGTGAAGAAGAAGCCTCCAGACATTGAGTCACCCCCAGCTGAGGCCTTAGACTTCATGGAGCAGAAATAAACCGTAGAAAACTGGAATAAAGGGTATGGGTATTTTTTTTGTGTGCCAAGCACTTAACACACACCTTAGCTCATTCCATCTTCCTAACAATCCTTCAGGGCAGGTATTATCATCCTCATTTTACAGATTGGGAGACTGAAGCTCAGAGAGGTTTGGCAACTTGCTTAAAACCTCACAGCAGATGACTCAAAGAGCTGAGATGCTAACCTGGGTCTTTCTGACTCCAGACCCACCCTCTCATGTGGTCACAGGGTTGTCTGCTGAAGGAGAGAAGCAAGTCACTGTACCAAACTTTCAGTCTTAACCGTATGGAATTCCTAGACCTGAAGAACACACTGGGTTAGATTAGAAGTTCCAAGCCTGGGACCTTTGGGAGCTATTTTTGGCAATAACCCCATGGAAATTGTGTGTTTATTCTCTCTGCCAGTGTGGTTTAGTCAGGGAAGACTGTGTAAGCTCTCTATTATTGCCAGGAATTCAGTTCATTGAGAACCTTGACGGGTCAGAGGTTTTTTCTAGCAGTTAGTAACCCCTTTGATTAACAAACAAATGAAGATATTACTTCCTTTAGGGGGAAGAAAGCTCTCCAAACGTGGGATTCTGTCTAAGCACTCTGCTGGGGAGTAGGTGGGAGTCCCCATCCCTGGGTGATTTCTCCCCTACTGGTGGTGGGTGGTATTGCAGCTCAGCTCAGACCACAGGGAGGTGAGAGCAGCTTACACAGGAGACCCACTTCCAAGGAAGGCTCCACTAAGAAGCAGTGCTGCCTGACGGTGAAACCGGCCGTCTCAGGAGTCAGGTGTTCAGGGTTTAAATCCCCGCCCTGACATATGTCAGGAAAACAGAAACCACACCAGGTGTTTCTAGCAGAGGAAAATGGTTACCTGAATGATGGGTCAAATCAGGGTATGATGAGCACCAATAGGACGGCACCCTGAGCACTCGCGAGATGGGAGGGAGACGGAGAGACGGTTTTCCAGAGCCCAGGAGCCGGGCCACCCGTGGGCGGAGGAATGGCCGTGGAACTGCTCAGGGGGAGGACTTTCCCACGGGAGCTGGTGCCACAGAGAAGTCCCCGCTGCTGCCAAAGATGCCACCTGATGCAGAGGGAGACCCCCACCCCCCGCTTCTCCCCTCCTCCACCCTCCAGTCTCCTGCTGGCGGAACCCAGCTGAAACCAGGGCCAAAGCAGCCTGGGAGTGTCAGTTCTCACCACACAGAGGTGAGCGGGAATGGCTCCGAGAGCAAGCAGGCCAGTGCCTGACACCTGTCTCTAAATGCCACCCCGGGCAGGAGACAGCCGCCCAGGTGGCTTCCTGCTCTGGGCCTTGGTTTCCTCCTCTGAAAAGGGGGATAACATCCCACCTCACAGACTCACGTGAGGGTCAAGAGAAACAACCCAGGGAAATCTCCTGGCCCAGAGCCTGGCCTGGGGTCAGTGAGCCCTGCAGGCCTGGGGGCTGTCAGGAAGTTGCCTGTGCTGCCCCAGCGGATTGTTCCCAGAGGACCCAGGTCAGATTTGAGAACAGGAGGGTCTGGGAAGGGGGGTCAGCTTTGCTTTGCAACAATGTGTCACCTGTCACCCGCCTTTTGTATGCAGGTGTCCCAGACAAGGCTCTGCTCTCTAAAGCCTGTGTGTGTGTGTGTGTGTGTGTGTGTGTGTGTGTGTGTGTGTATGTGTGCGTGCAAGTGAGGGTATATGTGGTGTGTATGGGTAAGTGACATGTGTGATGGTGTGTGAGTATGTGTGTCAGGGTGTGTGGTGTGTGTGAGCGTATTCGTGTGTGTGTATAAGAGTGTGTGAGCATGTATGGTGTGTGGCGTTTGTGTAAGAGTGTATAGTGTGTGTCTTTTGTGAATGTGGAGTGTGTGGTGTCAGATGTGTATGTGTGTGGTGTGTGGGTGGGTGTGAATGTACTTGTGCCAGGGTGTGTGTGTGAGTGTGTGTGGTGTGTGGGGCCGTGTGGAGGATGTGAGTGGGGCTGTGAGGTGAGGGTTGGGCACTCCACCCTTCTGAAATCAAGCTCCAGAGGAGCTCTTTGAGACACCCCCAAACCACACGTGCCATGCCCTAGTCTCAGGGCAGAGTCGGGGGGCCTGGGGACTGGGGTTCTTCGACTTGAGACTAAGCTGCCTCTTGCTGACTGTGTAACCTCGGTGGCCCACGTAACCCCTCCTGTGCTTCGGTTTGCACATCAGTGAGATGGGGATAATACCCGGGCCTCATAGGATGGTTGCGAGGATTCCAGGGGTTGCTACTTAGAAAGTGCTGGGCCCAGGCCCCGGGGTGTGGGAACCATGGAAGGCGTTAACTGCTGTTATTGCCAGCGCCTCGGTTTCAAATCTCACTCTGGAAACAATTGTCTATTTGCTTCAGTATAGGTGCAGAATTTTATCCTGTCGTTTTCTCTCATCATTGTATTTATTTAATCTAAAGGAGTGATGACAACCCCTAACCGAAGGACTAAAATCAGCAAGGCTGACCACACCGAGGGCTGCAGGGGATGCAGACCCCCAGGCACTCTCAGGCCCACTGCGGGGGAATGGTAGTCACTAACCCCCCCCACCTCAGAAAACCTACACAGCCCCCGGGCCCCAGCAATCCCACTCCTGGGGGTTAACCCCGAGACCCCAGGGGCCCTCCCCCACAGGCAGATGCACAGATGTTCACAGCAGCAGCAGCACTCAGGGAACGTCCCAGCAGGACAGTGGATAAACAGTGTGATGCAGCCATCGGACGGAACACTGCTTGGTGAAGAAAAAGAACAAACTCCCACCTTATTAACAGCGTGGATGGAGGTCACGGACACAGTGTTGAGTGAAAGAAGTCTGACATAAAACCTCACACACCGTATAATTCCACTTATCTGAAGGTAAATTCATCAACGGTGGCAGAAACCAGAACCAGTGACTACGTCTGCGGGGAGGAGGGTCGGGGTGGTCTGAGGAAATCTTCTTGGGTACCGGAAATGTCCTGTATCTTAAGCCAGGTGGTAGTTCCACAGGCATCCACCTATGTCAAAATATATCAAGTTGGACACTTTGTATGAGCACACACTATGATTGTGTGTTTTACCCAATAAACACTTTTGAAAATCATTTTTAAAAAATAATTGATGGATTCTAGGAAAGAAGTACGGACACCTGCTACAACATGGATGAACCTGGGAATCACCATGCTAAGTGAAAGAAGCCAGACATGAAAGGCCACAGACTGTATGATTCTATTCGTATGAAACGTCCAGAATAGGCAAGTCCACAGAGGAAAGCAGGTTAGTGGTTGCCAGGGGCTGGGAGCAGGGGGGTGTGTTGAATGAATGCTAATGGGTACAGGGTTCTATTTGGGGCTGATGAAAATGTTCTGGAACTAAATGGAGGTGATGGTCGTATAGCTTTGGGAATGTACTAAATGCCACTGAACTGCACACTTTAAAATGATGACTTTTCTGTTATGTGTATTTATTACAATTTTTGATAAAATAATTTAACTGATGGTAAAGCAAAACAATTGAACCTCCCTCTTGATCCTCACCCTGCTGCTGAATGGTGCCCTATTTTCTCCATTCGGCAGGTGAGGAAGTGAAGGCCCAGAGAGGTGAGTGATCCGTCCGGGGTCACACAGCCTCCCAGACCTTGGCTGTGAGCCATCACCCATTGTTGCAGGAAGGGTTCCTGGAAAGCAAGCTGCCCCGCATTCCTCGTAGAGATCAGAGGAGCCACAAGAACCCCAGGCCAGGGCAGAGATCCCCACCCTGGACATTGGTGACACTTCCCCTGGGGCGGGGGTAGTGGGGGATGGCAGGGGGGACGTGCAGATCTCAACCCTGAACAGCGTGTTCTCTCGCCTGCGGTTCTCGGTAGGCTGGGAACAGCCTGTCCTGATGAGTTTCCTGTTGCCTCTCTCACTGCCTGCTGGCCCCACGGCTGCCACCCCTGCTGGGCCCTGGAGAGGCTAGTCTCTGGGGCTCCCAGCAGGGAGGGAGCTATCTTGAGCTGAAAGCCATCACAGCTTGCAAGCCACCTCCCCTCTTGGATCTCCCTGAAAATTTTTTTTTGCAATCCAAGTGGTGCATGGCAACATGATAAAAGATAAAATACAGCGAAACAGAATGGAAGCCCCACCCCTGGAAATACCTCCCTCCTTCCTTCTTTCCACAAACATTTTTTGAGCACCTGCTGTATGCCAGGTACTGCTCCAGGCACTGGAGACACAGTGGTGAACAAAACCAAATCCCTGCTATTGCACCATTTACATTCTGGAGGGACTGTGTGTGTGTGTGTGTGTGTGTGTGTGTGTGTGTGTGTGTGTGTTGTTAACTATAGATATAGATGATGGAGAATACAAGCTGAGATGTCTGTTGAGCACTTTCTCTGACCTGTTCCGTGTGCTTTATACATACCCACTCAACTAATCCTCAGGACACCCCCACGAAGTAGGCGATGTCAGCAGAGGCCCAGAGAGGTGAAGTGACTTGCCCAAGGTCACACAGCCATCCAGTGGCAGAGCTAGGATTGAACCCAGGTGCTTAACCACTGCACTGAACTGCCGCTGGAGACAGTGGTAGCCGATGGTGGAGACATTGATAAACCGGTTTCTCTTTGCAGCAAAGGCTGGCGGTTCACAGGCTGTTTTGTCTTGATGGGTTTTATTGGTCCCCAAAACCTCGAAGCTCATTGAAATAAGTGGAGGTCTGCGTAAAGCCAGCTATGAAATCCTCTCCTCCTCCAGACAGCCCCTTCACCCCCAATTCCTTTCCCACCTTTTGGGGCATCCTCCCAGGCCTGCCAGTCAGGTGGGGGCTGGGGAGTGGGCGCCACCCCCTCCCTGGGGCCCAGCCTGGTTTCTCTTTCTGGCGGCATCTGTAGTCCCCTGCTTCTGTCACCCGCAACTATTCTTGGCCTCTAGCCCCTTTCACTTTCTGCTCTGCCTCTTCCTGCCTCGGTGGTTCCCCGACATCCCCTGCTCCCCCCTGCCCGCCCCAGCCTTCTCTCCATACCCCTCTCCCACCATGAGTGGCCTCAGCTCAGCCTGAAAGCCCTAGAGGAGGCCAGATGCAGAGTGTGGTGAGGTCTGGGTTCGAGTCCCTGCTTTGTCCCTTCCCGGCCGTGTGACCTTGGCAAGCCTCTTCCCTCTGAGCCCCCTGTCCCCACCTGGAGAGGGGGATGCTGCTTATGCTATGCCTACCTTGCAGCGCCGTTGGGAGGATGGAGGCTGCCAGGAGAACTTCCCAGGAATCTCACCCGAGCACAGGTAGTCCCCCCAGCCCCCTGCTGCCATGTCCCGCCCCCCATGGGACTTGAGGAAAGGAAAGCAGCAAAACTGCAGGTGGGGCAGCCAAGACAGCCCCGGGTGGGGCTTAGCTTGGCTCTGCCTTGGGCGAGCCATTTCTCCTTTCTGGACCTCAGTTTCCATATCTGTGAAGTGGGGCAGCTGGACTGAAGGACAAAGAGTCACAACGCAGAGCGATGAAGGCAGAGCTAGAGGGAGCCCAGGGGACTGTGAGAGCCCCAAGGGCACTCTTGACTTGGGTGGAAAGTGGTTCTGGGAAGGCTCCTGGGAGATGGGACACCTGAGCTGAGTCACAGAGGAGAGTAGTGTTCATAGATCATAGAAGGTGGGCCAGAGCAGTCCAGAGGGAGAAATCAGTGTGTGCAAAGGTGCAGGGGCAGAGGGTGTGGGGCTTGGGGACAGGTGAGGTGGGGGGTGGGGGTAGGGGGGAAGGAATGAGGCTGGCCTGCAGGAACAGCTCACACAGCCTGTCAGATCCTGCTCCCCAGGCAGTGGGGAACCATGGGATGTCTATACACTTCAGTTGACAAATTCATTTCCCATCCAGACTGGGGACTTCCTGAGGCAGGGACCAGGCCTTATCAGTCTTTGAGTTGCCTGCCTCAGAGTGGGCAGGAAGATGTAGTCAATCAATGAATGACATTTCCTGCACCTCTAAAAGGACTAGCCTCCAGTGAGTGGCTAACTGCATAAGGTGGTCAGTTCCCTGGATCAGTTATCTATTGCTGCATAACCGCCACCACCCCCGGAACGAGTGGTTTAAAATGATCAGCACTTACTATTGCTCGTAGTCTGTGGGTTGGCTGGGTGGTTCTTCTGGTCTGGGCGGGGCTCGGTTGATCTTGGCTGGTGCACTCTTGCGTCCACAGTCAGCTGGTGGGTCAGCTGGGGCTAGCTGGTCTCGAGTGGCCTCAGCTAGGTTGGTTCTTCTCTGCTCTGTGTGGCCTCTCGTCATCCAGCAGGCCAGCTTGGGCTTGTTCTCGTGGTGGATGCAGAATCCCAAGAGAACAAGTAGAAGCCGGAAGGCATCTTGAGGCCCAGGCTAGGAAGCAGGACGTGCTTTCATCACCTTAATCACTTCCTGTTGGCTAAAGCGGCCCAGGTTCTAGGATAGAGACCTAGATTTCTTCATGAGAGGAGCAGCAAAGTCATATTGTCAAGGGCATGGATACAGGGAGGGAGGGAAGATGGGGGCTTTATTTTAAAAGCTCAATTTGACCCACGCTCCAACCTCATTCCGTATCAGTTAAGGAAGTTCTAGTCCCTGGTCAGTGATTGCTTCAAGAACGGGCAGGTAACCCAATTCTGGGCAATGAGACAGGAGGAAAGCCGGCTGGGGTTTTCTGGGAAAGGTTTCCTTGCTCCTAAGGGGGAGCCCTGGAGAGAGATGGCCTCTATTTTCCTTCTGGTTATGGCGCCTGTATTTGTATCTGCCATCCAAGGTCCAGCCGCAGGTGAAACCAAGGCCGAGACGCCAGAGCAGAGAAATGAAGGAACCTGGGTCAGCGGAGGCTGGGTGGGGCTGCTGAATCCACCAGGCCAGAAACCTACCCTACCTCTGGACTTCCTGTTGAACAAGATGTTACATTTCCAGCTTCTTTAAGCCACTTTACATCAGGCTTCCTGTTCCTTGGACCAAAGGCATCCTCAGTGATGCCCTGGGGACTCTTTTGGTCTCTGGGAACTTGCTCTGCCTGATGCGCCAGGTCAGAACTGGAGGCTCTAGGCTTTTCCCTTTGATGATGCTGGATGGTCCCAAATGCAGCCCCCAAGCTTCTACTTGCGTTTTGCACAGGGACCACCACCTGCCCACTGCACCGAGGACCCTCAGCCGCAACGGCCGAACCAGCGGGCATCAGCTGGATTCAGAAGTCCTGGGTTCTGGTGAGTTGGGCTCTGCCCTTTTTCACTGTGCAGTCAGGCAAGTCTCCTCACCTCTCTGAGCCTTAGGTCGCTCTTCCAGAAAATGAACTGAAACCTACCTTTTGTATGGTTGTTGCTTAATGATAGCATTTGAAAACATCTTAGAAGTTCTGTCGGGCAATGAAGATTTGCATCCCTATAGCTTTTTATAGTTTCCAATTTGCTTCCTAGTACCTAAACAGTAATAACAACAGTCATAACAGCCTGCAATTATGGAGCCCTACTATGTGCCGGGCACACTGCTGAGGGCTTTACATACATGTCTCATTGAATCCTCCTAGCAGCTCCTAGGCTCAGAACACTTCTATGCTCCCATCTCACTCTGAGTAAAAGCCAAAACCCTTTCAAGAACCCTCAAGTCCCTACCTGATCAGATACCACCCCCACCTCTCTGACCTCATCTACTCTTCACCCCCTCACTCATGCTGTACCAGCTACACTTACCCCTTTCCTTGAACATGCTGCCTCAGGGCCTTTGCACCTGCTCTCGCTTCTGCCTAGAATGCTCTTTCCACATCCAAATGGGTAGCTGACTTACCTCTTTTAGTTTTCTGCTTCTCAGAGAGGCTTCCCTGACCATCCAAATAGACTAGCAACCCATCCCTGGCATCTCCTAGTGCCCACCTGCTTTATTTACTCCAGAGCACTTATCTCCCTCTGACATACTCCTTAGTGTGCTTCATGGTTATGGTCTGTCTCTCCACCTGCTAGGCTGTGAAGTCCTGGAGGGCAGGGAACTTGGTCTGTTCTTGTCACTGCTGAGAACCCAGAGCCAGGGAGAATGCCTGGCACATAGTAGGTGCTCAATACATATTTGTTGAGTGAATGAACAAATGCATGCCCCTAAGAGATAAATACCAGTGTTACTCTGATTTTCTAGCTGGGATACATGAGCTCAGGGAAGAAAACGTGCTCTGGTCATACAACAGAAGGAGCCGTGGCAGGACTCTAACCCGGAGCTGGCAGAACCCAGGCCTTGAACTTCAGGGCCAGGACTCACTCCCAGCACCTATCTCAGGTCACTCTCGTCCTCATTCCTGTCTCTGCTCCTGAATCTGTCAGATGGAGCCTGATACAGGGCGGGACTCCAACAGTACTGTTCTTGTTGGTACCTGTGCAAAATCTTGTGTGTCCTCTAATGGTGGCATGTGACAGGCAGAGCCATGGAGGCTTGGAGCAGAATCAGGAGTCACCAGGGGCCACCCAAGTGGACAAAGACGTTTCTGAGCAGCAAGCAGATGACAGGAGGGAGCCCCAAGGGGCTGGACCAGCTCCAGAGAGGACAGTGTCCCTCACAGCTCAGGGGTCAGAGTCGGGACTGTTCCGTGATCAATTCAGGCCCCAAACCTTCCCTGAGCCGTGGGTCTCAGCCTCTCTCGCTTGGGCCTAAGATCCCAGGGATGATTTGGACTTGGATAGAAGAGTGGGAGATGGAGACAAAGTAAGATTCCTCAGACCCAACAGTTGCATGCTGGGTCCTTCAAGGGGTATTATTTTTATTTCATCTCAGCTCTGTTCTTATCCTTCTGGTGGAGAGTATCTCCCCATTTCACAGATGGGGAAACTGAGGCTCGAAGTGGTTAAGGAACCTTCCCTGGGTCACTTGGCTAGGAAGGAATAGATCTGGGTTGATGACAATGATAATAATAATGTGACTCCCAAAGCCAGGTCATAAAAGGCATGTGGCTTCTATGTTACCCCCTCTTGGCTCACTTGCTCTGGGGGAAGCCAGCTTCCATGTTGTGAGGGCACTCAAGCAGCCCCACAGAGAGGCCTTTGCATTGAGGAACTGAGGCCTCCTGCCTACAGCTGTGTGAGTGAGCCCCCATTGAAGCGGGTCCTCCAGCCCCAGCTGACACCTTGACTGCAACCTCATGGGAGACCCTGTGCTACAACCATCGAGCTGAATCTCTCCCTGATTCCTGACCCACAGAAACAGTGCCGTGAGATAAATACCTGTTCCTTTAAGCAGGTCTATGGGCTTTCCCTTTTTTTCTTTTCTTTTTCTCTTTCTTTCTTTTTTCCTTCCTTCCTTCCTTCCTTCCTTCCTTCCTTCTTTCTTTCTTTCTTTCTTTCTTTCTCTTTCTTCCTTCCTTCCTTCCTTCCTTCCTTCCTTCCCTTCCTTCCTCCTTCCTTCCTTCCTTCCTTTCTTTCTCCCTCTCTCTCTCTCTCTCTCCCCCCTCCCTCCCTCTCTCTCTCTCTCTCTCTCTCTCTCTTTCTTTCTTTCTTTTCTGTATAACAAATTATCACAAACTTAGTGGCTTCAAAAACCACAAATGTATTATCTCACAGTTTTCTCAGGTCAGAAGTTTGGCACAGCACGGTGCAGTTTGCTGCTCAGGGTCTTACTGGGCCAAAATCAAGGGGTCAGCTGGGGTTCCAGTTCCCATCTGGAGGCTCCAGGGAAAAAATTTGCTTCCAAGCTCATTCTTGATTTTTGGCAAAATTCAGTTCCTGTGGTTGTAGGTCTGAGGTCCCTGTTTCCTTGCTGAGTGTCAGCCGAGGGCTGCTCTTAACTCGAGGTGACCCACATTTCATCCACACGCGGCCCCTCCTCCTCCACTCCAGCGACACTGCATCACATCTTTCCTGTGCTTCAAATCTCTGACTTCCTCTTCTGGCACCAGCCAGAGAAAATGCTCCGATTTTCAAGGGCTTTTGTAAAACCAACCTTATACTATAACCTAATCACAGGAGCAAAATCCATTATATACACGTCCTGGGGATTAGACTGGGTGGCAGGAAACGATGGGGACTATCTTAGAATTTTTCCTACCATAGCGCCGAGAGCTGGGGTGATTTGTACATGGAAATAGAAAACTAATGCAGTTATTGATAAGCTTTTCCAATGTGGAAGCTCAAGTCCTTCAGTTTTAGAAAATTTTTTCCCTCCATTTTCTCTGTTCTCTCTTCAACACCTATGAGTCAGATGTTGTATCTTGTGGGATGATCCCCTCATTTCTTTATCTTTTATGTCATATTTTCAATCTCTTTGTCTTTCTGGGAGATTTTCCAATCTCCTCTTGCAATGCTAATTTTGAAGTTTTTCTTTCTGTTCTCACCTCTCTAGTTCTTTCTTGGTCACTGAATGTTCCTTTACGCAGCCTCTTGTTCTTGTTTTATAGATGCAACATATTTTATTTCTACGGGGGCTTTTGTTGTCTTGATTTTTCCTCCTCCCTGCCTTGGCCCTGTTTTCCAGGAGTTCTTTTCTTCTGCTGGTTTTGATCTCTGTCTTTCATTGTACAAGCCGGCCTCCCGTGTCCAGTGATCCTTGGCTGTGAGTTCATATTGAAGAGCAGGAAACTGAAAACAGATCATCAGAAGCTCCCTGCCTGTGGGCAGGGCATGTGGACGGGTGAGTCTTATCCAGGCGACTGGGCAGGATCTGGCTGTCACAGTAGAATCCCAGAGTCAGCATCTGAAGTGTCCTCTCCTAGGCATGTCAGTTTCTCCAAAGAGCATCCCCCAATCTCCTGCCTCGGGGAAAGCAGGGCTGCCAGCTTCCAGAGACCATACAGGGGGATGGGGAAAAAGGGCGTCTCACTGACGGGCACATGGCCTTTCCCTTTACCCCTCGTGTCAGGCCTGACCCCACCCTCAATTCAGCCTCCTGTCCTCAAGTTCAAGGCCCTCAGCACAATTTTTATTTAGATGGTATGTTTATTAGTGGCTGATAGAGATTGGAGGGCTAACAGCCTCCCAAATTATCACTTTGCACCTCCATGATGCCAGATGTTGGGGTATAAAAATGAACCAGGGACTTCCCTGGTGACACAGTGGTTAAGACTCCGTGCTCCCAATTTAGGGGGCCCGGGTTCAATCCCTGGTCAGGGAACTAGATCCCACATGAATGCTGCAACTAAGAGTTCACACGCCACAACTAAGGAGCCCGTGTGCCACACCTAAGGAGCCAGCGAGCCACAATCAAGGAGCCTGCAAGCTGCAACTAAGGAGCCCACCTGCCACAACTAAGACCCAGCGCAACCAAATAAATAAATAAATATATTTTTTAAAAATGAACCAGACATGCTCTGCCATCAGGGATGAGGACCTACTAATTTCCGAGCACCTACTATGTGCCAGACGCTGAATCTGGATCAGGGTTTTGTCCCTCAGGGAACAGTTGGCTATGTCTGGAGACATTTTTGTTGTCACCACTGGGGAGTGGGTGTGGGTACTACTGATGTCTAGTGGGTAGAGGCCAGGGATGCTGCTACAATACAAAGGACCATCCCCACAACAGAAAAGTCAGTAGTGCCAAGGTGGAGAGCCCTGCTCTGGAATGAAGAAAAACGCGTTCCCTGGCTTCATGGGAAAGGAACAAAGAATTTCTATCTCCTCAGCACCTACTACACACTTTCACGAACCCCTTTGGCCCAGGGGTCGTTTGCTTTCAGCCTGGGACAGGTGCGTGGAGATGGGAGCCACACACGCCTGCCTTCCTGCCCAACCCCCCCTCCCCCTTCAGCCTCTGGGGAAGAGCACAGGGTGGCAGCAGCTGCCAGGGTGCGAGCTGGCCCAGACCTGTGGCCCTGCTTGACGTTGGTCCCCACCAAGCCATGTGACGAGACCAGGCCACAAGAAAGAGGTTTCAACAAGCATTATCGCTTCCTGGAACTCCGACTCCGCGACTTCCCCGAAGACCGGCTGTGCCTGGCGGGCGGGCTGTGCACGGAGGGGACCGGGCTGCTGCCTTCCTCCTCCGCTGCCCCCACAGCTGCCACTCTCTATCTCAGTCTGACTACCTGGAAATACTCCACCCCTCTGGGCCCAGCACCCCTATGGTTTGGCTGTCAGGTCAGCACCGGCCCCAGGAGTGGCGGGGTAAGGCTGGTCCAGAAAGTCCTTCCAATGACCTCTGGGATGCTCGGGCTGAGCTGGACCGGGCTGGGACCCCGGATGTCCAGAAACCCACCCTGTCTCCTCTCTGCCCCTGACGGGGGCAGTTGACGACCAGGTTGGGCACACATTTTCCTCGGTGTTACTGGTAGGAAAATGGACACAGATATTCTGCTCCGTTTCATCTGCCCACCAGATGGGGGACACTTGGTAGACAGACATACAATTTCTGTTTCTGTCTGGCTGGTTTGGGCCTTGGAAATCCAGAGGGGGCGGGGGGGAAGTCCCATATTGGCGGGGGAGGGGGGACAGTCAAACTGAAGGTTCTTGGATGTCGTTATCTCTGGGTGGCTGTGATGACTCTGGAATAAGTCACTTCCTCGAGTCCCCACTTCACAGAAACCCAGGCTGTAAATATAGACCTGGCCGCAACAGGGCGGGGGGCGGGGGCACGCGTCGCCAGAATGAGAGGGGGGGTGAAGAGGAGGAAGCAAGGACAAAACCAGAGTCCTCCGAGCAGGCAGGCGCCTCCGGGCACTGCCAGTGGGGTTTACTCAGTCTGTAGAAGTGAAGATGCTGTGAGGTTGAACCGTATTGCCAATACTCTTGTGTTTTTGACCTACAAAAACAGCAATTTCATGTGATTCAGCTTAACACGATCCACCGCAAGACTGTTTCAAGAATTAAATGAGATAATGTGAAGTGCTTAGCACCATGCCTGTATGTAATTAGTGCTAACTCAAGAATAGCCCTTATGTCATATGATAATACTTGTTATCTCCTATCTAATGACATAACACCCATGATATTACTGACGCTAAATGTTATCCATTCTCTCCCCCATCCTCCCCTTGTCAAATCCATGTTTATTGATCATGCAGCGTGTGCCCAGGAGGGGTGTAAGCATTCTTCATTGTCACCGACGCTTGATGTCACCCCTGATTCCTGAGCATGTGCCCTGTGCAGGCATGAGGCGAGGGCTCAACATTTGTGTACACAGGTGCCTAAGCCAACGCTGTCACTGTCACTGCGTGTCGCTTGTCATCCCAAGCATCCTTGCTGGAAGGTCCCACTGCCAACCTGCGCACACTGCAGCTGGCTCACAGGTCGTCTTGAGCTACATTCAACCATGGTATTAGGGACAGAAGTCAACCAGTATTGGAGTGATTGCTTTTTCTAATCCCAGGGTAGGACTTTATATCAATGTCTTAAATGTCACCCTGGTGTCCACTCAATGTCTTAATGCAGGGCTCGTTTGGGATCCTGACTCTGTTGCCCAGGGGGTTCACCGTCTTTGCAATAAGCAGGTTGTTTGGATTCTCATGAAGGAAACTGGGAAGATGGAAGGAAGGATGTAGCTGCGGCCAGAGCTCTGGGGCACACCACTCAAGACCTCTTGGCCAGTTGGGGGGTGTGTGCACGTGTGTGTGTGTGTGGTTAACAATTTACAAAGTCAGAGGCCCGACCAGGATGTTGATGCTTCTGTCTGGATTCAGACCTCACTGAGGTCCAATTTTGGTTTTACCACATGTTAGCTGTGTGGCCTTTGGCAAGTCATTTCACTTCTCTGGGCCTCAGTTTCCTCATCTGAGACATGGGGATGCTAACAGTCCTACCCTGCAGGGTGGTAAGAAGGACTAACCGAGACCGTGTGCATGGTGCCCCCAGCGGTGTCCGGTAGGTACTCAGTACCAGCCTGAATATGAGAATTAGCCAGAGGCACAAATCTTTTCTGCGCCGGATGCATCCTGGAAAGTTTAGTAGCAGCATGGCTGAGGCAGGCGTGAAGCAAGGCTGTCCCTCAGGGACACATCAGAGGGCTCCTCAGAGGACCAGCCTCCCTCCCCTCAGGACAGAGCGCCTAGAGCCCCTGCTGGTGTAGCCCTGTTGACCAGCAGCCCCTCCCCCTCACCCCGCCCAGGGATTTGGGGGCTCCCCTCCCCCCAAAAAAGAGTGACTTTCCCTCTCTGCACAGCAGTTTTCCCATCCCTGAAGAAGAAACAAAACCTCAGTGGGCAGTTGAGAGCATCCAACGAAATGTGCCTCACAAGGTCAACATGTGTCCCTTTCCGGTTCCCGCTGGGCCTCGGCTTCCTTACTGATGAAACGGGTACCATCATCCCTACCTTCTCAACCAATGACCTGGAAGGCTGCTCACGAAATGCTCAGTGGAAAAAGTGGGTTACCATATGAGTCATAAAGAATGGTGTCTTTTTTAAAAAAAAGAAAAAATATATGTATCTGTGGAAATCAGGAAAATATAGAATGTATTTCATACTAACATTATTGGTAGATGCTTTTACAAATTTAAAATAAATGTGGAGATTAAAACATAATGTGGGGGCTTCCCTGGTGGCGCAGTGGTTGAGAATCTGCCTGCCAATGCAGGGGACACGGGTTCGAGCCCTGGTCCGGGAAGATCCCACATGCCACGGAGCAACTAAGCCCGTGCACCACAACTACTGAGCCTGCGCTCTAGAGCCCGCGAGCCACAAATATTGAGTCTGCGTGCCACAACTATTGAAGCCCGTGCGCCTAGAGCCTGTGCTCCGCAACAAGAGAAGCCGCCGCAATGAGAAGCCCACACACTGCAACGAAGAGTAGCCCCCGCTCGCTGCGACTAGAGAAAGCCCACACACAGCAACGAAGACCCAACGCAGCCAAAAATAAATAAATTTATAAAACAAAAAAAACATAATGTGAACTGATGGGGGATGTTGATAGTGGTGGGGGGAGGCCAGGGGGGCAGTAAGGATATGGAAACTGTGATTTCCACTCAATTTTGATGTGAATCTAAAACTGTTCTAAAAATAAAGTCTGTTTTTTAAAGGGAAGGAAAATTTTTTTAATGTGGAATTTTTTTTTCCAGCACAAAAAGAAGTTATTAAGAGCAACCATGAATCAGGAGGTGTGAAAGTCTGCATTCCAGCTTTCTTTGAGGGCAGATATCAGCGAGAGAGGGGAGCATTGTGGGCCCCAGCCCCTGGCAAAAGTAGTCTCGCTTCTCTCAGTAGGAGAGTTGTTTGGCCTCTTCTTAGGATGAGTGGTTCCATTTTACTCGCCTACCCTTCGTTCTAGCCAAACCTGACCCCTTGCTGCTCTTCAAACTCTGATTACCCAAGACTCTTTGGGTTGCAAATGGCAGAAACATAACTCAGACAAACATAAGCAAAAAAGGAAACGTGTGTAACAGGTAAGTCCAGAGGTGGATTTCAGGCATGGCTGGATGTAGGAGCTCCCACAATGCATCAGGGCTCTGTCTTGTGCTCCTTCTCTTCCACTCTTTGACCCAACGGGCACAATGGCTGCCAGCAGGCCTCAGTATAGAGGAATGAGTTCCTGTTCCAGCAAAAAAGTCCCAGGAGGGCCTCTGACTGGTCAAGCTTAGGTCACGTGCCTTCCCTGAACTGGGGCATGGGGAACTCTGGCCGGGTCTGGTCCACATCCACCTGTGGCCAGAGCACTGTGACCGACAGCCCCTTCAGGACCTTACAGAATGATGTGGGGCAGTTCCCTGAGAGCAAAGCTCTAGCTCGCAGTACACCCTATGTGTATGCTGCTCTCCAGCCACTGAGCCTTTGTACTTGCTGTCCCCTCCACCTCTTTCGAATGTGGGGAAAGAGACTGTCAGGTCAGGTCTGTGTTCTGTGAGGACACAGATGCCTCATGTAGAGGAAGGAGGGGGCACTTTGGAATCCCACAAACCTGGATGTGAATCCCTGCTCTGCCCCAGCAGGCTGTGTGGCCTAGGCAAGTCACTTTACCTCTCTGAGCCTTATTTTTTCTCCTAACCATGTCTCTCTACAGAGTGGTGCTGAGGATTTAAGTGAGGTGTGCAGGAGTCCAGGGCCTGGGGCAGAGGGCATGCTCCAGTGAGACAGCCATGGTAAGGATCTGGGATGCTACCTGGGGCTCAGTTAAGAGAGGCTAGGCACATGGGCTGCATTCAGATCTCCACTCTAGCCGTGAGGTCTTGGGCAAATAAATCACCACACTTCTCTGAGCCTCAGATTCTTTGCCTGCAAAAGCCAGAGAAACATGCCTACTTCAGTGGCAGCTATACGGATTATGGGAGATAACATAGGTCACTTTGCATATGCTGTTCCCTCTGCCTGAGATGCCCTTCCCCACCTTGGCTGCCCAGGTGAATTGGAGCCTCACCTGACTCCGCATCTCCCACCCTCCTCCTCCTGAGTCTTAAGCTAATTAGCTATTCTTTTCTTGGTGCCCCCCCCACCCACCCTCCAGCCACCTGGGGCCTGGATCAGGTGATACGGCGACCCTATGTAAGTCCTTTTTCTCCTAACTCTCTGAATGGCTCAGGTTCATCTGTTCCCTTGTACCCGGCACACAGAAAGCATGAATAAACATTTGTGGGATGAATGCATGACTCCCAAGCTTTCTGGAGGGGTCCCCCCAACTCCAGCACAGGCCTTTGGTCCCATCTCTTCTGGGAGCATGACACCCACCAGGGGAGGGGGCCCTTGGGTGAGGGAGGAAGTCCAGGCTGCAGCTGGTCGCCCAGGCAGCTGATTTCTAAGAAACCACTGAGGGACACGAAGGCTGGGCAAAGCTCAGCGTGGCTTTTACTTTCAGTTTTCTGGAGCTGGAGCAGAGTAGGTGCCCAAGGTTCTTGGTTGGGAGGGGAGGGTGTTGCAGGCAAGGCTTTGTCAAATGTCAAGGACACAGCCACCACTTCAGGACATGGACCAGGCCTGGAGCCCAGAGAGGTCCTGCCCGGCCCCATCCAGAGCCATGAGGGTAGGAGAAGGGGCCACTGGGGGTAACAGCCTGCCACCCGGCCCGGCCGCCAATGCTTCCTCTTTATTCACTTGCCCTTTATTTTGTACGTGATTTGGATTATTTATTCCTTCACCCACTCATTCATTTATTCATTCATTCATGCACTCATTCATTTACTCACCCATCCATCCACAAGTCCTTTCTCTCATTCCTAGGCCCTCTCTCTATTTGCTCTTTCCTTCCTATTTTCCCTTCTCATCTTTCCTCTTCTCTCCCCTCCTCTCCTCTCACCCCTCCCGCCTCCCCATCTCTGCCTCTTGCTCCCTCTCTCTGCCTGTCTCCATCTCTTTCTTCCCCCCTTTCTCTGACTCACTTGCCCTTTTATTCCTGGGGGAGGAGATGGCTGAGCTGGGCTTTGAAGGTTGAGTAGGAGTTTGCCAAGTGACAAGCAAGCATGAGAAACATTAAAGACTTTCCCTGGGTTGCTCAAAAGGCCAAAGGAATGATGAGAAAATGGGGATGATTGAAGCAGATGAGGAACGTGAAGGGAACGGTGAGGGACTAGACATGTACGGTGGGACCAGGCAGTGAAGGCCCACAGATCCCATGGGAAAGTGGTCATATTTCAGTATCTAGCAGTTGGGAACCGCTAGAATGCTCTGGGGTCATCTAGCTTGGTTCAAATACTGCTTCTACTACTTTTATCAGCTGTGAGATCATAGACAAGGAACTCAACCTCTCCTGGGCTAGGGTGCCTTGTCTGTGAAATGAGACAATAATGGTACCTCTTTAGAAAGGGCTAGATAAAAGGGAGCCAACAGCAATACTCATTTGCAGTGGGAGTGAGGGGGTGTATGTGACCAGGGGTGTGAGGTGATCAAATTGGTAATTTAGATGATCACACCCAACTGCCTCCAGTGCCTGCAAAGGAGCCTGAGCCCACATCTCTGGTCCTCAGTTTCACCATCTCCAATCCAGTGAAGGGGAGGCCACTTTAAGGCTCAAGCCTGCATTCCTTGCCCCACTCCCACGCCCTGCCCACTTGGCTGGGGGAGCCCGCCAGGACCCCTCCTGCCTGGACCTGAAGTAGTTTCACTTTGACCCACCTTCCAGAAACTGTGGCCCTTCCTGTCACCAGGTTAGTGCAGAGGGCACTTGGCAAAAGATCAGATAAACAGCACAGAAGAGCCCCAGGCTGGCCACACTGGGCTTTCATTTTCAGTGCCCCAAGCTGGAGACGGGGTGGGGGTGGGGCCAGGGCCCCTGATATAGGGCCCACCCTGCCCTGCCAACATCATGACTCTTATTGAGCACGTACTCTGTGCTTATAATCACTTCCTTTTAATCCCTCGTACCCTGTGAGATCCAGATGCTTACCCCATTTCACAGGTGAGGAAACTGAGGCTCAGAGTCAGTGCCCACGACACACAGCTGGCAGCCACGTTGGGCAGTGTTTCCAGGTATGGGATGGGTGCCCTGAAGGGTCCCTGGATGGTGGTTTTTGGTGGGACCCAGGGACATTTTGATAAAACATTGAGTTGCTGTGAAACAGAGATTTCAGATTTTCCCCTTAAGACAAGGAGACAGTCTCATATGGCTGCTACTGTGTGTTAAACACCTGACACTTGACACGTGCCTCCCTGTCTCTCTCTCTCTCTCTCCCTCCCTCCCTCTCAACCAAACACAAAGCAGACCTTCTCTCAGAGCAGAGCAAGACACCAATCTCTAGCTGGAACTTAATAACATTGTTTAAATTTCACTGCATTTTTTTAAGGGTTACCTCTGTGGCAGGTGATTCAGGCTTTCCGTGTATAGTAATTCTGTTTCCCTTTGAATAAAACTTAAGGAAACCAAGTAACTTGATTTGGAGAATATAATTGAATAACATCACAGCTGGAACTTGAATAGAACTGGCAAAAATCATAAAAGTGTATCTCCAGCGTCTGACGGTTTGGAAACCTCAGTTTAAAGCTTAAAATGAGGGAATGGCTGTAAAATCGGGCTGCCTGTGTTGGAACCCTCTAGGTTCTGCCACCTAGCTGCTGTGTGACCCTGGGCACTTTATTTAACCTCTCTGTGCCTCAGTTTCCTCATCTGCAAAATGAGTATAATAACCATAATAGTACCTGTTTCATATGGTTCTTGTGAGGGTTAAATGAGATACAATGCATGAATTATCAATACAAAGAACAATGCCTACTGTCTAGTGAGCATTTGACATGGACGAGCTGGTAGCCACTGCTGTTCGTAGCAAATGGCAAGTTGGGAATGGAACCAGGTCTGTCTGGCTTCATGGCTGTGCTGATTCAAATACATCTGTGCAGCCCGTGTGATGCAAGATAGTAATAATTATTACAGTTCCTATATTTGGGTGGTGATCCATTTTATTTCCACTTATGGTAAATCATTTGATCCTCATGACCCTTCTGAAGCAAGGCAGAGTGGGTCTAATTGAGTCTAATTATTGTTTTATAGATAAGGCCACTACAGTCACACTGTTAACAGTCAGGACTCAAACCCAGGGCCTGGGTCCCAGCTCTTCCTGCTCCTCTGTGCTGCCTCCCACAGTGAAATGTTGGTGGGGAGGGGCCCTCCAAGGTGGACTTACCCAGGCCTTGCCCCCGCCTCTCCATCCTGCCTCTGGATACCCCTCCCGGCTGCACCCAGGTGTGAGAGGTACGGAGGGGAGTATGTCATCACACAGGCCCCTGCAGGTCCCCAGGTGGGGCCAGCCCTGAACGTCACCCTCCCGGCTCTGTTCTTGCCCATCCTCATTTGCATTCATGGCTCCCCCCACCAGCTATCAGGGCTGACCCAGAGCCACTCCCCCAGGGTCCTTTCTGATCAAGCAGCCCTGGCCATTCTCCTAGGCTGAACTCTGATGCAGCCTTGCAGGTAAGTTACCAGCCCACTGTCTCGCCTGGCTTCCCAGGCTGTGCTGGGGGAAAAGGACAGGCGAGTGAGGTGCTCTGAGCCCTGGCTGGTTCTATGGCTCTGAACATCTTCCAGGGTGGTCCTAAGTGTCAGAAACACATTAACCCATGAACCCTTGAGCATTGTAGTGGGTAAGCGACGGGAGTCAAACTCTGGCTTTGCCATTTACACATTAGGGGGGCAATTCCTTCACCTTTCTGAGGCCAACTCCTATGATGCAAACTAGGTGAAGTATTAGCACCCGTTAGGTGCTCAGTAATTGGCATTATTTTAAAACAGCAGCAGTACAAGAATCAAGAAGCAGAGAGGGCAGTCCCAATTATTGGATACCTATCACGTGTTAAGCACCTTACAGGCACCCTCTTACTTAATTTCGTCCATGGGGTGGGTACAGTGATTAATCTCATTTCCAGGTAAGGAAAATGGGGTTCGGGATCTAAGGGCTGTGTGAGTTGGGGCAGCAGGGTTCGGTGCGGACTGGGATGCGGTGGAAGCGCTTTTTGGTTTCTTAAGACTAGAGGGGGCGGGGAGGGCCCGCTATTACGGCCTTGACCCGACCGTCCTCTGGGTGGGTGGCGGGGTGGGGGTTGTGGGGGCGTGGGGTCTTCCAAGTGGGCAGCACGCACAGGGCGGCGTTAGGACCACGCGGAGCCCAGAGGGGCCAGGTATCCTGCGGCTGCTCGGAGAGGCCTCGGGGAGCCGAGTGCGGCCGAACAGAGCCGAGCATCGCCGGGGCCCGCCGCCGACAGATACGAGTTCGCGTCCGGTGGGATCCGAGACAGCGGCAGGTGAGGGCGGCGTGGTGACGTCATCAGCGCGCGGCACGTGGCGGCCTGGGAGCTCCGGAGCCGTGCGGAGCCCTTGGGTCACGGCACTCGTACCTGTATGAGCCCTTCACCTTAAAACTGCTGGAGGCGCGGAACAGCATGTGCAAAGGCCCGGTAGCGGGAGGGAGTGAGGTGAGTGCTGAGGCCAGACGCGTGGGCAGGGACACCCTGCCGCCTCATGGGTCCTCGTGGGAGGTGGGCCTTCTGAGCGCGGCGGGGAGCCACTGGAGGACTGGGGCTTGGAGATGCCCGACCTCACATGGAGTGTGTGGTTTTGGTGGGGGTGGGAGGGAGGGTAGGGGGTTGTATTGGGGCCAAACAACCCGTGTAGATCGTGGAACCTGTTTCTCCTGTGGGCTGTCTGAGGGCCAGGACCAGGTGGGAGGGGCAGTTGAGCGCCCACCTTGGGCACTGTTGTCCCTCTGTGAATTTGCTTTGTTGAAGACTGCACTCCTCTCTGTAAGGGACCTTGAGAGCCCCTAGAATCAGGCCAGGCCCATGTTATTCCCCAGAAGCCTCACCCTGGGGAGTCTCTGGATGATGGTAGTAGACACCAGGTGAGGGGGCTGCAAAGCAAAGCCTCCAGGTGGCCGCACCCACCCTGTGTCAGCCTAATCCACCTACTTTCAGGTCCTGTGTGTCCTTCCCCAAAGTTGAGGCCAGCTCCGCCCTGCACAGGTGAGCACTGCTCCAAGAAGCCCCTCACTGGACTCTGGGGGGCTATGCCCTGGGGCTGTGTTCAGACCTAGGCTTGCGGTCTGATAATAAATGGGGTTTCTGACTGATGCCGGCCCCAGGGCTGGCCACACCAGGCCTGGCCCATACTTGGTCTCAGCATTGGTCCTGTGGCTTTCCCTGCCTCTTTGTGGCCTGATTGGCTTAAGCTGAGGGATTGAGGGGTCTGACCAAGAATGACACCCCCCACCCCAATCCCCAAATACACACATAACAAGGCAAGAAGCCTAAGACCTTCTCCCCAAGCCTCCCTGCCTTGGTGCACCTCTACCTAGGAGTCAGAGGATCTAACAGATTAGATCAGCTCATGCCCAGGCTCCCCATCACACTTCAGATCCACACTCCTCACTAGTGGCTCTGCCCACTGTCCACCCATTCCACCTCATCTCCTGCCGCTGGCCTTCACTCCATCATCTCCCTTCCAGCTCAGCCAGCGACTGGAATGGGCTGAACTTGTTCCCAGCCGACGGCCTTTGCACTTGCTGTTCCCTCTGCCCAGAACGCCTGCCTCCCAGGCTGGCGCTGACCTGTCATTCCAGGCACAATTTCAGCGTCACCTTAGAGGAGCCTTCCTGACCTTTCTTTCTAAAATAGCCCCACCCACTGCCCAACCACCTTGTTGAGTTTCCATCTGAGTACTGTCACTCCTTGGTTGTTCTCGTGCCTTTAGTTTCATATTTAGTTATTGTCTGAGGCCCTGAATGTGAACTCCATGAGAGCAGGGACTGGACTCCCTCAGTTTTGTCCATTTCTGTATCCTTTGGGCTTAGAGTAATGCCTGGAACATAGTTGGTGTTCAGTGAATCTTTGTTATATGAACCTCATTATCATTTACTGAATACCACATCATGCAGAGACATACTGCCAGGCTCTGGGCTAAATGCCTTACGTGCCTCACCTCAGGAAGAGGCTCACCTCTCCACTTCCTGACTGGGGGACAGTAACAGTTCCACTCATAAAGTTGGGAGGATCAGGCAGGCTGAGGTGAGGCCTGGGAATATGCATCTTCACAGGGTTCCTCCCTCTTGCCTCCTCCACTCTTGAGGAAACCAATTGCCTTGAGAGTGGGGTGGATCTGGTGCAAGTCTTGGCTATCACTGTTGAGCTGTGTGACCCTGAGTGACTATACTTCTCTGAGCCCCCGTTTCCTCATCTCTAAAATGGGGAGCAGCGTCCCCAGCTCTGGAATGGCTTTGATGCAGGTCAGAGGTTGTTCCCACACCCACAGGCAGTCCCCACCTTCTAAAGAGCTGCCCCTTTTCCATCCTGTTTGCCCTCCACTGCCCAGCTCAGACGCTCCTGGGCCCCCAGACCAGTTCCACCCACACACACCAACCCTCCTCTCACTTTTTATTCTTGTAAATTGACGTCAGCACTGCTGAATCATGAAGCTGAGGTTTGAGAGAACCTATACCACGGGGAAGCCACACAGCGTGCACTGCCCCCCTCCCTGCCCTCCTGCTCTGCAGTGTGTCTGCACTGGTGTATGCCGGAGATCTGTCCCTCAGGGCCTGGAGTGCAGCTCCTGGGGGGCTTCTAGGTCACAGTATGTGTGTTAATATAGCTTTTCTTTCTTTTTTTTTTTTTTGGCTGCATTGGGTCTTCGTTGCTGCACGCAGGCTTTCTCTAGTTGCAGCGAGTGGGGGCTACTCTTCGTTGCAGTGTGCGGGCTTCTCATTGTGGTGGCTTCTCTTGTTGGGGAGCACAGGCTCTAGGCGCACGGGCTTCAGTAGTTGTGGCTTGCGGGCTGTAGAGCGCAGGCTCAGTAGTTGTGGCACATGGGCTTAGTTGCTCTGTGGCATGTGGAGTCTTCCTGGACCAGGGCTCGAACCCGTGTCCCCTGCATTGGCAGGCGGATTCTTAACCACGGCACCACCAGGGAAGTCCGGTATAGCTTTTTTAAAAATGACTCACAAAGAGAAGGGGCCAACTCTGGGAAGTGTGATTAGAGGAGCTTTAGTCTTAGCTGTTTTGCTAAGGGGAATGGGTTTGTGTATGAGTTTGTATAATGAAGATGTGATATTTAAGCTTTTTTTGAAAGGAGGAAAAAAACCCTGGAAATATTGTAAACTAACTGCGATTCGTCCCTCTTTAGATGAGGAGCTGTTTCCTCGTCTGCAAAATGAGGATGTTAATAGTACCTAAATCCTAAGGCTCGGGTGAAGGTTGAATGCTTAACATAGGTAACTAGGTGCTCGGAATGGTACCTGCCCAATGATGCTATATATAAATGTTAGCAGCTGCTACTGTTATTATTACTGCAACCATTAGGCCCTTGTGGGAGACTGTGTTGCCTAGTGGTACCCAGCCTCTGAAGCAGTACTAAGTTTGAAAATCTGACTCCACCACTTGCTGTATGCCCTACTTTGCCTCTCTGAGCCTCAGTTTTCCCATCTGTAAAATGGGGGAGAGGTTGCTAACTCACAGGCTGGTTGTGCGGCTTAAACAAGGTAGCACAGGGCCCAGCATACAGTAAGCGCTCATTAAGTGTTTGCCATATGCGCAAGCACTGCTTTCCTGGGTTTCTCCCGGCACTGCCCAAGCTGGGTAGGAGACAGGAGAGTCAGAACAAGGACAGGAGTTGGTCCACACAGTAGAGAACAAAGGGCAGGGAGATGGTCCAAAGAAGAAAAAGCAGTGGTTCCTTGGAGGCACACAGACATCACCTCCTTTCCTCCCACCCCACTTCATTGAAGGATGATATTGCCAAAGCTCTCTGAGATACTAAATCTCTCCTGGTCATTCTTAACCTTGAGGTCTGGAACCTATTTAATCCCTAAGACAAGTCTGGGCCGCTGCAGCTCTCCAACTATCAAGTTAATTTTATGCTGCACTTTCAAGTCTGAAAGGTATTGTTAAATATTAGGACACTCCATTGTAAGCATGTCCAAGGCTGCAGAGGGCCATTCTGACTTCTAAAAATGTGTCTGTAAAGCCGTTTAACCCTAAACCTGAAAATGACTCGATTCACTGGGTGCAGCAACACAGCCCTGAGTGGCCAGCAGACCGGCCACAGATACAAGGAGTAGCCATAAAACCCGTTTCCTGGGCACTCTCTGGTGATGCTGGCAGGCCCAAGCTCCAGAAAACATCACCTCCTCCATCCCCTTTGCATCAGTGCCTGCTGCTGAGGGTTACAGCAAAGCACCTCTTCCAGCAAGCCCATTTTAGAGGTAGTCACTGAGGCCCCGAGAGGTAAAGGGAATTGCCCAAAGCTGCCAACAGGGCCCTTCTGACACCACAGACCACAGAGCATCTTTCTGGCTCCAAGTTGTGTGTTCACCAAAAAGTACACAGGACAGAACAGGGTGGGCAGAAGGAAGTTCAGACCCAACCCTGTATCCCCATCCCATCTAAAATATGCCTTCCTATATGCTGAGTTTCAGAATGTGCCACGCCTCCTTCCAAAAACTCAACAAGCCCCCACCCCCACCCTCTTCCTGGAAAAAGTTGTGGTCATAGAATGAAAGAAGTTTCCTCTCTGTCATCCATTCAAACAGATTTCTGGGAGGACAGCCAAAAAAGGCCCCAGTATCTTCTCTGACACAAGAATGGCCACAGGCAAATTTACCCCACCTCAGTTTTCTCTTCTGTAAAATGGGGATAAGTGCCTTGCTTCATAGGGTTGTCTTTAAAGTAAAGTTAAGCATGTAAAGCACAGAACAGGGCCGGGCACACATTAAGAGCTCAAACGTGAGCTGCCATTTTACACACAATACCAAAACTAGACCAACGGTTCGTCTACCCCTGAGAGCTGAGGGAGGAGCCATGCAGGGTTCCCAGCCACAGAACACAGGCCACACACCATCTTCGGCCACACGGGTCAGTCTTAGGAACCTGGACCCACTCAGAACCATGGAAAACCTTTGCCCAAAGCACACGCTCTAGAAACCTTTTTTCTTAAAAAAAAAAACTTTCATAATAAAGTTTATTACCTAAACTGGTGGTAAAAAATATAAAATAGGATTCTGCACAGCAGAAAAATAAAGCCAGAGACCCTCCCCCAACCCCTGGTTTGTGCAAAGATACTGGGTATATGTAAACATGAAGAGGTAGGAGGTATGAGTTCAGGTCCTGGCCCCAGATACAATTAAGTTAAGCTGCTACGACAACCAGGGGGACCCAGAGGGAGCACCGGGAGGGGGCACCCCCACAAGAGGTGGGGAGGGGTCTGCGGCCTTGTCTCCAACCCAGGGTAGAAGGCGCCTCGCCCCCTACACCCTCTCCCTCCAACCCAGGCGGGGAGGGCACCCACGTGGTTCCAGGGAGATAATAATAATAGACAATAATAAGACGCCCCAGTTAATGCTGCGTGCGCGGCCGGTCAGATCTGGAAGGGGAAGGAGCTCAAGTAGTCCCGGAGGACGGGGTTGAGGGGGATGCGCGCCAGGTTCTCGCGGCCCACGGTGGCCACAATGCGCTGGCGGCACAGCTCCTGAAGCGGCCGCACACGGCGCTGGCGCAGCGGGGCCCCCAGCATGCGGGGCGGCGCCGCCACGTAGTGCTCCAGCAGCTCGAAGAGGCAGTCGAAGCTCTCGCGGCTGCCGTCCAGGTGGAAGCGGCCGGCCTGGAAGTGCACGCGGATGCTCGTGGGGCCCGAGGCCATCCTCACGCTGAGGGCAAAGAAGCAGTTCCGCTGGCGGCTGTCGCGCACCAGAAAGGTGCCCACGGGCTCGGCGCGCAGCCGCTCGTGCGCCCCGTGCACGCTCAGGGGTCCCCAGTAGAAGCCGCAGGCGTCCAGGAGAGCGCTGGCCCGGGTGATGCGCCGGTAGTCGGCGTGCGAGCGGAACGTGCGGAAGTGCGTCTCGCCCGGGGTCGGAGCCGGAGCAGCCGGGCAGGGCCGCGGGCGCGCAGGGGCCGCGGGCGAGGAGGAGGAAGAAGAGGAGGAGGAGGAAGGCTCTGGCCGCCGTCGGGTCTCTGCTGCCGTGGAGATTGCATTGTCGGCTGCCACCTGGTTGTGTGCTACCATCCTACACGCGGGGCCGGCCGGAGGGGTGGGCCATAGCGTCCGGGGGTGCGCTGATGGGAGAGACAGGCTGTCAGCAGGGAGTCTGGGTGGGGCTGGGCAGGTGAGGGCCCGCGAGGCAACTTGGGAGGGGTGGGGCTCTGGGGTGAGCCGCTCCTAAAGGGCCGAGGGCTCAAGACCAAGTCCGCGCAGCCCTTTGAGCCTCAGTGGGCTCATCTAGAAAATGGGCTTCCCCGCTTGCGGAGCACTTCAAGGCGGGTGGGAGCTCGGTGGAGCGGAGTGCAGCCCCCGAGTCGCTCCGAGTTTGGGCACAAGAAGGGGGCGTGGAGAGGTGCCGGGGAGAAGCCTGCCCCGATTCCGGCCAACCGGCCCTCGGCTCACCGCCCCGTGACCGCCGCCTCCTGGCCAGGCCTGGAATTGGCGCCTTGTCCGGGCGAATTGGGCAAAGGCAGGAGAAAAGCTGCGCTGCGGGATCTCCACGCGCGGGGTCTGCCAGGGTGGGGCCAGAGGGGGCCAGGAGCGTGGCGGCCGCGACCCCACCACGCAGCCCCCGAGGCCGCCAGACACCCGGCTGTCCTGTGCTTTCCTTCCCTCTCCCTCCCGCTTCCTAGCCCAGTGCCCCGCTCACCTGGCGGCGGGGCGCGGGGCGCCGCAAGCGGGGCGGCTGGGGTCTCCGGGGCGGCTCTCGCGCATGCTCCAGGGCCAGGAGCCGTGCAGCTGCCACGGCCGCAGCTCTGTCTGCTGCGCGCCTGCCCCTGCACCAGTCTTTTAAACTGGCTTGGGGGCGTGGTCGGCAGAAGGCTCCTCCCCCTACAGACCCCACCCCCTTACAGGCCCACCCTTCCGCGCCACTTTCGGTTTCTTTTTCTGCGCGCAGTGGAAGCCAAGCCGGCTCGACCTTTTCCACAAATCGGGGAGCCCTACCCGGGGAAGCCCCCCGCCCTGACCTAGCCTCGCATCTGTCCTAGGACCCCCCTCTGTCAAGGTCTCTAGCACCACCTCTGAACCTCCTGGGCACTTCTCAGAAGCCCCCTTCGGAACTGGCGGCCCTACTTTGCCCCCACGTACCTTCGGTCGCAGATTTCTGCAGGCAAGCCCTTTAGGATACTCTGGACTAACCGTGACACACCCCTCTTACCCTCCAGGTGTCTCAGCACCCATCTCTGGTAGAGCTGTGTCCTCTACTCCACCCGACCCTGGGGTCCCACTTCGGACCCCTCGGGACTGCTCCCTCCACTGCCCTGCCCACGTAGTCTCGGAGCCTCTAGATGGCCGCCTCCGCACCCCTCCCTGCCTGTCGCTGTCCCTGGTCTTGGTGTGGGCTTCCGAGGAAGCGGCGGCCTGACCACAGGCTTCGGAGGAACCCTTTGGCGGTACGGGAGGGGTGCCTCGGCTGCGAGCCCAGTTCCTCGGAAACCGGGTGAGGCCCGGCAAGGTACCGGCGGCCTTGGCCAGCCCTCCCTACTGCACGACTGCTGGAGAAACCGAGGCCCAGTGGTTGGCAGAGAGGGAGCTCCAAACGAGGCACGCCCTCCTCGCTTTTATTTTGGGGAGAGGAAGTCGCATCTGGACACCCCTAAATGCACTTGGGAGCCCAGTGAAAAGATAGTTCGTTTTCAGATGTGATAATTCGACTGCACGACCGCTGGAGAAACCGAGGCCCAGTGGTTGGCAGAGGGGGAGCTCCAAACGAGGCACGCCCTCCTCGCTTTTATTTTGGGGAGAGGAAGTCGCATCTGGACACCCCTAAATGCACTTGGGAGCCCAGTGAAAAGATAGTTCGTTTTCAGATGTGATAATTCCAAAAACCTACTTTGAGTTTTCCTGGCCAGGCCCTCCTCTCCTCCGACTTCTGCTTTACAGATTCCCCCCCACTGCTCGCATCTGTCCCCTCCCCACACTCACACCTCCGCCTTGGAATGATGGGGTACCAGCTACGATTTGTACATTTGTGTGTGATCCTCTCTGTCGTGGGAAGGCACGGAGAAGGTGCCTGGCTGGTACATGTATTTTTGAATGAAAGAAAGAACAAATGAGCTTGGGGGCTGGTGGGTAGCCTGTCTCACAGTCTGGGAGGGGTCCCGGGGAAGACGCCAGGCTTGGCAGGGACTGGCCTCACGCTGGCACACACTGCCCTCTACAGGCAGCTCTCAGGCTGCAGCCCAGCTAGCTCCTCTGCTCCGAGCCCTGGCTGGAGCCAGGTCCTCCTGCCCGCCTCCCTGGTGATTTCCTTCCTTGGCCCTAGGTAGATCCCAGGACCCCCATGTTTCCTCGTAAACACAAAGGGGTGGCCCAGAACCAGCCTTGCTTAGGGCCCCATCGTCTCCATTAATTCGTGTTGGCAGCAGCTGGTGTTGGTCATTAATGTGGTTGTCTTGGGGGGTGTGTGTGTGTGTGTTAGAGAGAGAGTGCTCATGCACTTGTGTGCAAGGGAGTGAGAAGATGCAGAGCCATGCATGTGTCAGTGGTCAGGTGCTGTGGTCATTCTGGAGCACCTATGGGGGGCTGCCCTGTGGTAGGTGACAATATAAAGTATTGGACTTTGGACCCAATCTATCTGGTTTCCAGTTCCAATTCTGCAACTCTCTATCCTTGTGACCTTGAACATGTAGTTAACTCCCTTGCCTGGTTTCTTCATCTGTGAAGGAGGTAATAATATCTCCCTCGTAGCGTGGGGATTAAATGAGTGGTTATGGGTCAAATGCCTAGACCAGTCCCTGATATATAATAAGCATTCAGTAGGTGTTTGCTGTTGCTGCTGTTGTTTATCAGCGGCTGTCCGTGGCTGTGACAGCAAAATGGAGCCTGCAGACACGTGGCTTCATTTCAGAAGTTCTAGCCCAGGGAAAGCAGGCCATAGAAGGCATGGGTGGAGTAGAAGGAGGTAAACCAGGCCCCTGGGTGCTGGCAGTGGGGAGGCATAGCACCTCCTTCTCACTTGAGCTGGAGGCGGGTGGTCCAGGCTCAGAGAAGGTGGCCAGGCTGGGCTGGCTCCCGCACGACTTGTCTTCCTGCCAGCATGTCTCCTTGGCAGGCCTCTGGGCAGAGGGAGATTTATAAATAGCTGATGGCCCATATGCCCCCCCACCTTCCATTGACAGACCGGATGACTACTTGGGAGAGCCACCTCTTTTTCCCGGGCACCGGGGCCTCCTCCTCTCGGCCCCCTACTTGCTGCCACATGCCCACCCATCCCCCTGGAGCCCCCGCCTTCATTTCATTTACTGATACCTATGGTGTATTGGCCTAAACTGACTGGGTGATAAATGCTTTACAGTCCTCAGACCATTGGATTGACACAACAATCCAATCTGCTCATTTTACAGATAGGGAAACTGAGGTGGGGGGGAGTCACCTGCCCAGGGGCACACAACTCAGAAGGGGCAGGGCGGAGCTTCATACCCAGGGTGTCAGACCCCAAAGCTTTAGCGCTTGTCTACTGTGCTGTAAACTCCCTCCCCACCTCCTCCCCCCCCAACCCTAACCAGATTCCTGGTGATCTCGAATCCCAGTCTGTCTTCTGGTAAAACAGTAGATGCCAAAGAAATCAGATTCATTTGCAACCTGAGCCTGCTTGGGGAGGAGCGAGGACCGTTCTGCCGACTTTCCTATTTATAAGCTTGTGGAGGCCCCAGGTCTTGCCAGCCAAGCCTCTGTCTCCCACTTTGTGGCTTTGGGCCGTTCTGAGTCTTGGTTTCCTTGCCTGTACAGTGGGCCTCATCGCCTACCCTGAGCAGATCCTGGTTGTGCAAGCCATCGTGAGGTAGGCACAAGCTGCCGAGCACACATGGGCTCTCCTCACCACCAGTAGTGACAGTTACTACAGCTTTGGTTTCATTTTCTGAAGTCCTGAGTTCAAAACGAAACCGAATCCAGATACAAAAGGGAAAAAGAAATACACTGATTGACAATCCTTTGTCTCCTGGGCTGTTCTCCCTGGAGGACTGGCAGTAGACTCGCAGGAGGCTAGGCCACGTGGGAGCCCTGAGGAGCTCAGGCTCCACAGCTGTGGAGACCATAGGCCAGCAACTTGCCCTCTCTGGGCCTCATTTGCCCCAGCTGCAAAATGAGCCGTGGAGGTTTTGTGCCTCACAGAGCAGCATGGAAGCAAAGGGCCAGGTACCGAGAAGTGCTTAGCACAGTGACTTCTTGTCACAGGGCAGTTGGGTCAGCCCCATGTCCACAGCTTGCTGGGTCACAGCCAGACCTGTCGGCTGGTTCTCCTCCCCCCACCCCCACCCTCAGCAGCCCTGGCTGCCCCAGAAGTGAGGAGCCCAGCCAGCAGCTGGGGAGAGTCAAGATCTTGGCCCTCGGAGCTCAGTTTTTCAGTTTCTCTTTCTAGCTTTGGCAAAGTCCTGCCGGGAAAAACAGTCCCTGATCAGGTCGTGTAATCTTGAAACTGCCCTCTGCCCCAGCGCTCATCAGCCTTTCTTTACAGCCATGATTCCCATGGGAGTCTGTGCCTCTGGGGAGCCTCGAGCTGTGGGGCTTAGAGCAGGGGTCCCCAACCCCCGGGCCACGGACGGCCTGTTAGGAACCAGGCTGCACAGCAGGAGGTGAGCGGCGGCAAGCGAGCGAAGCTTCGTGGCTTCATCTGCCGCTCCCCATCGCTCGCATTACTGTCTGATCCGTCACCACCCCTACCCCCGTCTGTGGAAGAATTGTCTTCCATGAAACTGGTCCCTGGTGCCAAAAAGGTTGGGGACTGCTGGCTTAGAGCATGGATTCTGGTTTCAATCTATCACTTAATGAACACATGGCCTGGGGCCAGCTTCTTAGCTTCTCTGTGGCTCGATTTCCTCATATGCAAGATAGGGGTAATGACATTTATTTCACTCTTTCAGTATTTATTCAGTAGGTATTTATCTGCCAGGCACTGGGAACTCAGGGGTCTTCAAGCAGACATAGGGGAGACAGTGAATTCACATGATCATCTCAGATCATGGTAAGTGCTATGGGAAAATAAAGAGGGAAAAAGGGAACAACAAGGTGTTTGTGGACTGAGATAAGGCAGTCAGGGAAAGCCTCTTGGAGGCTGGAGTTGAGGCCTTTCTCAAAGTGGGGTGATGAGGATTCCAGGTAGCGAGAACAGCCAGTGCAAAGGCCCTGTGGTGGGAGCGATTGGCATAGTTGAGGATCAGAAAGGAGACGTGTATAGTTGGTGTAGAGAGCCAGAGGGTGAGTGCAGGGGTGAGTTATAGAGGTTGACAGGGGTCCAGTTGATGGGGCAGGGCTTTGTTGGAACGTGGGAGGGGTTTGGATTTCACCCTGACTGCAGGAGACATTCCTTCAGGCCCAGGAGACACTACAGGATTGGGTGTAGAAAAAACCCTCTGGCTGCTGAAATTCTGGACAGCTTGGGTATTAGCCACAGAGACCTACAGTGGGGGCCTTGGGACACACCTCACAACTGTCCCTGACCTCCCTCTCCCAGGATGTTACCACACTAGCCCCCCAAATGGGTACAAAGACAGTCCTAAGGGAAAGCCAGGACATTCAAGCTTTGTAGTAGAGAACACTGCTTGAGGAGTCCAAGACCTGAGTTCTGGGGTCACCCGTCACTCCCTGGAAGAGGAGTCACCATTTGCTGAGCCTGCTGTGGGCCAGGTGACAGTGTCTTGGTATGTTGTCTTATTTACTCTCCCCCATGGTTCTGTGAGGTGGAAATTATGTCGCCATTTACCAGATGAGAAAAGCGCTACTCGGGGAGCTGATGGAACTTGGTGAAAGTGTTTTGGAGAGACCTGGAGCTTGGCCTCTGTGCAGAGAGGTTGCTGCATTACATGGGGTAGAACCTAGTCCCAGCTGGTCCCGACGGCAGGAAAGGTGGTGTGTTTCCGTGGAGGGGAGGGGATGCTCGAGCCCAAGGAGAAAGCTCTCGTCCGGCGGAGGAGGAGTGATGGACTGAGCTGGTGGCTGGTCTTCCAAGGTCCTGGGGAGACTTGGTGGGAACATTCCAGCAGGCCTATTATCCCCGGGTAACAGGTGAAAAAGGAGAGATTAGGTCAGAGATTACGTGAAGTATCCAGTATTAACCGGCTTTCATTAAGCAGTTGCTGGTACTGTGTTAATAACTCAAAAAAAGGAGGGGCGGGAAGGAGGATTTCTGAGAGCCCCGGTTGTGGCACACCAGGTCCTGGTCCCAGCTCCCCACCCCACCCCCACCCCCCTCCCTCCCACCCTCCCTGTGGCTTCAGGCAAGTTCCCTTAATGCAGTGGCCGATAGAGCTGTCAGAAAGCCCAAGCCTGGCAGGCCCAGTGCCTTTTCATCAGTAAATCTCCCAGGATCTTGCTTGGAGCCTCTTTTTGGGCATTATTGTAATAGGCCGATCTGGTTCCCACCCTACCCCATCCCATAAGTGGCAAAGTAGGTGTTAGCAGCTGATGAAAAGAGCAATGGTGGTTACCTTTGGCAGTTGACACAGAGGGGAAACAAGAATTTGCAGAAGCTGTGCAACTAGACACGAGGGCTGACCATCACAGTCTGGGGACACTGGGGGCGGGGGCAGGAGGGCTTCTCAGCTCTGCGGCCGCCACACCATGGGAAAGCCGTTTGGAGGGGCTGATCGCGCCCCAGTTCTTTCGCTTAAGGCCCGTTGCTTCAGGGCACACTGACCAGCAGGAGACTTGACGGTGGCCCGTGCCGCATGGGCCCCTGGCCGAGCCAGCAGGGATGAGCAGCCTCTGGGAGGAGAAGGGCGAGCACTCCTGGCAGAGCATGGTGTCAGCAAGGGCCTGGAGGCCAAAATTTGAGGACCCGAATGGCAGGTGGCAGGAGATGAGGCTCCAGGGAGCAGGAGAGGCCCTGGTGCCACCCTGCTGGTTTATAGGCAGAGGCTTGGCTGGGGGAAGGCAGTGGGTGGCTAGCCGTGGCCTTTCCCTGCCCTGGGGTGGTGAGTCCCACCAAGGAGAGCCTTCTGGGTCACCTTGCCTGGACCAGTTCCAGAGGCAGAGTTTACATTCAGCATTCCTGTGCTATCTTTTTCCAGAGTCAACAGAGCTTTGCTGAGCGCTTATTAGATACTTCACTGATGCTCATGCCTTTTCTCCCTGATTTTCATTTCCTAGTGGAAAATAAAGTATTTCTCCTCCCCAGACATATCCCCAGGCACCAGCTTAGTCTATGTCCTTCCAGATCTTTTTCTAAGCACTTACATACCTGCATTTTCCCCCATAAAAGTACAGTGTAGAATTCTTTGTGTAGAATTTTTCCCCTCCATCAATGGTATATCTTTCTCCATCTAGCCCTTTTCACCCAACAGCATGTCCTGGCAATCTGACTAGATAGCATAGAGATCAACCCCATTCTTCTAAAAACTGCACGATAGTCCTCAGTGAACCTGCGTGTTCATTTAGCCATCCTATGGGTTGTTTGCAGTTTTTTGCTCTTGCAAGCCATGTGGCCCTGGCGCACATGAGAGAAATGCTTTGCACACTGTAAATGTTCAGAGACACTGCCCCATTCGCCTGCCAACATGTGCACGCACATTGACCCCTTGGCAACTGCATTCAACTGTATCTGCTTCACTGGGTTCTCCCAGTGCTTGTTATTATCAAAACTTTTCTGGTTTTGCCCATTCACTGGGTTCAAAAGTGGCATCTCACTGTTGCTTTTTTTTTTTTTAATAAATTTATTTATTTTTGGCTGCGTTGGGTCTTCGTTACTGCGTGCGGGCTTTCTCTAGTTGTGGCGAGTGAGGGCTGCTCTTTGTTGTGGTGCGCGAGCTTCTCATTGCAGTGGCTTCTCTTGTTGTGGAGCATAGGCTCTAGGCACATGGGCTTAAGTAGTTGTGACACATGGGCTCAGTAGTTGTGGCGCCAGGGCTTAGTTGCTCCGCGGCATGTGGGATCTTCCTGGACCAGGGCTCGAACCCATGTCCCCTGCACTGGCAGGCGGATTCTTAACCATGCGCCACCGGGGAAGCCCCTCACTATTGCTTTAATGCCTGCACATTCTTTCATTTATTCAGCAAATATTTGCTGAGCTTCTAATATGTGCTAAGTACAGGGGATGTAGCGATCAAGAACAGCATGGCGCCTTGGACCTCTTGACAAAGCCTGAGGTGCAAATAAGGCTCAGAGAGGTTAAGAGACAGCCCCAGGGTCACCCAGCGAGGGAATAGGGGAGCTGAATCTACAGAGTTTGAGGTCTTTTTCCTCCTGAATCATACCTCAAATGGGCATCTCAACGCAGGCTCTGTACCCTCTTCCCTGGCTGCTCCCCCCGCCACCCCCAGGACTGTTGGGTCCCCTTAGTGGTGCCCGGGCAGCTGAGTGAGCAGTCCCACCACAGGCGGGGCTGTGTCTATTTCTCAGACCTCAGCAACCCAACATCCCAACACAGGGGGTGGGGGTGGGGGGAATGTGCAGGACCTCTAGGTGGCTGAGTTTAGCATCTATTTCTCTCTGTTTCCTGAATTTGGGTTTTCCGCAGGCCTGCCCCCAAACTACTACCGCCCCACCCCAAACCAAGCAAGTGAAAGAATGAATCTGTGGTTTGATTTTTGTCCTCTTGTCGTCGTGTGTCTGCCTGCGGGAGGGCAGCTGTGTGCCCACATGTGCTTGCTTGTGTGTGTTTCGGTGTGTGGGAGGGGAGGCGGGTGAGAGCCTGCGTGTGTGTATGGGGGGGTGTGGAGCTGGGAGTCCGCACGTGAACCTCGGGCTCTGCGTCTGAGTGGGTTTGAATGGCAATTTCTTTGTATATGTGACTGGATGTCTGTGTATTTGTACCACTTTTTTCTGAGTGTTGGTTTCAGGGAAATGTGGGGTTAAGATGGGGCCATAAACCACACACGCGACCCGGTTTGTCTGCTTCCCAGTTCACTTCCTCTATTACAGAGTTGATGTCTCTACAGTAGAGCTCCTGCCTTCAGTGACTGTATCATAAAAGGACACTGTCCAGGGAATAGGGAAGTCCTTTGGTGAGTGGGGCTCAAAGTCCCTGACCTTATCCTCTGACCCTCTGTCTCCACCTCCTCCCTTAAAACTGCTCTCTAGAAGCACTTCCCAAACTCTTCAGCACTGAGGTGTCAATGACTGTCATGACGTTATGTGGCTTTTGTTCTTAAACAGGGAACCAGGAGGTTTGGGGGGAAGGAAGCATGAATCTCAGATCTCAGACCTGCCCTCCAAGAGGAAGGTCTCCTGTGCCGCCCTTGGTCCAGGCCCTGCTCCCTCCCTCCTGGCCATGACCTCCCACAGCTCTTCCTCTTGTCCCTTCTTTCCCCTACCATTCAGTCTCCACCCAGCAAAGACACTAGACCCTGTCTCTTGCCTGATTAAGACCCCCTAGTGACTTATCACACCAAATAAAATGTCCAAGCTCCCCAAGGCCCTGCAGATCCTGCGTGGCCTGGCCCCACCTGGTGCTGCCACCCCCTGGCGGCCACCTGCACATCTGTGCCAGCCCGCCAGTCTTTGGAACACCTCAAGCTCTTTCCTTCCTTGGGGCTTTGTACATACTGTCCCCTTGACCTGGAATGTGCTTCCCTCAGGTCTCCTCCACTGGGCCTTCCTTGACCTCTGTCCCCAGCCCTGCTGCACCAGAGTTGCTCTGCGTTACATCCAGACCTTGCTCCTTTGATACTGCTTATTGTGACCGGCAAGTCTTGTGCTTACACGTTTGTGTTCTTTCTGTGGACAGGGCTTTGTGTGTCCTCTGTGTTCCCAGAACCTAGCCCAGCCCCTGAAAACACTTGGTCCCTTGGTAAAGTTTGTTGAAACAAGTGAGGCTCAGAGGTTGATCACCAGCCCAAGGCCACGCAGCAGGGAAACAGGATGAGCCAGGATTCAAACTCAGGATGCTCTGGACTGCAAAATGCACATACCTAACCCCTCTTCCTGCTACGGTTCTGGACTGCCTACTGCATGTGGATCACACGAACAGTGTGTGGGCCCGTGGGCATCCCGTGTGTGAGTGTGTGTGTGTGCACCTGTGTGCATGAACATGGGAGCATATAGGACAAAGGAGGGCTCTGCCCAAGTAAAGTGTCGCCCATCTACTCCAAAGTCTTCTTGATGTCTCCACCTCCCATTCATTTGTGACCCTGTGTGAGGATTTGTTCCTTATACTTTCGTGAGGTCCCATCACAAGGCATGTCCCTCCTCCCTACCCAACCTCTTCCCTGCTTTGTGCTTCCAAACCAGGCCCCCAAACACGTGACACGTTTAATGAACTCAAAATGCCGACTCAAGGATAAGTCATCCAGTGTACAAGCTTTAATCAGTGTTGCATAGAAATCACTGTAGTAACACGTTCCTGCGGAGAGTTTGACTTCCTCCTTCTAGCGTTCCATGCATGATGGCATTTCTCATCTGGGCGAACCTGACACAGGAACAGAGCCATGGGGTGCCATCTTAGCTGTACTTTCAACCTAAGAGATGAGAATGGGGAAGGGAGCCTTTAATAGCTGAGTGCTTCCTAAAGTCGCTTAACTGTCTCCGCTGGGTTTTGGATGCTCATGTGTATTTGAATATGGGGCATGGATAGACCTGAGACAATCATTAAGGTCCTCTTGACTTGCAAATCCATCTGTTTATCCCATCCATTTATCATACATCCATGAATGAATTGGATGGGTGAATGACTGGATGACTTACTGGATAAGATGATAAGAATAACCACATGGACTGACGGTGGTCCTGGGGCCTGACTGGCAAGCCCACCTCCCCAGCAAGATTTAAAGCTGGGAGATTTAGAGTCAGGTTCAAAGCCCACTTTGTTCTGATGTCCAGTCTCGGGTAGTTCGTTTTGGTTTTCAAGGCCTGGTTTCCTTATCTGACAAAGGAATGTCATCCTTTCCTTCCTGGTATTCTTGTGAGCCTGAGATGTCTGTCAAACCACAGGAGGCCCTTGAAAACTGTTTTCCTCCCTCGATTCCTGCCTGCCAACTCAGCTCCCTTCCCTGCTAATGAGGGCCCTGCATCCCTGCTCAGACCTCCTGTGGAAGAAAGCCCACCTGTGTGTGCACACGGGGCCCAGTGGGAGCTCCCTAGTCTCGGGTGTTCTCTCCACAGCCACCTACCCCTCCCCACGCCTTGGCCGAAGCCCTTGGTCTTAGCTTTTGGCCACTCTCAGCCTGCTCCTCCCCTCAGGAAACTCCCTCCATCTCCATCTCCCCTCCCACTGGCAGGCCCCCCAGCCCATGTCTACTTACCCCTGTCTATAGCTCGTGCACAACTTTGCTATCGTCTGCTCCTATTGTAGTTTATTTCTTAATAAACATGTCATAGCACTCATGGTGAAAACCACCCTCGTTCACAGAGCACTTCCTACATGGCTGGGCTCCGTCCGGGCCCCACTCCTTCTAGGCGGCTTTAGTGACCCTTCATAGTGGGCTGAACAGTGGCCCCTCCAAAAGATGTGTCCACATCCTAACCCCTGAAACCTGTCAGTGTGACCATACTTGGAAAAAGCCTCTTTGCAGATGTAAAGATATTTAGAGCATCCTGGATTATCCAGGTGGGCCCTAAATCTAATGGCTAGTGTCCTTATAAGAGACAGAAGAGAAGGCTCAGGGAGAAGAGACCATGGGAAGTCAGAGGCCAAGATTAGAGTTGTGCAGCCACAGCCACCGTGAGCTCGACGAGGGAGGGAGGATTCTCCCTTGGGGCCTCCGGGGGAATGTGGCCCAGAGAACTCCTTGACTCGAGACTTCTGGCCTCTAGAAGTGAAAGGATACGATTCTTTGTTTTAAGCCACCAGGTTTGTGATCATTTGTTACAGCAGCCCTGAGAAACTAATGTGCCCCGTGAGGTAGGTACGATTGTTACATTTTACAAAGGGAGAGCAGGCTCAGAGAGGCTGAGTAACCAGCCCAGAGTCCCACAGCTAGTCAGTGGTGGAGCCTGGATTCAGAGTCGGGCCTGGTCCCCTCTAGTCCAGCCTCGTGGTCACTAAGGCCTCCGAGGGGATTAAGGAGGCACGTGCGGCTCTGTTCTAACGGCCCTGCCTGGTGTGGTCTCAGTAGGGCTGGTTGGGGGCCACGCGGTGAAGACTGTCTGGGTCTCTGGACCCTCTCCACCACTCCCCGCACCCCTCCAATCCGACTGCCAACTTCCCCAGCCTCGAGTATGTAGTGGGACAGAGACTGTGTTTATTGATCCCAGGGCCCATACTGTATGACTGGCACAGTGCCTGGCATACAGTAGGGGCCCAACAAATGTTTGCTGGGCAGATGAATGCGCGGGTGGATCTGTAGGCCTTGGACAGAAGGACAAAGCTGCTGACCGACTTGCTTGGTCAGGACGGGGGTGGGTGGTCACAGACAGCAGGGCCACCTCCTTCAAGCCTCAGGTGCCGTGGGCCATCTGCAGGCCTCAGTGGTGGCCTCCTCTTTGAGTAGCCCAAGGCCTCTCCTTACCCCTCACCCAGCCCCCAAAGAAATAGAGACGTCCCTGGAAATACTGCCTCCCCACCCCTCCCAGCAGCCCTGATCAGGATCCTTCTCAGGCTCAGATAGCTGGTGCTTGGGGGCTATTGAGGGAAGAGGGTGGAGATCACATTTGTTATTTCTATTGGAAAGAAAAAGGTTAAGGGAGCCAGGGACAGGAGGGGCAGCAGACACATTACGATGCTTCTTGAGGAAGGCCAGAGTGAGTGGACCCAGGGTCTGGGTCTTAGGTCTGTGTCTGGCCCCTTCTCTGGGCTTCCTCTGCCCATTGTTCTAATGAGGGCATTGGCTCTGCCCCCACAGCTGGAACCCTTGAACAAGGCAGAAGTGAGCCTCTCATGAGGGTACAGATGGTCACCTTGAGTGTAGGGATGGCAGAAGAATCAGTGGCTTGAGAAGGACTCAGACCCCTCCAACCTGCTCAGCCCCCAAAACTGGGGCCTGCGAGTCGGATGGAACCACCGTGGCTCCAACAACAGTGCCCGTCTTGGTGAAACACTCACTGCGTGCCAGGCCCGGTCCCACCCAGCGTTTCAGTCATTTCTCCCGACCCGCTGACCTGTGGGTAGCTATTAACGTCACCCTTAGGCAGGAAGGGCAGGCTGAGGTTCAGAGACAGACAGCGACTTGCTCAGTGTCACACAGCGAGCGCAAAGAAATTGCAAGCAGGTCTGCTGACCTCCCAAGTCTGTGCTCTTTAAGACCGTTTATGGTTAGAGCAGCAAAATGGGGGTTTGCAGAGGGAGATGGTACTGTCCCATCGGGTGCTCTCAGCCTGCATCTGCTCAGACTCGGGGAGGAATCTTCCCTGGAGACGGGACTGGCTGAGGTGACTTTCTAGCCCAGGCTACCACATTCTCCACCCCCTGCAGCACGGGACGGCGGCTGAGAAGTCACAGGGAGTGGGCCTTGTGAGGGCTTCTGGCTGGAGTTCAGGGACGGGGCTCAGTGACTCCTGCTCTTCAACCTCCCTGCATACACGCACACGTGTGCGCGCGGTGCCACGGGCCCGGGGTCGGGGTGTGGCGGCGGGGGGAGAGCAGCGGGAGGAGGATTCCTTGGAGACTCTTTATTTACTCTCTTCTGAAGTTCTTCTCTCTGGAACAGCGACCGGCACCTCTGCCCGGGCCACGTCATGGGTCAGGACTGCGTCTGCTTGGGCTTGGGGTTCTTCTGGGCCACAGAGTCGTCTTTGGCACCTTCCTCCTGCCACTCAGGCTCCAGCAGCAGCAGCTTGCCCTGCACCGGGAGCTCCTCCGCCTCTCCCTCTGCCTCTCCCTCCTCCTCACCCGCCGACGACAAGGAGAAGTTATCCTGACTCACGCAGGCCACGAACTTCTTCATGGAGGATTCGTGGCCCCGGCCGTGGCCCGTGCCGAGCTTGGCACAGTGGGAACCCATCGCCCACTTTGGCTGCCTCTCTGGACTGGGAGGAAAGGCCACTGGTGGGGTATGGAGGGGCCGGCGAGGGTGGTAAGCAGAGCGCTGACATCACAAAGGGGATGTCACCCTGGGATACCTGAGTCTGAGCCGACACCTGAACTCAAACCTAGGCTACCAGCTGTCCCACTGAGCCCCTGCCACATACGGGGCAGGATCGAGGCCAAATGCCGGGCCCACACCCGTGCAGCCTCGCCCTGCTGTGTTGCCTCCTCCATCTGGCCTTGTTTGCCCTGGCAAAAGTCCCCCTTTTAGCTGGGATGAGAGTTGGGGATAGAATTTCCAGAAGCAGGAGAGCACACAGACTCCTCCCCACATCCCAGAAGTATCCAGCCCAAGAGAGCTGCTGACAGTATGTGATGAAAAGTAGCCACGAGGGAGCCTTCCAGGGGGCACTGGCAATGTCTGGCTTCTTGACCTGCATACTTAAAACTTGTGCACTATACTTTTATAAAACTAAAGAAAACCCTACTCACTCTCTCCTGTTCTCCAAAATCACCCTTTAAAGGCAGCGGCTTGTAAGCTTTTGGGGCCACCAGCCTCTAGCTACACATGCCCACCCAGCACAATTTCAGCCCGGGAGGGGGTTAAGTCTCCTTGGTCATTGCTGAGCACTAGGAATCTGTTTTCTGACATATAATACAGATATTGTCCCAGATTCTCGGTGGCTGTGGTAGGCTGAGAGGAAAGAAGCTAATGTACCCCGTGAGGTAGGTACGATTGTTACATTTTACAAAGGGAGAGCAGGCTCAGAGAGGCTGAGTCACCAGCCCAGAGTCCCACAGCTAGTCAGTGGTGGAGCCTGGATTCAGAGTCGGGCCTGGTCCCCTCTAGTCCAGCCTCGTGGTCACTAAGGCCTCCGAGGGGATTAAGGAGGCACATGCGGCTCTGTTCTAACGGCCCTGCCTGGTGTGGTCTCAGTAGGGCTGGTTGGGGCCACGTGGTGAAGACTGTGTCTGGGTCTCTGGACCCTCTCCACCACTCCCCGCACCCCTCCACTCTGACTGCCAACTTCCCCTGCCTCGAGTGAGACGGGGAGATGACAGGGAGATGATCCTGGGTTATCTGGGTGGACGCTGAGTGCAACCACAAGCGTCCCTCTAAGAGGGAGGCAGAGAGATTTCACACAGGAAGCAGAGACTGGAGATGCGGCCACAGCAGAGGAACGCCAAGGATTACGAGGAGCCCCCAGAAGCTCGGAAGAGGCAGGAATGGATTCTGCCCGTGAGCCTCCATGGCCCTGTTGTGATAATGAGGGTCCCATCTCAGAATCCCAGCGGCCCACAAGGCCTCACCCAGTTCTGCCCCTTGCCTTTTGTTCCCTCCACGCTGGCCTTGTACTTGCTGGAGCACGCTAGACCTGCTTCCCATCTCATAACGGGTCACATTTTCACACTTTTGTCATCATGTTTCCATGACAAGGAAATGGAAAGGTCAAGGGGGGAGTAGTGTGGCCTTGGGCATCATGATGGCTCCGGGTGAGAGGACACGCACAGTGTCACAGGGTAACACACCAGCACAGCACTCAGGGATGAGGCCCCTGCCCTGACCCTCTCCTCCTCCCCTGACCCCATGGTGAATAGAAGCCTTGTTTGTGCCGTTTGCATAATGGAGACCCTGACAGGCCAGCAAGTTTCTTATCTCAAGCTTTATCTGGCAAATGACTTTTGCTCATTTTACTCAAAATCTTGTGGGCTCCTTGCAAACTTGGGGCTTGGGCATTCGAGGGGGACTTGCTATGGTCTCGCGAGGTGCTTCCTGGCAGGCGACTCTGGTGGGCCCAGGGAGGCTGGGAGCTGCCTTATGCATCTTCTCCTCCTCCCGATCCTTCTGCAGCCTTTTGGAAAAAGTTCTAGTTACGGGGCCATCTGGGGAATCTGGGTGGGGATGGGCTTGGGGGGCTTTCAGACAGGGTGGGGTCCCAGCACTGCACAAGCCCCCCACCTGTGGCTCCTGTCTGTCACGATAGGGCCTCTGTGGGTCCTCCCGTAGATCGGGACATCCTCCAGCCTCAGCTCCTGCACCTGATGCAGGTGCTCGCTTTTGCCCTGCTGCCCAGAGCCCTGCTGCGGACGGAGACCTTCGTTCGGGCTCCTCAGGCAGCATCCGACCATCATGCTCATGGGTGGGGCAGCTGGGGCTGAGGCTGCAGCTGGCCTTGGGGGTAGGGGGAGGAGGCTGAGGCCTGCCTTCCTGCTCTTACTGTTAACAGTGTTGGTCGGGTCTGTCGGCAGCTCTCTGGGGCCTTGTGTATAAGGTGTGTATAAGTCCCCCCACCTTCTGTGAAAGCAGCACAGAGCACAGCAGCCGCCCCTCGCCCCGCCCATAAAACGTGTCCCTGTGCCTCGTAACGGGGGGGACTCTCACAAGAAGAGCGCCAGCCTTCTTGTCCAAATCCAAGCCCTCATTCCCCAACCCCTCCAGCTGGTGCGAATCCACACGTAGTCCTTCCGGAAGCTTCCTCACCGCCTTTGCAGCTGTGCCGGGGTCTCTCAGGGGTCGGGGTGGGGCTTATCTGTCCACAGAGTTATCTTGTGCTTACTCTATGCCAGAAATTCCGGAAATTCCATACATTTACTCATTAACTGAGGCACGAAGAGGTTAAGTGACTTGCTCATGGTCCCTGCAAGTAAGAGGCAAGGCTGGGCTTCAGACTCCAGGGCCCTTGGCCCTCCGCCCCCTCCCCAGCCCCGGGGACAAATGTGTCCTCTTCCCTCCACCTCTGGCCTCCTCCTGCACCTCTCACTGTACTTTGATGACCCATTAAAATCTAGAATCGGAGTCATAGCAACTGCAGGGAGGATGTGGTAGACACATTAATGCCTCCTCCCAAAGATGTCTGTGCCCTAAGCCCTGAACCTGTGACTGTCACCTGACGTGCAGAAGGGACTTTCTGGATGTGAGTGACTTAAGGAGATGGAAGATTCAGTGTGGGTTCAGTGTAATCACATGGGTCCTTACAAGATGGGAGAGGGAGACAGGAGGGTCACAGGAAGAGATCTGAAGATGCTACACCACTGGCTGTGAAGGCGGAGGGAGGGGCCCCGAGCCCAGGAAAGCCAGAGGCCTCTAGGAGCTGAAAGACTAGGAGAAAGGTTATGCTTCCCGAGAGCCTTCAGAACCTGCTTGCACCTTGCTTTTAGCGCCATAAGGCCCATGTGAGAAAATAAATTTGTGTTTTAAGCTATGAAGTTCGTGGTAATTTATTACAATGGTGATAGGAAACTAATACAGAGGCCTCTTATATTAGTGCCCTCAGGCTCCCCCAGGGCACTTGCTCAAAATACGAATGCCCAGGCCTTACCCCCAGACCCTGCTAAGTCAGAACCTCCATAGCTGGAGCCTGCCCGGGGGCCCATGTTCAGCCGTCCTGCCAGCATCTTCTGACTGGCTGTGGAACCAATCTAGTAGTTGGGTCATGGAAGCAAGTTCATCTCCCAGCTCAGTGACCTCACCTGCAAAGACGAGGCAGTCAATACCTGCCTCGCAGGTTGGGTGTGAGGCCTGGAAGTGGCGAATGCCCAGTACCTGTGCTCTATAAATGGAAGGCGTGGCCCTGTCAAGGCAACTGGGTCAGGGTTCTGGTCACTGCTGAAATGCCCTGGGCTTTGGTCTGCAATGAGATCGTGACCCAGGCTCTTGTGTTAAAAGATCTGACAGCTCTCTCTGAGGCCAGGCGACGGAAGTGTTTTGTGAACCACCTTCGCATATCTCAGTGTATCCTATGGTTAGTGGACCAAGTTATCTTGTTTCCTCAGCCAGGGGTGATGTTGTACCCGAGGATTAAATGAAAGCTTAGCTCAACCACTGTCTGGACAGGTTACTCTCACTGTACCCAAACGGAGGCATCTTTTAAAAAACGGGAATTTCGGCATCTGGCACCTTGGGGAATTGGTGGGATGTAGTGACGGCTGGTGAATCGAGCTTGAGCTGGGAAATGTTTACTGGCTCTCGGGGGTGGGGAGTAGGGGTGGCAAGCCAGTCTTGATTGGTAGCACTTGCCAGTTTGTGGCCCATTTCAGGCTGCCAGCGGAAAGCCACTGAGCACAGAGCTGGGGAGCGTGTGTTCAGAAACCAGCACGGCCGTGGGGCCTGTAAAGGGGTGGCTGGGGAGGCAGATTTGGGTTGTGACTTGGGAGTAGTCAAGAGTTGGAAACAAGATCCCGTGCGACAACCATCCCTCGCGTCCCCTCTTCCCGGTGTCCCCAAGCCCTCCTCGCCACTGAGTCCCTGAAAGTAAAGAGACGAGAGTGACATTTTTCCTTCAGCGTTTATTGACAGGCGGCATTGTTCGCTGGCAGGCTGCTGTTCATTTCATCGGAATGGTGGCATGTTCGAGATGTGGCAAGAGGGTCTTGAAGGCTGGTAGCGTTTCAGGCAGGAGTGTGGTGGTCTTGCTACTGGGCGCTTACTATCTTGCACACCTTGTGGTGGTGTAGCGGCGGCAGCACACTGCGGAGAACGAGGGGGCGAGAGCAGACTTCAGCATGGGCTGAACCCCCACTCCACCCCAGTTCCCCGGCCCCCACCCGCGGAGCGGACCCCCTCACCTCTCCTCCGCCTCCGGCAGCACCGTCTCCTCCTGCGACATCTGCGCCTCGGGCGGCGGCATCTGCTCTGGCTCGGGCTGCGGCATCTGTTTCTGGCCATGGTGACGGATGGAATCGGCCTGGATGCTCAGAGCAGGGGATGCCGCCTTGGTTGAGCCAGCCAACCTGTGAGCAGGTGGAACTCTGTGGGCTGTGAGCCAGGGGCTGACCCCTGGGCCTCTTATAGGTGTGGCAGGGGCCCTGCTCACTGTAAGGTCACAGAGGCCTGGACGTCACAGAAGAGGGCCAGAGCCGGCCTGCATCATGTCCATATATGGGCATGTGGGAGGCCCTCGCTGAAGGAGGGCGGGGACGTGATGCGTGTGGGCCTCCGGGTCATCAGCGGAGGGGAGACGAGGTGACTTCCCTGTAAGGACACTCACTCGCTCCTTCACTTAGTCAGTCAGTTTGCAAAGCATCACTGAACACCTGCTATATGCCAGGTTCTGGCGAGACCCCAGCACACAGTGATAAACAAGGCAGACGTGTTCCTGCCTAATAAACTTTACAGTCTAACTACAGGAAACGTGAATGAAATTACCACGCAGAGTAACTATAATTGTGAAAAGTGCCGAGGAGAGGAACTTCAGGTTTTTATGAGAATGCGTGTTGGGGGGGGGGTGCTTGACCTCAGGAGAGGCCCTAGGAAAGCCTCCTAAGGAGGATGAGTCAGAATGGGAGGTGGGAAAAGCATCTGGGAAGAGGGAACAGCTGTTGTGAAGATCAGAGGCAGCACGTGTGTGTGATTTCACTCACGTGAAATGTCCAGAGAGGGAGAGTCAGAGACACAGAGATGGGTGGGTGGGTGCCTAGAAGCGGCTGGAATGGGAACGGCTGCTCAGCGGGGGCAGGGTCTCCTTTTGGGGTGATGAACATGCTTGGGACCCAGAGAGTAGCGATGGTTACCCAACGTTGTGATTGTACTCAATGCCACTGAATTTTCACTTTAGAAGGCTGGATTTTACATGATGTGAATTTTACCTCAATTGAAAGAAAAAAAGGTTCTGGGGCTGAAAGGTGCTTGAAAGGTGTAAGGAATCAAAAGGAGGCCCAGGCGGAGGAGCAGAGACTGTGGCGGAGGGGGGCGAGACAGGGCCAGACCACTCTCAGCTTCGTCTAACCTTTCCCACATCCCCATGAACTTTAGGGATAAAGAGGGCAGCGGTTAGAATTCGATTTCATTAGCTATAACAGGAAACCAAAAGAAGTGACTTTGGCATAGAAGTTTTGTTTCATTGAAGAAGTCAGAGGTGATTTCGATGATCATTAGAGTGTCTTGTTTGGGGGATCCACACGCTGGAGTATTTGGGGATAATGGGTATCATGTTTGCCAACTGCTCTCAGGTGATTCAGAAAAAGAACAGTAACAAGGGGTGCGTATCTACATAGAGAAAGAGGGAGAGGGAGGGAGGGAGGGAGGAAGGGAGGGGGAGTGGAGTAAATGGAATAGAATGTTAACAATTGACCAGTCTGGATGAAGGGAAGTTCTTTGTATGGTTCTTGCAACTTTTCTCTAATTCGAAGTTATTTCAAAATAAATTATGGAGATTAAAAAAAAAAGGGGGGGGGGCCAGGGAAAGTCAGGAGGAAGGCCTTCCAGGGCTGGTATAGGGACTCCACCCTTAACAAGGGCCCAGACTTCTTTTATCTTTCGCCTCTGCCCTAGGCAAGTACTTTCCATCCTCAAGGTTGCCTCGCAGTCCAAAATCAGGGCTGCCATGGACGGTTGTGCAGTTCGTGTACTGCTCAAAGCTCTCAGCCAGGGGATTGAATGGTGCAGGCCAGGCCCAGCACCCATAAGCATGCTTCTGCCCATGGGAGCTATCTTTTTCTAATTAGACTGCTCACAGTGGAAGTCTTTCCTAATTTGAACAAAGGCACATTAAGGGCTAGCCTCGGCCCTGCTGGAAATTCAGCTCTATCCACTGTGCAAGAATAAATGAAGAAGAAGAAAGGGGGCGGGGGGCAAAGGAGTTATAACTCTATAAAGAGCTTTCCCAGACACCCCCACCCAGCAACTTCTTCTGATCACTTTCCTTACCATGAGAGCACCCTGCCTCTGAGGATAAAGCTGTGGTTCTTAGGAAGGAGAACGGGGCCAGTGGATAGTTAATACCCAGAGGGGGTGCACCAGAAACTTCCAGGACCCCACCCTGCAACCCACAGCAAGGTGGGAAAACCATGAATTTGAAGCTGAAGTCCAGTAAGTTACAAGCATGTTGCACTTGGCACATAGGAGGTCAGCAGTAAATTCTCGATTATTGACTCATGTCTAGACTGACTTAAAATTATCACCCCCAATCTTGTAACACTTAGTACTTTTTGAAGATAACCTACATGATCCCGGAGGAACCCCATGAGATGACAGAGATGGGAATTTACCCTGTTTTGCTGATGAGGAATTTGAGACACCCAGGCCAGATCCCTCCCTCACTCAGGTTTTTATTGAGCATCTACTCTGTGCCAGGCACTCTTCTAGGCGGTGGGATTACAGCATGAGCAAGAGAGGTCAAAGTTCTTGCCCCCAAGAAGCTTACATTCTAGTTGGGACAGACGGCATTATTCAAGTGAACAAACAACTGAACAAAAGGCTTTGAATTTTATTACAAGTGTGCGTAGAACCAGTTGATATGACAGCAGCTGACTGGAGGTTTAGTTTAGGATGCTGGGGACAGGCCTTCTTGAGGAGGCAGTATTTGAGCTGAGAGCTGAGTGAGAAGGAGGAGCCAGGTGTGCCAACATCTGTCCCATGTGGGTCTCCCAGCTGGGGAGGGAGCGGTCACTCAGGGACTCCGCTCGGTGGAAGGGACATGTGAGCCGAGACTTGGCTGGCGGGAGCAGCCCATTGGTTTGAGGACTCGGCAGGGGGACAGGAAAAAGTTTGGAACTGAAAGGAGGCCCCTGTGGCTGCAGAGGAGAAAGCAGTTCTCGGCCTTACGGTTTAGTGGAGGAGATGGGTATGAGTCAAATCATCACAGAAACAGGTGAGGCGTCCTGCAAAGAGGAGGCCCTCGGAGTTCTGGGATGGGACGTTTGGTCTGCTCTGGAGTCGGAGGACTGCGGGGGCCACCAGAAATGTTGGGATTTTGGGTTCTAGCAGCCACCTGTTACCCTAAATAATGCAGCACTTGCTACTAACTCATACTTATTGAGTTTATTATTTGTCTCCAAGGAGAATATAAGTTCTGTGTGATCAGGAACTTAATTTTGTTCACTGAGGCCATCCTAGCACTGAATAATCAGTACATAAAAGAAATCCAAATATTTGTTGAAGAACTGAACAATAAGTGGATGCTTTGTGTGGTAAAATTCTTTTAGTGTCATTTTCAAATATAAAATCATGGTTTCAGATTACGACTTTTGAAATGTCACACACCCTCTCCCTGCCCACTGCCCTAGCTCTGCTGAGAAATCCCCAAGACTCCTGTCATCTCAAACACAAGCTGAATCTCAGAAGGATGTCCAATTCTGTCCTCTGAGGTCCCAGTTGGTCAATCGCATGGTGTGTCCTGTGTCCCCCCCCCTTCCCAGCCACATCCGTGAGGTCACAATGGCCACCGCGGCTGCCTGGATCCAGGGAAGATGTCACCAAAGAGATGAAGGGAGGGGTAGGGGCTACATGCTCCCCTCTGCCTTTGAGAAGGACAGAGCCAGGCAGTTCATTCTCAGGGTAACGAGAGGATGATCAGCAGTAGGAAGACAATGTTTTAAATGTGCCACTGTGCCCACCATTCTGCAGCCAGGGGTCTGTCCTGCAGGAATTCCCACATGTGGGCATGAAGGTGTGTGTAGGAGGGTGCCCACTAGAGCACTGTTTGTGGGAAGAAAATTGGCAATACCTTACTATTGACCTTAAGGAAATGGTCCATTGTTACATCCATATTGCAGCTGTTCAGGAGAACACTATATTTCATTCTTTTTAATGGCTGAGTAATATTCCATTGTATCTATGAAACAATGCCATTTGCAGCAACATGGATGGACCTGGAGATTATCATACTAAGCAAAGTAAGTCAGGCAGAGAAAGACAAGTATCACATATCACTCACTTATATGTGGAATCTAAAAAAAAAAAAGCCACAGATGAATTTATTTAAAAAACAGAAACAGACGCACAGACTTAGAGAATGAATTTATGGTTACCAAGGGGAAGGGAGGAGGGATAGATTGGGAGTCTGGGATTGACATGTACACACTGCTATATTTAAAATAGACAATCAACAAGGACCTACTGTATAGCACAGGGAACTGCTCAATATTCTGTAATAACCTAAATGGGAAAAGAACTTGAAAAAGAATAGATACATGTATATGTATAACTGAACCACTTTGCTGTACACCTGAAACTAACACAACATTGTTACTCAACTCTACTCCAATATAAAATAAAAATTAAAAAAGATAAAAAGAACAGTAGAGTTATGTGCCCTGATACGAAAGGAAGTCCACAGTGTTATCAGCTCTAAGCAAACTGAAATGTAGGGTGTCACCCCACGTTTGTAAAAATTTTTAAATAAATGTTTACATAAGCATAGGGAAAAGTCCAGAATATAATATATTGACTTAGCAGTGGGGAAGGTTTCACTTTCTACTTTATTCATTTTTTTATTGTTTGGAATTTTTTACCTAAGGGCCATGGCATTGCTGAATACTGGATGAGTTATTTCCATCATGTGGAAAAAAATAATGGAAACTCATAATACACGTTACCTTGTTACCTGAGCAACTGCCACGTGCCGTGATCCCATTTAGTTGTCAGGTTATTTATTTTTCCTTTAATATGGGTTATTTTTTTTTCCTTTAATACACTTTTCTTTGGGGAAAAGTTGAAAAGTTAGTTACAGAGAGTTCCCATTTACTTCTCACCCAGTTTCCCCCATTGTTAACATCTTATATCACCATGGCACATTTGTCACAACTGAGAAACCAACGCTGGAACGTTACTGTTAACCAACTCCAGACTCTCTTTGGATTTCACCAATTTTTCCACTAATGCCCATTTTTCTTCCAGGATCTAGTTCAGGGTATCACATCCAGTTTTCCTTATTATTAACATCTTATTAGGGATAGTGTGTTTGTCACAATAAACCGATTTTGATGCATTATTATTAACTAAACTCTATGCCTTATTCATATTCCCTTAGTTTTTCCTTAATATCCTTTTTCTGTTCCAGGATCCCGTTTAATCATCATGTCTCCTTCGGTTCCTGTGGACTGTGCTGGTTTCTCAGACTTGTCTTTGATGATTGTGACAGTTTTGAGGAGCACTATTCAGGTATTTTGCAGAATGTCAATTAGGATTTGTCTGATGTTTTCTCATGATTAGACTGGGGATTATGTGTTTGGAGGAGGAAGATCACAGAGGGAAAGGGTCATTCTCCCCACCTCCTAACAAGGGCACATGGTCTTGAGCTGCCTTATAACGGTTGAAGTTGACCCTTATCACCTGACTGAGGCACTGTGTGTCAGGTTTCTCTACTTCATTTAATACAGTATTTGGAGGTGAGTCACTGTGCATCCCACATGTAAGGGCTGGGAAGTTATGCCCCACCTCCCTGAGGGCAGAGTATGTACATAAATTATTTGAAATTCTTCTGCACTGGAAATGTGCCTGTGCTCCCTCATTTATTTATTCAGTCATATATTTACATCAGTATAGGCTCATGGATATTTCATACTGTGGGTTATAATCCAGCACTACTTTATTGTATTGCTCAAATTGTTCCCACTTCGGCCTATAGGAGCTCTTCAGTTGGCCCCTGTGTCCCTTTGACATGGCCCATCATTGTGAGTTTTTCATGCCTCCTTACTTTCTGGCCCTGTTAGATACCCCAGGCCCATATTGTGTATTTCCTGCTTTAAACCTAGAATCAACCATTTCTCCAAGGAGCCCTAGTTCCTTTTATTGGAGAATGGTGTTAGAAACCAAAGTCTGGATACTAGGTGTGCTCGTTGCTGTGGGGTGTTGTTTCTTCTAGGCTCTCTGGGGAATATAATGTGTATACTAACCTGTGTATGTATACAAATCTGTAAATATCTGTATGTGTAGCCATCTGTATCACTTTTAAACATAAGTTCATCCTGATGTCTCTAACCCTAATCCACCACCACATGGATCACTCTAGCCTCCAGCCTCCTCCCCTTGCTTAGCTGTTAACTTCTTACCCCAACAGTGGGAGACCTGGCTCCTACCATCCACCGTCCATTTTCTTATGTTCAACTCCAGCATGCATGTATAGTGGTTTTAGAATTGTTAACCTTTACCCCAATACCTTTCCTTTTATAAGTTTATTCAGCCGATATTTATTGAATGCCTTTTGTGCTGAGCACTGTCCTAAGCACAATAAACAAAACAAAGATGCCTGCCCGCATGGAGTTTATATTCTAGTGCAGGCAACAGAGCAATAAGTATAATAAATAATCATATAGTATGTTGAGAGGAAAACAGGGAAAGGAGAACAGGATGAGGATGGCTGGGCTTGCTGCGGGTGGTTGGGATGAGTGGCAATTCAGGGTGATCAGGGCAGGCCTTGTTTTTTGTTTCTTTTTTTTTAATATAAATTTATTTATTTATTTATATTTATTTTTGGCTGCGTTGGGTCTTCATTGCTGCACGCAGGCTATCTCTAGTTGCAACGAGCTACTCTTCGCTGCAGTGCGTGGGCTCCTCATTGCGGTGGCTTCTTTTGTTGCGGAGCACAGGCTCTAGGCACGCGGGCTCAATAGTTGTGGCATGCAAACTCAGTAGTTGTGGCCCACGGGCTCTAGAGTGCAGGCTCGGTAGTTGTGGCACACGGGCTTAGTTGCTGTGTGGCACGTGGGATCTTCCCGGACCAGGGCTCAAACCCAGGTCCCTTGTGTTGACAAGTGGATTCTTACCTACTGCGCCACCAGGGAAGCCCTAGGCCTTGTTGGTAAGGTGACATTTGAGCAAATCCTGAAGGCAGTGAGGGAGTCGGTGATGTGGATATCTGGGAAATATACTCAGGCAGAGGGAACAGCCAGTGCAAAGGCTCCTGGTTGGGAATGTATCTGCCGTGTTCAAGGAACAGTAAGGAGGCCGGTGTGGCTGCAGCAGAGAGAGGCGAGGGTTGGGGGAGACAAGGTCATAGAGGTGGGGGGTGGGTAGCACAGTATGGATGGCTTTGTCGGCCATGCTAAAGATTTGGCCTTTATGACGTTCTCTGCCTCAAGGGCCCCCCTGCTGCTACTGTGTTGGAAGGACGTGGGGGACAGGGGTGGAGGCAGAGGGTCCAGTTCGGAGGCTGTGTCCATCCTGCAGAGGAGAGGCGATCGTGGCTCAGAGCAGGGTGTTAGTGGCGGGCTTGGCGAGGAGTGGTCAGATTCTGGCTCAGTTTTGTAGATGGAGCCAACAGGGCTTACTAGCAGCCTGAATGAGGGGAGCAAGAGAGAAAGAAGAGTCAAGGACTCTCCAAAGCTGAGGCTTTTGGCATGAGCACCTGGAAGGATGGAGTTGCCATCAGCTGAGATGTAGGAGGCAAGGAGTAGAGAAGGCTTGTGGGAAAAGGTCCAGAATTCAGACATCTAAGCGGAGGTGCTCTGAACCTGACGTCAGGGCTGGAGGTGATACATTTGGGCATTGTCAGCATTTAAATTATGAGACTGGATCATATCACTGTCTCGGTTTCCTATTGCTGCTGTGACATAGTATTGATACTACAAACTTGCAGCGTAAAGCAACACAAATTTATTACCTTACTGTTCTGCAAGTCAGAATTCCAAAATTGGTCTTATGGGGCTAAAATCAAGGTGTCCACAGGGCTGCAGTCCTTTCTGGAGGCTCCAGGGGAGAATCCGTTCCCTTGCCTCTCTCAGCCTCTGGCCGCCCATGTTCTTTGGCTCATGGTGTTTTCTCCCCTCCATCTTCAGACATTTCCGACTCTGGCTCTCCTCCTCCCTCCTTCTTTCCCTTTTTCTGGTTGCTTGTGATTGCATTAGTCTCACCAGGACAATCCAGGATAATCGCCCCATCTCAAGATGCTTAATTTAATCATACTTGGAAAATCCTTTTGCCATGTAAGGTAACATGTTCATGGGTTCGGGGATTAGAATGGGGACATCTCTGGGGGCCCACTACGAGCATCAAGGGGGTGAGTGGAGATGGAGACAAAGACAGTCCCAAGCACTAGGCCTGGGGCCCCCCAGTGTTAGGAAGCTGGGGAGCTGGGGAGCAGCCGGGTCTGAGGGAGCTGGGAGAGTGTACAGAGTCCTGGGAGCCACGTGGAGAAGGGCTGCCGGGCGGAGTTTAAGGGCGGCTGTGTCAGTGCTGGCGGGAGGAGGGACGGCTGCCGTCAATATAGAAATGACGACATGCTTTACCTTCTCTTTGTGCCGAGTCCGGGAGGTCTGGGTAGGTTCCCCCTCACGGCACTTCTCAGTTCAGACAAGCCACGTTTCAGGTGTTCATCTGCCACGCAGGGCTCGAGGCTCCTGCGTTGGAAAGTGCGGCCCACGGTGATGAGCCATGAGCTGTCAAGGATGAGCAGAGACTAGGTCACAGTTCGTTGCAGCCCTGCTGGCCAGCGTTGGAGCCAATCTCAGTGCCCCTCACCGGGGGCTGGCCAGAAACTTACAGCAGGTCCGTGGCAAGGCTACCTGCTCGGAGAATACGCACCTGGAGGGTGAGGTCCACGTGTTACTGAGAGCTGCTGTGCATTTTACAAAACATTACAACATCCATCATCAAGGAAAACATTCATTTGGGGGGTTAATTTATTTCTCTAAATGAATTGCTTTTTTTTTTTTAAGAGCGGTTTTAGGTTTACAGATAATTGAGCAGCAAGTACAGGGAGTTCTCATATACCCCCTCTCCAACCCCTCCCGGCAGCCCCTCCCCACTTTCCCGTTATTATTAACATCTTGCATTGCTGTGGTGCATTTGTTATAACTGATGAACCAATATTGATACGTTATTATTAGCTAAAGTTTATGGCTTTATATTAGGGTTTTGACAGATGTATAATGACATGTGTCCCCAGTGATGGTATCGTACAGAATAGTTTCACGGGCCTAAAAATTCTCTGTGCGCCAACTGTTCATCCCTCCCTCCTCTCCCCTACCCCGGCAACCGCTGATCTCTTTACTGTCTCCATAGTTTTGTCTTTTCCAGCATATTACACTCATCGTTCTTTAAAGAATGCAGAGACTCAATTTTGCAGGTATATTCACCAAATATTCAGAGTAGTTGTGGGGTTGAAATGAGGGGCCCTCACTTTTAACTTTGTGTGGGTCTCGATGAATCACTTTTTTTTTTTTTTTTTCGATGAATCACTTTTAAAGAGCATGTACTCATAAAAATTATGTTAACGAAGCTTCTCAGACATGCAGAGTATCTTCTCCCCAGTCCCTGGCTTAAGACTTAAAACGCTTTAGGCCGATCTGAATCCCCCCTTCCACTCCTTCCTTCCCCACCTCATTCCCTTTCCCTCTCTCTCCTAGAAGATTGGTGTGTATCATTCCTGGGCCCATCTTTATATCCATACGTGTATGTTCCCAATCAGAACACTTTTGGGCGACGAAACCTTTGCATGTATCTTGTGACCTGCTTTGTTTGCGGGGTTTTGTGTGTGAGACTCACCCCTGTGGACACGCAAGGAAGAGGTCAGTGGGGCTGAGCCTCATCTGCACTGTTGCACTCCGCCTTTTCCCTAATATCTTCATTTCCTCGTGATGGACACTTAGGCTGATTCCAGTTCTCTCTGTGACCATGCTCAAGGATTACTCTAGAATACATTGGTAGACTAGTAGTTCTCAAATTTCAGCACGCATCAGAGTCACCTGGAGGGCTTGTGAAAACACCCATTGCTGCCACCCAGCCCAGGGCTTTGACTTGTTTTGGGTTTTGTTTTCCTTTTTTTCAGTTTGTCTGGGGTGGAGCCTGTGGATGTGTATTTCTTTCTTTCTTTTTTTTTTTTTTTAACTTATTTTATTATAGTTTGGTTGATTTACAGTGTTGTGTGAATTTCTGCTGTATAGCAAAGTGATTCAGTTATACATATATATGCGTTCTTTCTCATATTCTTTTCCATTATGGTTTATTACAGGATAGAATATAGTTCCCTGTGCTCTACAGTAGGACCTTATTGTTTATCCATCCTATATATAAGAGTTTGCATCTATTAATCCCAAACTCCCAATCATCCCTCCCCCAACCCTCCCCCTTAGCAGCCACCAGTCTGTTCTCCGTGTCTCTGAGTCTGTTTCTGTTTCGTAGATAGGTTCATTTGTGTCATATTTTAGATTCCACATATAAGTGATATCATATGGTATTAGTCTTTCTCTTTCTGACTTACTTCACTTAGTATGATAATCTCTAGTGGGCCTGCATTTCTAATAAGTTTCCAGGTGATGCTGACACTGCTGGTCTGAGTACCACACTCTGAGAGCCCCTGCAGTAGAAGATTGTGAGGCTGCAGGATAGACCCGTTTTGAACTTGACCCCAGGTGCTACCTGGCTTTGCAGAGTGCTTGTCCCACTTCACACACACACACACACACACACACACACACACCCCTGTTCTTTATCCAAGTCCTTACGGACGTTTGGCATTGTCTGACTTTACCTTTTTTACCAATCTGATGGGTGGCTTGCTTTTCTTTCTTTTTCCTTTAATTTATTTTTTGAAACCAAACCTCTTCTGTTTGAATAATTGTAGATTTACCGAAAACTCGCGAGGTTAGTACAGAGAGTTCCCATAAACCACCTCACCCAGTTTCCCCCACTGTTCACATCTTACGTTGTCACATTACATTGGTGAAAACTAGAAACACAGCACATTAAGAGGCTACTGGGGCTTCCCTGGTGGCGCAGGGGTTGAGAGTCCGCCTGCCGATGCAGAGGACACCGGACCCTGCATTTCTGGGTAAGGGCATCTGACATACAGAGAATTCTGGAAAAATCAGATCAACAAACATGTGCCAGGCATCCAGCCTGGGCCAAGCATCCAGGAAGGCGTGAAGCACTCCCTGTACTCCAGATATACGCTCCTCGGTGCACTAACTGTGATAGTGCCCAGTGCTCTCCTCCAAGGGAGTGTGCCATCAGGCTTTGCGCTGGGGGTGGGGTGGGGGAGGAGAGGCTGCCATTGTCTATAACCAGAAGCCTTCATGGATGTGTGGACCTTTGAGTGGGGTTTTGAGGGGTGCAAAGGAGTTCACAAATCCATTGAGAAAGGGAAGGACATTCATGGGTTCTAAATGTATTATTCATAAAAACCTTACTCTAAATGAAAAACAATTTGGGTGTTCAGTTATCTCCCTTGTCAGACTGCCCAAACGTGATTGCTGAGAAACTCCAGCAGACCCACCTGAGCAAATGAGTTACTCGGGCCAAATTATTTAAAAAAGCAAAATTAGCAAAGCCCCTGAAAAAAACTATTTTTACTGCAAAACAACAAAGATGTTTAATGTGGCTCACGGGTCGTTTTATAGGTTTGCTGTGATGTGGAGCGGAGCCTCTGAGGTCTAGAAACAGCTCTGAGCAGCCAGCGAGGAAAGCCATTTGGCAATCTCTTATAAAGTAAACATAGCTGATGACCCAGCAGCCCCATTCCTAGGTATTTACCCAAGAGGAAAGAAAGCCTGTGTCCACGCAAAGACTCGCACACAAATGCTCACAGCAACTTTGTTCCTAACAGCCCCAAACTGGAAACATCCCGAATATCCATCAACAGGAGATTGGATACACAAACTGAGGCATATCTGCACAGTAGGACACGTCTCAGCAATAAAACGGAGCAGCTGCCCATCATGCAACGTCATACACGACCCTCACCCACGTCACTCTGGGTGAAAGAAACCAGAAAAGAGAGACTCATACCGTGTGACTGCTTGCTTTGTACACAGTTCAAGAACAGGCACAGCTAACTGATATTTCTAGACGGCAGAGCAGTGGTTACCTCTGCTAGGGGGTGGGTGGGAAAGGGTGTAAAGAAACCCTCTGGGAGGCTGGGAATGACCTTGATTTTGATTTGAGTGGCGAATGTATAAAATTGTCGAGCTGGGCACTGACAATTTTTTGATATGGTTCCTACACTCGTTATGTAAATGTTATTCCTTAAGAAAATCAAAAGCAGCCCAGGTGACCCTACTGCACACACGGCCCAGGGGACGATAAGGCATTTGTGTGACAGGAAACAGAAACTCAGATGCCAGCCAGCGTTTATTTTCACTTTCCCGCCTGGTCTGCGGTTGGCCGGGCTGTGCAGCTAGTCGTGGGCCCTCACGCACCCGGGCAGGGGAGGCGGCACGTGAGCAGCTCCCTGGGGAGGACTGCAGGAAGCCCAGGTACCCCTGCTGGGCCGCCCGGTCCCCAGATCACCTCCGAGGCTTCAGTGCCTCCGCTGGGACTCCCTCCAGGCGGGCCTCCGTTTCCCCAAAGCCCCCTCCTCCATGCTCTGTGTGTCGACACTAGGGGCTGTCAAAACAAGAATGCAGAAAACATGAATGTTTTTTTTAAATAAAATTTTTAAAATATCAGCCATAAAAAAGAATGAAATATTTCAATTTACAGCAATAAGGATGGACTTGGAGCGCATTATGCTAAGTGAAATAAGTCAGACAGAGAAAGACAAATACTCTATGATATCACTTACATGTGGAATCTAAAATATACAACAAACTAGTGAATATGACAAAAAAGAAGCAGATGCACAGATGTAGATAACAAACTAGTGGTTACCAGTGGGGCGAGGAAAGGGGGGAGGGGCAACATCGGGGTAGGGGAGTAAGAGGTACAAACTATTATGTATAAAATAAGCTACAAGGAAATGCTGTACACCACGGGGAATATAGCCGATAATCTATAATAACTATAAATAGAGCATACCTTTTAAAAGTTGTGAATCACTATGTTGTACATCTGTAACATATAATACGGTACATCAACTATACCTCAATTTAAAAAAAAACTAGGGAATTCCTTGGCGGTCCAGCAGTTAGGGCTCTGTGTGATCACTGCTGAGGGCCCAGGTTTGATTTCTGGTAGGGGAACTAAAATCCCACAAGCGTGGCCAAAAAAAAAAAAAACCTAGAAGAAGGGAACCCAAATTATGTCCAAATAGGTTTGTCTGAGAAGAGAGAAAAGTGTGAAACTTGTATAACACCGAACTGTTACCCCTGTTTTTCCCCAAAGATTGGATTAAAGGAAGGGAGATGATGGGGCTTCCCTGGTGGCGCAGTGGTTGAGAGTCCACCTGCTGATGCAGGGGACACGGGTTTGTGCCCCGGTCCGGGAAGATCCTACATGCCGCGGAGTGGCTGGGCCCGTGAGCCATGGCCGCTGAGCCTGCGTGTCCGGAGCCTGTGCTCCGCAACGGGAGAGGCCACAACAGTGAGAGGCCTGCGTACCGCAAAAAAAAAAAAAAAAAAAGTAAGGGAGATGATGGGCCCTTCAGCACAGCTGCCTTGTCCTGAGTGACATGATCCAGCACACATAGTGGTAGTTTTGTGGTTTAAAAAACAACAACAAAAAGCTAATAAGACCAGAGAAAAACGTGCTTTGAGAACTATTTATAGCTGTCCCCAGATCCTTTGGGTCAGAACCTCCATGACATCTGTTAAAAAGCAGGAGTCTGGGCTTCCCTGGTGGCTCAGTGGTTAAGAATCTGCCTGCCAATGCAGGGGACACGGGTTCGAGCCCTGGTCCAGGAAGATCCCACATGCCGCGGAGCAACTAAGCCCGTGCGCCACAACTACTGAGCCTGTGCTCTGAAGCCCGCGAGCCACAACTTCTGAGCCCACGTGCCACAACTACTGAGCCCGTGCACCTAGAGCCTGTGCTCCGCAACAAGAGAAGCCACCACAATGAGAAGCCCGCACACCGTAAAGAAGAGTAGCCCCCGCTCGCCACAACTAGAGAAAGCCTGCTCGCAGCAACGAAGACCCAACGCAGCCATTAAAAAATTAATTAATTAATTTTTTTTTAAAAAATGCAGGAGCCTACATGCATCATGTGATGAGGGCGGCTGTGCTGGGCACCTCCCACATCTGCGCTCCAGGAGAAGCCCTCAGGGTCGGCGTCCTTATCCCCAGTTTAAAGGTGAGGAAGCCGAGGCTGGCCCACACTGGCTGTCTCATCCCTGAAGCCCCTCTTGGAAGGCCCCATTTCACAGGTGGATCAGAGGGACGAACTGATTTATCCAAGGTGAGAGCCAACTGGGGAAACTTGGGTCTGAAGTTCTTTTCATTCCCCTGGGGGAGCCTCCCCTGCCCAGACCCTTCTCTCTTGCCCCACAGCCCGGGAAGGCCTGTCCCTGAAATTCAGATGGTGGCCCTTTGGCTATCAAGACAACAGGGGTGGGCAGCAGCCAGCCCTGCCCCTGCCCCCAGGGCTGGCAGGAACCCCTCCCTTGTTTTCCTGCTGGGATAATGGGCAAGGGTCAGCCTGCTGTGGTCGGGTAGGGCGTCAGATAAACACCAACGCTCTGCAGCCTGGATAGGCACTGCCGCTTGCCCCTCCCCGGCTTTTGGATCAAAGGACACTGCAGAGGGAGGGAAAGGAAGCCACTTACAGAGTCAAGTGGAAATTGGACAGGCGTGTTCAGCCCTCTGAACCTCTGTTTCCTCACCTGGAAACAGGGCTGGTAAGGTCAACCGTACAGGATTAGAAATACCACCAGAGCAGGGCTGGCATGTGTACCGCAAGGCCGTAGAAGGTGGTGGTTATAGCTGAGGGTCTGGAGCAGGGATGCTTGGTTTCAAATCCCAGCTCTACCCTTACCAGTGGTGATAGTTTGGGCGCAGGACCTTCTATGCATCCAGTTCACACTCAGCAGACATTTATTGAGGCCCTGCGTTATGTGCAGGGACTCTCTTGGCCTCAGTTTCTCCATCTGCCCAATGGGAATAACAGTCCTCCCGCACAGGGTCATGGGAAGGATTAAATATTATTTTCCCCATGTAGCCTGGGCACAGCACCTGGTCAGCGAGCACTTGGTTTGCTGTTCCAGGAGCAGCGGCCCTCCCGCAATGGTGGCCTGATGACCAGTAGGGCAGGGAGTATGGGCATGGCCGGCACCGCTTTCCAGATCAGGCCTCTCTGCTCCCTTGCTGGTCTGGGTTCTGAAACTCCTTACTTGGGCCGGCCAAGCCCTCTTGTCCCTCAGCTTCAATCCCTCTCCGGGGTCGTTGGTCCAGGGATGCTTCCATGAATACCTCCTCCATAAAAAAAAGGAAAAATAAAGCTGTATTTTATGGCCACATTGTATGAAGTGACTATAATCTAGGCTGGAGTCATTATTACATATTCATTATTACCACATCTGTTTTTCCCTCCTATGTTAAAAGCACTCAGAACATTTCAGTGGGCCCCCAGAAGTATCCTGGCCACAGGGACTGTTCCTTCTGAGCCCAGCAGAGAGGTCACCCTGCTTGGGCTTTCTCAGATCATAAATCACCCCCCTGACCTCTTCTTGGGAGGCCTCCATTGCTGGACTGAAAACCTGGCCCAGAATTTTCCAGGGAACAGTGTTCCCTCTGCGGAATCCCACCTGGAGGCTTTACCCCATGACCCGGAAACCTACTCCTGCCCCTTTCCTGAAGGGAGGGGGATCGTGGGGCCAGACAGGGCTTGCCGAAGCGGAAGCCACCACTGACTCTAAGGCAGCAGCCCTGACAACAGAACTCCCAGCAGCTGGTGATGGAGATCCACTACATGTCCACACCACATGAGCCTCATATCGGAATTTCATTTAACCCATTGGTTAATCTCTTTGGACAGATGAGGCAACTGAAGCCAGATAAACCAAAGAACTTGTCGAAGGTTACAGTGTGAGGGGGAGGTTCGAAATCAGGCAGGCTAAGCGAGGGGTCCCCTGAAGTTGTTGGTTTTTTTTTTTACTTTTTATTTATTTATTTATTTTTGGCTGTGTTGGGGCTTTGTTTCTGTGTGAGGGCTTTCTCTAGTTGCAGCGAGCGGGGACCACTCTTCATGGCGGTGCGCGGGCCTCTCACTGTTGTGGCCCCTCTTGTTGCAGAGCACGAGCTCCAGACGCGCAGGCTCAGTAGTTGTGGCTCATGGGCCTAGTTGCTCTGCGGCATGTGGGATCTTCCCAGACCAGGGCTCAAACCCGTGTCCCCTACATTGGCAGGCAGATTCTCAACCACTGCACCACCAGGGAAGCCCTCCCCCAAAGTTTTTGACCTCCGTTCCCATATCAGTGTAAAAGGTCAGCACAAACCCCTGTGTATGTGAACCCCGTAATAAATTATATATGTTGTGTTAGTTTCCTTGGGCTGCTGTAACAAGTGACCACAGACTGGGTGGCTTCAAACTACAGAAATGTCTTCTGCCACAGTTCTGGAGGCCAGAAGTCTGAAAAAAGGTGTCCACAGGGCTGGTTTCTCCTGGAGGCTCTGGGGGAGAATCCCCAGGCCTCTTTCCCTGCTTCTGGAGGCCACCAGAAGGCTTTGGTGTTCCTCGGATTGTAGATATGTCACTCCAAGCTCTGCCTGCATCTTCACATGGCCTTCTTGTCTCTGGAGTTAGGGCTCACCCTAGTCCAGGATTAGCTCATCTTGAGAGCCTTATTTTATGTGTTTTTTAAAACTGTTTAGTTTATATTGGAGTATAGCCAATTAACAATGTTGTGAGGGCTTCCCTGGTGGCGCAGTGGTTGAGAGTCCGCCTGCTGATGCAGGGGACATGGGTTCGTGCCCCGGTCCGGGAAAATCCCACGTGCCGCGGAGCGGCTGGGCCCGTGAGCCATGGCCGCTGAGCCTGCACGTCCGGAGCCTGTGCTCCGCAACGGGAGAGGCCATAACAGTGAGAGGCCCGCGTACCACAAAAAAGTAAAAAATAAAAACAATGTTGTGATAGTTTCAGGTGCACAGCAAAGGGACTCAGCCATACATATACATGTATCCATTCTCCCCCAAACTCCCCTCCCATCCAGGCTGCCACATAACATTGAGCAGAGTTCCCTGTGCTATACTTGCTGGTTATCCTTTTTAAATATAGCAGTCAATCCCAAACTTGAGAGCCTTATTTTAATTACATCTGCGAAGAACCTATTTCCAAATTAGGTCGTCTTCACAGGTTTTGGGGGTTAGGACAGGGACATATCTTTTTAGAGGCACTGTTCAACCCACTCCATGGGAGGTGCAGGTAAATATGCTGAAAGGACTCAGGAAGCTGTCTGAAAATAACAACCAGGATATGAGTAGCAGTTATATCAGCCTACAGCCCAGTGCCAGGCACATTGTGGGTGCTCAAAAGAATGTCTACATTTATTTCCATATATAAAATGTTCCGGCTCAGAGAAAATGTTTGGGCGCTCCGGTTTTGCCCAGTTTAGAAGTTTTAGCAAATGCCAGTGGGTTTGACTGCAGCTGGGACCCCTTCTTTCGGGACTTTGTTGAAACCACCTTTAGTCTCATTCTCCGCTTGGGAAACAACCACTATTCCAGCTTCAGGTCTGTGCAAGTCCCTCCTGTGACACTTTGCCTGCAAATGGGCCTTTGTTTGCCCAACCTCAGGCCTCCGCGTCTCCCTGCCTAGACACCATGCCCCGGCCCTCACCCTCCCGGCTGTTGAGATGTGTTTTGTGAAAGCGCTGGCTCTGTCCACCCCCAGCTCCAAGAGGACTTGGCCAAGTCTGGCCTGTTCCCTGCCCCGTCCTCTTGCCTAGAAAAGAGCCAGACACTGGCCCCTACCCACCTTCTTACGCATTATGTATGGCCCCCTTTCAGTTCCCAGAATTCCAATCCTGTTCCCACCTCAGGGCCTTTGCCGGGCTGTTCCCTCTGCCCGGAATGCCCTTCTTATCATCAGATCTCAGCAAAATGTCACAGGTCTGCCCTGCCCTCCCAGGCACAGGGAGCCTTTCCCAGCCCGCTTGCATTCTCTGTCCTCCACACAGCTGGACGGTCCTGCCTCCTTATTTGTTTGCCGCCCTGTGCCAGATCCCAGTCCCCTTGAGAGCAAGGACGTGGACCAGCTCATGGCTGCAGCCCCAGCGCCTGGCAAGTCACAGATGCTCAGAGAAGAAGGTATTCAGTGTATGGTTAGGTTCTTACCAGTGGGCTTCAAAGGATGGAGAATCCCCTATAATTATAGGCAAAAATGTGGTCACCATAAAAGCATTTCCCATTGTGTCCATTAGATTCTCTATGGGGTGGGCACTCCCCAAAGACTGAGAAGCACCACTTGATTTAAAACACTGATGAACCCGTCACCTGCCCTTGCAGTCGCTCGGCCTTCCCATCCTCATTCCATTCATTCTACTCGTGGTTAAACAGAGGCCAGGCTAAATAACTAAATAACATGAAGGAATGTCTCAGTCATTGGATCATTTGAGTCTCATGGTGCCAGGCATACAGTTGGCGCCTCGTTAATGTTGAACAAGTGAAGGGAGGAAGTCAGATCCACTTCAGCAGTTCTGTCTGCAGGACCCTGGGCTGGTGACACAATCCCCTCTCTGAGCCCCAATTTCCTAGTCTGTGAAATGGTGCTCATAAGACCTGCCCTGGAATCTTGGTTTTTTTTAATTTATTTTTTATTGCGGTAACATTGGTTTATAACATATGTTTCATGTGTACAACATTATATTTCTACTTTTGTATACACTGTAGCGTGCTCAACACCAAAAATTTAGTTTCTATCCATCACAGTTGATTCTCTTTACCCATTTCGATCCCCCGCCCACCCCCCTGGTAACCACCACTCTGTTCTCTGAATCGAATTGTTTGTTCTTGTTCGATGTGTTCATTTATTTTGTGTGTGCGTTTCTGTTGTTGTTTTTTCCATTCCACATATGAGTGAAATCATGCGGTATATGTCTCTCTCCGTCTGACTTATTTCACTTAGCATAATACCCTCAAGGTCCATCCACCTCATCACAGATGGCAAGATTTTATCTTTATTTTATGGCTTGGAGTTTTGAAGGAGTGACAGCAGGGATTCTCCTAGTCTGTCCAGGGAGCTTTACAAATCCTGTCCTGTCCCCTCCCCTCCAACTAATTGGATCAGTCTGGGGTGGGGCGGCCACATCAGTATGTTTTAAAAGTTCCTGGGTAGGGACTTCCCTGGTGGTGCAGTGGTTAAGAATCCGCCTGCCAATGAAGGGGACAGATGTTCGATCCCTGGTCCAAGAAGATCCCACATGCCGCGGAGCAACTAAGCCCGTATGCCACAAATACTGAGCCTGCGCTCTAGAGCCCGTGAGCCACAACTACTGAGCCCACGTGCTGCAACTACTGAAGCCTGCACACCTAGAGCCCGAGCTCTGCAACAAGAGAAGCCACAGCAATAAGAAGCCCACGCACCACAACGAAGTGTAGCCCCTGCTCGCCGCAACTAAAGAAAGCCCGCACACAGCAAGGAAGAACCACCCCCCCCCGCCGCAAAATAATCAATCATCGATCAAAAAAAAAAAAAAAAAAGCTCCTGGGTGTATGACAGAATATCATTTGGCGATAAAAATGAATGAAGTCTCTTTATCTGTGCCTCTATTTCTGCCCTGCAAACCGGTTCATCAGTACCTTGTTTCTAGGTTCCACATATATGCGTTAATATACGATATTTGTTTTTCTCTTTCTGACTTCCTTCATTCTGTATGACAGACTCTAATTCTGGATGTGGTGGGGGGTAGGGGGTGGAATGAATTGGGAGATTGGGATTGACATCTATACACTAATATGTATAAAATGGATAACTAATAGGAACCTGCTATATAAAAAATAAATTAAATAACATAAAAAATGAGTGAAGTCCGACACGGCATTGTAAAGCAATTATATACCAATAAAGATGTAAAAAAAATAATAATGAAGTGCTGACACATGCTACACCGCGGATCAAACTTGAGAACATGCTATTTGAAGGAAGCCAGACACAAAAGACCACATTTTGTATGATTCCATTTATAGGAAATGTTTAAATATGAATCCATAGAGGCAGAAAGTAGACTAGTGGTTGCCTAGGACTGGGGGGAGGTGATGTGGGGAGGGACCGTAAATGGGTACAGGGTGTCTTTCTGGGATGATGAGAATGTTCTGAAATTGATTGTGGGGATGGTTGCACAGCTCTGTGAATGCGCTAAAAACCACTTTAAATGGGCGAAGTGTATGGTTTGTGGGTTGTATCTCAATAGAGCTCTCATTTTAAAACTTTCTAGGAGAGAAAATCTTCTCGCCCTGGCCCAGAACCATAGTGCTGGGGCAGGTGAGCACAGAGGACCCGGTACCCACGGGCCCCCAGAGGCAGAGGAGGCAGGGACGAGGTGGGAGCCGGGTAGTTCCAAGCGTGGACTGTGGCCTCTCCTGCAGCTTTATTAAAATGCAGGTTCTGGGGGTCCACCCCAGCCCCTCATCCGATGCTGTAGAGAAATGGGGCTGGGAAGGTGGATCTTAAAACACCTCCACATGCGAGGACTAAACCCTCTGGTTTAAGACAGCTGTGTGCGTGAGGGGGCCCAGCTGCCGAGCGCGAGGACCCTCTGCCCAGAAACTGCACGACGCCGAGATCTCAGGGGCTTGAGGACCCCTGGGCCCTTGGGACACAGGACACAACCGCGAGCAGCTTGTAACTGAAGAGAAATCAGCTTGGTGGTAACAAAGGATTGGAGGGCAATAAAGTAAAGTTAAAACTGTCCCTTTTTTTTTTTTTTTTTTCCGGTACGCGGGCCTCTCACTGTTGTGGCCTCTCCCGTTGCGGAGCACAGGCTCCGGACGCGCAGGCTCAGCGGCCATGGCTCACGGGCCCAGCCGCTCCGCGGCATGTGGGATCTTCCTGGACCGGGGCACGATCCCGCGTCCCCTCATCGGCAGGCGGACTCTCAACCACTGCGCCACCAGGGAAGTCCAAAACTGTCCCATTTTTAATGACCCTCAATAACTCACTCCGTTCTTTGTAAGAAGCCTCCCTCCACATCTCCATGGCCCCCCCACCCCCACCCCTACTGAAAAACAGGTAGATCCTGGCCTTCAGGAAAAGAAGGCAGCCTTTGGATTTTCAGTGGTTTTGGTGCTCCTCGAGGGGGTTCTCCTGGCCCCTGCCCCACTCTGTGAGAATGACTGATCTAGGGAGATCAAAACCCTTTCTAGGGTCTGGGAGCTGAGTACAGAGGCTGTGTGTGTGTGTGTGTGTGTGTGTGTGTGTGTTGTGGGGGTGACGATAGTGAGAATAGTAACAGTAGCTGATATGCTAAGTGCTCTCCATTATTCACCCCGTAGAGATAAGGACATAAGGATGGAAGGTCAGAGAGGGAAAGTGTCTGACCCAAGGTCACACAGTTTGACAGTGCCTGGGCTGGGTCTCCAACCCAGTCTGACTCCAGAACTCTGCCTTAGAACCTCTGTCCTGCCAGCCTCCGTGCCTCGTCATTTGTGGGTGTGAAATCGTAAAACAAAATTGGGCCTTTGCACAGTCACGTTCATAGCAGCATTCTTCACAATGGCCAAAAGGTGGAAACGACCCAAGTGTCCATCACGGGGGAATGGATAAACAAAATGTGGTGTATCCATACAACGGAATATTACTCAGCTTTAAAAAGGAAGGAAATTCTGACATCTTACAGCGTGGGTGAACCTTACGGTCACTAGGTCACTACGCTCAGTGAAAGAAGCCAGTCACAAAAGGACAGCTATTGTATGATTCCACTTACATGTGTCCCTAGAGTAGTTAGTCACAGAGACACAGTGGAATGGTGGTTGCCAGGGACTGCAGGGAGTGGAGAGATGGGGCGTGGTTTCTTCCTAGGTGTAGAGTTTCCGTTTCGTGAGGGGGAAAGAGATCTGGAGATTGGCTATCAACAATATGAACCTACTTACCACTACTGGATGCTTAAAAATGGTTACGATGGTAAGTTTTATGTGTATTTTGCTACAATTAAAATAAATTTTATTGTATTGTAAAATAAATTATTGTGGGAAAACGTAAATAGCAGAGTTCCCAGAACTTTGATGGAATGTTACATGTGCGCACGTCTGTGTGCACGCTTGTGTGGTGGCCACCAGACTGAGACAGAGGACAGGCAGCTCCCGGCAGCTCCCACCCGCGCTGCACAGCCGATGCCCCTCCCCCAACAGGTCCCTGGCCATCAGACTGTGTCACCAGAGTCCCTGCCCTGTTCCTCGTAAATGCAGTCCTGCAGGCGTCCTCTTTTGTGTCTGGCTTCTTTGTCTGAACGCTAGGTCTGTTTTCCTCACTCTGTTGATGTGTGTGGTTACATTAGTTCATCCTCATTGCTGTATAATATTCTGTTGTACGAACAGAGCACAGTTTATTTATCTGCTCTATTATCGATGAGTTCTACGTCCCCAACTGGGCTGTTATGAATAGCGCCGATCCGAGCACTCTTGTCTGTCTTTTGGTGAACATGCAGCTGCATTTCTCTGAGTCTCGCAGAGACTCAGAGGTGGGATTGCGGGGTTGCGTCCAGCCTCGGTCAGTGCTGCCAAGCAGATGTCCGCAGCGTTGTACCACCTTCACCCCAGCAGCAAGCAGCAGCTCCGCCCTCCCTCGCCACGTCCGGTCTCTTTTTCATTTTGCAACTTCTGGTGGGTGTGTCCTGAGTGGCTCCTTATTTGGGGTTGGGGACACTGGTGAAGCCAAGGCCACAGGCCGTGGGGTGGGGGTGGGCACACATGAGACCTTTCGTGAGGAATCCCTGGTCTGAAGGCCTTGATGACCAACTCATACCTATGGAGTCAAGAACTTGGGGGGTGTGGACAGCACAACATGTTTTAACAAGTCCCCCAGGGGCTGCTGGAGCTCACTCACCCGTGAGAGCCACTGCCTGCAGCTTAATGGTGAGGACATGGGCTCTGCTCCTCATTAGCTGTGTCACCTTGATGTGGTTCTTAACCTGTCAGGCCTCTGTTTCCTCATCTGTAAGATGGGCATAATAACCATACCTACCTCACGGTATATTTTCAAGGATTAAGTGAACTAATGTCTACACGGTCACTGGAACTTGAAATAAACACTGGCGCCTAGCTAGCACCCAACAAATAGCTGTGAAAGTAAAAGAGGGGCTCTGCCTGGCCCAGGGAGGTTAGCACCAACGCGTCCTCGCACGTCGCTGCCGTATGACCGTCGATGAAGTGAACACACAGAAAATCTTCCGCTGCCTTCCAGGCCCTGGTCCAAGGCAAAGCTCAGGTCTGAGAGGCCTCGAAGGATGTGAGTGGGGTGGGTGTGCGGCAAGGCTGTCCCCCAAGATGTTCAGGGAAAGGGAAGCTCCAGACCCTTATCTCTGGAGAAGTAGCTGCACAGCCAGGTCCCTCTCTCCCAAGGAGCTGCTAGCACCTTTCTCTGGTTCCATTTTTAGTTTCTTGGAAAGCACTGACGTTCCCTACCCTGGGCCCCTCCCGTCAGCCCCCACCCAGGATCTGGGCACCAGAGGCTTCAGGCAACTTGAGCCCAGTCCAAGGCTGGCAGATAAGAAATGCCCCTTGTATCTGCCAAGCCTGAAACCACACACACCCAGGGCTGGGCGTTCCACCTCTGGGTGGCATCTTACAGAAAGGTTCATCGGAGCTCGAAAGAATGGGAGTGCAAGGGGCCTGGGCACAGCAATGCTGTGGTCATAAAAGACTGGAGACGACCCATGTGCTGGGCAATCTGGAGGCAGCGAGGTGAATTACAGCACAGCCAAACCATAACCCGGGTTTTATGGGCTGATAGGAAGACAAAGTGCAGGGCAGTAAAAGCAAGGAGCAGGTCTGGATATAGAGCATGCCCCCATTTGTACAATATAAGTGAGAAAACACAGTATGTATTTCCACGTACTGTCCACGCAGAGCATGTTTGAAAAGGGGCACAAGAAATTGATCACAGGGATTGTCTCCAGGGAGGGCCATGGGAGGCTGGGGATGGCGTGGGAGGGAAGCCTACTTTCTCCAGCAAAGCCTTTGGATGCTTTGAATTTTTGTTTACATCATGTGCATGCATTATTCTTGTGGTTGGGTTTTCCGGTTTGTTTTTGTTTTTTCCCAAAGGAAGAAAGAGAAGAAAGAAGCTTTCTTTCTCAAACTAGCTTGCTGGAGGGACGTCCCATGTTGCTTACTGTGTGAGAGACTCAGGTTAAAATCAGTCAGGGCTCTGGATTCAGACAGAATGGGTTCAAAGCTTGGCTGCCCTGCTTTGTAGTGATCTCGGGAAAGTTGTCTAATCTCCCCAAGCCTTGGTTTTCTGCCCTGTAAAATGGCCCGTTATTGAGATGATATATTTGTATCGATATGGTGTTGGTATTAATAATAGTTCCTGTCTTCTAAGCTTGTTGGCTTAAGTGAGGCGGTGCACAGACATGCCTGAGAAAGTGCCCGGTGGGGCACAGGCCCCGTGTTACAAGGGCTCCCACAGCTGTGGGAGGCGGTTGGGAAGAGATATTTATGCCTATTTGCAGATGGGTAAGTAGAGACCCAAAGTAGCAATGTCCAGGGCAAGAGGCCTGGTTGGGGCAACTGGTGCCCTGGACCCGTTAGTCACCTGCTGTGTGACTCCCTTCCCTCCGTTGGAAAGGCTCTCTGAGGAGTCGTGAGAGAGTGAGGCCTGGTGAGAGTGAGGTCCAGGCACGGCTGAGCCTGCTTCCAGACCCAGGACCTGACGGATCCCCTGGGGTCTTGTTCAGTGGAAGCAGATTCTGACCCACGCGAGATACTGGTGGGGCCTGCAGTTCTGCATTTCCAAGAGCTCCCTGGAGAGGTGGATGCTGCTGGTCTAAGGACCACGCTTGGAGTAGCCAGGGCTCGAATCTTGATCTGGGTCTCGGTTTACATATGTGTACGTAGGTGTAAAAATTCACAAAGCTGTACACTTTACTGTATGTAGGTTGTATATACCTCGATGAAAAAAACCACACACACACACACACACACACACACGATCGATTTGGGGTGCCACATGGACAGGGAATTAAACAGCATTAAATAACATTCAGAAAAAAATTCAGCCCAAAAATGGTCTCAAGAGGAACTCATAAAGGTTAATGAACCCCGGCCTGGCCTTGGCCACCCACAGGGCCCCTCAGCCCTCCGCCTTCCATACCCCACCTCATTACCCTTCCCATCCACCCTACCCACCAGGTGCTGGGGGGAGGGGAGCGCCTTACACCCAGCAGCCTCGCCTTTCTCAGGAAATGTGTGTGGTCCCCGGGCTGAGAGACAAAGCCACCCTCTTAGTAGCTTAGCCCCAGGAGGAGGAAGGGGGGAATTTCCTTAGGAGGGTTTCCAAGAAGTGGGATTACTGCTGTGAAGGGAGTGCACGGGCTCAAGGCGGCTGATAACTGATAACTGCCTTCCAGAAGGGCCCAGACAAGCCCTGCTTTGCTTAGTGAGGCCCAGGCAGGGGTGATTCTGCAGCAGGGCCCGCTCTCCCGCTGTCCCCCCAACCCCTTGCTGTCGGAGACCCCCAGGGCTTTCTGCCCAGCCCACCTGCCCCCACCCTTGGCCGCTCTCGCTGTGTCCTGCCCAGCTCCTCCAGACCCCACTGCCTCTCTCTATTCCTTCATTTCCCCACTGAGTCTCTGGTCCCCCAGGGCCACAGAGCTGAGGGGTGCCAAGTGTGGGCTCTGGAACCGGTGTGTGAGGTCAGAATCGCTCCACACTGACCTGCTGTATGACCGTGGGCCGCTACCTAACTTCTCTGTGCCCTGATTTTCTTGCCTGTTAAAAGCGACCTCGTGGGGACGTTTGTGAGAATGAAATGTGCAAATATTTTAATATTAAAATTCTAAGACTTCCCTGGTGGCACAGCGGTTAAGAATCCACCTGCCAATGCAGGGGACATGGGTTTGAGCCCTGGTCCAGGAAGATCCCACACGCCACGGAGCAACTAAGCCCGTGAGCCACAACTACTGGGCCCATGTGCCACAACTACTGAAGCCCATGCACCTAGAGCCCGTGCTCTGCAACAAGAGAAGCCACTGCAATAAGAAAGCCGTGCACTGCAACGAAGAGTAGCCCCCACTCACCGCAACTAGAGAAAGCCTGCGCACAGCAATGAAGACCCAACGCAGCCAAAAATAAATTAATTAAAATTTTAAAAAATGTACAAAGTATGGAGTTTTGAAGAAACCAACTAATATCTACTGTTTTCATCCCTTCCTAAAAGGAAAAATGTTCACTGTGCATGTGTGCATACACACACACACACACACACACACACACACGTGCACACACGCACGCACACAAGGAAGCTCATAATGTCAAATGCAAGCTAGTCCTAGGCAATAATTACAGTGATCAGCGGTGCCAGGTCTGAACTCACTGAGGTGCAGCCCCAGGAGCCAGACACGTCGTTTCCATCTGGGAGGAGGATGCTGCGGGACATGAAGGGACGTGCCTGAGGCCACAGAGCTCTTAGGTGGCAGATACGTAACTCTAGCCCACGGGGGCCAGCTCTCCACCTGTGCTTTGCAGCCCTAGGCCAGTGGTCCCCAACTTCAGGCATCAGTGAGAACGTGCATTCCTAACAAGTCCCCAGGTGACGTTGGCCCGGGGATCACCCTCTGGGAACCACTAGTCTTTGTGATACTGTCCCTGTGGTTAGCTTTAACTCTAGGAAACACCTGCTAACTTGTTCTGCTTTTCTCGTTTTGCTTTGAAGATGTTGTCAGGGGTCAGACCTCGTCTGGGAGCCAGCACATGGTACCCTCAGTGGGGCCAGGATGCCAGATTTGGGCTGCCCCCCTACCACCAGGGCTCAGTGGTCCCATCTGACAAATGGGACTATTGTGCCCCTCTCTGTCTCTCTCCAGGGGGCAGGGGAGTAAGGAGGGGAACCAGGAGATGATTGGTAAGGAATCCTTTTTACCAGGCGCCCTCAGATGATAATTAGCATTTACTGAGCATCCACAGTGTGCCAGACACCGTTTTACGTATTTAGTTATCAAACATTTATTGAGAGCTCTCTAGGTTCCAGGCAGGCACTGCTCTGAGGTTTTATGTTTATCAACTCACTTCATTTCCATTATGAGAAGGATAATGGACTCGCTTATCCTCATTTTACAGGTGAAGAAACGGAGGGACAGAGAGGGTAAGTTACTTGCCTGAGGTCTCACAGCAAATAAGAGGTAAGGTCAGGATTCCAAGCCAGGCTCGAAGGCTCCAGAATCTGTCCCTTGTCCCACCTGTGGTCTTGGTAATGACAGCCCAGATCAGGGCTGGGGTGTGGGGAGAGCTCTGCCTGGTACTAACCCTGGCTTACTGGGTGTAGTGGGTTAAACAGTGTCCCCCAAAGAGATAGGTCTCTGTCCTACACCCCCGAACCTGTGAATGTGACCTTATTTGGGGAGGGAGGAAGGTCTTTGCAAATGTAATTAAGGATCTGGAGATGAGACCCTCCTGGATGTAGGGTGGGCCCTAAATCCATCACCAGGTGTCCTTATAAGAGAAGGGCAGAGGGAGGTTTGAGACACATAGACATGGGGGTGGGGAGCGGGGAATGGGGTGGGCGGGGGCCATAATAAGATGGTGGCAGAGACTAGAATCATGCAGCCACCTTGATTTGAGACTTCTGGCCTCCAGAACTGTGAGCGAATAAATTTCTATTGTTTTAAGCCGTCAAGTTCATTTGTTACCACAGCCCTAGGAAACTGATATGCTGGGTAACACTGGGCAAGTCCCCTTCCCTCTCTGGGCCTCTCTATCCTCGCCTCAGCTCCCACCGTGCAGCTGCCAGGTCCCCTGCTCACTGGCCCTTGATGCCAGCTGCCCGGGGACCCCTTCAGGACCTGTGGGGAGCGTGGCGGGCCGGGGAGCCTCCCCTGGGACAGCACTGGATGGGCCGCGGTGGGTTTGTGCCTAGACCTGTCTCCCATGCAGACAGGTGAGGCTGGGGTCAGTAGATTGGGCTCCGCTGCTGACCTTGGTGACTTGGACAAGACACCACGACCCGCAGGGTCTCAGTTTCCTCTTCTGGGAGATGAGAGCCCTCTGGCCTCCTGCAGTCACTGGAGCATTCACAGGGCTCCTCCTGTAAACATGGCCAGCCTTCGTCTGCCACAAATGTCGTTCTTATTCCTTTAATGAGCTTTTACTGAGTACCTACTGCCTGCTTGGCTGGCCATGCAACCCCTCTCAAGGACAAAGGTTCTTGTTATGATTATAATTATCTCAACTCTAGTAACAAGGGAGACTGAGGTCCAGAGAGGGTAAATCCTTTGTGGCAGGCACCAAGCCAGCTGAGAGGGCGAGCCAGGACCCCAGCCCATGTGTCCCCCACTTCTGAGCAGCAGTGATTGCTGGAGGGGGCTTCCTGGTGGGTGGGGCTGGTGGGAGCCGACCACTTGGATGGGTGGTGGTTTGTAGGGACAGGAGTGTGTGTGCCTTGCACGTGCCTGCCTTATGATCGTCTCTGCATGTACCTGTATGAGGGGTGTGTGTGTGTGTGCCTGTGTGTGTGTGTGTGAGAGAGTTTTGCTTTCGCATTCAGTGCTGCTCAGAGGCCCCGATTCCTGTAAACCTCTTGGTCTGGTTTCCAGCAGACTGTGCGGCAGTGGCGATGGGCACCAAGACCTCGGCTGGGTCTGATTCGTGGCTTCCTATTCTCACTCCTCTGGCTGCAGTGGGTGGAGGGGATGTTAATGAGGGCAGGACACCTGTCCCCACTGCCAGCTGCAAGCTCGCAGGCTGTGGCATCTGTGGCATGAAGCCAACTGTAAGAGCCCGAGGAAAGTCACACACTACCTAGGCTGGCCAGGGCACAGCTGCCTCAGGAAATGTGGGTGCATCTTGGGACCCCTTCTCAGGGGTCCCCCGGGTCCAACTGGCCAGAGTGAATGACTGGTGTAGAAATCCACTATCGGCATATCCAGCCATATGGCCCTGGGCTTCAGTTTCCCCTCCTGTAAAAGAGGGGTAGTAAGTCCTCAGTGCAGGGGACCATGCAGTCATTCATGCATCCATCGGTGAGGCTTTGGAGACTCAGCCATGAATGGGACAGTCCTCGTGGGCGCCAGCCTCTTCATACACCCATATGTGCTTCCCTGAGTGAGCACAGAGGCCTGAGCACGGACGTATCAAAGAGCAGTTGCTTCCCCACACCACTTCTGTTCCACCTGGAAATAACACTGACTAACCGTCTTTATGTTGGAGTGGCCAGATGAGTGAGTGGTCCTTTGTTAATCCTGCACCTACCCACATGTGGTGGGTACTTTTATTTTCAACCCATTTTGCAGATGAAGAAACTGAATCCCATTAGGGAACTTGCTCAGGATCCGCTGCTGGGAGGTGGTGAAGCGGGAATTCTAATCAAGTAGGGACTGGCTTTAGAGCTGCTGCCCCAGATAGCCCTTCAGAGGCCTCCGTAGAAGGGGGTGGGGCTTCCACTCTGTCCCAGGAGGAGGGAGAGCCCTCAGGCAAGAGGAACAGGCTGGAGGAAGGGAGAAAGCAAAGGTGAGGAGGTGGGACCGAGCGTGAGCGTGGCGTGTCAGGGGAGAGAGTGGGAAGAACCCCTTGTGGAGCAGCGTGAGGTGGGGATGAGGATGGAGAAGCCAGAAGGTCGGAGCACAGCGGTGCTTGAACGCAGCCGTGAGCACTCTAGGCTTTTCGGGCGGGGGGCGGGAGCAGGCGATGGGAGTCACAGGGGGAAGGGCAGAGTCAGTTCCTGGCTGGGTGACTTGCTCATATCGTCCTTGTCTCAGTCACCCAGTTGCTCAAGCTCCAAACCAGGCCATCATCCTTGACTCCTCTGTCACCCCTTATCGGACCACAGGGGTTGGGCTGAAACCAGCCACTTCCCCTCATCTCGTACCTCCTGCCCAAGCCTTGGCATCTCCGGTTACTGCAGGCCTCCTGGCTGATCTCCCTGCGCCTCTGCCCGGACAGCATCTGCTAACAATGGAAATCAGAGCACACCTCTCTTTCCCTGTCTCTCTCAACCCTCCAGAGAATCCCTGTTGCATTTAGAACAAAACGTGAGTCTCTGCCTGATCAGGCCCCCGCCGACCTCTTGACCTCACCACACACTACCCGCCACTCAGGTCACCCACCCATGCTGGCCTCTCTGCTCCTCTCACAAGGGTCATTCCCACCTCAGGGCCTTTGCCTGTGTTGGTCCCTCTGCCAGGAGTGCCCTTCCTCGAATCACTGGTTCCTTCTCATCCTTCAGGTCTCAGACTAAACATCGCCAGCTGACAGAGCCTTTCCAGATAAAGACCCGCTCCCTGGCCCCCTGCATACACATCACCCGTACACATACACGGCCTCTATCTCCTCACCCTTCACGAAGCTATAAATTTCCTAAACTCAGAGTCCTCGTCTCTTTTGTTTACTGCTGCATCCCACTGCCTGGCATATAGCAGGCACTTGGTGAATACTTGTTTTTTCTTTGTTTGTTTGTTTTTGTTTGGCTGCGGCCAGCGGCATGTGGGATCTTAGTTCCCTGACCAGGGATCGAACCCATGCCCCCGGCAGTGGAAGCTCAGAGTCTTAACCACCGGACCGCCAGGAAAGTCCCAGGTGAATACCTGAAGTGGAGAAATGAGTAGAGAGATCAGACTCAGTCTTTCTGTCTGTAAAGTGGGGCCTCATCAGAGCTCCCTGACAGGGAGGTGTGGCTCAGAGGTAATGCTTGCGCATAGCCGGAGTTCTTCTCCCCTCGTCCAAGTGCTCCCTGGAAGGAAGGACTGTCCTGTGAGCTCCTGGACTGGCACTGCCCAGTCCAGCCGGCTCTCTGCAGCTGGCTCTCTGCCCACAGGTCTCTGAGGATGGCTGAGGGCCTGGCCCCCAGAGCCCCAGCCCCAGGCTCATGCAAACTCTGTCTCCCGGCCCAGCAGCTGTGGCACCCTAATACAGCCTTTTTAAAAGAACTTTTGGGGTTGACTCATACTTCCTTTGTTCCCAGCTGGGTTCACTCAAGAGTGTTGCTGTTTTACAAGGCTGAGGTTTGACTCTGCTGTCTGCCTCAGTGACCCTGTAATGAGGATCATGCCCCTCCTCGAAAACCTCAATCTCAAGACAGTTGGGAAACAACTCTTTCTGGCGCTTGGGGCATTCCGGTTTGGAGAAACTGCTTTGAGGCTTCTGCGGGCAGTCATCATGTCTACCCCTTTGCCTCCCAGCCTAAGACTGCCTGAAACCCAGCAGAAAAAGGCACCTGCTGCCCTTGGGGGGCCATTTCAACATCACATGTCCCGTACTTTCCCTTCCTACCCCACAAAATAAGGCATTCCTATTCCCTGTCTTGCTCAGAAGGGTTTTTTTCTGTGCAGATGTGCACAGTGGTGCCCAGCCTTGATTTTCTAGAATAGTTCTGCTTTCACAGAATTGTGATCCTTTTGGGAAAGCGGTTCATTACAGTACAATATATTGGCCCAGGTGTCTTTTACAGCCCTGGAAGACTTTTCATGTAAATCAGGTCACACCATTCAGGGAGGAAGGAAACCTGGACTAGGCTTTGTGTCCCTGGTTTTGGTTTGAAAAATATGTTCTGTGAAGCCACACGTATACTGATCAGAGGTTGTCCTTGGCAAAGGAGAAAAGGTCGGCTAGAGCTTCCTGGTAATAACCACTCACTTTTGGGGGTAATATTTAACCCATTCTATCACATCTGCCCATGGAAAGGACTCAAGCTTTGGAGGCAGACTGACTTAGGGTCAGCCTCCTACTGGCTGTGTGGCCTTGGGCAAGTTACTTCACCTCTCTGAGGCCTGGCTTCCTTGGGGTAGATTTAGGGCACAGTTATCCCTGGATACTTCTTTTTTTTCTTGTTTGAAACTTCTTAAAAAAATAAAGATGAAATTCACGTAGCATAAAATTAACCATTTTAAAGTGAACAATTCAATGGTATTTAGCACATCCACAATGGTGTACAACCACCACCTTTATCTAGTTCCAAAACATTTTCAGCAGACCAAAATGAGACACTGTACCCATGAGCAATCACTCTCCCCACTCCTTCAGTACTTTTAAGCATTAATTTGCATAATGCCGGACTTCCCTGGGTCTCCTAGGCTGAGTCCCTTGAAGAAGAGATGGTGTTTTCCAGCTGGGCCACAGCCAGTGACAACAGGCAACCTGCTGTCCATTTCATGGAGTTGCCTATCCTGGGGCTAGGATTCTGCTTTGGGTGTGTATGTGTGTGTGTACAGTTCTTTGAACTTTAACACAGGTAGACACTGTGTGATGTAACTACCACCACAGCCAGCTCACAAAATAATTCTAGCACCCCAAAAGTTCCCTCCTCATGCCCCTTTCTAGTCAGCCCCCTCCACCTCCCCCAGCCCCTGGCAACCACTCATCTGTTTTCTGTCCCTATAGTTTTAGCCATTCAAGAATGTCGTATAAATGGAATCCTACAGTATGTGAACTTTTAAGTCTGGCTTCCTTTGCCCACTGTAATGGATTTGAGATTCGTCCAAGTTGCTGTGTGTCTTAGTTGTCCATTCCTGGTTAAGGCTGAGTAGTATTTTGTGGTGTGGATGTACCGCAGTTTGCTTCTCCATTCACCTGTTGAATGACATCTGGGTTGTCTGCAGTTTGGGGCAATCATGAATAGACTGCCATAAACATCCGTGTTTTTGTGCGAACCTAAGTTTTCATTTCTCTAGGCTAGATTCCCAGGAGTGGGAACGCTGGGTTGTAACGTGAGTGTGTGTGATTCTTCTACGTTTGACCCTGGGTAAGTTAAACCACACCGGGCCTCAGTCTCTCACATCTGTAAAATGGGCGTAATAACACTGCTACCTCATCAGGTTATTGTGAGGATGAAATGCAATGACGTTCATAAGGCATAGAGTAAATGTTCTAGCTCTTTTAGGGGTGTGTGGTCATCCATGTTTTGGGCCAACTTTTCACCTTCAGTGGGGAGGTTACCAGCCAATGTTGGCATGAGAGCTGAGATGTGAGGATTTCCTTGGGACCAGAGGATTTCCCTTCTGGGGCCAGATGTTGAATTCCTGGGGAATTCATTTTCAAGTCTGGCTGCAGACAGAGGTCCTATCTGCAGGAGAGCTGTGAGTTAGGATGACCTCGCTCCTTAAATCCACAGAAGGGGAAACTGAAGCTCAGAGAGGGATGGAGTCTTGCCCAAGGCCACCCAGCCAGCCTGTGGCAGAGAAGGACCTGGCCCCAGGGCTCCTGATGTGCCAGCCCAGTGTAACCCCACCTTGGTTCCAGGGCCCAGTGTTTGATAAATGAGTGAATGAGTGAGTGAGAGCAGTGTAACAGGTGTGAGCACAGGCTGTGCAGCCAGCCTTCCAGGGTTTCACATCTAGCTCTTCCTCACATAGAACTGTGTGACTTGAGCATGTGTCTTGACCTCGCTGAAGCTCAATTTATTTTTTTTTTAATTTATTTTTTAAAATATATTTATTTAATTTATTTATTTTTGGCTGTGTTGGGTCTTTGTTGCTGTGCGGGCTTTCTCTAGTTGCAGAGAGCGGAGGCTACTCTTCGTTGCGGTGCATGGGCTTCTCATAGCGGTGGCTTCTCTTGTTGTGGAGCACGGGCTCTAGGCGCACGGGCTTCAGTAGTTGTGGCACGTGGGCTCTAGAGTGCAGGCTCAGTAGTTGTGGCGCATGGGCTTAGTTGGTCCACGGCAAGTGGGATCTTCCTGCACAAGGGCTTGAACCCATGTCCCCTGCGTTGGCAGGCGGATTCTTAACCACTGCACCACCAGGGAAGCCCCTAATTTATGTTTTTGAAGTACAGTTAATTCACAATGTGTGTTAGTTTCTGGTGTACAGCAAAGTGATTCCGTTTTTTTTATATATATATATATATATATATTCTTTTTAATATTCTTTTCTATTAGGTTTATCACAGGATATTGAATATAGTTCCCTGTGCTGTACAGTAGAACCTTGCTGTTGATCCATTCCCTGTATCATAGTTTGCATCTGCTAGTCCCCAACTCCTAATCCACCCCTCCCCCCTGCCCCTTGGCAACCACAAGTCTGTTCTCTATGTCTATGAGTCTGTTTCTGTTTCTGAGATAAGTTCATTTGTGTCATTTTTTAAGATTCCACATGTAAATGATATCATATGGTATTTGTCTTTTTCTTACTTCACTTAGTATGGTAATCTGTAGGTCCATCCATTGTTGCTACAAATGGCATTATTTCATTTTTTATGGCTGAGTAATATTCCATTACACACACACACACACACACACACACACACACACACACACACACACACACACACGACATCTTCTTTATCCATTCATCTGTCGATGGACATTTAGGTTGCTTCCATGTCTTGGCTATTGTAAATAGTACTGCATTGAACATAGGGGTGCATGTATCTTTTTGAATTATAGTTTCGTTCAGATATATGTCCATGAGTGGGATTGCTGGATCATATGGAAACTCTATTTTTAGTTTTCTGAGGAACCTCCATATTGTTTTCCATAGTGGCTGCACCAATTTACATTCCCACCAACAATGTAGGAGGCAAACCTCAATTTCTTTATCTATAAAATGGGCATAATGATTGTGTGTACCAAATACAGTCATCAAGAGGCTTAAATGAGTTAAGTATGCAAAAGCTCGTATCAGTGCCAGGCACACAGTAACTGTCAATAAAAGCAACTTTCTTAATGAAGGAATTAATGACAGGAACATGGCAGGGTTGCAAATAGACTTCAGGGCATTGATGGATCTGCCAGAGACAGAACAGATCTGCTTCTCAGTGGTTTGTGATTTATTGAAAAGTCAAGGAAAACGTGGGTCAAGTCACGCCCAGGGCCCTGTTGCCAGCAGCTGAGAGTGCCCTGCCTTCTACTCAGAGCTGCACTGTCTAGCACGGCAGCCACTAGCCACATGAGATGACTGAGCACTTGAACTGTGGCTAATGTGAGTTGAGATGGGCTGTCAGTGTCAATACACTGTGGATTTCAAAGACTCAGTATGTGCAAAGGTCCTGAGGCAGGAGGGTGCCTGGTGTATTTGAGGCACAGCAGGGAGGCAAGTGGGGTGGGAGTGGAGGAAACGGAGAGAAAGAGAGAGGAGATGAAGGCAGAGAGGTGACCTTGTGGTGTCTGTTCCTGTGTCTGTCCCCCCACTTGAGTGTTGCTCCTTTGGGGCAGGGGCTGGGTCTGCCCTGTAGGTCTTTATAACTCCAGAGGTCAGCACAGTGCCTGCCATATAGTAAGTGCCTGTTATATGCCTGGTGAATGAATGAATGCATGTCAGTGGGAACTGAGTGTAGCTGAGCTGAACTGAGCAGCCAGGAGGGAGAGGACAAATTTGTTGCCTGTTGCAGTGGCGACTGTGGTGTTGCCTGGATCCACCTTCTGGACTGAGGTGCTCACTCCACGGCTGCTGAGAAAGTTGGTGGCTGACTGACGGCATCCACCTGAGTCCCTCTCTGGAAATGACCCAAAGTCGTACATACCACTCCAATGACTGGCCTACGTGGAGTACAAAGGTCCAGCCCTCTTTCCCCAGGTAGGACACCCCTGTGGGGCTGTTCCAGCTGGACCAGCATTCATTCATTCAACAAATATGTATTGAACAACTACAATGTCCCAGACATCGTTTTGGGGCCCAGCAGCAACTCCAGACAGACCAGGACTGTTTGTTTGAGGGATGTTGGCAATCAGGTTTTCAGACTTCACCAAGACCAACTCATCTCCCAGCCCCACCATTGCCAGCCCCACCCCCTGGCGCCGTGGCCAGGTGATCTGACTGTGCTTCAGCTCCCTGGGCTGGCCCGTAGAGGCCCTTAGAGGGTGTGGGCTCATGTTGGGGGGCGGTAAGAGAGCAGACACAGGAAGCTCAGGGCTCTGGAGTCAGACAGATCCAGGCTCAAATTCTAGCTTAGTGCTTTTGCATCTCCCTGATGACTAATGACACTGAGCATCTATTCATGTGCCTATTGGCCATTTGTATATCTTCTTTGGAGAAAATTCAAGTCCCATTTGTAACTCGCGTTGTCTTTTTGTTACTGAGTTGCAAGTGTTCTTGAATATATTCTGGATACTGGACTTTCATCAGATATACGATTTGTAAATATTTTCTCCCATTCTGTAGATTGTCTTTTCTTTCTTTATAATGTCTTTTGATGTGCAAACATTTTTAATTTTGATGAAGTCCAGTTTGTGTTTTTTCTTTTGTTGCTTGTGCTTTTGGTACCATTTCCAAGAATCTATCACCATATCCAAGGTCATGAAAATCTATCCCTATGTTTTCTTCTAAGAGTCTTATCGTTTTAGCTCTTATATGTAGGTCTTTGATCCATGTTGTGTGTGGTATGAGGTAGGGGTCTAACTTCCATCTTTTGCATGTTGTTCCAGCACATTTACTGAACCGACTGTTTTTTCCTCACTGAATGATCTTGTCGACCCTTGTCAAAAAGCAGCTGGTCCTAGGTACATGAGTTTATGCCTGGACCCTCAATTCCACTCCCTTGATCTATTTGTCTCTCCTATGTCAGTACCACGTGGGTTTGATTGTTTTAGGCTTAGTGCCTTTTTGAGCCTCAGTTTCCTCCTCTGTAAAGTAGGGGTGGAGGTAGGTCCCCAGCAGGGGTTTGTGGATGAAATGAGCTGATTTAGATATAGCAGCTGGTACCGTGCCTGGCCTGTAGTGGTCGTGGCAGAAGCAGTTGCTTTTATTATTATTATTAGCCTAGAAGGATGGTTCTTACTTTCAAAATGTGGGTTGTGCTTTGGGGCTCCTCCAGGAAGCTGGAAAGCGGCTGGCCACCTCGAGTATGCAGTGGAGAGCAGACATCACCATTGCTTCACAGGGCCCAGGAGTGCCGGTCATCATGCACTAAGGCATGAAACTCCACCTCTTCCTCCTGATCTCCTCTGAGCCCAGCCCAGAGCTAGCCTGCACTGCGGCTTCTATGGCTGGGGCCTGTGGAAAGGAGGACATCGTGCTCTGGCGTGGAGTCATGAAAAAGGGGTGCCAGAGACCAAGAAGCGACCAGAGACGGTCCTGAGATGGTCTGGTGATATTCTGTGATGAAGGAATAGGAAGCATGCTGGTCACTGGGTGGGGGCTGGGTGTTGGCTGGGCCTCAGAATCATTCTAGGTTCTCACTCCCTGAGATTCTGATGTAGGAAGGCTGTGGTGAGGCCCTGGAACCTAGAATTATCCCCCATCACTGTATTATTGAAAGAATTGTGCAGCGGACCCCCATTGCATCCACCACTTAGATTCTACAATGAAATTTACTCGCCATATGACGTATCTAGTCTCCTATCCTCCCCTCTGTCTACCCCTCAATCTACCTTACTTTTTGCTGACCTTCAAAGCAAGTTGCAGACATCTGTACACCCACTTATCCCTGTGTATTTTGTTAACTAAAGTTCAAGATATGTCTCTATTATTTTTTCTTTTTCTTTCTTTATTTTTTGCCTGAGTCAGGTCTGTAGTTTGCGGCACGCGGGCTCTCTAGTTGAGGCACCCAAGCTCAGTAGTTGTGGCACGCAGGCTTAGTTGCCCCAAGGCATATGGGAGTCTTAGTTCCCCGACCAGGGATCGAACCTGCGTCACCTGCATTGGAAGGCAGATTCTTTACCACTGGACCACCAGGGAAGTCCCCAAGATATGTCTTTTTGATAGAACCTGTACTTAAAAATGTTTCCCCAGGGAATTCACCCTGGTGAAGACCCAGGATAGTGGGTAAGACCTCACCTTATCTGGGGTCCTGATTATTGAAAGACACGGGAGAGGGATGCTTTGTTCCAGATGAGGATTGGAATCCCTGGCCCTACCTCTTACCAGCTGTGTGGTTTTGGGCAGGTCACATCACCTGTCCAAGCCTCAGTTTCCCCATCTATAAAATGGGCTTAAGAAAAGCACTTACTAAAGAAGATGTGGCACATATATACAATGGAATATCACTCAGCCATTAAAAAGAATGAAATAATGCCGTTTGTAGCCACATGGGCGGACCTAGAGATTGTCACACTGAGTGAAGTAAGTCAGAGAGAGTAAGGGAAATATTGTATGATATCGCTCATAAGCAGGATCTAAAAAGAAATGGTACAAATGAACTTACAAAACAGAAACAGACTCACCGACTTAGAGAACAAACTCATGATTACCGGGGGGAAGGGTGGGGGGAAGGGATAGTTAGGGAGTTTGAGATTGACATGTACACGCTGTTATATTTAAGCCTGCGAGCCACAACTACTGAGCCCGCGCGCCACAACTATTGAAGGCTGTGCGCCCTAGAGCCCGTGTGCCACAACTGAAGGCCACACACTCTAGGGCCTGTGTGCCACAATTACTGAGTCCGTGTGCTGTAGCTGCTGAAGCCCACACACCTAGAGCCTGTGCTCAGCAACAAGAGAGCCACCGCAATGAGAAGCCCTCTCACCACAACAAAGAGTAGCCCCTGCTCACCGCAACTAGAGAAAGCCCGCTCACAGCAACAAAGACCCAACGCAGCCAAAATAAATAAATAATAAAATAAAATAAAATGGATAACCAACAAGGACCTACTGTACAGCACAGGGAACTCTGCTCAATATTATGTAACAACCTAAATGGGAAAAGAATTTGAGAAAGAATAGATACATGGGATGGCTAGTGGGAAGCTGCTGCGTAGCACAGGGAGATCAGCTGGGTGTTTTGTGACGACCTAGAGGGGTGGGATAGGAAGAGTGGGAGGGAGGCTCAAGAGGGAGCAGAAACTAACACACCATTGTAAAGCAATTATACTCCAATAAAGATGTAAAAAAAAAAAAAAGAATAGATATATGTATACCTGAATCACTTTGCTGTACACCTGAAACTATAACATTGTTAATCACCTATATTCCAATATAAAATAAAAAGTTTAAAGAAAAAGAAAAGCAAAGCACTTACATCTTAGGGTTTTCCTGAAGAGTCACAGACTCTGCACGTGAAGCGTCTGGCATGGTGTTTAGTACATAGTAAGCACTTGGCTAATGACAGTTTTGCCATTTTGTAGATGTTACTGCGTGGATAATCTTCCAGAACAAACTCTTTTCCTTGGGCACTAGGGTTTGGTTTTGTTCCTGGCAATCAGAAGCGTTTGGGGCCTGATCTGCCCAGGAACTGGTGAATGTGTAGGTTGAGTGTGAGGCCAAGGCCCAAAATTCCCCTTGCCTTACCTTTGTCCTCAAGGTGGCAGGAAACCCCCTTGCAGGAGTCTTTGATCTCACTGGGAAGCTGGGGCCCAGGAAGGCCCTACATAAGTGTGATTGGCCCCTTTATTGGGGCCTGTGAAGGCCAGTATGTCACTGCTCCACCAGGGTTACCTGCCTGGCTGCTGTTGGCATCAGAGTTTAGACCCCTGATCTGCTGGTGAGGCGGACTCAGACTCAAGTATTTATGGTTCAAGACAGAATGCAGTGAGTCTGTAGATGCCAGCAGTGGCTCTCAGCAGGCGGTGATTTCACGCTCCAGGGGACATTGGCAATGTCTGAAAGCACTTTTTTGTTTGTTTTGCGGTACGCGGGCCTCTCACTGTTGTGGCCTCTCCCGTTGCGGAGCACAGGCTCCGGATGCGCAGGCTCAGCGGCCATGGCTCACGGGCCCAGCCGCTCCGCGGCATGTGGGATCCTCCCGAACCGGGGCACGAACCCGTGTCCCCTGCATCGGCAGGCGGACTCTCAACCAGTGCGCCACCAGGGAAGCCCTGAAGCCACTTCTGATTGCCACCTTGAGGAGAGTACTACTGGCATCTAGTGGGTGGAGGCCGCGGATGCTGCTCAACATCCCAGGGGGAACACAGGACAGCTCCCTCAACACAGGATTACCCCGCCCCAAAAGTCAGTGGGGCTGAGGCTGAGAAACCCTGGATTAGGGGTGTCAGCAGCCTGGTCTGGAAGGGAGGGGTTGACTCCAGTTGTGGGCTCAAGAATGGCTCCCTGAAGAGAAGTGGTCTTGGTGGTGGCAGGCATGTGGTGACTGAGTTAGCTGGGAGAGACTGGGGGAAGGCATGTCGGGCAGAGAACAGCATAAGCAAAGGTACTGAGACATCTTCTTTTTTTTTTTTTTGCGGTACGCGGGCCTCTCACTGTTGTGGCCTCTCCCGTTGCGGAGCACAGGCTCAGCGGCCATGGCTCACGGGCCCAGCCGCTCCGCGGCATGTGGGATCTTCCCGGACCGGGGCACGAACCCGTGTCCCCTGCATCGGCAGGCGGACTCTCAACCACTGCGCCACCAGGGAAGCCCCTGAGACGTCTTTGATGGGGAGATGGGCGATAGTGTGGAGAGTGAGATGGCAGATGTGGTTCAAGGAGCATGAAGTTTGGGGTTAGATGGACTTGGGTTGAGTCCTGGCTCCACCCCTCGCTAGCCGTGTGGCCTCAGCCTTGTCATTAGCCTGAACCTCAGTTTCATCATCTGTAAAATGGGGGTAAGAAGTGAGGTTATGTAGGTACAGCCTCCTATATCCCCACTCCTCTGTTTGCACTCTGTGTCCCAGCCGTTCTGATATCCTGGCAGTTTGCTCAGTGCTTCCTGCTCGCTCTCCTTTCTGGGCCCTCCTTGTACATTTTGCTCTGCCTGGAGGGATGCTCATATTCCAGGTGGAGGAATGACACCATAGGAGGTTATAAACTGGGACACCCCTCAAGCTCCATGCGTGTTGCTGGCAGAGTGATCTTTCCAAAACACTAGTCTGAACATATCAGTGCCCAGTGTGTGTGTGTGTGTGTGTGTGTGTGTGTGTGTGTGTGTCCGTGTGTCCGTGCACACACACACACAAATTTGAAGGCCAAGAGAATGGTGGGAAATTCCCAGGTCTTTACTTCAACTCCCTTCCCCATCACTTTTCTGGCCTTCAGGTGCCTTGGGGAAGGCCAGTGGGGACTCACCAGGCTTGAAGGGGGTGGGATTCTCTCTTGGTTAAAATCTCTGCTTCCTTCTGAAGTTAGAAGCCTGGTTACTCTACAACTTAGGGTTGAGGTATAGAGGCCAGGATCCCACGGAGGCTACTGCCAGAGAGGCTGTGGGCAAGCCACCTAGCTTCTGTGAGCCTTCGTTTCCCCCTTTGTAGAACAGTATTTACAGGGTGTGGGTACATGGGATACTCCCTTTAAAGCTCTTAGGTCAGAACCTGGCTGAGTATTTCTTAGCTGCTTTATAAAAATCGACCTCTTGGTGAATACCCTCTGTGAGCCAGGTATTGCGGGAGGCCCTGGGAGGACAAAGTCTTCTGACAACTGGTCTTGATTTACAGGATTGCTTGGTTTAGGATTTGTGGATTTGACTGATTGGGGACATGCAATTTTTAGGGAGCAATTCCATTTCTAGAAAGTTATCTGAAACATGCACAAAGATTTAGCTCTAGATAGGTTCACAGTAGCGACTTATAAAGTGAAAAACTGGAAATAGCCTAATGTCCACCTCTAGGATATTGGTTAGGTAGGTGATGAGACAAATAGAATCTTAACGCAGTCATTCAAGAGGACGCAGAGGGATATTTGTTGATATGGAAAGATGTTTATTATTAAGTGAAAGTAATATACAAAACAATATTTGTGTATAAAAATATATATACACATGTATATAGTTTAAAACCTGAATGCTAATACACCAATAGTGGGTAGATATCTCTGAGTGATTTTTACAATTCTTTTCTTATTCTAGATTTCCTTTTCTAAATTTTCTACAATGAACGTGCATTCCTTTTGTGAAAAATATAGTAATATATCTTATTAACTTTTAAATTATTTTGTTATTAAAATATAATAAATAAAAATAGTAATAAAAGAAAGGGCAATTTTACTAGCTGTTCCTGTCCCTCTTTACAGCCTTATCTCTCGACTCGATTCTTGATAACTCCCAATAAACATAGGCTCACCATTGCTACAATCCATTTCAGTATTTGCAGGTTATTTGTTAGCCTCAGAGAACCGTACTAGGCAAGGCGATATAAAGATGAATACTCACATTCTCCAGATGATTTGCGTGCACGCCAAATTTTGAGGTGCCTGGAAACAGGGAGTTCTGTACCTCCCTCCATTTATTTTTTCTCTTTTAATTCATTTCATCCATTCCTAGCTTGCGGGTCGGTTATTTACTTTACGTACGCCTGCGCACTCCTGGGGTGGGAGTGGGGCCGCTCTGTCCGGCGGCCCCGCCTCCCAACGCCGACCACTGGCCGGCTCCGCCAGCGCGCCCTGATTGGTGGCTGCGGACCGGGTCTCGCCGCTCATCAAGGTTGGCGGGAAAGAGGAGGCGGGGCAGAATGGCGGCGGCGCCTACTGCCTCCTCGCCCGGCGGGTGCCCCACGTCTGTGAGGCTGCCGCGGTCGCCGCCGCTTAAGGTTCTGGCGGAGCAGCTGCGGCGCGACGCGGAGGGCTGCCCGGGCGCGTGGCGGCTGTCGCGGGAGGCGGCGGGTCGCGGGCCGCTGGAGCTGACGGCCGTATGGATGCAGGGCACGGTGCTGGCGGCGGGCGGCGGCGAGGCGCGGCTGCGGGACCCGAGCGGGGCCTTCTCGGTTTGCGGCCTGGAGCGGGTGCCGCGCGGGCGGCCCTGCCTCGTCCCAGGTAACAGCCGGAGTCGACATCGCGCGGCTGACCCTGGGTTTGTACCGCCCGAGGGCGGGGCCTGGCCGTCCCACCTCCCGGTGTTTGCGGTGCCGGTCCCCCGCCTCGATACCCTTTCTTCCCTCCCCTCCCCAGCCAAGCGCCACCCAAGCAGTTCTGATGATACGCATCACCTGCAGCCCATTCAAAAAATAGTTTCCGAGGACTCCACCAGCCCTCCCAGCTGGAGTCTCCGGGGGAGGGACCCCCAGCATGTGTATTTGTTAACAGAGTCCCTTCCCCACGGGTGATTTTTTTTCTCCCTATCAAGTTTTGGAAAATATCATAGTGGGGAACTTGGTACATCCCTAACGACCCTACTCAAATGTACCTTCCTTTGGGAAGCTCTCCCCAGTTCCCAGGAATGAGGAGCCCTGCTGTACCCCTTCTTCGTGGGACTGTCTTAGGCTGTAGTTCACTACTGTTTCCTTTTAAACCAGTGGTGTGCAAATTTGAACCTGCATCAGACTCACCCTGAGGGCTTGTTAAAACTGAAGGCTGGGCACCACCCTCAGAGTTTGAGTCTGTTGGTCTGGGCGGGGCTGAGAATTTGCATTTCTAACCAGCTTCCAGGTGCTGCTGGTGCCAGTGGCCTGGGGGCCACACTTTGAGAACCACTGGGCCAGACTATGGCAGGGCGGGCTCTGTGTCTTTCTGACAACTATTCTCAGTATTAGGTTGAACTTCTTCTGGCCCTGGCCCTTTCTGGCTGAGCTCCCAGGAGCACTTTTCTTAACCTTTCTGGACCTCTTACCAAAGGGACCAATAATTCCTGCCTGTTGTGTGGATTCGATGCATTTAAAAAATGTCCTTACCACAGCTCCTGGGCCATAGTGACCAATGTTCTTTTACTAGGCAGTGCTCCTGCACGCTTGTCACCCCACCCTGGCGCCATCCTTCAGCCTCCCTCTCTGTCTGCCCTCCATTGCAATGTTAGTCTAGCACAAGATCGGCAAACTACAGGCTGCCACCTGTTTTTGCACAGCCCATGAGCTAAAAATGTTTTCAAATGGTTAAAAAAAAACAGAAGATTTCATGACATGGGAAAAGTATCAATATATGAAATTCAAATATCCGTGTCCATAAGTAAAGTTTTATTGGGGCACCGTCATTTAGGTATTGTCTAGGGCTGTTTTCCCATTACAGCTACAGATCTGAATAGTTGCAACAGAGACGCGATGGCCTCAAAGCCTGAAATATTTAGTATCTGGCCCTTTACAGAAAAAGTTTGCCACCCTTGGCGTAGCATGTAGCACGAGCTGTTTGGTGTGCTGGTCCCCAGGCAGTGCTCTTTGAAGGCAAGCTGGGGCTGTCTCCCATGTCTGGCCCCAGCCCTGGCATAAGGTTGGCACCAGTAGGTACCTGAGTGGGCATTGCACGTTGGTGAACCCATCTGACTTACCTACTGGCCTGTGTGCCTGGGCCGTACCATTTCCTCTTGCTAATTAATACCAGGGCTTGATTGACAAGTCTGACGCTGGCTTCAGGTAGGGAGCCTGAAGAGTAAGCAGGCCACTGAAACACAAAGTGATGTCGTGGGCGCAGAAGAGGGACAACTGATCCAGGCCTGTATGGTCGGGGTGAAGGCCTGATAGAAGGGAGCGGCGTGATGGGGAAGGAGAAGGAGAGACAGTGGAGAGACACTCTGGCTGGGGGAGAGAGTGTGGGTAGAATGAACCAGACTAGTAACCAGGTGGTCTGTTCTCGGGAGGAAAGAGCTCAGGCCTTTGAGTTCACCCGTATAGTTGTGTTATACGCCTTGGTGTATGTAGGTTTTGAGTACGTGGATTCTGTGTTTACCTCGCCTGTTGGGCCTGTCTGTGGGCTTGTTCTTCCTTTCCAGGGTCTTCAGTCATTTTCTGAGGGCTCCATCTCCACCAGCTTTTTAGGCCCATTCAGAGGGTATGACAAGTGTATTTTCAGAATGAGCCTCTGTCGCTGAGGAACCCCACGTTACTTGCTCAGGTAGAATGTAGGGATGGGCTCAGGGAAACCTTAGTACGCCGTGCCAGGAGCTGATAGACCAGAGGGTAAGGTGTCAGCCTGCCTGGCTTCCTTCAGTCAGAGCCCCAGGCCCGAGTACCAACCCAGTCCTGATGTTGGAAGCAGTGTGATTAAAGCAGCCTCGCAGGGGCACTCAGTGGGGGCTGGCGACGTGCCTGCTGTTCCTGCTGTGTTTGGGGTTTTTTACACAGTTGAGATTTGTGTGGTTAAGACTGGCCATTTTTGCTTTCAAGGAGAGCCACTTCCCCAAGGGAATGGGAATAGCGTCGTGGTTAATATGTCACTAGATCCTTGTGATGGCAGCCTGCCCTCTTGTTGATTTGCTTGTGTATGCCCAGCTGGCGGCAGGAGGTGGCAGGCATTGGTCCCAGGCAGTTGCAATAACGGTGGCATGGGGGTGCTACCACCTGCCCAGCTCTTTTGGCAACATAAAGGGAAAATTGGATTTGCTTTGGGGCTGTCAGGGGTTGTCTTTGCAGAAGGGGGACCAGTCCTGTGCACAGAGACCAGTCACAGGCTCTGGCATGGAGCAAGGAACAGGGAGAAGAGAAAAGCTCGGGTTTTCAGGCCCCGCCTTAGAGCAGTCTGTCTAATTACAACTCTTCCTCTGATGTGAGAGACTCTTCCACTCTTTGGGCGTGATAGCTTTATGCAGTGTGCTGTGATTTTGTTTTAGCATTTTATTTTATTTTAATATTTGTTTATTTGGTTGTGTGGGGTCTTAGTTGTGGCTCACTGGCTCCTTAGTTGGGGCACGTGAACTCTTAGTTGTGTTATGCATGTGGGATCTAGTTCCCTGACCAGGGATCGAACCCGGGTCCCCTGCACTGGAAGTGCGGAGTCCTGTCCACTGCGCCACCAGGGAAGTCCCTGTTTTAGCATTTTAAAACCAGAAACCAAAGAAGATACAAATGTCATTCTCCAGGTTAAATGCGGAATTTGTTGGCAATATATGTATTTTGACCACTAGCTGCCTTGGCACTTTGGTATCTACTCTCTGCTTTTTTTTTGTCTCCAGTTTGCCTCCCTGATAAATTTAAGCCCTCTCAAGGACTTCAGGTGTCTGTTTTGTTTTTATCTTCTCTATCAATGTGAACTTTACCACTGAGCTTTTCTTCTTCTAGGAAAGTATGTGATGGTGATGGGAGTGGTTCAGGCCTGCAAACCGGAGCCATGCCTGCAGGCTGTGAAGATGACAGATCTTTCTGATAATCCCCTCCATGAAAGCATGTGGGAGCTGGAAGTGGAAGATTTACACAGGAATATTCCTTAGAGGATGTTGGAAACGTCGGTAAAAACAACCGAAATTCAGAAACAACTTAGGTTCTTATACCGTATGGATTTCATGGACATCACTCAATATGTATTTCTCAAAAGTTTATCAGAGAGCTTTGCTTCGAGGAGTCTGGATGTAGGATTTCTAAATGCTGGGACACTCCAGTGAACTCAGCCCCTGCTGCCCCTTGCTATGACTGTTTGCTGATGAAAAGCAGATGTTTTGTTCTCTTTTTCCTCTCCTTTTTTTTTTTTTTTTTTTGCTTTATGTGTGTTAATTCTCTCTCTCTAAAGCACACAGAAATCTCATGTTGCATTTTCCAAGTTTTACAAGTGATGATACTTTTTCCATTACCACTGCAACCCTACTTTACGAGGCAGAATTTGAACCTCAGTCATTGTCAGAAGAGAGTAAAGTGTGTGGTTATGGGCAGGAAAAGAGGCTGCATAAAAAAGGAATGACCTCATGGCTCGGCAGTCTTCTCCATCAACAGCTCCGTATCCAGTTTGCAAGTCAAACGGCATTTTCTAACTGCAGGCACTGGGGCCTCTCAAAGACACAGCCCTCTTTCTGCTTCAGACACCACTCAGCCCTAAATGTGTAAGGTCCATTCCCTGCAGATGCGGACGACGATGTCTGCCCTTCTTCCTTCACTTAGGGCTGTTGAAACACTTTCAGAATTTCTTGTTGAAACTAAAAATCAAGACTAAGAACAACTTCCAGGCATGAACTAAACTTCTGCCTCATAACTTTTGGTGAGATGCTGTGAGGAGGCAGCCTCCTGGTTAGAGTCTTTATGTTGTTTTTGGTAGGGAATGTCCTTCTGTTGTGATTGTGTTCAGTGTTGGGTGGCAGCTCTTCACTTCTTACACAACCTTCACTTTGCTGTAAATATCAAGGGGGTCGGGTTATGCTCCTCATCGCTATGGAGTTTTGCTGGATTATTTATCTCTACCACTAGTAAATTGTTTTCTATGCCGTATTTTTTAAAATAGATTTTATTTTTTAGGCGGCTTAGATTTCTAGAAAAACAAAAAAGATCAGAACCTATAGAGCTGACCTTTACATGCCCTCCCTCAGTTTCCCCTGTTATTAACATCTTGCACTGGTGTGGTACCTTTGTTAAAATCGATGAGCCAGCATTGATACGTTATTATTAATTAAAGTCCATTGTTTACTTAGGGGTCATGCTTTGTGACGTACAATAGGCATAATATCGCGTATCCACTGTTACAGTATCATACAGAATAGTTTTGTTGCCCTAAAAGTCCTCTGTGCTCCACCTAATCATCCTTCCCTCCACCGTAACCCCTGGCAACCACTGATTTTTCTACTGTCTCCATAGTTTGCCTTTTCCAGGATGTTATATAGTTGGAATCACACAGTCTATAGCCTTTTCAGACCAGCTTCTTTCAGTTAGCAATATGCATTTAAGGTCCCTCCATGTAGTTTTGTAGCTTGATAGCTCATTTCTTTTTATCCTAATCCTCCACTGGATGGATGTACCCTAGTTTGTTTATCCATTCACTTATTGAAGGACATCTGCTTGATTCCAGTTTTTGGCAATTATTAATAGGGCTGTTGTAAACACTCGTGAGCAGATTTTGTGTGGACATAGGTTTTCAACATACCAGGGTAAATGCCTGGGAGCGTGATTGTTGGTTACACGGTCAGCCTGTGTCTAGCCTTGTGAGAAACGGCCAGACTGTCTCAGACTGCCATAACTAAACACCATAGAGCTGGGGCTTAAAAACATCCGACATTTACTTTTCAAAGTTCTGGAGGCCAAAGTCAAGGTGCTGCTTCCTGTTTCACAGGTGGCTGTCCTCTCACTGTGTCCTCACATGGTACCAGGGGGCAAGGTTGCTCCCTGGGGTCTCCTGTAAGGGCACTGATCCCGTTCACCTCCCAAAGGCCCCACCTCTATACCATTACACTGGGGGCTAGGTTTCAACGTATGAACTTGGGTTAGGGAGAATACATATTCAGTCTATAGCACTTTGGAGGGGACATATTCAATCTATAGCACTACCTTCCAACGTGGCTGCACCATTTTGCTTTCCCATCAGCAGTGTACGGAGTTCTTGTTCTGCAGCCTCACCAACATTTGATGTTGTCAGTGTTTTGGATGTGCCATAGTTTTAAACTCTAGCATTTTCTTTTAAAGGTGGGGAAATTGGAAAGTGTGCACTGTTTTTTTGTTTTTATAATAAATTTATTTTTGGCTGCGTTGGGTCTTTGTTGCTGCATGTGGGCTTTCTCTAGTTGCAGCGAGCGGGGTCTACTCTTCGTTGCAGTGCACAGACTTCTCATTGCAGTGGCTTATCATTGTGGAACACAGGCTCTAGGCGCATGGACTCAGTAGTTGTGGCTCGTGGGCGTAGAGAGCAGGCTCAGTAGTTGTGGCACACGAGCTTAGTTGCTCCGCGGCATGTGGGATCTTCCCAGACCAGGGCTCGAACCTATGTCCCCTGCATTGGCAGGTGGATTCTTAACCACTGCGCCACCAGGGAAGCCCCCAAGCCCTTCATTTGTCATTAAACTTGCTGTGTGACTGAGAGCAAGTTACCTACCTTCTCTGTGCTTTAGTCTCCTTATCTATAAAATGTAGATTATACTGAGCTCACAGCACTGTTGTGAAGGGGTGTGTAAACCCAAGCCCTTCATTTGTCATTAAACTTGCTGTGTGGCTGAGAGCAAGTTACCTACCTTCTCTGTGCTTTAGTTTCCTTATCTATAAAATGTAGATTATACCGAGCTCACAGCACTGTTGTGAAGGTGTGTGTAAATCACTTTTACATGTGTCTGGCACATGGTAGGCCCCAAATGATTTTGCTGGGAAGAGCAGTAAGTTCCTACTCACATCCATTAGTTGCCTCTTTAAAATTTTATATATTTTTATTATTTTTACTTTTTTCTTGTTTTTGGCCACACCACACGGCTTGTGGGATCTTAGTTCCCCGACCAGGAATTGAACCTAGGCCCTCGGCAGTGAAAGTGCAGAGTCCTAACCACTGGACTGCCAGGGAATTCCCTATATACTTTTAGAATAGCTTTAGATCCACAGAAAAATTGCAAAGACAATACAAAGAGTTCCCATACACCTGCACCCTGTTTCCTTTATTAACATCTTACATGAATATGACACATTGGTTACAATTAGTGAACCAACACTGAGATGTTATTAACCAAACTCTATCCTTTATTCAGATTCCCTTAGTGTTTTTCCTAATGTCCTTTTTCTGTTCCAGGATCCCATCCAGGACACCCTATGACATGGAGTCATCTTGTCTCCTTAGGCTCCTTCTGGCTGGGACGGTTGACCAGTTGCTTTTGATTACATTGACATTTAATTTTGATGTAGTCCATGGCATCTCTATTATAGGATTCTTAGGTCAACACTATTCCAAAACTAGTGTGGGTTTCCCAATAGTAGCCCCTGAGCTGGGTGTGTGGTAGCCTCCCGAAGACCTTGAAACCGAAGTCGACCCTACTGAGGTTCCCTTATGTGATGCCTGCTCTTCTGCTAGAAGACTGACCCAGGCTGCTGAGAACCATATCCTGCCCACTTCGTCCTCACCTAACTTCTGGTAACAAATGCCTGATTGAAAATTGCTGATTGGGCCGATATCGTCTCCTGGGCAGCGAACAACCTCAGGAGTGTGGGAGGTGGGAAAACGAGGGTGCCCCATGTTTTTCCGACAGTCCGCGCAGACTGCCGACGGCTCCCGGTGGCTCCGAGCTGGCGGTGTGCCATCTCAGCATGTTAGCTGTTAGCTGAGCTGTTGCGGTTTCCCTGAATATTAAGAACTCTCACTGTTTCGGCTAGCGTTTCCTCCTTGACATCACCAATGAAAATGCATCTCGGGCGGGGGTTTTAGTTTCCTGATGCCAAATCAAAGCTGGTTTATCAGCAAGCTCCCCTCACCAGACAAGGGCAGGCTGTGTGCTCTGGCTGCAAAGCTTCCCTTTTGAAATTGGCTCTTTTCTAAGAACTGAAAATAAGCACCCTGGGCTGTGACTTCACTTTTCTTGGAACTGCTTTACATTATAAGAAAAAAAAAAACAAAAAACCCTCATTTAGCTAGTTTTGGATCACTGAGTTCCCTAATTCTTTCTGTTGCCTATTCTTGTAAAGCTGAAGTTTTACCGCAAAATTCTTATGCATCAGGTGAAGCAGGAAGGAGAAGGAATGACCACATGAAAAAGTCGAGTGTTTTGTCTCCTGGCCTGTTGTGTGTGATTTAATGGTGAGAAGGCAAAGAACCTGGGGAACACACCGCGGACAGAATCATCTTCGAACCCCAGGGATCCAGCTGCGACTGCGCGGCCCTGAAATCCGCTGGGTCACCAGATGGGCTAGGCTGGTGTTACTAAACCTCAGGTCATGGTCCAGATTCACTGAGCAGCTGCCTGTGTGTCAGGATGAGGGGAAAACACACATCCTCGGCCATAGTGACCTACATTTAGCAGACATCGTGGAGCCTGTGCAAAGGATGACTTTCAGGGGCCCCTGCCTGCTGAGGATGAGGGAGAGAGAGGCTTAGCCACACCTGAGCAGTCCTGGTCCTGCTCTTGCCTATCTGACCTTGGGCTTTTTTTTTTTTTTTTTTTTTTTTTTTTGCGGTCCGCGGGCCTCTCACTGTTGCGGCCTCTCCCGTTGCGGAGCACAGGCTCCGGACGCGCAGGCTCAGCGGCCATGGCTTCACGGGCCCAGCCGCTCCGCGGCATGTGGGATCCTCCCGGACCGGGGCACGAACCCGTGTCCCCTGCATCGGCAGGCGGACTCTCAACAACTGCGCCACCAGGGAAGCCCTGACCTTGGGCTTGGAGGTCAGTCTGTGAAGTGGATGGTACGTGGTAGGGTCATGGAAACTGGATTAGATGCCCCTTCCTAGTGCGGTTTGTAGACAGACACATAAATTGTTCTGAAATGTCTGTTAGTATCTCTGTCCCTGTCGGAGGGGCCTCCGGTGATGTGACTGTATCTTATTTATCTGTCTCCGTACATGCATAGGACACACGGCAGTCAGTAAATGTTCCGTGAATGGCTGGTTTTTAGGTAGGAAGGCAGAGGAAACACACGTGGAAAGGCACCATGTTCTTGAATTTACACTCAGCACTCCAGAGTTTCCAAATGCCAGGAGCCCCGTGACAGGCCGTCTAAGAGGGCCTTTTGAATCAAGCTTCTTTGGTAGTTTATAATCGGCCTGAGGGTGCATGCCAGAATGTTTGAGAGCCCTCTGAAGTACAAATAGGGAAGACTTGGTAAAAAACATAAAAGGAAAAGGAGAGAGACAGCTGAGTCAAAATAAAAGATTCATGTGGTTTGGGCAGAATCTGAAATTATAGTCCTATGAGAATCATGGAACATCTCTTGATAAAGAATGCAAATTCAAGCAAGGGTTGCACGCCAGGGACTGGGCTAGGAGCTTTCCCTTGTGTTACTTCATTCTGTGTCAGTGCCCCTGGGAGGTGCTTTCCCCCTCCTCTGGGAAAAGTGCCACCAAGGAATGGAGCCCTTTGCCCCAGGACATCTGGCCAGTAGGCTATGGCAGAGACGGGTCTCAGGCCAGTTGGTGTCCCTCGCCGTGGGAGAAGTGGCCAGGGCCTTCATTCTGAGAAACTCGTCAGATCCTCTGGGAACGTTAGGTCTTTACTCCTCGGTGCTAGCACCCTCTGCTGGTCTGTCCCGGGCAGAGCTGCCCCGTTCCATCAGAAACGGGCTGACAGCCAGTGACCTCAATGAAAAGCCACAGAAGGAAGCAAAGGAACAAATGGGGCCACGAGCAGTTTCGAGGCTGTCCACCCCGGCAGTTTCGCCCATTATCGCCAAGCCCTAATGGGGTGGGTAGAGTTTGGCAACCAGATGGCTTCTGATGGTCCCACTTTTGAATCTCAGCCCTGCTGTTTATTAACTGGGTGACCTTGGGTGAGTCACTTCACCTCTCTGAGCCTTATTTCTGTTATCTGTAGAAAAGGGATGGTTTGGGGTCAGAGAGGTGAAGTAACTTGTCTACGTGGCTGTTATAGAATCCAGTCTTAGCAGGTGCTCAAAACATTTTCACTTCACTGTTCTTTCTGTCACCAAGCACTTCCTGAGAAGTTCCAGGCTCGGTGACACGAAAAGTCACATGAACAAAAGACATGTGGTTGTCTCTCTGCCCTCCCACTCTGCCTCATCTCTCCTTCTTACCGCCCAAGAAATTTCCCTACTTTTAAGGACTCCTGTGATTAGATTAGGCTCACCAGGGCAATCTCCCCATCTCCAATCACATCTGCAAAGTCCCCTTTGCCTTGAAAGGTAATGTATTTTTACAGGTTCCAGGGGTTAGAACATGGACACCTTTGGGGCAGGGCATTCAGCCTACCCAGCCTGCCCTCTGCCCCACAAAGATGCACGTCCATCCCAAATGCAAAATACATTCACCTGGTCCCAAGGTCCCCGAAGATCTCATCCCATTTACAGCACAACTCAGTCCCACATCTCAGCCAAATCTCATTATCTAAATTATCTGTGTCTGGTGGGGGGAGGGTCTGGACGTAATTCATCCTGAGAGCAGTTCCTTTCCATCTGTGAACGTGTGGATCCCAAGAAACAAGTTAATCTCCCAAAATACAATGGGTGGCAACCCAGAGGGGATGCAGTCTAGCTCTGTCCCTGATCCAAGGGGACCAGAGATGTGTTATGGGCCAGAAAAAGAAGAAGAAAGAAGAAACAATGAGGCTCTAGCACCTGAAAATAACAAAATACTAAGTAAGCTTCTCTTCCACCTGGGCAAGAAGGACGAGGAGAGGAGTTTCTCTGAAGGTCTGTTAGCACCTAATTCTGTGTCCACTGAGGAAGAAGCAGAACCAGAACTTCTCATCAAACAGGTAGTGCTTGTTTTAAAACGTCAGTCAGACTCAGGCCCTGCCCTGGGGTCTTCAGGGTACAACTGCGCTGCCTCTGGTTGCAGACTTTCCCAGAGAACCGCCCAGCCTGGGCCTCCTGCACGGCAGCCTCAGGGCTGATTACCAGCCCCACTGGGCTGCTTTTAGCCTCTTCTCTACCCGCATCTTTATTTATCTATTTAATTGAAGTATAGTTGATTTACAATGTCGTGTTAATTTCTGCAGTTATACATATATATTCTTTTTCATATTCTTTTCCGTTATGTTTATCACAGGATATTGAATATAGTTCCCTGTAGGACCTTGTTGTTTATCCATCCTATATATAATAGTTTGCACCTGCTAATCCCAAACTCCCAATCCATCCCTCCCCCACCCCGCCCTCCCCTTGGTAACCACAAGTTTGTCCTCTGTGTCTGTGAGTCTATTTCCATTTTGTGGATAAGTTCATTTGTGTCATATTTTAGATTCCACATATAAGTGATATCATATGGTATTTGTCTTTCTCTTTCTGACTTCATTTAGTATGATAATCTCTAGGTCCATCCATGTTGCTGCAAATGGAATTATTTCATTCTTTTTTTAAAAATTTTTATTTATTTTTGGCCGCGTTGGGTCTTTCTTGCTGCACACAGGCTTTCTCTAGTTGCGACGAGTGGGGCCTACTCTTTGTTGCAGTGCATGGGCTTCTCATTGCAGTGGCTTCTGTTGTTGCAGAGCATGGGCTCTAGGCGTGAGGGCTTCAGTAGTTGTGGCTCGTGGGCTCTAGAGCCAGGCTTAGTAGTGGTGGCGCACGGGCTTAGTTGCTCCGCAGCATGTGGGATCTTCCCGGACCAGGGCTCGAACCCATGTCCCCTGCATTGGCAGGCGGCTTCTTAACCACTGCGCCACCAGGGAAGTCCTTTCATTCCTTTTTATGGTTGAGTATTATTCCATTGTATATATATACACCACATCTTCTTTCTCCATTCATCTGTGTATGAATATTTAGGTTGCTTCCATGTCTTGGCTACTGTATTGTAAATAGTGCTGCTATGAATACTGGTCTGCCAACGTCTTTAATTTGAATCCGCATGGGTGGGGCTCAGGAAAATATAAGCATTAGAAAGCTCTCCAGGCAAGTCTTATAATCAACCAGGTGTAGCAGCTGCAGATCTACAGCTTCTTAGCTTGGAGGCACCTGGCGGAAGTCAGAGCTGCCCCCGCACTCGTTGACTGCTGAGCGCTTTGCCTCCTCGGTTGGGGATCCTGCGTCCAGGGGAAATGGGCCTTGGCCAGAGGAAGGACAAATGAAGAACTCAGGAGCCCATAGGACCAGGACCAAGGGGGCCACTCACCCCCCAGCTTCCCTGAAGAGGAGGAGAAACAGAGGATGGAAAAAGCCAACAGGGAGGAACTGGGCCGGACCACCTACAAGCACTCTTGGACGTCCTGAGGCATCCTCGGTGCTGCGCTGCTGCTAATGATGTCGTAAGGTAGTGATATTCCGTTTCCTTTTTTTAAAAAGTGAGCGCATTTACAGGAAAATGTTAAGTGAACGGTAGTGGGGGGCGGTACGTGAACAACCCATGTTTGGACAGCCCGTGTGCTTTGACTTGATGCTGTCCACTATGGTAGCCACTGGCCTCAGGTAGCTACTGAGCACTTGACATGTGGCGGGTACCACTGATAGGGTTGCCAAATTTAGTAAATAAAAATACAGGATGGGCTTCCCTGGTGGCGCAGTGGTTGAGAGTCTGCCTGCCGATGCAGGGGACACGGGTTCGTGCCCCGGGCTGGGAAGATCCCACATGCCGCGGAGCGGCTGGGCCCGTGAGCCATGGCCGCTGAGCCTGCGCGTCCGGAGCCTGTGCTCCGCAACGGGAGAGGCCACAGCAGTGAGAGGCCCGCGTACCGCAAAAAAAACCCAAAAAACAGGATGCCTCCCACTCCTTAAGCACGGGCGGTGTGTGGTAACTCCATTCCAGAGAGGACACCGTCGGGGTGGGGGGAGGAGGATAAGAGTAAACCCAGTGGAGGAAACCTGACAAACACACCTCAACCAGGTGATCAAGGTCAACATCAGCTGTGGTAAGTCATGTTGAAAGCATGTGCCCTTTGGGAATTCCCTGGTGCTCCAGTGGCTAGGACTCTATGCTTCCACTGCAAGAGGCATGGGTTCAATCCCTGGTGGAGGAACTAAGATCCCGCATGCTGTGCTGCGTGGCCAAAAAAAAAAGGAAAGAAAGAAGGCATGTGCCCTTGGTCTGATGTGATGAGAACAGCACTTAACCTCTGTGATCTTCCTCCCCCAAACCCATAACCCCTGGTCTCCTCATGAGAAAACCATCAGACAAATCCCAGTTGAGGGACATTCTACTAAACATTCTGCAGAACTGTCAAGGTCATCAAAATAAGGAAAGCTTGAGAAATTGTCATGGCCTGGGCAAGCTGGCGTGATGACTCAAAGTAACATGGGATCATGGAACAGAAAAAGGACACTAGGAAAAAACTAAGATCTGAATAGAGTATGCACTTTCATTAATAATAACATAGTAACATTGGTCCATTAATTGCAACAAATGTACCATATGAATGTAAGACAGTAGTAATGGGTACTGGGTGTGAGGTATTTGGGAACTCTGCTGTTGTCATGATTTTTCTGTAGATCTAAAACTGTTCTGAAAAATGAATTAGTAAAAAAAAATAAGGCTGGCCAATTAAATTTGAATTTGAGAAACGAAAACTTCTTTTAGTATAAGTATGTCCCATGCAATATTTGGGACTTGGTTATACTAAAAAATGATCTATTTACCTAAAATTCAAATTTAACTGGGAGCCCTGTATTTTATCTGGCAAGCCAACTCACCAAACTGAATTTTTTTTTTTTTTTTTTTTGCGGTACGCGGGCCTCTCACTGCTGTGGCCTCTCCTGTTGCGGAGCACAGGCTCCGGACACACAGGCTCAGCGGCCATGGCTCACGGGCCCAGCCGCTCCGCGGCACGTGGGATCTTCCCGAACCGGGGCACGAACTCGTGTCCCCCGCATCGGCAGGCAGACTCTCAACCGCTGCGCCACCAGGGAAGCCCCTGAATTTTTAATTCTAGTTAATTTTCATGAATTTGAATTTAAACAGCCATTTGTGGCTAATGGCTACAGGTAGTCTTGGGTGGCACAGGTGTAGAGCTGTCTGGCTCACCCTGAGGTCAGCAGTTAAAGCAGGTGAGGCCCTGAGAGGCTCAAGACTTGCTCAGAATTTTCTAATTCCAAGGGCAGTCCTCTTCTCACTGCACTTACCTGGTTCCTGCAGAAAAGAATGGTGCTCTAAGGGCCTGTGGGAGCCCGAAGGGGCAGCGTGAGGCCTCGGGGGCCTGGAGAGGCATTGAGCGTGCAGTCTTTGGAAGGTGTGACAGCCGGGACTGGTGCTCCAGACCATTGGTCAGGGACTGTAGTGCCTCCTAACAAATCGGCCCAAACTCAGCAGCTTCTCTGATGCGGCACTGTTGCATTTGCAGGACTGAGGTCCCCTTCCCTTGCTGGCTGTAAGTTGGGGACTGCTCTTAGCTCCTGGGCCATCCTCATTCCTTGCCATGTATCCCTCCCCATCTTCAAGCCCCAAACAGTGTCAAATTCTTCTCGTGCTTCCAATCTGATTTCATTTGTCCTCTCAGCCCCAGTTTAAGGGGCTCATATGATAAGGTCAGGCCCATCTGTCTCAAGGTCAGCTGATTTGGGACTTTCATTACATCTCTAAATTCCCTTCACAGCCACACCTAGATTAGTGTTGGATTGAATGACTGGGGAGAAGATGTGTACACACCAAGGGTGGGACTCTAGGGAGGGGGCATCTTAGAATTCTGTCCATCACAAGGACCCACTGGGTGCAGCAGCATAAGGGGTCAAGCAGGTTCTAGAGACAGACAACATGGTTTCAGCGCCCAGCTCCACCACCACTCAAAGTGTGTGTGGCCTGGGACACACAGCCTCTTCGAGCCTGTTTCCTCATCTGCAAAAGGGGAATCAGAATGACCTTGTTAGCTCACCAGGCGGCCTGTATCTGGCACTGATGCTCTGGCATTCCTGCTGTTCTCTTTCTGCTGCCAGAGCCGCCCTATCCATTGTCAGACCTACTTCGTAGACGTGAGAATGGCGTTTCCCCTGCTTTCCCCACATTCCCTGCCTTTCTTACACGGCTCTTTAAGGAGAATGAGCTCATGGCTTGGGACCTTGGTCTCCCCTTCTTGGCAGGCTGGACCGGACTTGACAGGGGGTAGAAATGTCAGCAGGGAAAATCTTTTTAAAAACGTATGCGCATAGTAAAATGTATATCCAAATCCAAAATAAAGGTAATTGCACGCATTGGACTGTGTTAATAGCCCGAGGTGGGGAACATTTGGTAGGTAGAGGTTAATTTCCATCTCCTCCCTCGTTGCACGGCTCACGGAAGATGGGACTTTTGGTGTTGGGATTCTGGTGTAGGCATTTTGCCATGGTTTATTCCATGTTTAGTCCATGGTTATGGGCCTTTAGTACCAAGTCTGCCTGAAAACCTTGTGAACTTATTAATGCAGAAAGAAAGAATGAGGAATCGTGGATAATGCATAAGCGAGTGGCCAGTTTTTGCAAAAGTTCCAATATGGGTGGTTTATAACTAATTGGAAAAACATGCCTCTTCTCGGTTGCCTTAATCCTTTTTGCAGTGCTCAGGCCTTAAGTGTTCCCAGAAGGTTTAAGGGGGCCTAATAGGCTCCCAGGGTGGTCATTACGGTGAAAAAGGGGGCAAAGAGCTCATGCCTGCGTCTGAGAGTCCTGCAGCTGTTGCCAGCTCGGTCTAGGGGAGCAAAGACCTGGTGGGTCACCAGCCTTCCTGGCGAGGGCCAAGGGGTAGGTGTCAGGCATAGTAGAGAGTAGGGGTTGATTCTGGCTTTAAAGTTAGCCTTTGGAACTGAGAAATCTGGAGGCAGAATTTGGGACCCAGACAGGAAAAGGAAACTGCCGACAGTCCTCTCTGAGCTGAGAAACCCCTGAGCCTTTGATCGTAAGCACAGTGCTTGCGTCCTTCCATTCTTTTACGAAGTTCTTTTCAGAGATGCAGAAGTTGATGGTCCCACGGTCACTTCCTTGCTGGATTTCTCTGTAAGAGAATGTTCCCAGGGACAGATGGTCTGGCTGGGCCCTGCCCCACCAGTGTCCTTAAGAGGGAAGCCTCTGTCAGCAGAGTGAAACTCAGCCCTGGCTAACACCACCGCTCCTCTGGTCCAGGTGGTGTAGAAACAAATGGCCCACCTCAGGCCCCCAGGTCAGAGAGACTCAGCATGTCCCTGTCCCGGCTTTGCTGGCCTCTCTCAGTGCCTGGGCTTCATCTCTTCACAGCCACTATGGCGTTGCTTATAAGATGGGAGAATGGGGCTTCCCTGGTGGCGCAGTGGTTGAGAGTCCGCCTGCCGATGCAGGGGACACGGGCTCGTGCCCCGGTCCGGAAAGATCCCACATGACGCGGAGCAGCTAGGCCCATGAGCCATGGCCGCTGAGCCTGCGCGTCCGGAGCCTGTGCTCCGCAACGGGAGAGGCCACAACAGTGAGAGGCCCGCGTACCGCAAAAAAAAAAAAAAAAAAAGATGGGAGAATGACACCCTCCCCTCCCCAGGGTGGTTTCAGGATGAAATGCAGCACATGCAGCTCCCTCCCCCATCCCTCCACCCCACCCCCACCTAGCGTGTCTCTAGGAGGGGGCCGTGGGCCAAAAGGTGACTCTGCTATTAGAGTTACAAGGGTTTGTGGTTTCCTCTCTGTCTTCACTTCCTTCCAGAAGAGGCTTCTCGGGAAAGGAAGGGCCTTTCAGATCCCGGCACGCAGCTGGGAATGGCTTGGAGCCCAGGGTGACTAGGCTGGGTTGTGGGTTTGATCCACCAGGGCCACTGAGGCACAGCTGGCCAACCGCTGGGTGCTACCAGCCATCCTGCAAACATCGCCTTTGTACACCCCTGAGAGGTGCTCCAACACAGATGAAGAGGATGGTCAGGTCTTGTGCTCAGGACATGCCACTTAGAGTAACACCATAAGGACAGACTTGGTCCTGTGCCTCCCAGGAATTTTTAGCATAGAACGCGTACAACAGGTCCTAGTCCTTTGGCACTGGCCCCTCTTGTTACTATTAATGCCACAGCTATGTGAAACAGACCTGCTCTTGCAGCGGTGAGCTGCCAATCTGAAAATAGTCTCGGGGTCGGTTACCAAGCTGTTTAAGGCTCCATTAGGAAGTGGCTCCGAGACAGTGATTCTAGAGCCAGGGATGGGTCTCCCTGTTGGGAGGGGTCCCATGGCTGGCCAGCCCCTTGTTTTATGGACACTCTGACCTGTTCCAGTCACCTGAGGACCTGCGTTAAACAGCTCTGAAGCAGGACCTGCCACCAGATTTGGTGGGCCCAGTATAAAATGAAAATGCAGGGCCCCTCATTCAAAAATTAAGATTCAAGGGACTTCCCTGGCGGTCCAGTGGTTAAGACTCCACACTTCCACTGCAGAGGGCATGGGTTCAATCCCTGGTTGGGGAACTAGGATCCTGCATGCCACGCGGTGCAGCCAAAAAAAAAAAAAAAAAAAATTAAGCATCAAGATGGTGACACAGAGCATGCAGGAAAGTGTGCGCGTCCTTCTGAGCGCAGGGCCCTGGTTGTACACTTTGCTCACCTGTGAAGCCAGCCCTGGTCTGGAGAGAGAGCACAAGGCAGGCAGCTGGTCCACAGTACTCGGGTGACCACCCTACCCTTTGGGTGAGTGGACATGTCTCTTTTCTAGACTGTTGGTTGGGGAAGGCTGGTGAGATGAGCAGAGCTGAGAGTTGGGCTGAGTGTGACATGCAGTGACAAAGGGGGGGCAGGGTTCCAGGCAGCGTCTTTTCTCTAGAACAGAAGGTCCCTGAGCGTGGACACCTGGTCTGATCATCTTTCCCAGGGTTCAAAGTAAAACCAGACAATGATGTGTTACAAATGTCACTCCCCAAGTCAACATTTTCCAAAACCACTTTTTTTTTTCCTAATTTGTCCTGTGATTTTGGATTATGCATCTTTTTTTTTTTTTTTTTACTGCTACTGGAGAAAACAGACCAAATTGATGAACTTCAAAAGCAAATCCATTACTGCCAGACCTTACTAACCATGGGCATGGAAGGCTAAACTAAAACATGGTAAAAGCACTTACTCCTTGTTTCCTTGGCCTTTGGCCCTCAGCCCTGGGCATTCCTGCTAATGCTTTGCCCATGGCCAACCTTTGTGAAAACCTCAACTTTTCTGTCTTAAGTGAGATTTCAAAATAAACTTAGATTGGCTGGAAAAGGACAGTTCACCTGGAGAGCAATTTGTATCTGAAGAGACTGGGTCAGAGGTTGCTAAGGAAACCATTGTTTGCAAAGTTTGGCATATATAAATTATTGGCGAAAAAGGAAAAACGAGTGCCACTTTATTCTTTCTTGCAGATGGTAAACAGGAAGGGAAGGCTGTTACTGAGTAAAGTGAGTCATGGAGTATGGGAGGCTCAGATCTAAGTGGGGCTGCGGGACTCCCCTCTCTTTACTTGGGACCCATTTCTATTTTACCCGCTGGGCTCCAAATTCAAAGGCAAACAAAGGCCTTTTATCTGATTGGGTGGGAGCACACAATAGATTCTCTGGGTGGGTGGATGGGGGGATGAAAGAAGTCTGCAGAGACTGAAAGAGATTTCTTTTTCTTTTCCTTCCTTCCTTTCTTATTTTTTTTTGAAAATCCCTTGTTTTATTATGAAACCAAAATACCATTTGCAGCACTTTCCTTCTCCTACTAGTCTTTCTTAAAGAATCGAGGTATAATTCACATAATATACAATTCACCCCTTTAAAGTGTACAGTTCAGTGTTTTTAGTGTATTCATAAGGTTGTGCGACCCTCACCACTAATTCCAGAACATTTCCATCACCCCTGAAGGAAACTCTATACCCATCATCTCCCCACAGTCCTCCCATCCCCCTCATGCCCTGAAAACCATGAATCTACTTTCTGTCCCTTTGGGTTTATCTGTTCTGGACATATCCTGTACACGGAATCATATAACGTGGCATTTTGTGTCTGGCTTCTGTTGACCTAAAACAATAAAACAGCCAATTATTTTACCAGTAAAATAGGTTTAGTAGGGAACAGCAAAGAATTGCAATTCAGGACATGCAATCCATGGCGAACCACAGGCAAGTATAGAGAACAAAACAGAGGCAGGTTCTTGTATAGAGGAGAAAGGAGAGTTGGGAGGGGCTGTTATAAACAAAGAGTCCATTGGAGGAAACTGGGAGTTTGAAGTGTAGTGGCTTTTCACTCGCTGAATTGTGACAGTCTCTCATTGGCTGGGCAGTTGCTGGGTGAGGAGAAAATCTTCCTTCTGCTGGGGTAGTAAAGTAGTACTGTGGAGATGCAAGGTACATCCCCTCCTATTGGGGTCTGGGATTGACATCCAGTAGTGGGGCATGAGAACTCCCCCTTCAGGCCTCCTGACTCCATTTTAAATGAGGTTTCTGGTTTAATTTTCACACTTCTTTCACTTAGCATAATGTTTTCATGGCCCATCAATGTGATAGCATGTCAGTGCTTCATTCCTTTTTATGATTGAATTATATTCCATTGCATGGAGAGACCATATTTTGTTTATCTATTCATCAGTCAATGGGCAGTTGGTTGTTTCTAGTTTTTGGAAAAAGGGACTCCTAACACCTAATGAAACAGGAATCTCAGAGCTGTGCCTGGCTCCTAGGAAACAGAAACATTTACTTGGAAGTTAGGGAACAGATAGTGTAGTATTTGGTATTCCTCATTAAAAAAGCCCATTTCTCAGTTTTTAACCATTCCATCCAAAAGTACTGAAGGGTAACAGAATATGCCACCCCAAAATACGTTTCTTTGACATAGGATTATTTTGAGCTGATTATTTTGAGAAATAGCAGATACATGAGAAACCTTCAAAACAGAGCAGAAGTTACCCTTTTGTAGGGAAATTTACATTTTTAAAGGAAATCTCTATTTGTAAGGGTGCCTCCCTCTCTTACCCTTGTTAACTATGCTTTTCCTGGTAACCTCCCCACAACTGACTTCTCCACATCTTTCGTCTTTAGCTGAGGATAGCATTTAAGCTGGTGGCTTCGGTCACCTGGGGTGTTAACTCATTTTTCCCCCCAAGTATCTCCCATGTTTACATGAGGTAGACGTATTAATAAACTTCTATTCATTTTTCTGTTGTTAATCTGTCTTTTATTACAAAAGTCTCAGCTAAGAACTAGGAAGGATAGAGGGAAAATTATGTTTTCTCCCCTTCAGTTTCTGGTGACCCAGATGAGACCCACTGGGATGCCCTACTTACTCTGGAGCCTGAAGATGGGATTCTGAGTAAACTGGCAGAAGCCAGTGGAGGATAAAAATTCTTACCAAAGTGAGCTCTTCCAGATCTCTCTGTAGTGCCCAGTCGAGAGAGGAGGGTAAAATTTCTTATCCTTTCCTTCCCAGTTCAGATTAGCAGGAGTAAAACACTTGTAAAAATCAGTTCTTTGGATTGTTTCTCATCCTGTTCTGCAGATTTGGGCTTCCACATAGGATCATTTCTCTTAGGTGTGAACGACTTCTTTGTGTGTGTGTGTGTGTGTGGTACGCGGGCCTCTCACTGTTGTGGCCTCTCCCGTTGCAGAGCACAGGCTCCGGACGCACAGACTCAGCGGCCATGGCTCACGGGCCCAGCCGCTCCGCGGCATGTGGGATCTTCCCGGACCCGAACCCGTGTCCCCCTCATCGGCAGGCGGACTCTCAACCACTGCGCCACCAGGGAAGCCCTTTAACATACTTTAAAGTCCTTGTCTGCTAATTCCAACATCTGAGTCACGCATGGATCTGCTTTTATGAACAGTGTGTTCCTGTTTCACACAGCTAGTAATTTGGATTGTATGCTGAGCATTGTGGATAACATGTAAAAATTCCAGATATGTTATCTTCCTCTAAAAAATGTTGAGTTTTGTTCCTGCAGAGAGTTAAATTAGTGACTGATCACCTTTGAACATATCAAGGCTTGGTTTTCAACTTTGTTAGAATGGGTTTTCCACTACACCTCATAGAGTCTCATTGTATACAAGCATGGGTTAGAATTTGGCCAACGATCTGAGGATCCCCTGTGCAGATTTCTGTGCCTCCTTCTGTGCGGCTCCTTCCCGCTCTGTGCCTTGTCCTGGAAGTCTCAGATTCCCTAGCATCCTTGAACTCTGATCTCTATTTCCTCCAGTTAACAAGACTGCTGCTTTCTATTTCAACTGTACATCCTCACTCAGCAGTTTGGAAAGTGCTCCTTTCCAAAGAAAGCCTTGGTGAGATTTTATCTCATGTACTTCCCTTCTCTCAAGGATTGCAGTTCTGTGCTGCACTGCCCAATTCCTGCAAACAACTGGTATATATATACTGTTTACTTTTAGAGTTGTTTATGATGAGGGAGGGATAATCCTTTGGGGCTGGCCATGCAAACTTCTACAACTTTTTATTTTATTTATATATATATATATATATATATATATATGATTTCTGGGTTTTGAGTCATGCTTAGAAAGGACTTCCCTAACAAGAGATGGTTTAAAAAGTTTCTTCTAGTACTTTTACTGTTTAATTTTTTATGTTTAAATCATCTACTCATTCAGAATTTATTTTGGTGGAAGGAATAAGGTAGAGGGACCTAACAAGTTTTACCCCAGACGCTACCCAGTTGTTCTAGTACCAGTAACTAGAGAGTGCCCCCTCTCCACTGATTTGAAATAAAGTCTTATTTATATACTAAATTTTTGAATGTATTATGTGTATTTGACTTTTTCTTCTGTGCCATTGATTTGTTATACATATGTATACATATACATGCATGGATACTTGTTGGTATGAAATTGTTTTAATTACTGTAGTATAATCTGATTTAGTATCTAGTAGGGTTAGTTTTACTTCATTATTCTTCTTTTCAGAAATTATCTGGTTGTTTAAAATTTCATAAACTTTATTTTTTTATAAATTTATTTATTTTTGGCTGCGTTGGGTCTTCGTTGTTGCGCACGGGCTTTCTCTAGTTGTGGAGAGTGGGGGCTACTCTTTGTTGTGGTGCGTGGGCTTCTCATTGCTGTGACTTCTCTCGTTGCGGAGCACAGGCTCTAGGTTCGCGGGCTTCAGTAGCTGCAGCACGAAGGCTCAGTAGTTGTGGCTCATGGGCTCTAGAGCACAGGCTCAGTAGCTGTGGTGCACGGGTTTAGTTGCTCCGCAGCATGTGGGATCTTCCCGGACCAGGGCTCGTACCCGTGTCCCCTGCATTGGCAGGTGGATTCTCAACCACTGTGCCACCAGGGAAGCCCAAAAGTTTCATAAACTTTAGAATCAGCTTGTCTAGTTTAAAAAATATGCATGAACATATACACATACATGCATGTATATCCCTGTGGGGTATTTTTATTGAGATCATGTTATTTGTATGTTAAATTTATGAAGTTAATTTTTTTCTTAATTCTTTTTTTTTTTTTTTTTTTTTTGCGGTACAAGGGCCTCTCACTGTTGTGGCCTCTCCCGTTGCGGGGCACAGGCTCCGGACGCGCAGGCTCAGCGGCCATGGCGCGCAGGCCCAGCCGCTCCGTGGCATGTGGGATCTTCCCAGACCGGGGCACGAACCCGTGTCCCCTGCATCGGTAGGCGGACTCTCAACCACTGCGCCACCAGGGAAGCCCCGAGAAGTTACCTTTTTAATGGCTTTATTTTTATACTATAAAAATCACTCATTTTAAGTGTACGTTTCAATGATGTTTAGTGAATTTAGAGTTGTGCTGCCATCTTTACATATTTTAGAACATTTCCATCACCCAAGAAAATTCCCTGTGCCCATTTGCAGCCACTTTCTCTATCCACATCCTTAGGCAACAACAACCTGTTTTCTCTTTCTGTCTAATTTCCTTTTCTGGACATTTCATATAAATGGAATCATACAACATGTGGTCTTTGCATCTGTCTTTCACTTAGCACCATGTTTTTAAGATTCATCTCTGTTCCTTTTTATTGCTGAGTGGCATCCTGTAGTGTGGACATGCTGCCTTTTGTTTATTCATTTAACAGCTGATGGGCGTTTGTGCACAAGTCTTTGTGTGAGTGTACATTTTCATTTCTCTCGAGTAGATACCTGGGAGTGGAATCATTGAGCCATATGGTAAATTTATGTTTAACTTTTAAGAAATTGCTAGTTTCCCAGGGTGGCCACACCATCTTACATTCCCACAAGCATGCGTGAGAGCTCCAGTCCCACACACTCCCTAACGCTTGGTATTGATAGTTATATCTTTGTAGTGTTGAACCTTTCTAGATCAGAACATACGCAGTATGGCTTTCTTTGCATTTGTAGTGTTTTACATCCCTCGCAGCTTTTAATAGATTTCTTCACATAGATCGTACACATCTTTGTGCATTTATTTCTGGGAGGTTTACTGAGGAGGGGTGCTGTTGTAAGCGGGATATATTCTTCTGTTAACTTTTCCAGCTGCTTGCCGTTTGTACATAGGAAAGCTAGTTGTTTTGGTCGGTTACTTCTCTAGCTGACCCCTTAGAGAAATCTCTCACTGCCTGCCACATTTTTGGTTGCTTCTCTTGGAGTTTCCAGAGTAAACATAATTATTTCACCTCTTTCTTTCTCCTTAAATTGCTTATTTTTTCTCTTGCCTACTTTCATCAGTTAGAAACTTCCAAACAAAGTAGTGGTGCAGGGCATTCTTTTGTTCCAGAGTCTCATGGGAACTTGTTGCTTCCAGCCATCACAAATGATGCTGAATTTCGGCTGGATGTGTGTGCGTTCGTTTGTGTGTGTAATTTTATCATGTTAATGAAGTATCCCTTTTCTGATTCTGTGAAAGATTTTCTAACAAATGGGTAAATATTGTCAAATGCCATTTAACATCTGTTACAATCATGATTTTTCTTCTCTAATATATTAATATAAAGTGAATTAAAAGATGTCCTAATATCAAACCGTCCTTGTCGTACTGTACAAGTCTCACTCGGTTCTGGTGATTTTTCCCTTTTGATGTTCCTGTGGATTTTATTTGCTAATGTTTTATTTTGGACCTTTGCACTGATTTTTACATAAATGAAATTGGCCTGTGGTTTTCCTTTGTTGTGCTATAGTTGTTGGCTTTTGGCATCAGTGTTCTACAGGTTCCTGATCAAGAATTTGGAAGTGTTTCTTCTTCTTCTAGGCCCTGGAGCAGTTTAAATAGCATTGGAGTTAGCATTTAAACTGGCTGACTTCACCTGGGAAACCATCCCTGCCTGAGATCAGGCTCTGTTCCTCACCGCCACCACCACGGGGGCTTGGGAGATGGTTGAAGTTTCTTGTAGTCTAGTTAGATACTTTCTGTTTTGGTATTTGTGGGTACTTTTTTTCCCCCTAGAAAATATCCATTTCCTCTAAGTTTTCAAATTTTTTTTGCATAGACAGTCAGCCTTGGTTGTCCCCTTCTCATCTTGATTAGCTCAACACCCCCCACCCCCAATAAAACAACTTTTGGATTGACTTAAGGTCAGCATTTTTCTGTTCATTTATTAATTTGTGAAAACTTTTACATTCAGGAAATGGACACATGCTTCCAAGGAGAAATACACTAAGACACACATCACATCCCAGACCCCCTGGGGCAGCAGGAACTCACTGGAAAGCATCTTTGTTAGACAGTCAAGCGTCTTGCTCCTCTCTGGGCAGCTCAATTCCAAGTATACTGGCCAGAGTGCTTCAGCGTGACCTCATTTCCACCCACTCTTTCCCTGTCTTTAAAAAGAATTGAAAAGCGAGGTTAGGTAATAAAAGCTGACTAAGTTTTTCATAAGATGTGGGTTGACTGGGTCACTTTCCTCCTCACTTGACAAGGGTCAACATGAACTGTTTTTCCTCTTCCACTTCTGTTGTAAAACTCAGGCTCACATTTAAACAATAGCCACCCTTTAATTTGGTCGTAACCCCAACACATGGCAAGAGTGAGACTGATGGTGGTGAAGGGGAGCAGAACATGGCACCCCAAAATATGCTACTTCGGTGTAAATTAGGTTATTTTGAGCTAAAGGCAGTTGAGAAGAAGCAGATATAAGAAAAGCTCTGCCCTCCCCTTATTCGCCTGAAAGCAGGACGTAATATGTGAATGTGTCTCCCCTCCTCTCTCTACCAGAGGGACAGAGGTTAATTACTGGAGACAACACTAGGCCCTTGTCTGCACAGAGTAATCTACATAACAAATCCTGCCAAAAACTAGCCTTTCTCTACCCCTAGCTCCCCATATATTTACCCTCCCACCACAATTTACTGCCCGTAGACGCTCCAAGTCCTTTTCCTTTATCTGGTCACTTTTCTAAAAATGTATTGTTCTTTTGTTACGATGCTACATAAGCCCAAGTGCTAACCACTCCTTTGAGCTACTCATCTCTGAGTGCTCCCATGTGCATGCCTGATGCAGGTGCTAGCAAACTTCTGTTTCTGTCTGTCTTTGCTCAGTCTCACTTACAGGGCCCCAGCCAATGAACCTAAGATGGGAAGAGAGAAAAGCAATTTTTCCCTTCCTTACACAAGTTTCTGCCAGCAAATGGCTTGCATGTTATTTTCCCTGAAACTAGAACTCCACCTTCAAGTAGGAAAGGGTATTTGCTTCCTCACCAAGCTGCCGCTACCTCCTTCCTCCTCCTCCTCACTCACTGCTGTGTCTACCTTCGCACACCCTCTAGGCTTCTGTCCCTATAAACAAGCACTGGTCGTTGCTCCCCAGCCCCTCAATTTCAGAAAAAAAATCCTTTGAGCCTCTTCCTTCCTTTCTTTTTTCTGTTAAAAAAAATTGTAGTAAAATACATATAACATTTACCATTTTAAACATTTTTAAGTGGATAATTCAGTGGCATTAAATACATTGACGGTGTTGTGCAACCATCGCCGCCATCCATCTCCAGAACATTTTGGTCTTCCCCAGCTGACACTCTATACTCCTTAAACCCTAAGTACCCTTCGCTCTCTCTCCTGCCCTGGCAACCCTCACCTACCTTCTGTCTCTAAGGGTTTAACTACTCTAGGAACCTCAGATAAGTGGAATTCTATGACGTTTGTCCTTTTATGTCTGGCTTACTTCACTTAGCATAATGTCCTCAAAGTTCATCCATGTTGTAAGATGCATCAGAATTTTCTTCCTTTTTAAGGCTGAATAGTATTCCATTGCATGGAGAGACCACTTTCTTATTTTTAAAATTTTTATTTTATATTGGAGTATAGTTGATGTACAATGCTGTGTTAGTTTCAGGTGTACAGCAACGTGATTTAGTTATACATATATCCATTCTTTTTCAGATTCTTTTCCCATATAGATTATTACAGAGTATTGGGTAGAGTTCCCTATGCTATACAATAGGTCCTTTTTGATTATCTATTTTATATATACTAGTACGTATATGTTAATCCCAACCTTCTAATTTATCCCTCTGCCCCACCTTTCCCCTTTGGTAACCAAAAGTTGTCTTTTTGGGTTTTTTTCCCCTAAGTCTGTGAGTCTGTTTCTGTTTTGTAAATAAGTTCATTTGTATCATTTTTTAGATTCTGCATATAAGTGTTATCATATGATATTTGTCTTTCTCTGCCTGACTTACTTCACTTAGTGTGATAATCTCTAGGTCCATCCATGTTGCTGCAAATGGCATTATTTCGTTCTTTTTATAGCTCAATAATATTCCATTGTGTGTGTGTGTGCGTGTGTGTGTGTGTGTGTATACCACATCTTCTTTATCCATTCATCTGTCGATGGACATTTAGGTTGCTTCCATGTCTTGGCTATGTAAATAGTGCTGCAATGAACATTGGGGTGCATGTATCTTGGTTTTCTCCAGATATATGCCCAGGAGTAGGATTGCTGGATCATATGGCAACTCTATTTTTAGTTTTTTGAGGCACCTCCATACAGTTCTCCATAGTGGCTGTACCAATTCACATTCCTACCAACAGTGTAGGAGGGTTCCCTTTTCTCCAAACCCTCTCCAGCATTTATTGTTGGTAGACTTTTTGATGATGGCCATTCTGACCAGTGTGAGGTGGTACTTCATTGTAGTTTTGATTTGCATTTCTCTAATAATTAGCATTGTTGAGCACCTTTTCATGTGCTTTTAGGCCATCTGTATGTCTCTTTGGAGAAATGTCCATTTGGATCTTCTGCCCATTTTTTGATTGGGTTGTTTGGTTTTTTTTTATATTGAGCTGCACAAGACGTTTGTATATTTTGGAGATTAATTCCTTGTTGGTCGCTTCGTCTGCAAATATCTTCTCCCATTCTGTGGGTTGTCTTTTCGTTTTGTTTATGGTTTCCTTTGCTATGCAAAAGCTTTGAAGTTTAATTAGGTCCCATTTGTTTATTTTTGCTTTTATTTTCATTACTCTAGGAGGTGGATCCCAAAAGATATCGCTATGATTTATGTCAGAGTGTTCTGCCTATGTTTTCCTCTAAGAGTTTTATAGTATCCGATCTTACATGTAGGTCTTTAATCCATTTTGAGTTTATTTTTATGTATGGTGTTATAGAGTGTTCTAATTTCATTCTTTTACATGTAGCTGTCCAGTTTTCCCAGCACCACTTATTGAAGAGACTGTCTTTTCTCCACTGTATATTCTTGCCTCCTTTGTCATAGATAAATTGACCATAGGTGCGTGGGTCTATTTCTGGGCTTTCTATCCTGTTCCATTGATCTATATTTCTGTTTTTGTACCAGTACCATACTGTTTTGATTACTGTAGCTTTGTAGTATAGTCTGAAGTCAGGGAGCCTTATTCCTCTAGTTCCATTTTTATTTCTCAAGATTGCCTTTGCTATTCTGGGTCTTTTGTGTTTCCATACAAATTTTTAAGATTTTTTTGTTCTAGATCTGTTAAAAAAAAATGCCATTGGTAATTTGATAGGGGTCGCATCAAATCTGTAGATTACCTTGGGTAGTATAGTCATTTTGACAATATTCATTCTTCCAATCCAAGAACATGGTGTATCTTTCCATCTGTTTGTGTCATCTTCAATTTCTTCGTCAGTGTCTTATAATTTTCTGAGTATTGCCTCCTTAGGTAGGTTTATTCCTAGGTTTGTTTTTTTTTTATGCAATGGTAAATGGGATTGTTTCCTTAATTTCTCTTTCTGATCTTTTGTTGTTAGTGTATAGAAATGCAATAGATATCTGTGTATTAATTTTGTATCCTGCAACTTTACCGAGTTCATTGATGAGCTCTAGTAGTTTTCTGGTAGCTTCTTTAGGATTTTCTATGTATAGTATCATGTCCTCTGCAAACAGTGACAGTTTTATTTCTTTTCCAATTCCGATTCCTTTTATTTCTTTTTCTTTTCTGATTGCTGTGGCTAGGACTTGCAAAACTATGTTGAATAAAAGTGGTGAGAGTGGCCGTCCTTGTCTTGTTCCTCATCTTAGACAAAATGCTTTCAGCTTTTCACTGTTGAATATGATGTTAGCTGTGGGTTTGTCATATAAGGCCTTTATTATGTTGAGGTATGTTCCCTCTATGCCCACTTTCTGGAGAGTTTTTATTATAAATGAGTATTGAATGTTGTCAAAAGCTTTTTCTGCATCTATTGAGATGATTATATGGTTTTCACTTCTAAATTTGTTAAGTGGTGTATCACACTGACTGACTTGTGGATATTGAAAAATCCTTGTATCCCTGGGATAAATCCCACTTGATTATGGTGTATGATCCTTTCAATGTATTGTTGGATTTGATTTGCTAGTAGTTTGCTGAGGATTTTTGCGACTATGTTCATCAGTGATATTGGCCTGTAATTTCTTTTTTTGTGGTGGTATCCTTGTCTGGTTTTGGTATCAGGGTGGCTTCACAGAATGAGTTTGGGAGTGTTACTTCCTCTGCAATTTTTTGAAATAGTTTTAGAAGGATAAATGTTAACTCTTCTCTAAATGTTTGATAGAGTTCACCTGTGAAGCTATCTGGTCCTGGACTTTTTGTTCGTTGAGAGTTTTAAAATTACAGTTTCAATTTCAGTGCTTCTGATTGGTCTGTTCATATTTTCTATTTCTTCATTGTTCAGTTTTGGGAGATTGTACCTTTCTAAGAATTTGTCCATTTATTCTACATTGTCCATTTTATTGGCATATAGTTGCTCATGATCCTTTGTATTTCTGTGACGTCCATTGTTAACTTCTTTTTCATTTCCAATTTTATTGATTTGAGCCCTCTTCCTTTGTTCTTGATGAGCCTGGCTAAAGGTTTATCAATTTTGTTTATCTTTTCAAAGAACCAGCTTTTAGTTTCATTGATCTTTTCTATTGCTTTCTTTGTCTCTATTTCCTTTATTTCTACTCTGAACTTTATGATTTCTTTCATTCTGATAACTTTTGGGTTTTGTTCTTTCTCTAGTTGCTTTGGGTTTAAGTTTAGGTTGTTTGGGATTTTTCTTGTTTCCTGAGGTAAGACTGTAGTGCTATAAACTTCCCTCTTAGAACTGATTTTCCTGTGTCCCATAGGTTTTGGATCATTGTGTTTTCATTTTCATTTGTCTCTAAGTATTTTTTGGTTTTCCTTTTGATTTTTTTCAGTGATCCATTGATTGTTTGGTTGTTTAGTAGCATACTGTTTAGCCTCCACGTGGTTGTTTAGTAGCATACTGTTTAGCCTCCACGTGTTTGTGTTTTTTACAGCTTTTTTTCTTGTAGTTGATTTCTAATCTCATAATGTTATGGGAGAGACCAATTTTTTTTTTTTTTTTGCGGTATGCAGGCCTCTCACTGTTGTGGCCTCTCCCGTTGCGGAGCACAGGCTCCAGACGTACAGGCTCAGTGGCCATGGCTCACGGGCCCAGCCGCTCCGCGGCATGTGGGATCTTCCCATGACCGGGGCATGAACCCGTGTCCCCTGCATCGGCAGGCGGACTCTCAACCACTGCGCCACCAGGGAAGCCCAAGACCACTTTTTTCATCCATTCATTCATTGATGGACACTTGGGTTGCTTTCTTCCTTCTTCCCTCCTTCCCTCCTTTTTTTTTTTAAATTAATTATTTTATCCATTCATTTTTGGCTGCACTGGGTCTTCCTTGCGCACGTGCTTTCTCTAGTTGTGGTGAGCAGAGGCTACTCTTCATTGCGGTGCGTGGGCTTCTCATTGCGGTGGCTTCTCTTGTTGCGGAGCACAGGCTGTAGTCACGCGGGCTTCAGTAGTTGTGGCTCGCGGGCTGTAGAGTGCAGGCTCAGTAGTTGTGGCACACTGGTTTAGTTGCTCCGTGGCATGTGGGATCTTCCCGGACCAGGGCTTGAACCCACGTCCCCTGCATTGGCAGGTGGCTTCTTAACCACTGAGCCACGAGGGAAGCCCCCTCCTTACTTTTTAATTTTTAAAAACTCTCTGGGACAAGAAGCATCATAATATTTATAAAGGAAATTTTAAAAGAAAAATAATCAGCTACAGTGTCCTGCCCTTCTTATATGAACTGTTTTCATTTTCCTCTATTCCCTACCAGCTTTTGTCCATATGCAGTCACTATTAGTGCAGATTTTTATGCTGTCTTGTCTTCTGCTTTACTTGGAGGCTAATCTTTTTTTCATGTTGATACATTGCCTCATGCTGAACTTTTTGACAGATGAGTTCAAGATAATGTTTGCAACTAATACAACTTTAAAAAATCATTTCCCTGTTGGCTGTTTTTAATTTTCCATTATTTTGAATAATGAAATTATTTTGAAATCTTTTGGAATCATTTATGTCTTCCTTCCCTCCCTCGCTTTGGATAAAGGCCCAGGAGTGGGTTTATTAGGTCAAAGGAACGAATGGTTTTAAGACTTTCAAAACATGCTACTGAGGTTGTACTAATTGAAACTGCCCTTTACAGAATTTGAGGGGATGGGTTTTGCTGACAGCCTTACCAGTTCTGGGTGTCATTATTTATGTATCTATTTTGCAGTAGATTAAGTTATAATCACTATTTTCATTCACATTTGATTACCAGTAAAATTAAATTTTCTGCCTAATGTTTACTCCTCAGTTGTATTTTTCTACTTTTGAATTGCCTTCTCGCACACTTTACCAAGTTATCTCATGGCGAGTCAATTTCAAAGAAATTTATCTGTACCTGCTCTTTGTTTGCTGTAGGTATGAATACTTATAGGTATTTTTTTAACATCTTTATTGGAGTATAATTGCTTTACAATGGTGTGTTAGTTTCTGCTTTATAACAAAATGAATCAGTTATACATATACATATGTTCCCATATCTTTTCCCTCTTGCATCTCCCTCCCTCCCACCCTCCCTATCCCACCCCTCTAGGTGGTCACAAAGCACTGAGCTGATCTCCCTGTGCTATGCGGCTGCTTCCCACTAGCTATCTATTTTATGTTTGGTAGTGTATATAAGTCCATGCCACTCTCTCACGTTGTCACAGCTTACCCTTCCCTCTCCCCACATCCTCAAGTCCATTCTCTAGTAGGTCTGTGTCTTTATTCCTGTCTTACCCCTAGGTTCTTCGTGACATTTTTTTTTCTTAGATTCCATATATATGTGTTAGCATACGGTATTTGTCTTTCTCTTTCTGACTTACTTCCCTCTGTATGACAAACTCTAGGTCCATCCACCTCACTACAAATAACTCAATTTCATTTCTTTTTATGGCTGAGTAATATTCCATTGTATATATGTGCCACATCTTCTTTATCCATTTATCTGATGATGGACACTTAGGTTGCTTCCATCTCCTGGCCATTGTAAATAGAGCTGCAATGAACATTTTGGTACATGACTCTTTTTGAATTATGGTTTTCTCAGGGTATATGCCCAGTAGTGGGATTGCTGGGTCATATGGTAGTTCTATTTGTAGTTTTTTAAGGAACCTCCATACTGTTCTCCATAGTGGCTGTGCCAATTCACATTCCCACCAGCAGTGCAGGAGTGTTCCCTTTTCTCCACACCCTCTCCAGCATTTATTGTTTCTAGATTTTTTGATGATGGCCATTCTGACTGGTGTGAGATGATATCTCATTGTAGTTTTGATTTGCATTTCTCTAATGATTAATGATGTTGAGCATCCTTTCATGTGTTTGTTGCCAATCTGTATATCTTCTTTGGAGAAATGTCTATTTAGGTCTTCTGCCCATTTTTGGATTGGGTTGTTTTTTTTTTTTTGTTATTGAGCTGCATGAGCTGCTTGTAAATTTTGGAGATTAATCCTTTGTCAGTTGCTTCATTTGCAAATATTTTCTCCCATTCTGAGGGTTGAATATTTATAGGTATTTTTAATGGAATCCTTCCCTCTCTGTTTTTCTTTAAATGCCGTACATGTGCATGCACACCCACCCACACGCCCCAAATTGCCAAGTGTTGATCTTAAATCAGCCTCGGGAAGGGAGGACTGCTCTCCCTCCTGGGGCACCCACTGTGCCCAGCCCACTGCTGGGTTCCTGGTAAGCATATGAGGGGCAGAGCTGGGAGGCAGGCTGGGAAGTCTGCAGTTTCCTTTCTGGACCAGAAATCGCTGAGCCATTGCACAGCTTTAGAAATCTACAGGTGGTTTCAGATTGTAGGCGCATCTATCTCCGGCCTGCTCAGGCCCCTGCATTCCAGTTTTCTCTTCCGTTGTCTCCTTCCCTCCTCCAGAGCCAAGTTCCCAGCAACAAGGCCTAGCACAGCACTTCAGACAGTTGTGGGTGCATTTCTGCTTGGGCGTCACACGGCTTATGGGCTGTTTTGATGCATATTAGGAAAGGATGAACAAGCACTACACATTATGGCTTGGGACAAGGCTAAAGTTAATTCGACTCTTTCTTAAAGTAAATGGCAGACTACAGGCACACCTCAGAGATACCGGGGTTCAGTTCCAGACCGCTGCAATAAAGCAAGTCACGTGAATTTTTTGGTTTCCCACTGCGTCTGTTATGTTTATACTACACTGTAGTCTATTACGTGTGCAATAGCATTGCTTCTAAAAAAACAATGTACATACCTTAATTAAACCATAACACATATAATAATAATGAAAACGTCTGAAATACTGTGAGAATTACCAAAATGTGACACAGACACGACGTGAGCAATGCTCTGTGAAAAATGGCACTGATAGATTTCCTCGATGCAGCGTTGCTACAAACGTTCAATTTGTAAAAACAAAAACAAAAACACAACATCTGCAAAGTGCAATAAAACAAGGTGTGCCTGTAGACGGCACAATGCTGTTGAGAATGTAGAAGGCAGATGGTTGTTGTTGGGCAGCCTTGGGGATCAGCGCCAGCCTGGCCATCTGCTAGTTGTGTGACCTTGGGTACATCCCCTGGGCTCTCTGAGCCTGCTGTTTCTATTACATGGGGATCGTGCACTCCTCATTGGGTTATTATAAAGTCTGAGAGAAGAGCAAATGTCTTTCAAAGAGCAGTGCCTGTACTCTGGGATCTTCTAGTTGTAACCATGGCAACATGGCATCTGCTCAATCAATCACGACAGCCATCACCTCCCACTTCCCTCCAGAGTGTGGGAATGAGCAGGACCGGCTCCCTGATTCCCATTCACTCCTAAAAGCTCTAAAACTCTCTAGAGCTCCTTCTTCTAAACTTCACTGAGCATCTGCTGTGTGCCAGGCATTTACGTGTGGGGAGGCCAGGGACAGTCTGGCGTCTGGCCCTCTGGTGGCCCCATGCCTCATTGCTGACACTTCACCCTTTGCTCTGGACTCTGGACTTGGTGTAGAGAGGGCCCTGGGAACCCCCTACTGGTGGGCAGGTTTCACAGCCACCCAACACCCCCCACCCCACCCCCTGCCAGTCTCTCCAGTGGATGGCTAACCCCAGCAATCTAATGGACATGTTCTTGGAATCTGCCAGCTTTATTTTTTCAGTTGAAAACTCAAGGGAAAAGCCTCCCCCCAAAGAAAGTGAACAACTTTTAGGGCTGTAACTCTTGGGGTCTGAGTGCCCAGGTGCAGAGCACACGTCTGTGGAAACCGGCCCCCTGGAGCATTCAGTCTTAGAGTCAGGCTCTACCCCAAAGAGGGAGGCACCCAACCAGGCTTGTGGTTAAGGGATTTGGGACCATCAGTTCCCCCTCAAGGATCCTCATGCCTCAGGGGAGACCCTGAAGAGGGCAGGGGAAGCCAATCCCAGGCTAGGAGACCCGGGGCAGCCTGGCTCATACAGCTGAGGCTTCCGAAACAGCAGCCAGCGAGTGACTAAATATCTCAGGCAGAACAGTTGCTGGAGTGGCTTCCGCTCTCCAGAGCTGGGCCCGGCAGGCCAGGCTGCCTCCTGGAATTACAGGGCAGGTGTTGAGGGAGGTGGAGCATTACCCAGACCAGTGTGGGCTTTACCGCCCCCAGAAGCATTCTGAAATCAATGCCTAACAGCCCTTCTTTCCTGGATCTGTGTCTTTCCTGGTCTTCTCTGAGTTTCTTGGCATTTCGTGCTGCTTGTCCTGCCCCAGACAGGAATCTTGAGCTTGCTGACGAGATGGGATTGTGGTAGGAGGAGAGGGAGTCTGAAATCTTTGGCAGCCTGGTGCTGGCTCAGGCAAAATCTCAAACTGCAAAGAAAAAAGAAGAGAAGTAAGGCTTTGCTGTGGGCCCAGAGGACAGGGAGCTCCCGCCGTTTCCTGGAAGCGAGCTGAGGGCCCCTGTTATAGCCCCTGGCATGCTGTAGGCCCAGCAGGGTCAGGCCTCGAGTGGCCCTCATTAAAAGGACATCTCCCCCTTTGGAAGAGCAGTGGGTATGGTTAGATGGTTCCCTGCACTTGTGAGACATGCCCTCACCCCGACCCCAGGAGTTCCTGGCCTGGGAGAGGGCTGAACCCCAGCACGTGATGCTTTGGGAGCATGGAGGGTGCACCCAAATTGGGGGGTAGAGGGGAGTTCAGGGGCTGAGTCCTGATGAAGAGAGGGTATCCAGGTCATGAAAGCAGCAGGGACATTCAGATGTTTCCAGAACATTTGGTGACATCTGAATTACTTCTCTTTACTTTCAGAAGGAGCCAGCCTTACCCCTTGGATATCCAGCTCACACTGAAGCAGGGACCTCTTTAACTTAGGGGTCACAGACCCAGGAAGACCCTCGGCACCTCTCTGGGCAAGGCACACCATCAGCAGGTAAGGCTTTGTTTGTTTTTTTTTAATTTATTAATTTTTGGCTGTGTTGGGTCTTTGTTGTTACATGCAGGCTTTCTCTAGTTGCAGCGAGCGGGGCCTACTCTTTGTTGTGGTGAGAGGGCTTCTCATTGCAGTGGCTTCTCTTTGTTGCGGAGCATGGGCTCCAGGCGCAGGCGCTTCAGTAGTTGTGGCACACAGGCTTCAGTAGTTGTGGCTCGCGGGCTTAGTTGCTCCGCGGCATGTGAGATCTTCCCAGACCAGGGCTCGAACCCATGTCCCCTGCATTGGCAGGCAGATACTTAACCACTGTGCCACCAGGGGAGTCCCAGCAGGTGAGTTTTAATCTCTGTACTTCATTTCTTTTTCTGGTCTTACTGAGTGTGATGGGGTCATCAGTACAATATGTAATAGAAACAGAGAGAAAGAGTGTCTATCTCCTTGCTTCTGATGTTTCTCCATCAACTGTGATGTTAAAGGCTGGATACCAAATACCTCAAGTTACCAGGTTAAGGAAGGTCCCTCCTAGCCCTCATTTGCTTAGAGAATTTTTTGAAAAGAAAATATGAGCATTAGACAATCTTATTAAATTCCTTTTCTGTCATCTGTTGATACGATATCTTTGGTTCTTTCCAGATATGATATTTTTAAAATTTTCTAGTTCCCTGCCAAAATTTTTTTTAACATCTTTATTGGAGTATAATTGCTTTACAATGGTGTGTTAGTTTCTGCTTTATCACAAAGTGAATCAGCTATACATATACATATATCCCCATATCTCTTCCCTCTTGCGTCTCCCTCCCACCCTCCCTATCCCACCCCTCTAGGTGGTCACAAAGCACGGAGCTGATCTCCCTGTGCTATGCAGCTGCTTCCCACTAGCTCTCTGTTTTACATTTGGTAGTGTATATATGTCCATGCCACTCTCTCACTTTGTCACAGCTTACCCTTCCCCCTCCCCGTGTCCTCAAGTCCATTCTCTAGTAGGTCTACATCTTTATTCCCGTCCTGCCCCTAGGTTCTTTATGACCGTTTTTTTTAGATTCCATATATATGTGTTAGCATACGGTATTTGTTTTTCTCTTTCTGACTTACTTCGCCCTGTATGACAGACTCTAGGTCCATCCACCTCACTACAAATAACTCAATTTCGTTTCCTTTTATGGTTCCTTTTGGTTTCCTTTTATATTCCATATATACAATGGAATATTAAATATTCCTTTAATATTCCATTGTATATACGTGCCACATCTTCTTTATCCATTCATCTGTCGATGGACACGTAGGTTGCTTCCATGTCCTGGCTATTGTAAATAGAGCTGCAGTGAACATTGTGGTACATGACTCTTTTTGAATTATGGTTTTCTCAGGGTATATGCCCAGGAGTGGGATTGCTGGGTCATATGGTAGTTCTATTTTTAGTTTTTTTAAGAAACCTCCATACTGTTCTCCATAGTGGCTGTATCAATTTACATTCCCACCAACAGTGCAAGAGGGTTCCCTTTTCTCCACACCCTCTTCAGCATTTGTTGTTTGTAGATTTTCTGATGATGCCCATTCTAACTGGTGTGAGGTGATACCTCACTGTAGTTTTGATTTGCATTTCTCTAATGATTAGTGATGTTGAGCATCCTTTCATGTGGTTTGTTGGCCATCTGTATATCTTCTTTGGAGAAATGTCTGTTTAGGTCTTCTTCCCAATTTTGGATTGGGTTGTTTGTTTTTTTGATATTGAGCTGCATGAGTTGCTTGTAATCCCTGCCGAAATTTATGGTCTGTGTTGGATAAACCCATTTCTGAATTCCTGTGGGTTTGTGTCTATTGTCTGACTCTGCTGGTTCTTGCTCTTAGAATTTTGTCTCCTTAAGTGTGTTCGTTTTTTATAATTACAGTGGTTATAAGTTCAGTGTTTAGAGTTGTATCACCATGCCTAGCATATGAAGTAGGTGCTCAGTAAAAATTTTTTAATTAAAAGATTCTTAGTTGTGGCAAAATATACATCACAAAAAAATTGACCATCTTAATAAGTGCACAGGTCAGTAGTGTTAAGTACTTTCACTTTGTTGTGCAACTATCACCACCACCCATTCTCCAGAACGCTTTTCATCTTGCAAAACTGAAACTCTGTCCCCATTAAACAACTGCTATTATCCTCTTAGACCAGCCCATGGCAACCATCATTCTGTGTTCTGTCTCTATGAATTTGACAACTCTAGGTACCTCATAGAAGGGGAATCATACAGTATCGGTCTTTTTGTGACTGGCTTGTTTCATTTAGCATAATGTTCTCAAAGTTCATTCATGTTGTAACTTTTGTCAGAATTTCCTTCCTTTTTAAGGTTGAATGATATTCCATTGTATGTATATATATATATTTGCTTATCCATTCAATTGCTGATGGACACTTGGGTTGCTTATAACTTTTGGCTATTGTGAATAATGATGGTATGATGGGTGTATAAATATCTTTGAGATCCTGCTTTCAATTCTTTTGGGGTATATACCCAGAAGTGGAATGACTGGATCATATGGTAATTTTATTTTTAATTTTTTTGAGGAACTGCCATGCTGTTTTCCATATTAGCTACACCATTTTACATTGCCACCAACAGTGCATGATGGTTCCAATTTCTTCACATCCTTGCTAACACTATTTTCTAATTTTTTGATAGTAGCCACTCTAATGGGTGTGAGTTTATATACCATTGTGGATTTGATTCACATTTCCCTAATGATTGGTGATATCGAGCATCTTCTCATGTACTTGTTGGTTATTTGTATATCTTCTTTGGAGGAAAGTCTATTCAAGTCCTTTGACCAATTTTATTTTTTTTATCAGAGTATAGTTGCTTTACAATATTGTGTTTGTTTATACTTTACAGCACAATGAATCAGCTATCTGTATACATATATCCCCTCTTTTTTGGATTTCCTTCTCATTTAGGTCACCACAGAGTACTGAGTAGAGTTCCCTGTGCTATACAGTAGGTTCTCATTAGTTATCTATTTTATACATAGTATCAATAGTGCATATATGTCAATCCCAATCTCCCAATTCATCCCCCCACTTCTCCCTTGGTATCCATACGTTTGTTCTCTACATCTGTGCCTCTGTTTCTGCTTTGTAAATAAGATTGTCTGTACCAATTTTTTCAGATTCCACATATATGCGTTAATATATGATATTTGCTTTTCTCTCTCTGACTTACTTCATTCTGTATGACAGTCTTTAGGTCCATCCATGTCTCTACAAATAACCCAATTTCGTTCCTTTTTATGGCTGAGTAATATTCCATGGTATATATGTACCACATCTTTATCCTTTCCTGTTGATGGATATTTAGGTTGCTTCCATGTCCTGGCTATTGTAAACAGTGCTGCAATGAACATTGGGGTGCATGCGTCTTTTTGAATTATTGCTTTCTCTGGGTATATGGCCAGTAGTGGGATTGCTGGGTCATATGGGAGTTCTATTTTTAGTTTTTTGAGGCACCTCCATACTGTTCTCCATAGTGGCTGTAACAATTTACATTCCTACCAACAGTGTAGGAGGGTTCCCTTTTCTCCACACCCTCTCTCCAGCATTTATTGTTTGTAGAGTTTTTGATGGTGGCCATTCTGACTGGTGTGAGGTGATACCTCATTGTAGTTTTGATTAGCATTTCTCTAATAATTAGTGATGTTGAGCATCTTTTCATGTGTTTGTTGGCCATCTGTATGTCTTCTTTGGAGAAATGTCTATTTAGGTCTTCTGTCCATTTTTTGACCTACACTCTTTTTTTGGCTGTACGTGGCCTCTCACTGTTGTGGCCTTTCCCGTCGCGGAGCACAGGCTCCGGACGCACAGGCTCAGCGGCCATGGGTCACGGGCCCAGCCACTCCACGGCATGTGGGATCTTCCCGGACCGGGGCACGAACCCGTGTCCCCTGCATCGGCAAGTGGACTCTCAACCACTGTGTCACCAGGGAAGCCCCTCTTCTGCCCACTTTTTGACTGGGTTGTTTGGGTTTTTTTGATATTGAGCTGCATGAGCTGTTTGTATATTTTGGAGATTAATCCTTTGTCAGTTACTTCATTTGCAAATATTTTCTCCCATTCCATAGGTTGCCTTTATACTCTGTTGATTGTGTCATTTCATGCACAGAAGTTTTTAATTTTGATGAAGTCCAGTTCGTCTATTTATTCTTTTATTGCTTGTGCCTTTGGTGTCATATCCAAGAAATCAATGGCAAATCCAATGTCATGAAGCTTTCCCCCTGTTTTTTTGTAAGAGTTTTATAGTTTTAGTTCTTATATTTATGTATTTGATTTATTTTGAGCTAATGTTTTTATAGGGTGTAAGGTAAGCGTCCAACTTCATTCTTTTCATGTAGATATTCAATTTTCCCAGCATTGTTTGATGAAAAGATTGTACTTTCTCCATTGAATGGTCTTGACATACTTGTCAAAAATTATTTGACCATATATGCAAGGGTTTATTTCTGGGCTATTTTATTCCTTTGGTCTATATGTCTGTCTTTATGCCAGTACCACAGTGTTTTGATTACTGTAGCTTATGTTAAAAGTTTTGAAACCAGGAAGTGTGAGACCTCTAACTGTTCTTTTTCAAGATTGCTTTGGCTACTTGGGGCCCCCTTGAGATTCTGTATGAATTTTAGGGTAGGTTTTTATATTTCTGCAAAAAAAGCCATTGGGATTTTGACAGAGATTGCGTTAAATCTGTAGATCAGTGAGTAGTATTAATATCTTAATGATATTAAGTCTTTCAATCCATGAATATGGGATATCTTTCCATTTATTTGTATCTTCTTTAATTTCTTTCAGCAGTGCTTTGTAGTTTTCAGTGTATACGTTTTTCACCTCTTTGGTTAAGTTTATTCCTAAGTATTTTATTCTTTTTGATGTTATTGTAAATGGAATTATTTTCTTAATTTCCTTTTTGGAATGCTCATTAGTGTATAGAAACACAATTGATTCTTGTGTGTTGACTTACATTCTGCAACTTTGCCAAATTTGTTTACTAATTCTCATAGGTTTTTAAATTTTTTTAAGCTTTAGTATTTTCTACATACACATGGTTTTTTAGATATATATGATTGTGTCATTTGAGAACAGAGATAACGTCTTTCTTTCCAATTTGGATGCTTTCTGTTTCTTTTTCTTGACTAATGGTTCTGGCTGGGACTTCTGATACTACTTTAAATTGAAGTGGCAAAAGTAGGCATCCTTGTCTTGCTCCTGATCTTAGAGGAAAAGCTTTCAGTCTTTTACCATGGAATATGGTGTTATCTATGGGCTTGTCAAATATGGCCTTTATTATGTTGAGGTAGTTTCCTTCTATTCTTAGTTTGTTGAGTGTTTTTATCATGAAAGGTGTTGAATTTTGTCAAATGCTTTCTCTACATCAGTTGAGATGGTCATGGTTTTTTTTTTCCTTCATTCTTTTAATGTGGTGTATTACATTGATTTTCCTATGTTGAACCATCCTTGCATTTCAGGAATAAACCCACTTAGTTATGGTATATAATCCTTTTAATGTGCTCTTGAATTCTGTTTGCCAGTACAGTTGTTCCTCAGTATCCACGGGGATTGGTTCCATGGATACGAAAATCTGTGGATGCTAAAGTCCCTTATATAAAGTCCGTTATATAAAGTGACATAATATTTGCATACAGCCTATGTACATTCTCCTGTATAGTTTAAATCATCTCTAGATTACTTATAGTACCTAATACAATATAAATGCTATGTAAATAGTTGCCAGCATGTAGCAAATTCAAGTTTTGCTTTTGGAACTTTCTGGATTTTTTTTCAAATATTTTCAATCCGTGGTTGATTGAATCTGTGGATGTGGAAATCATAGATATGGAGGGCCAACTGTATTTTTTTTTGATGATTTTTGCATCTATATGCATCAGGGATATTGTTCTGTAGTCTTCTTGAAGTGTCTTTGTCTGGCTTTGGTATCAAGATAATTCTGGCCTCATAAAATAGGTTTGAAGATGTTCCCTCTTCAGTTTTTTTTTAAAAATATAATTTAAATTTATTTATTTATTTTTGGCTGTGTTGGGTCTTCATTTCTGTGTGAGGGCTTTCTCTAGTTGTGGCAAGTGGGGGCCACTCTTCATCACGGTGCACGGGCCTCTCACTATCGCAGCCTCTCTTGTTGCAGAGCATAGGCTCCAGATGCGCAGGCTCAGTAGTTGTGGCTCACGGGCCTAGTTGCTCCGCAGCATGTGGGATCTTCCCAGACCAGGGCTCGAACCCATGTCCCCTGCATTGGCAGGCAGATTCTCAACAACTGCACCACCAGGGGAACCCCCCCCCCCTTCAGTTTTTTGTACGAGTTTGAGGAGCCTTGGTTTCAATTCTCTAAATGCTTGGTAGAATTTACTAGTGAAGCCATCTGGTCCTGGGCTTTCCTTTGTTGGGAGGTTTTTGATTAGTGATTCAATTTGCTTGCTAGTTATAGGTCTTTTCAGATTTCTGTTTCTTCATGGTTCAGTTTTGGCAGGTAATATGTTTCTGGGAATTTATCCATTTCATCTAGATTGTCCAATTTGTTGTCACACAAGTGTTCATAGTACTCTCTTATAATCCTTTTTGGTTCTGTAAAAATCAGTTGTCATGTTCCCTATTTCACTTCTGATTTTACTTACTTGAGTCTTCTTTTTTCTTATTAGTCAGTCTAGCTAAAGATTTGTCAATTCTGTTGATCTTTTCAAAACACCAACTTTTGGTTTTGTTGACTTTCTCTCTTGTTTTTCTACTCTCTACTTCATTTATCTCTGCACTAATCTTTATGATTTCCTTCCTTCTGCTAGTTTTGGGTTTGATTTGTTCTTTTCCAGGATCCTTAAGGAGTAAAGTTAGGGTGTTAATTTGAGCTCTTTTTTAATGTGAGGATTTACAGCTGTACATTTCCTTAGTAGCACTGCTTTCTCTAAATTCCGTAGTTTTGGTGTGTTGTGTTTTTGTTTTCATTTGCCTCAAGATATTTTCTAATTTATTTTGTGATTTCTTTGACCCATTGAGTGTTTAAGAGTGTGCTGTTTAATTTTGTACAATTTGTGATTTTTCCAGTTTTCTGTCTGCTATTTCTAGTTTCTTTCCATTGTAATTGGAAAATAAGTTTGTATGATTTCAGTTTTTAGAGGTTTATTAAGACTTGTTCTATGGCCTAATATCTATCTATCTAATGTCTATCATGGAGAATGTTCAATGTATACTTGAGAAAAATGGATACCCTGTTGCTGTTGGGCTGTATATATCTGCTAGGTCTGGTTGATTCTCAATGTTGTTCAAATTCTCTATTTCCTTATTGATCTTCTCTTTGGTTGTTCTATCCATTATTGAAAGTGTGCTCTCTTTTGGTTACTATTTGTATGGAATATTTTTTTCCATCCTTTCACTTTCAACCTGTGTGTGTCCTTAGATCTAAAGTGAGTCTCTTGAAGACAGCACAAATTGCATTTTTCAGCTCCAGAATTTGTTTACTGTAATTTCTACATCTTCGTTGATATTCTCATTTTTCTCATATATTGTTTTCCTGATTTCACTTAGTTGTCTGCCATCTTTCTTCTCCTTCATCTGATTGAGCATATTTAAGACAGTTGTTTTAAAGCCTGTCAATAAGGGGCCTATGTTTCTTAAGAGTTAGTTTCTGGAGATTTACTGTGTTCCTCTGAATGGGCCCTATCTCACGGTTTCTTTGTATGTCTTGTCATCTTTTGTTGGAACTGAGCATTTGAAAAGACATCCACCTCTCCCATTCTTTGCAGACTGTCCCTGTGCAGGGGAAGGCCTTCACTAATCAACCTGGTATGAAAGCTCAGGGTTCTCTCAAATACTTTCTATGGGCGCATCTTCCCTGGGCCTGAGTGTGTGCTTTAACTCCACATCCTCAGTAGACACAGCTGCTTTTAAATGTCCTAATTTCCCCAGCTTTCACCCCTGCTTCTTCTCAGGGGCTTAGATATAGTATTGTATTCCTCTGTCCAAAGTCTTGCTCCCAGTCACCTACAGGACTGCAGACTCCCTGCAGCTGCCTCTGGCAGCAGCACCCACTCCTGCTTTCAGCAATCACCCACATGATATCCAAAGGATGCCACCATTCTCCTCATCACTAAGTCAAGAGAAACCTGTTCCTCTGGCAGGTCCCAGACAAGTCAGAACATTGCAAGCAAGTTCCACTCCTTTCCTTCCCTCCCAAGGGATGAGCCAGGAGCTAGCTGGCTTCTTCAAAACTGTATTGTGGAAGGCAAGCACAAATGCCATGAAATTTCCTGCATTTAGAGTGAGACGTTTTCTCAATCAGGCAGTCACTTGGTTGTTGCTGCTGCTTAACTGGTTTCTAGGGTTCTCACAAAGCTACTTTGGTCCATGTATTGTTCTATATTCAGTGTTTCCATGGAGGACTGAGGATTTGTACATTTGTAGATTCCTAGCCTGCCACCTGTTGATGTCACTCTCCTGTCTTCCCCTGGATTTTGATCCAGATATTTCCAATACCCCATTTTCTCTATCTTGTTTAACATTATTAGATATCCCACCAGAAGGACTGTTTTGAATTACCTAGTTTAAATTGCCTACTTTAGTACACTGTTCTTAAATACCATCCTTGGGTTCCAGAGATTGCTTCCAATTGGTTAAGATGTTTTCTTACGTCTCAACATATTTTTGAATTTCACTAACATATTAGTAACATCTACGTTCAAGTTTGCAGTTGGGCTTCTAACTAACTTTCCTCTTGTATTGTCCTTGGGTTTTTGTCTCCCATAAGATAACACTAACTTCATTAAAATGAGGTAGGAAGAGGAAGGTTTCCTTTTTATACTCTGGAACAGTTATAGTAAATTATTACAACTTGCCTATAAAACTGTGACTCTGATGTTTTATATTTAATTTTAAAGCCTTTTTATTTTAAAATAATTATAGAATTGCAGGTAGTTCAAAGATAGTACAGAGTGTCCTGTATATATTTCATCCCATTTCCCCCAATGGTTAATCTTCCATAATTATAGTACAATATCAAAACCCAGACACTGACATTGGTAGAATGTGTGTGTGTATAGTTCTATGACATTTTGTCTGTCACAGGTGTGGATTCATGTAACCACTACCACCATCAAAATACAGAACTGTTCCATCACCACAAACATCTCCCTTTTCCACCCTGTTGTAGTCACACCCACTCCTCCTCCCAGTAGCTGCTACTACTAACTGTTCTTTTGCGAGGTTCATGAATAATTGCTCTGTTATCAGGGGGTCCACTGCCGTTGTTTGTTGCAGTCGCCAACTTCTGTGTCTATGTAGTGGGACTTCAGTGTCTATGTAGTGGGACTTCAGCTGTGGGAATCATGCACGACCTTGGTTTCAGGTGTGCCCAGGGGTTCCCAGACCTTGTAGGGCGTGTACATTCACACCCCTTAACAGCAAGTCTGTGGTTCTGAGTTTTCAGCAGCTGACTTCATAGCTGCCTGACCTCCCCGAGCTCTCGTCTCCTGTGCTGTATGTCACAGGGCTCACTGGACCTGGGGTGGAAGGTGGAGGTTGTGGCCCTCTTTTTCTCTTTCTTAATAAGTACTCCTTCACACATACTTTGCTTTGACTCTTAGCTCACTGTACAACAACTGAGTACCTGTCCTCTCGGCGGAAGCTAAGAGAAAAGAATTGGTTTTCCCTCTGGGATGGAAGGCAGAGGTCAACCTTCCGCCCCCAGGCAGGGGTCAGACTGCTTACCGCACTGTGGAGGAGGGTCCAGGGGCACGAAGCCCCGGGCACACAGGTGGATGTAGGCGGCCGCCAGGTTGCAGGCAGGTTGGCGCTCCTGGGTGCCACAGGTGTCCTGGACACATAGGCTGAGGAAGGGTGTGGGGTCCACCTGAAATCCAGCACCCATAGTCAGTGTCCTTGCCCACCACACCCTGGGGAGCAGCACAGAGGAGGGCTATAGGCTAGATCAGGGCAAGGGCCTTCTCTGTCCTGCAGTCCACCTGCTGAGTGGCCTCTGCAGCTGCACACTCACCACCCCGAAGCAGTTCCCCAGGCTGGAGCGGGGGTCCTGGAAGAAGGCCCGGCAGGTGAGGCTCTGTACCGGGCATGCCAGCCGAGTCTTCTCCATGGCCCTGCAGTCACCACCCACCTGGGGAGACGAACCCAAGACTCAGGCTCCTGCCTGGACCTCCTTTCTCCAGGCAGCTCCACTGGGGGCTGCAGCCCCAGGAGGGAACCACCACCCCCTCAGGTCCACGGCCAATCCACACAGAGGCTTCCCTCTCCGGGGCGCGCCCGGGTCACACCTGTTCCCCTCTCCATCCACAGCCACAGCGTCCTAGTGATGACGCCCGGCCCTGAGGGAGGGAGGGCTGGCTAGCCAGCTCACCTGCCAGGCGGGGGTGACCTCCTCCAGGCTGCTGGCCACCGTGCCGTCCGGCAGCATCAGCTCATTGCTTGCCTCGTTGTCGTTGGTGCCCAGAAGGCCAGCGGACAGGCCTGTGGGGCAGGAAAGGCTGTGAGAGCCTGCTGGCCAGGGTTGCCGGGGGGCATGGCCAGACCCTGCACCCTCCACGCCTGACCCCCCAACACCGGTCCTGGCTCTGAAACTTCACCAGAGGGAGAGGAGAAAAAGGACTGAGAAAAGCGTTTGTTCCCTCCCCCATCCACCAGCCCCATCCCGAGTGGTCGGGATGCAAGCTCTTTACAAGTGTTCCTGGGGCTGCCCAACCAGACCAAGGGGAGCGGCACGTCCCAGAGAAGGGGGCAGAACGTGGGCTCAGAGCTCTGGGCTCCAAGCCTGGCCCTGATGTTCGTGGCTGGAGGAGTGGGGGGGCCCGTAAATTAGCCTGGGTCATGTCACGTGTCCCAGGGGACAGCAGCGGGAGGATCACGTGAGAAGGAGCAGGCCGTGCGCACTACAGAGCCTGAAACGGGGCAGCGGCCAACGAGCGGGGCTGCAGCCAGAGTTGCGCTGCCGCTGGAGTAGGGGCTGTCCCAGTGCTGGACGTGATCAAAGCCGGGAGAGATGGCCTTTGACCCTCTTCCAGTTCTGAGCTGTTTGGGCTGTTCTGATACCCGCTCGGGTTGTCAGCCCCGAGGAGCAGCAGAGGCCCAAGAGTGTCCCCGGGCCTCCTGCCCACAGCCTCCCAAGGACTCGGAGTGCTGCCCACTGGGATCGGTCAATCTCAGCCCTGGAAGCTGACCGCACTGGCTCAGAGGCCGCCAGTGGGGGCCCAGACCCACCGTGCTGCCAGACGCTGAGAGTCAGGCTGCAGAGGCTGGCGTGGAGGTCACAGACCACAGAGACACCGTCCTCACTGGTCAGCTCGATCCTGGGGACGTTGTTCCTCCTGGTCTTGGCGGGAGGCAGATCCAGGTCCAGACAGCTCTCCCCAGGCAGGGAAGAGTTGTACAGCCTGTAGGTCTGTGGGCCAGACAGGGGCTGAGCAGGACAGGTGACAGTCTCCACAGGGCACAGGTGTGTGGACGTGACAGGAGGCAGGAAAGTGTCTGGGCGATGTGCCCACCCCCCCCACCCCCCCCCGCTCTTGCAGGCTCACCTTCAGGCTGGGGTAGAGGATGAGGGTGGTGTGGTTCAACTCCACAGTCAGGGACGTGAGCCCCGAGCCCGCCCGGTTTAGCGTCAGCGAGAATGTGTCGTGAGCGAAGTCCTTGGCCAGCAGCAGGCTGCTGCAGCGGGCACTGATGCCCCACACCTGGCCGTCGAAGGTCACCACATGCCTGGTGCCGGCCACCACAGCGTGGTCTGCAGAGAAGAGGCCGGATGCAGGGGCAGTGGGGCCCGCTGTGCCCGGGACCTGAGCCCACGGGGCAGCCCAGCCTGTCCAGAGCTGCTCCCTGGCCCATGTCCTCATGGGCAGCCCACGTGGGAAGTGGGGTCTGTCCCCAAGAACCTCTGGCTTCAAGATGACTTGAGCTCTAGGGGTCCCCTCAGGTGAATGAGGTGTGATGCACGCTCCAACACTGACGAACCTCAGAAACTTTACGCTGAGTGAAAAGCCCGTTATAAAAGGGCACGTGTTACGTGACTCCATTCATACGCGGTGTCCAGAACAGGCAAATCCACAGAGACAGAAAGGAGACTGGGGGTATAGCTGAGGGACGGGGACACAGAGCTAAGGGATGCAGGGTGTCTTTTTGGGGTGATGAAGGTTCTGTGATGGACGCGCACTAGCCACTGAATCAGACACTTTAAATGGGCAACCTGCAGCCTCCCAAGGCACCAGAAATAAAACCAAAAATAAACAGATGGGACCGAACCAAGCTTACAAGCTTTTGCACAACAAAGGAAATCACAAACGAAAAGACAAGCTACAGAATGGGAGAAAATATTTGCAAACGATGAGACCAACTAGGGCTTAATTTCCAAAATATGCAAACAATTCATACAGCTCAATATTAAAAAAACAACCCAATCGAAAAATGGGCAGAAGACATAAATAAACATTTCTCTAAAGAAGACGTACGAATAGCCAATAGGCATGTGAAAAGATGCTCAACATCGCTAATTATTAGAGAAATGCAAATCAAAACTGCAGTGAGGTACCACTTCACACTGGTCAGAATGGCCATCATTAAATGTCTACAAATAACAAATGCTGGAGAGGATGTGGAGAAAAGGGAACCCTCCTACGCTGTTGGTGGGAATGTGAATTGGTACAGCCACTACAGAGAACAGTATGGAGCTTCCTTAAAAAACTAATAACAGAACTACCATATGACCCAGCAATCCCACTCCTGGGCATATATCCAGACAAAACTCTAAATCAAAAAGATACATGCACCGCTATGTTCACAGCAGCATTATTCGCAATAGCTAAGACATGGAAACAACCTAAATTGACTGATGAATGGATAAAGATGTGGTACATATATACAATGGGATACTACTCAGCCATAAAAAAGAATGAAACGATGCCAGGTGCAGCAACATGGATGCAACTAGAGATTATCATATCACTTGTATGTGGAATCTAAAATATGACACAGGGACTTCCCTGGCAGTTCAGTGGTTAAGACTCTGCACTTCCAATGCAGGGGATGTGGGTTTGATCCCTGGTCAGGGAACTAAGATCGTACATGCCATGGGGCAACTAAGCCCATGCCCTGCAACTACTGAGCCCTTGCACCACAACTAGACAGCCTGTGTGCCGCAACTACTGAGCCCGTGTGCTCTGGAGCCCACGTGCCACAACTAGAGAGAAGCCTGTGCGCTGCAAGGAAAGATCCTGCATGCCACAACTAAGACCCAATGAAGCCAAATAAATATTTTTGTACAAAAGAAACAACAGAATGCCCCCACAAAAGTCAAATGTCTTCATTAAAAAAAAAAAAAAGTACGGCCAAAGGCTCCATCCAACAGGAGGGAGGTGCCGCGTGGGCCAGGCCCAGCCCTCTTCACGGTGGGCAGGAGGGGGCCCGAGAGAGGGTAGTTCGGACCCCCCGAGCCAGCGCTGCTGCGAAGCAGAGGCTTGCGTGGGGGTCGGGTAAGAGAAGCCCCACCCGTCAAACACACGCCCAGGCCAGGTGCCCGGCAGCTGCTGGCCCGTGCCAGCCCACGATGGCCTCACGAGGAGGGCACTAGGAGCCCCTTGTCAGGTGTCAGAGCTGAAGGTCACAGGCCAGTCCCAGGTCGCACACATGGAACCCAAAGACCAGGCTGTTTCCAGTCGCCACGCTGCCTAGCAGACAAGTACCCCCAGACTCTGGGGGAGCTCCCACCTGCCCAAGCCTCCGCGTTCCCACCTGTGAGATCACAAGACCCGATGCTACACACCAGTCCTTGCCAAGCTTTCCCACTGACTTGAGACCCTGCTGGGCACCAAAGGCACACACGTTACCACACCGGTGAGCCACGTTGCCCCCTCCAGGTGACAGAGAGGTGAGGAGACTCACCAGATCGCACTCAGGGCAGCGGATGCAAACTCCAGGGGCTCCAAGCCCCCAGGGCCCCCAGAGTTGCGTCTGGTCCCAGCACTGCCTGTGGCTCCGGGCCTTGCCTGACGGACAGTCTGGACTCAATTAGTGGCCTTGCGGCTGCAACTGGAGGTCTGCCTGGTGCTTCTCCTGCAGAGTCTGCCTGGAGGGAGCTGGCCCTGGCCCTCAGTCCCTCGCCACGCCTCCGTGCTGGGTTCCAGGCTCAGGCTTTTACTTTCTGGACAAAAGCCTGGATCTGCAGCCCAACCCTCATCCTGTTTGACGTTGGGAAGCCCAGTAACCTCTGGAATCAGCCTGGGATCAGATGGGCCCAGCACTACAATGCTAAGGCTTCCCTGTACTACTAGGGGATGGTCCCACTGTCTATCTGGCCCTGCCAGGTCCTGCTGCCACGTTCCAAAGGGTAGAGGGGTCCCGGGGAGGAGGGCGGCGTAGGACTCACATCCAGAGGGGGCCCCCAGCAGACGGTGTTTGAGCCGGTGGTACTCGGCCAGCACGCTGGTCCCATACAGCTCTCGGAGTGGCCGCAGCAGCTTCTCCTCCACCAGGTGGCTGGTCACCCGGGCCACGTCCAGGGGCTCGTCCCCTGCAGGCAGCATCGGCAGTGTCACCACCACTGAGTGGTCCCTGGAGGGAGCACAGAGGAGCTGGGAGACCCCAGCACAAGTCGTGCCTGTCGGAGCCTCACTTTCCGCGGCCGCAGGATGGCCATGTAAGGGTCCGGCGCAAGCTGACCTCCACGGAACGTCAGCCTCTTAGGGAGGGCACAGGCTTTGTTTGTGAGGTGGAGGCTGGGGGTAGAAATGACTGTCCTATTTTAAGGACGCAGGCATCTGATCTCCTGCCAGGGGCCTGAACGTATGTGCCTTGGCGGGGCCTCCGGCCTGTGTGGGGAAGGGGCTCCTCAGGCCTGTCCCTGAAGCTGGCTCTGCTGCTCCTTCAGGGCCAGTGACGCCTCCAAAACCTCCAAATCGCTCTACGGCCCAGGCCTCAGAAAGCTGCCTCCGTGGGGTGTCCTGATGGCGTCTCAAACTCAGCAGGTCGGAAAGAGCTCCGGACACCCACTCCCACCACAGCAGGCTGAGCAACAGCCCCAAAGACGCCCAGGTTCCTGGAACCTATGACTGTGTTACCTTAGGAGGCCAAAGGGACGCTGCAGGTGTGACTACACTAAAGATTTTGAGACAGATTTCCAGGTGGCCAATGGAATCACAATGGACCTTATAAGAGAGGCAGGAGGGTCAGAGAGAAGACATAAGGACACCAGTCAGAGGGGAGAAGATGCTGCCCTGTTGGCTTTGAAGATGGAGGTGGGGGCCACGAGCCGAGGCAAGCAGGCAGCCTGCAGGGGCTGGGAAGGGAAGGGCTATGCCCTGAGCCTCTCGGAGGAATCTGACATTCATTTTGAATTTCTGACCTCCAGAACCACACGAGAACACGGCTGTGTCGCTTAAGCCACTGAACTTGTGGTCATTTGCTGTGGTAGCCACAGGAAACCAACAGAGCTCCAAGCTGCTCCCTGCACACCAGTCATCCCCATCACTCCGTAGATGGACCCTCCATCCTTCCAGTCATCAAAGCCAAGACCCTGGGGGTCATCCCTGGCTCTTCTCTTTCACCACCTACATCCGATCTGTCAACCAATCCTACAGGCTTGTCCTTACAACACCCGGAACCTGACTGCCTCGCACCCCCTCCGCGGCTGCCACTGCTTGGCGCAGCTACTCTCCCATCTCGCCTGGACCATTCTAAACTGGGCTCCCTGCTTCTATCCCCCTCCCTGCCCCCAGTCTTTATTCTCAACACTGGGGCCAGAGGAATCTTTTTAGATGAAAGGTAGCTCATGTCCTTCCTCAGCTCAAAATCTCCTGTGTGTTCCCATTTCAGAGTAAGAGACAAAGGCCCCAGGCTGCCCGGAACCCGTTACCCGCCCCCCTGCCACCCCCCGCGACTCCTCCACTCTCCACTCCAGCCCCCTGGCTTCCTTCAGATTCCTCAAGCAGGAAGTGCACTCCCACCCCTGGGCCTTTGCACCAGCTGTGCCCTCCGCCTGGAACGCTCTTCCCATGATGTGCACCCGGCTCACTCCCTCACCCTTCAAGCCCTTGCTCAAATGCTACCTTCTCACTGAAGCTAACCACAGCCTCACTCTTTATAATGCCCCCATCGGGGACTTCTCTGGCCGTCCAGTGGTTAAGACTCTGCGCTTCCACTGCAGGGGGCACGGGTTGGATTCCTAGTTGGGGAACTAAGATCCCACGTGCCCCCCAGCCAAAATAAACAAAAAGGTTTAAAAAATAAAAATAAAATGCCCCCATCAACCCACATGTCCTGCCTTTTTTTTTCTGTAGCACTTGGTACCTAACATACTAGCTCAGAGGTCGGTAGACTGTGGTCCGTGGCCGAATCCAACCTGTGCCCTTTGGAATGGCCGGCAAGCTAAGAATGGCTTTTACTGTTTAAAGGATCCTTAACAAAAACAAAAAACGAAGGCTACGTGAGAGACCATCGGGCTACAAATCCTGAACACATCACTCTCTGGCCCTTTATAGGAAGGCCTGCCGCCCCTGAGGGTAGATAACCTGGTCATTGTGTTCAGTGACCGTCTCCCTGCTCAGCCATGGCCCTCGTGAGGGCCAGGATCTATCCCACTCGCCGCTGTGTCTGCAAACCTAAAACAGCGCCTGCTCAAAGACAGTGCTCATAAAATATCCGCGGAATGAAGAATAAGCCTCAGTTTCCTTATCTGTAAAATGGGCTGAAAATGTCTTATGGAAGGGCTGTCAGGGGAGCAGATGAGACGGAGGGTGTGCCTGGCGTGGGGCAGGACCGCAGAGGGGACAAGTTACCTGGCTGAGAAGCTGTACAGGTCCAGCAAGGGTTTGCAGAGCCGCCTCAGTGCCTGTGAGAACACAGCTTCAGCCCAAGACAGCATCTGGTGGGTGGCCTGGAGCAGGTGGGGGCAGTGAGAGCCGTCAGGGCCATCCCTGCCCGCAGGGCCGCCTCCCTCCCCCTCGCCCCACCTCACCAGCTCCAGGGCGCCCCTCGTGGCCTCCAGCGCCGCCGCGATGGGCCCGGACCCCCAGGTCCCCGGCGTCCCGGACACCCAGGCCTGCAGCCGCTGCACGGCCTCCTCGGCCCGCTCCTGCCACACCTTGTCCAGGGGCTGCACTGTCACCTCCAAGTAGGCATCCTTCAGCGTGGCCAGGGGCCCTGCAAAGGCAGCCACCACCCACCGTGAGGCCTCCCGGTCCTGGTGGCAGGTGAGATGCCGCTACCCGCATCCCAGGCCCACAAAGGAAAACCAGCCCCCCGACAACCCGGGCCTCCAGGAAGGAAACAGGACCTGTGACCTGGAATGAGGTGGTGGCACTAGAGACTGGAAAAGAGCTAGCCCGGCAGGCCTGAGACTGCCCAACTGCAAGGCCTGTTCACAGGGTCAGCCCTGGCTGGATTCTGGGGGTTCCCACCATTCCCAGACCTGATAAGAGGGCCTCACTGTGCCTGGATTGCACGAACAATGTGGTTTATGCTGAACACCCCCTTTCCTTCTGCGAGTCTGGAATGTTGGTCTGTGCCAGGCAGAGGCTCCTACGTGACCAGCCCCCAGTGAGAAGCCTGGGTGCAGGGTCTCTAACGAGCTCCCCTGGCAGACAGCGTTTGACACGTGTTGTCACAATTCAAAGCTGGGGGAGTGGAGGGAGTCCTGTGTGCCCCCACTGGGAGAGGAGTCTGGAAGCTCGTGCTTGGTCTCCCTAGAACCTCCCCTGCACCTGTCCCTCCGCCACCTGGCTCTGTATCCTGTCCTTGTAGCAAATCATAGCCATGGGTGCAACTATGTCCTGAGAGCTGTGAGTCCTAGTGAATCACGAGGCTGGGGGTGGCCCTGGGATTCTGACAAAGGGACACAAGCAGGGGTGAGAGTACATTTAATAGCCTGTCTGGCCCGAGCACTGGCCAGTCAGAGGGACGGCCGCCCTGGTGCTGGGCAGGGTCCTGGGGCTCCCTGCTGGGCCAGCTGTCAGCCCTGGTGCTCCTGGGAGAGGCTGCGGGGGGGGTCCCAGCACCGCCAGGAGGGCGCTCGGGACAGCAGCCTTCACGACCCGCACGGTCTCACTGGTGCGTATCACAGAACCGGAAATAGGCCCTAGAATCTACGGCAGTGGGCCTAATAGAAGTAAGGCTCTATACCCAAGAGAAATCAGGCGGGGACCGAAGAAACTTGGGCAGCAGTCCCAGAAGAGATAAGGCAGCAGGCATGAGGGCTATGAGCTTGGAGACTGACAAGAATGGACACTGTTCCAAAAGTCTGAAGGCTCTAGATCCATGAGAAATAAGGCAGAGGGTCTAAAGGAAGTTGGGCTGCAGGCCTGCCAGAAATCAGGCGGCCTTTCTGGTTGAACCAGTAGCCCAGGCCGAGCGTGAGGGGCCTGGGGTCGGGGGCCCTGGGATCAGGTGTGGATCTGGGTGCACGGTCACGCCCTGACTCCTGCACTCACGTTCCAGCTCATCCCGCAGCTGCTCCAGCCCTGCCTGCAGCCTCTCCAGGTAGAGCGGCACGCGGTGTGTCAGCCCCTGCCTGGCCCGGCTCTGGTCCCACAGCGCGGCCACCGCCCGGCCGCTCTCCCGCACGGCCCCCAGCCCCGCCTGGCACAGCTGCAGAAGGGGGCCTGCCACGCCATCCAGGGCACCCGCCGGCTGCACCTGGGCAGGGGAACGGGGGCACAGAAAGCTCCAGAAGACCCTCATGTCCATGAGGGAGGCCCGGGACGAGCCAGAGGGGTGACCTCCCACAGCCTCACGCTCCCTCCCGTTCTCCAAGGGTGCCCCCGACATCACAGTGCACTCTACCCACCAGGCGCTGGAACCTTCTCACGTAGGCGTCCAAGCCATGGATCTTCTCCTCCAGCCGGGCTTGCACCTGGGACCCAAGAGCAGCCACCCTGGACTGCAGACACAGAGGGACAGGCTGGGCCTCACGGGAACGAAGTGGACAGAATGCTCTCGGTGCTGGCAGCAACGCCCAAGGACGTGCTGGCCACACTACGGGCTGTCTGCCTCTGGTTTCCTTGGTACTCCTGGACTTAGGGATCCTGGTCCTGTGGCCTCTGCCCGGGCAGGGTGGGGGTGGGGGGTAGGAATAACACCCCTCCCCCCAGCCCCTGGCCCTCTCACCTCCACGTGGCCCAGCAGGGTCCCCTGGCAGCCGTGTGCAGCCAAGCGGAGGCTCTGGTTGGCAGCCTGCAGGGTCAGGCGTCCCAGGGGCTGGATGGGCTGCCCGCTGTCCTGGAGCAGGGCCTCCACCTCCGCAGTCCGCCTGTGGGCACATGCCCGCAGCACCACACTCTCCTCTTGGCTCCCTGGGGCCAGGAAGGGACCCGCCGTTGTACCCAGGACTCGTCCATCTGCCTCCCAGCTGCCCACTCCTCCCGCTCTCCACAGCCTTCTGTAGCTCCCCACTGCCCACAGGCAGAGTCTCAAAGGCCCAAGGATTTGAGGGCCTTGAACTGAACTGCCTAAATCAACCTCCAAACCCCTGAAACCTGGTTTCTGCCCCATCCCCCAGCCCACACCCACCTCTGGTCCAGACTTACCCAGCCTCTCCTGGCACCACAGGTGACCACAGGAAGCTCATCATCACCTCCAAGCTGGGGGTACCACCAAGTCCTACCAGGGTTTCCTCTGACTTCGAGCTCTCAGCACCCCAATCTCTGTCCACTCTTGGGCCAAGCTGGGGCCTTGGCCAGGCCGCTGAGCCACACCAGTACCTCCACTCACCTTCCTTGTGGGCCACCGAGGCCTGGAAGCAGTTCGGGGCCCGGGACACCAACAGCCTCACTTTCTCGTCCCCGTCGTCCACATTTCCCTCCAGCTGGACCAAGCTTCGAGAAGCTGAGGTGGAGACCCGACCCAGCAGGCCAAACTGCTGAGCCTTGGGGCCGCGGAGCTGGGAGGCGAAGGGCAGAGGCCTGAGTGCAGCCTGGCCTCTGGCCTCTGGCCCCTGTTGGCCCCAGGCCCAGGGAGAGGTGGCTGAGGAGGGTGAGGTTGAACCTGCAGGGAAAAGGCAATGCCCGCCCGCCTCCACATCTTCAGGGGCACTGGGTCCCCCCACCTTACACCCCTGCCACAGGGCTCAGAATCCTACCAACTGCAGAAAATGCTTATTAAAATCCATATCCAGGGACCTAACCGAGCACAGCGCACAGCATCCAAGTAGCTTAAAAATTCCTGCTGCCGAGGCCTCACCCCGGAGATTCGGACTTAACTGATTGGGGGAGGGGCTGGGCACTGGCATTTTTACGTTCCCAGTGCCCAGGTGTCTCCACCTGCAGGCCAGGTTTTCCATGTTTGCATGAGAACCACTGCAAATGTCTCCGCAAGTTCAAGGAAGACATCGTGGGTAGCACCTGCCATAAAGGCCGGCACTGAGCATTCATCCCAGCCCTTGCAGCCACCAGCCTTGAGGGAAGGGGACACAAGACAGGAGGGTTTCGAATGGGGTGGGGCAAAGGCAGGAAAAGCCTCAGAGGCCTTAAGAGAAGGAACCCTAGGGAGACCTTGCAGGGGGGAGGCCAATGGGCTGATTAAGAAGCCGTTGTAGGGGAGGGGAGCCACCTCTGGCCTGAATTCAGCTGCTCTGTATTCTAGTCCAGATATTGCAGCTAACAAGCTGTGCAGCCTTGAGTAAGTGTGTTACCCTCTCTGGGCCTCAGGTTCAAAATCTATAAGATCAGATATAGAATGGTGGTTCTCAAAATTTATCAGGAATCAGTGTGTGTGTGTGTGTGTGTCTGTGTGTGTGTGTGTGTGTGTGTGTAGGAGGTGTGTTATGGGCTTATATTCCTCAAAAAGATCTGTTGAAGTTCTAACCCTTGGTACCTGTAAATGTGATGTTATTTGGAAATAGGTTCTTTGTAGATGAAATAAAATTATGATGATGTCATACTGGGTTAGGGTAAGCTCTAAATCCAATAACTGGTGTCCTTATAAGAAGGCCATGTGAAGACAGAGACAGATTGGAATAATGCAGTCACAGCCAAGGAACGCCTGGATTGCTGGCAGCCCCCAGAAGCTGGAAGAGGTGAGGAAGGATTCTTTCCTGGAGCTTCTGGAGGGAGCGTAACCCTGCTGACACCTTGATTTTAGATTTCTAACCTCCAGAACTGTGAAAGAAGAAATTTCTGTCGTGCTAAACCACTGAGTTGGGGCTAATTTGTTACAGCAGCCCTAGGAATCCAATTCAGGGTGCTCACTGAACATGCAGCTTCCTAAGTGGGTGGGAGGGGTGGAGCCCAGGAATCCTTAGGGGATTTCACAGTGCATGAGGTGAGCCTGAGGCAGGGTGTCCTGCAGACCACAGCTGAGGTGTCCGTCCTAGTCACTGTCACTGAGTGGCGAGCGCCCCAGCAGCCGGGGTGAGCGCCTGACCTCCCGAATCTGTCCCTCTTCTCCACCGGGTTGGTGTAGAGACCAAACAAGGCTGTGAAAGGCCTCTCTCCACACCACGGACCCCAAAATGGGGCAAGCAGAGAGGGGGTGGGCAAGGGAGAAGCGGTTAGAACCAGCTACGCACATGCTCGGGATGGAAGCAGGAGGACCAGCCACTCCCTGGCCGCCCCCCGCGGGCTGGGCCCCACGGGGCTCACTCCCAGTCCTCCGATTCTGGGGAAGTGAGCCTTGGGGCACCCGGATTACAGGTGCGGGAGTGGCTGGGGGCCTGGCTGGCAAACGGGGAAACGAGAGCCAGCCTTGGCGAAACTCAGAAAGGAAAACTCTTTTGAAACTGCCACTGCTCCTGGGCTCGGAAACAGGAGCTGAGTGAGCTCCTGACACAGAAATGCCTCATCCTGTATTGGATGTGGAAGGAAAATCCCATCTCATGAGCACCTACTGTGTGCCCGTGCTGTGCAAACTCTGTTTCTTTTCCTCCCAATTCTGCAAAGGACATGGGATTTGTTCCCATTTGACAGAGAAGACTGAGGCTTGAAGAGGGAAAGTCACAAGGTCAAGGTCACCCAGCCAGGGAGACACAGAGATGGGTGGATGACAGCACTTGTGGAGCACCTCCTGTATGCCCGTGCTGTGTGGGGGGAGGGGAGGGGTGCCCAGAACCCCACTGACCACCCTGTGAAATATACCTGATCCCCACTTACAGATGAGGAAATGGGGCTCAAAGAGGTCCCTTCCCAATAGCCCTTGACCAGGTGGGAGCAGAGCAGGTGTTGAACCTGGCTCTGCCCCCTTCTACCTCCCTGGGCTGCTGGGAGGTGGAAGGGGTAGGAGAAGACTCGGCCAATAATAGCTAATAATAATAGCAGCTAATACTTACTTAGTGGCTGCTTTGTATCAGGCACTATTCTAAGCAATCTATACATAGTAACATACTTAATCCCTGCAATGTTAATGCCATGGGAGGTAGTGTAGGTGCAATGATTATCCGCCACTTTACAGGCGAAGGAACTGAGGCACAGCGGGGCGAAGTACGTTGCTAGCCAGGAAGAGGTTGGGCTGGGATTCAAACCCTGGGAGTCCAGCCACTGCCTCTCGGTTATAGGAAGGGCTGATGTTGGGGCAGCAGAGGAGCTGCTCAGGGCGGGGGGGCCAGCCACAGGGGGTCCCACCTACAGTTAAGCTCAGGTCCCCACTAGGGTGCCAGTCTGCAGTTCTAATACTGGCCACTAGATGGCAGGGCCACCCAGGCAGTGGTGGTCCACTGGGCAGAGAGAGACAGAGGGACATCAGAGTATCCTGCCTATGGGGTGGGCAGCCCCGACCCAGCCACCTTACCTCTAGCTCCCCGGAGAAGTGAGGCATCCGGGGCCTGCTGTGGTTGCGGAGGGTCAGGCTGAGGTGCAGGCTGTGGTCTGGGTCTGGGGCGAGGCCCAGCTGGCATTTGGAGTGTAGCAGAAGCCCACCGCTGCCCAAGGTGTGCTCCCCGGAGACCGAGAGGGCCTGGAACGAAAGGGTGGGGTGTCAGTGGTCAGGGAGGTGCAGGAGCACAGCTTCCTCTCCCTATGCCCTGGTCCAGGCTACTAGCCCTCATGCCAGGACTGTCACAATAGCCTATCAGGTCTCCCAGCCTCCATTCCTGCCCCAGCCCACAGCCCCTCCTCCACTTGGCAGCCAGGCTAAGTTTTAAAAAAATGCAAATCAGACACTGCCCCCCGGCTCAAAGCCTCTGCCTTCCCATTGCGCTTAGAGGAGAAGCCGGTCTCCTTGGCGGGTCCTATGGGTCTGCGTTATCTTCCTAACCTCGCCCTCTCGCTCTCTCTATAAGGGCCACCCTGTGTTCCTCGAACACTCTAAGCATGCTCCTGCCACAGGGCCTTTGCACTGGCTGTTCCCGCTGCAGTTTGCATTCGTCAGCAAGGCCCCCTGCAGTCCCCTGTCCACTCTCCCTGCTTCATTCCTTCACAGCATTCACCACACCTGACTGCATATCGTGCACCTTGTCTGTGTTTTCTTCTTCTACCCACTGGACTGTGAGCTTCAGGAGGGCAGGCACCTCGTCTGTCCCTTTCACCGTCCTTGCCCCTGCACCTAGAACAGAGCCTGGCAGAGGTAAGACTTACAAATGCTTTCTGAATGGATGAACAGATTGGGGGTTGGCAAACTGTGGCTCATGGGCCAAAGCTGGCTCACTGCCTCTCCTTGTAGATAGATTTTTATTGGGAATGGCCACACCCATTCATTTACATGTCATCTGTGGTGGCTTTCATGACACAATGCCAGAGTTGCAACAGAGACCATATGGTCTGCAAGACGTAAAATACTTACCATCTGGCTCTCTACAGAAAACGTTTGACCCCTGGGATGTGGGGAATGGGAGGATGGAGGGATGAATGGATGGAGGGATGGGAGGGAGGATGGGAGGGTGGGTAGATGGATGGATGGATGTTTGGATGGTTGAGAAGATGGGTGGGTGGGTGGGCGGAAGGAAGGGTGGAAAGAATGCAGGAAAGACCAATCAACCAGCTAACAAACTCGGGGGAATGTTGGGGGCATAGGGGCCCCAACACCTCCCCCTAACAATAATGACGAAAGCAGCAGCTTTTGTTTATGCGTTGAGCACTCTCCCAGTGTCACATCTTAAATTTCACAATCACCCTACATGCTGGAACCAACTGCATCTTCCATCCTTCAGATGAAGCACTGGATGTTCAGAGAGGAGAGAGCCCTGCCCAGGGTCGCCCAGTGGCATGTTCAGAGCTGTGATGATGGCATCCAGCTCCCTCACTCACACCCCTGACCTGGGCGGGCACCCTCCTCTCTCCTCACCACCAGGGTCCCTGGGCCTTTCCCTGGGACAGACTCACCCTGGGCAGGTGGCAGAGCCCCAGATGCAGGGAATGGCGCAGCCAGTGGGCATAGTCAGTCTCCATGACTCCCTGGAAACTCTGCGTGGCGCAGGAGGCCGTGAGGACACGCTCCAGTGCGGCCTCTGCACGGATTTTGTCCGGGCGGGACGGCTGGTGCCTCTGGAAGGAGAAGGCACCGTGGGATGGGGGTTCGTCCCAGAAGAGAGAGTGCCCATGGCCAGCGGCAGTCAGGAGACCCTCACAAGAGGAGGGAGATGCCAGAAATGCCACCATCAGAGCCCTGGTCAGCCCCCACAGCAGCCGTTTACACTCTGAGCAGGACTTCTGTTGGGAGACTGAGGGGGACTGGGCCTAAGGAGACCCAGAAGGGGCAAGGGGACTTCCAGGGCTAGCTGTCCCTGTCTCTCCATAGCCCATCAGGAGCCCCAGGCAGGCGGTGCTGCTGGAGAGACCTTGACCCTGACACCTCTGGAAACCTGACCTCCCGACCTCCCCCCACCCCTCCCCAGAAGCCCACTGGCGTCACCAGCTCCTTCCCCGTCTGCTCCCCAAGTGCTTGCCTCATGCTGGGCGTCTTGCTTTCCTTACCTCCCAGAGCTCTCACTACACTCCAGTCAGGGAAGGATTACTGCACCCATTTCACAGATGAGAAAACCAAGGTTCACAGTGGAGAAATGAGTTGCCCGGGATCCACAGCACAACTAGCACTTACGCCCAGGACCCTAGGGCCCCAGAGCCAGGCACTTCCTGAAGCAGGTGGGGACCCCCAACCCCCCAGGCCTCACCTCATATGTCAGGTTCTGCTGCACCCGGCGTCCGTCCCAGGACAGATCGAGCCACTCGCTGAACACGGCTGGGGTCTGTGTTAAGGCCCCACAGGCCCTGAGGGCGCCCAGGCCCCAGGTGTCCTGGAGCTGAAGAGGATGGAGGACGTGACTGGGGGGAGGGAGGGCAACACAGGGCTCAGAGTTAGCGAAAGGCCTGTGCCTGATGAGCAGGGCAGCCAGTGCCTACCTGCCCCGGGGAGGTGGCCACGCAACCATCCCAGGAGGTGCTGTGCGCCAAGGACCTGTCGGCCCAGGTGAGCTGCAAAGTCGCAGGCTGCCCTCCATTCCAGGCAAGCTGTACCTGCAAGGGGATGGGGCCAGTGGCGGGCGGAGGAGAGAGGTGGGGAGTGGAGACGGTGCCTCCTCTTGCGCTCGTGTTCGTAAGAGCTTAGAGCCACGCTCAGGCTGGGAGGCCAGAGGCGTTCAGATGGAAAACTCCTCATTCTCAACACCCAGACTCATCATTCCCAAAGACAGAATGAAATCTGCGTCCCTCACTGGGGTTCGTGGGGCTGCTGTGGACTCACATCACCCCACAAGTTCATATGTTGAAGCCCTAATCCCCAATGTGACAGCATCAGGAGGTGGGGCCATTGGGAGGTGATTAGGGTTAGATGAGGTTTGGGGCGGGGGGGTCATGATGGAATGAGTGTCTTTGTAAGAAGGACCCCAGAGAGCTCTCTCCCCGACACGTAAGGACACAGTGAGATGGCTGCAGGCCAGGAAGAGAGCTCTCACCAGAACCTGACAGTGCTGGCACCTTGATCTTGGACTTCTAGCCTCCAGAAGCGTGAGAAATAAATGTCTGTCGTTCAAGCCACACAGCCTGGACTGTTTTGCTATGGCAGCCCGAGCCAAGAGAGGGGCCCTGCGTGCTGCCCCTCCCCTGACCTCATCTCCCCCCTCGCCTGCCCCATTGCTTCCTTGGTCCTGGTCTTAATTGCCTCTGGCTCTCCCTGAAGCGCCCAGCCCGTCCCCACCTCGGGGCCTTTTCGCTTGCTGTTCCTCCTGCCTGGACTGCGCTGTTTCTCCAACTTGTCACAGGCAGCTCCTCCCCATCCGCGGGTCCTCAGCTGACAAACCACCTCCTCCAGGAAGCCCTCGCTGTCCACCCCATCTAAAGCAGCCCCCCCCCACACACTGCAATGTTTCTCTCTCTTAGCACCCTCCCTACTTTCTTTATGGTGCTTACCACGACTCTTAATTTCTTTATTCATTCATTTGCTTGAGTTTTGGTCTTTTTGCCTGTTTTGCCTGGCACACACTGGCCTACTGTCTTCCATTTCACAGAAGAAAAAAACTGAGGCTTAGGGAGGTGCTGTGAGCTGCCCAAGGCCTCCCAGTCAGATGCAGAGTCCAGCTGCCCTGCTCAAACCCCTGCAGTGACTGACTGAACAAACGGACACTTCAGTGATGAATTGGACATGCTTGTAACTGTTTCTCCCACTAAAATGTGAGCTTTATCAATGCAGACACTGTGTCTGCACCTCAACACTGCCTGGCACACAGTAGGTGCTTAATAAGGTACCGATGAAGGAATGAAGGAATGAATGAAGGTCCCTTTGGGGTTCCAAGCTTCAGGAATCTGTGATTCCAGAGATGTCCTTGTCTCTGATGAACAAGTGGGATCCTCCTCCCCCACATGTGGTCCCAGATGCCCCACCCATGGGCTCAGCCACGCAGCTCACCAACCCCCAAGACTCCTACACCCAGGGCCCCTCAGATGCTCCCTGCTCACCTGCCAGCTCTGCCTGCCACCCCTGCTCTCAGCAAGGCCACTGGCCTCAGCCCGCCACCAGGAGAGGCTGAAGGGGTGAGCCAGGGCCAGGTGGGCGGCCAGCTCGTCCTTTCCCAGACGAAGAGAGGAGGACAGCACCACCTGGGGAGGGGACAGGCTGAGGGCGAGGGCTCCCCCAGAGAGGCCAACCCCCTCCCCACCACCCAGTGCAGGCAACCTTCTTCATCAAGGTCATGGGAGTGAGGGCTGCTGGCCCAGCACTGTGGGAGGCCCTCCAAGAGCTTCAGCCCATTTTGCAGAGGAGTAAGTTGAGGCACGGAGAGAAGCAGATGGGGACAAGCATATGACAAAGATGGGACTGGGAGTGACACCTTGTGGTGGCTGGAGGCATTTCATGGGTTCAAATCCCAGCCCTGCCTTCCAGTAGCTCCATGACTCTGGGCAAGACCTCATGCCTCTCTGAGCTTCAATTTCATCTTCTAGAAATAGGGCTGATGTACCTGGCACACAAGAGGCCTGCAGTATGCGTCAGCCACTGGTCTTCCTGTCCCAGGTGGTGCTGGGACCCAGGTTTCCTCCTCTCACCCAGTGCCCTTCCGATGGTCCCTTGGGGACTGGGGCCCAGCCCTGTTGGCCCTGTAAGGCTCCTCGGGCAGGGCAGGGCCCCAAGTGCCCCACTCAGGCCACAGGGTGGGCTTCCCAGGTATCCTTCCAGCCCTGACGCCTACCTGGTTTTTGCCATCCCAGCCCACGACCAGGTCATCCTGGTGGCTGCGTCGCGAATGCTCAGAGGCAAGGCGGAGGCTGCAGTGCCGAGGCAGGGGGAGCGGCAGCGGGTGGGTGAGCTCCACTGCAGGCAGGGACACGGGGAGGGGCGGGAACATGAGCTGAGGACATCGGCTCGAGGCCGAGAGGGTATAGGGGGCCACTTTGGGGCCACACGCTCAGGTAATCTGCACAAAATTCAGAAGCTACACCCTCACTTGGTCCCCATACCACTCAGTATAGTCCCTCAGTGTCCCCGTGAGAACCCCAAATCTCTACTCCTGCAACGAGGCTTTGTACCTCCTCCATCAAGAGGTGGAATTTGTTTCCCTGGCCCTTGAACCTGGGTTGGCCTTGTGATTTGCTTGTAGAATTTGAAGTTGACACTGGCAAACCCAGCCTAGGCCTAAAGCGTCCTCAGCTCCCACTGGCTCTCTGGGATCCCTGACCAGCCACTGTGAGAACAAACCCAGGCTGGCCTGCTGGACGGTGACACCACACAGAGGAGAACCTGAATGTTTCGGTCGAGGCTGTCCCAGACCAGCTGACAGGCAGCCAGGCCCCCGAACACATTAGAAAGCCCAGCCAAGATCAGCAGCACCACCTACCCAACTTGGGGCTGACTTTGATGCGTGAGTAAGACCAGAAGAGCTGCCCAGCTGACCCACAGGCCCATGAGCAGTGATAAATGCTTATTACTATAAGTCACTGAGTTTGGGGTCATTTGTTACACAGCAATAGCTGACTGATACAGTCTCCTTCTTGTATCACTCTCAGGTCCCTTACACTCATGGTTGCCCAGGCCTCTTTGAATGACCCACACCTACCTGGCCACACCCACCTGCCCCATGATCTCATTCCACCTTGGGGTGTGACTCAGGTGGTACCTTCATAGCTGAGGCCTCACAGCAGACAGTCTCCTTGCCCTAGATTTTCTTCCTTCATCCGTTAAGGCTGAGTCCAGCTGCCCTGACCTCCTGCACCACTTGATCCCATCCTGTGAGGCCACCAACTGGTCCTGCCTTCCTAGACCCCCAGAGCAGGAGTCCACCAAGACCCCATTGCAGACAACAGCCACCATGCTGCCCTCTGAGCCCTCTGGAAGGGGTGCTGCCTGTCCCCACACAGACTCTGGGGAGCTGTGCCCAGAGACGGTGGCACCAGCTGGTTCTCAAGGCATCATCTGGTCACCAGTCCAGGGAGCACTGACCACATTTGCATGCCACATGCAGAGCCACACCCCTCATTCCCTCCACCCCTGACCTGCTGGCTCCTATGCTCTGTAAGTACCTGGCAGGGCCCACGGACTGCTCAGCCCACCCATGGGCCCCCGAGCACGCACACGCTCACACATGCACACGAGGGCATCACACACACCGCCCTGGCATGCTGAGGGTCTTCTCATTTCCTCTGCCTTGCAGGGCACATGTGTGGCAACCGTGATCATGGGGAACTCCACTGGGCCACTCAGCAAGCCGTCCCCCGGGGCCAGGGTCTGCACCGTGTCTCCCGCCTGGCAGGCCAGCAGGTCGGGCTCTGCTCTAAGGGGGCTCCTCAAACACTAACTGACAGTCTGTATGCACAGACCCTTGGGGACAGGGTTGTTTCCTGGAGGGCCGCAGGGGTCACGGGTGCCACCATTGGGGCTGCACTCACCTCCCCTGCCAACCTTCAGTCTGTCGGCCTCAGCTCTGAAACCTCTCGGGGATGCTCAGAGTTGGCACACCTTCCACGCCCTGGCCCTACCCTCCTGTCTTAACACACTCAGGTAAAACCCCAACTCCTTGTCCGGGCCTGGGATCCTGTGTGACCTGGCTCCCCTGACCTCTCCCACCTCATCTCCCCCCTGCTCCTCCCTTCAGTCCACTCCAGTCACACTGGCCTTGCTGCTGTTGCTCCAGCCACAAAGCTTGTTCCCACCCCAGGGCCTTTGCACCTGCTGTTCCTTCTGCCTGCAATGATCTCCCCAAAGCTTCACCTTCTTGTCACTCAGGGCTCAGCTTAAACATCACCTCCTGAGACAGCCCTTCCCCGACCACCCCACCTGGAGGAGCTCCAGGCCCCCAAACCAAGCCCTGCTTGTTTTCTCAGTCCTTCTCTCTAGGAGACACCCTGACGTTATCTTGTTCAGTATGTGTCCCTGCTCACAGCCTGCCTCCCCGGAGGCGGGGACCTGGGCCATCTTATTTCCCAGTGGATCCCCAGCACCTGGAACAGCACCTGGGATAAGCAGGTGCTCAATGATGGTGCTCTGAGTGACTGGGTGAATGGGCCACCCCTGCTGCAGCCGCTGGGAGACTCACCCTGCAGGCTGAGGGTCCCGGTGGGCTTGAGGAAGGGCCCGGAGAGGCTCCCGTTGATGGCCATCTCCTGGCCGTCCCACAGCACCATGTGGTGCAGGACACGGGTGCCACGGGCTCGCTCGTATGAGGTCTGCAGGACCAGCTCCCCAGGAAGGGTGTGGAGCTGGAAGAGAAAGATGGAGCTGGGTCACAGGGGAACCCGGCCCATGTTCCCGCTGAGGGTAGGAAAGGAGAGAAGCTTTCAGAAGAGGAAACACAAGAAACAAAGTTCTAACAGTTTACTGGGCTGGGCAGATAATGTAAGGGAGGGGAGTGACGGGGTGCAAGGGGTGTGACATAGGAGACCGACGCCCCCTGTAAAGAGGACAGCCGCCTCTCAGCTCCACTTCCAAGCTGTGTGGCCTTGGGCCAGTTTCCCAACCTCTCTGGGCCTCATTTCCTTGTGTATAAAATGGGGTAAGAATAACAGTGCCAACTTCAGTGATATAATGGGTGTGATGTGCTCAGCCCAGGGCTGGACCCATGGACAATGCCATGTGGGGCTGCTGCAGTTGGTAGTAGGATTTCTCAAACATTTAGTGAGCACGTATTATGTCCTTGACCCAGTGCTGGGGGTTGGGGTACAAAGATAACCAAGACTGACCCTGGCCCTTCAGGGCCTCCAGGCTGGTGGGGAGACAGTCACAGAAACAGAAAATGGTGGGACAAGGTGACAAGAGTAGCCACGAAAGATATTAGAGGGACAAAGGAACACAAAGAAAATAAGTGGACAAAGCAGGGAAGGGCATTCTAGGCAGAAGGAACAGCCTGTGCAAAGGCTCAGCAAGGAGCACTCTCCCTGCTGGTGGGTGCCACAGGTGGAGGGTGGAGGGGACTTTTGGTGGGACGAGGGGAACTGACTCTTAAATGTCTCCAAAGCCCATCACTACTGCCCCCACCTCGGTCCAAGACATCATCATTCTGGCCCTGCTCACTGGCTTCTTCACTGTTGTCTCTGCTGTCCCCTGTAGGTCCCTCCCCACACAGCAGCCAGAGGAATCTGAAAGCACCCCTTGGATAGTGTCCTCAAAAGGCGTCCAATTTCAGAGAGAATCAAATCCAAACTCCTCCCTGTGGCCTGACATGCCCTGCATGATTGGATTCCCACTACTGCCCACCATTTCCCCCTCACTTACTCTGCTCCAGCCCAGTGGCCATTCCTCAAATATGCCAAATTCATTCCTGCCCAGGCCCTTTGCACGTCTTGTTCCCTCTGCCTGGAATGCTCTTTCACTAGATTTTCTTTTTTCTTTTCTTCTTTTTTTTAACATCTTTATTGGAGTATAATTGCTTTACAATGGTGTGTTAGTTTCTGCTGTATAACAAAGTGAATCAGCTATATGCATACATATATCCCCATATCCCTTCCCTCTTGCTTCTCCCTCTCACCCTCCCTCTCCCACCCCTCTAGGTGGCCGCAAAGCACCGAGCTGATCTCCCTGTGCTATGTGGCTGCTTCCCACTGGCTATCTATTTTACATTTGGTAGTGTATATATGTCCATGCCACTCTCTCACTTCGTCCCAGCTTCCCCCCGTCTCACTTCCCCCTCCCGGTGTCCTCAAGTCTATTCTCTACATCTGCGTCTTTATTCCTGTCCTGCCCCTAGGTTCATCAGTACCATTTTTTTTTCTTAGATTCCATATATATGTGTTAGCATATGGTATTTGTTTTTCTCTTTCTGACTTACTTCACTCTGTATGACAGACTCTAGGTCCATCCACCTCACTACAAATAACTCAATTTCGTTTCTTTTTATGGCTGAGTAATATTCCATTGTATATATGTGCCACATCTTCTTTGTCCATTCATCTGTTGATGGACACTTAGGTTGCTTCCATGTCCTGGCTATTGTAAATAGAGCTGCAATGAACACTGTGGTACATGACTCTTTTTGAATTATGGTTTTCTCAGGGTATATGCCAGTAGTGGGATTGCTGGGTCGTATGGTAGTTCTATTTGTAGTTTTTTAAGGAACCTCCATACTGTTCTCCATAGTGGCTGTATCAATTTACATTCCCACCAACAGTGCATGAGGGTTCCCTTTTCTCCACACCCTCTCCAGCATTTACTGTTTGTAGATTTTTTGGTGGTGGCCATTCTGACTGGTGTGAGGTGATACCTCACTGTGGTTTTGATTTGCTTTTCTCTAGTGATCAGTGACGCTGAGCATCCTTTCACGTGTTTGTTGACCGTCTGTGTATCTTCTTTCCACCAGATTTTCAAATGGCTGATATTTGCTTGTCATCTCCGGCCAGCTCAAATGTCATCTCCTTAGTGGGGCCTTTCCTGGCCACCTAAATAGCTCCCCAGTAATTCCCACTCATATCACCCCATTTTGTTTCTTCTATAGTATGTATCATCATCTGGTATATTTTCTTATTTGATTTTTTTGTTGGTCAATCTCCCCACTAGACTGTACACTTGATGAGAGGAAGGACTCATCAATCCTGTTCTAAGCAACATCCCCAGTTTCTGGAATAGTGTCTGGTCTGGCACCTAGTAGATGCTCAATAAATAATGTGGAAGGAAGGAAGGAAGGAAGGAAGGAAGGAAGGAAGGAAGGGAGGGAGGGAGGGAGGGAGGGAGGGAGGGAGGGAGGGAGGGGAGGGAAGGAGGGAGGATGGATGGATACAGAGGCCAGCTGAGAATCCACTCCAGCAAATTTTGCCCATATCACAGCTCTGCCTGCATTGGATCCTCCCAGGAACCAGGACAATTCCTCTTTTCTCAAAGGGCTGCCCCAGGAGCCTCCCAGCCTGCCCTAACCCTGGCTCTAGCCTCCTCCACGCACCTGGGGGAAGGTCTGTTCCAGCGTGATGATGTTGGTGAGACTGTTCTTAGCAGCCACCAGCCTGGAGCCAACGTGGAAACGATGCTCCTCCACCATCAAGGCAAATGTGCTCTCGGCTCCACCCTCAGAGTAACGTAGCTGGGCCAGAAGAAAAGCAAGTCAGATCTCCTCATCCAAGTCTCTGACGGAACACTGAGGAAGATGCTGGCTCCACACTAAGCAAGCTCGGCCTCCCAAAGCCCCGGGCCCGAAAGACGCACAGCTCCCTGGATGGGACAAACTCTGATGACACGAGGGTCCTGAAGCTCAGTTTAGACCACCAGGTGTGGCCATGACAACAATCTCCCTGTGCCCTTCATGCTGTTAACACTGACTTGTAGATAGCTACCAGCCTGGGGCGGGCAGGCAAGAATTCTAGTTGTATTACCATTGTGAACAGCAGGGGGCAGTCTACTGCAGAGGACAACACACAAGCATTGCATTAAACAGACCAGGGCCCCAATTCGGGCTCTAGCAGGTATGGGATGAATGACCTCTAGCTAGTTCCATAACCACCTTCACTTTCTTATCAGATAAATTGGGATAATGATACCTACTTTATTAATGGGTTGATATGAAAACTATATGAAATAATGTGCTAACTTCCAGGCTGGCTGATAGCAGAATCACTTAGGGCACCTGCCGAAAATATAGATTCTGGGCCCCCACCCAAGACCTACAAAAACAGAGCCTCTGGAAACTGGGTCAAGAACTGGTATTCTTAAGAGCTCTCCAGAAGCATCATTAATTTAGTGATGCCCCTGTCAAAAACGTTCAACCTGAATCATGTCTCACACAAACAATCTGACAAATTCAAATGGGGGATTTTTGCAAAACAACTTCCTGAACACTGCAAAATCATCAATGCAGGAGTTCTTTTGAAAACTTAACTATAGCGTATTTACAATATTGTGTTTCAGGTATACAGCTTCCGATTCTTCTCCATTATAGGTTATTACAAGATACTGAATACAGTTCCCTGTGCTACACAGTAAATCCTTGTTGTGCAATGCAGTTCTTCTTTAATGTGGTTAATGACAATGAAATGCTTAGGGGCAAGTATATCAATATCAGCAACTTACTTTGAAATGCCTCAAAAATTAAGAAGGATGGAGAACTATGTGATAAAGTAGAACAAAATATGAATGAAAAAAACCTAGGTGATGGGTATGTGGGTGTTCACTATAAAATTGTTTTAATTTTTCAGTGTCTGAAAAGTGTAATAATAAAATGTAGGCAGTGGGAAGAGAACCTCTAGATCAGGGGTCAGTCTTTGGGCCAAATTTGGCCCACTGCCTCATTTTGTAAATAAAGTTTTATTGGAACACGACCATGCCCATTTATTTACATACTGTCTGTCGCTGCTCTTTTGTTACAATGGTAGTAGTTGCGACAGAGAGGGTATTGGGTGTAAAGGCTAAAATGTTTATTATCTGGCCCTTTACAGTAAAAGTTTGCAGACCTCTGTTCTAGATTAAGAAACTAAAGAGATTTCGGATTAAGAAACTGAATTTCTAGATTAAGAAACTGAATACCCTGGATGATCCTGATCTGCATTCCGGATTTAAAACAAACAAAACAAAACCGCTCGAAAGAACATTATTGTAAAAGAATGCGACAACTGGGAAATTTTATGATGAACCATATATTCGATAATGGTATTATGTCACATGTTAAATTTCCTGAATTTTGTAATTCTGTTGTGTTATACAAGAAAATACCCTTGTTATAGGAAATACTCGCTGCAGTATTTAGGAGTAAAGAGATGCCTCCAGAAACAACTCAATATTAACTCACAATAATACAGAAAATACGTGTACGAATATACAAATGTATATAACATATGTAAGTATAAATAGAAAGATGTGGTAAGATATTAACACTTGGTGATACAAGATAAATACCAGGGATGTATGTACAACAGGATGACTACAGTTAACCCTGTTGGATGGTATATTTGAAAGTGGTTAAGAGAAGAGAAAGGTACAAATGAACCAATTTACAAAACAGAAACAGATGCAGAAAACAAACTTATGATTACCAAGGAGGAAAGGGGGGGAGGGATAAATTGGGAGATTGGGATTGATATATACACATATATAAAATAGATAACTAATAAGGACCTACTGTAGAGCACAGGGAACTCTACTCAATGCTCCGTAATGACCTACATGGGAACAGAATCTAAAAAAGAGTGGCTATATGTATACGTACAACTGAATCACTTTGCTGTACAGCCGAAAGTAACACAGCATTGTAAATCAACTATATTCCAATAAAAATTAATTTAAAAAAAAAAGAGAGGAGATTCTAAGAGTTCTTATCACAAGGAAATAATTTTTTTTCCTTTTCTTTTTCTGTATCTCTATGAGATGATGGATGTTGACTAAACTTACTGTAGTTATTTCATAATAGATGTAAGTCAGATCAGTATGCTGTACATCTTAAAGTTATACAGTGCTGTATGTCAATTACATCTCAATAAAACTGGGGAGAAAACCGATTGGTAAATGTCCACTGTCCTACAATAACTTTTCTATAGGTTGGAAATTATTCAAAATAAAGATTAGGGGAAAACTAAGACGTTCCCCAAATGATGGTGCAGTGAAATCTGGGGAGCACTGAGATTCTGTGTGATGTGTGGGTACAGGGCCTGGCACACAGTAGGTGCTCTATAAACAAAGGCAGCCTGGCCCAGGGCAGGGAGGGCTTTTAACAAAACTGGGTGGCTGGTGGGATAATGAAGTGACCAGCTGGTGATTGTAATCACTCACTCATTTACACATCCTGTCATTCATTCATTCATTCTTTCTTTCATTCATTCACTACACACACCTACTATGTACTGGGCCCTGTGCCAGGTGCTGGGCACACCCTCCAGGATCTCCTGATCTGGGGAAGAGGGGCAGACAGAAATAAACAATGGCAGCAGCACGGAGGGAGGGGGAATCATGGGTCTCATGGGTCCTCCTGTCTTCCCCCAGGACCTCCAGATGCTACACACAGGGCAGATGCATGAGTGCGGGAGATGCTGGGGGTTCCAGGTAAAAATGGGATTTGTGGACACAGGGCACGAAGACACGCAAAGACCCGTGGGAAGGCAGACGGGACACCTGGGAGGTGATGCTGGCTCAGCTCATCTGAGGCCGTGTCATCTGATCCAGCGACCGGGAGCGTGCCAGGCCGGGTGAGGCGGCACCAGGCACCAGGCGGGCAGAGCCTCCCCTGGCTCCTAAGGGTCTCGTGGGCCTGGCTGGGGGCCGCAGGGGCTATAGCCCAGGAATGTAAACCTGGGCCTGTTTGGGAAAGCTGGAGCCAGGGGTTTCCGAGCGTCGCCCACGGGGGCCTGTGCAGCCGGCAGACAGATGTGGATGTGTTAACACTCTCCACACCCGCCTCGGGCAGGGCACCTGGAACTGGTTAGGAGCTCGGGGGAGGCAGGGACACAGTTACCTTGGTTGAGGCTGAGGCTCTGCTGGGGCAGCAGCCTAGGAGGATGGGGAGGTGATGCCGGCCTGAGAGCCGCAGCTCTTTGCTGGAAAGAAAGAGGATGTGAGAGGCCTGGCTTGAGCGCACCCCGTCCAGGGCCTCCAGGGCCGGGTCAGGACCAAGCCAACCTCCCCAGCAGAGGGGTGGAGACTCACACAGCAGCAGAAGAGCCGATAAAGGGCTATTCACACGCCCCGAGGCCCGAGGGCCATGGGTTGTAATGGTCGGGGCTGCAGCCTGCCCCCAGGCGACCTGAGTTTGAATCCCAGCTTGGCCTCTGCCTGGTCCTGGGCAGGGACATTGGGCAAGTCCCTCAGTTTCCCCTTCAGCACAGGGGCTGGGTGGTACCGGGAGGCACGTCTTCTGGAGGCCCACCGACGGGCCCCCTCGGGCTTGGCCAGTGGAGCCTCAGCAGAGAGGACGGTGGGATTTAAACCCGGGCTCCCTCCCAGCACCCCTTCCTTGCCTCTTCAGGCTGGGGTGCTCATGTCTCCCCACTGCTGCCAGTCCTGGGGGCTGTCCTGGCCCGGTGGTGCCTCTACACCAGGGTGTCTCACCCTCAGCGCAGCTGACACCTTGGGCCACACGATTCACTGTCGTGGGCTGACCTGTGCGTTACAGGGGTCTGGCAGCACCTCTGGCCCCCGCCCACTAGGAGCCAGTAGCATCCCATGCCGAGTCGTAACAACCAGACATTTCCCCAGACATTGCCAGACACTCCTGGGTGGGCACACTCGCCCCCAGGTGAGAACCACTGGCCACCTGACTTCATCTGACTGTAAGACCCCCGACCCCGGCACCCAGTAGGTCCCTGGATTGAAGAGCCGTAATAGTTACTAATATGTACTCGAGGCCTGGGATGCATTTAGTTTGTGAGACCAAGAACTCCTCATCCATGTCCTGCCCCCAGAGGTCAAAGATATTTTATCAGCCGTGTGACCTTGGGTAAGTCACTTGGCCTCTCTGAGCCTCCCTTGTCACACCTGTGCAGTGGGGCTGTAGGTCAGGAGTGTTCAGCTGTGGTCTCCCTCACTCATTCCTCTCCTCTCAGGGCCCCCAGAGTGTAGAGAACCCCTCACCTGAGCGCCCGGTTCTGGCCACGGATGTTGAAGACCAGGCAGGCTTGAGAATCACAGGTCAGCTGCAGGGAAGAACTCATCTCCTCCTCTGTCCAGAGCTCCCAGAACATGAGCTGAAGAGGGATCGGGGGGAGAAGGCTGTGAGGTGTGGGGAGGGTAGGGGCCTGAGGACCCTCACAGGCCAGGCCATGCTCCACAGCCCCAGCATGTCCCTGTCCCCCCCAGCCCGGCGTGGCAGACGCCCATCAGGCCTGGCCCCATCTAACAATCTCTTGGACGGTGAGGACCCTTGGGCAGGGCCTGGACTGGCTCCCTCACTGCAGCCCAGGTTGCCTACTGTGGGCCCCCAGTGCAGACCTGCGCCCCTGACGTCGGCAAAGAATGACCTCCCCACGGGTCTTCCATCACCCGGTCCTGAGGCCAGGAAAAGGGGATTCAGATGAAGTCAGGGGAGAAGCGAGCTCGGGCTGCTCCATTGTGGGTTACAGTGACGCAGACCCTCTGCGTGAACAGTGACATCCTGGCCCTCCAGGACTCCTCCCACGGCAGAGTGCAGTGAGGGGCAGGGGGATTGCTGGATAGTCCAAAACAGGAGGTTGGAAAAGAGGCTTCGATGCGTGCGCTCTGTGACTCGTGGGGGAGTGGGAGGGCCCAGCCAAGCAAGGTGAGTTCACACCAAACGACAGTGGCTGGGACATGGCGCCATGCAGTGGGGCCACAGCACGTTTCCCTTCTCAGAGGTTGTTGGCGGCGAGCATCTCATGGAAGGGCCCCGTACCAAGCCTGAGTCCCTATTTTGATGTCTACTTGTTATGTGACCTTGGGCAGGTCACCTAGGCACTCATGTGTGATCCAGAGATGATGATGATGATGATGATTAGTTACCACCATCATCATCACCACCAGAGCAGCAGAAGCTTCTAAAGCATCTGCTTCAGCCACACACCGTCCCAGGTGCATTCCTGGTATTCCTCGCTCCATCCTCACAACCCCCACATTATTGATACAATTATTATCCCCATTTCACAGATGAGGAGATGGAGGGCACAGAGAGGTTAAGGAATTTGCCCAAGGCCACACAGCCAGCAAAAGGCAGAGCTGGGACTGACCTCCGGAGACGGCATTCCGTAACAACTGTGCCGCTCTGCCTCTCGCTGGGGTGTCAGGTGATGAGTCAATGCATATAAAACCCTTAGAATGGTGCCGAGCACGCAGTAGGTGCTCTACAAATGGAAGCTGAGCTTTGATTTTGATTAAAAAGTGGAAGGGCGGAAAGGACACAGCATCAGGAACTGGAACACAGAGATGCAGGGGGCCAGTCCACACCAGCCCCACAGCTGGGAATACAGAGGTCACTCAGTAGACACTGGTTACAATTATTACTATTATTAATAAAGCCTTTACAAACTGTAAAGTGCTGGAGAGACACAAGGCAAGAGCATCCCGGTCAATTGTGCTCCCGGGAACAGGATGGGAGTTGACAGAATTAGGAGGGAGCCTGCCCCTGGCCAGGCTGGCCACCCACTCCTCACCTGGCTGGCGAAGGGCAGGCCCAGCCTCCGGAGAGCGGGCGCCGTGTGGCTGACATTCACCACCAGCTCCAGAGGGCCGTTCACCGGCCAGGCCACCAGGGCTGCCACGTCCACGCTGATCCCACCATCCCCACTTTGGAGGACCACATGGGCCTGGGTCTGGGTCTCTAAAGGCAGAGAATGGCAAAGGCTGCTAGAGACTGGGGTTCACCTCCCTTCCCAGTTTAGGGTCGCAGCCTGAGGATACCAGTGGGATTGACCCTGGGCAAGTGTTTCACCTCTCTGAGTCCCAGTGACATCATCTGTCATGAGGCGTCCCCCAATCTAGGCCTGGCCAGTTCCTTCTCTCATTGGAGTCGCTGCTGACAGGACAACTCCTCCGAGGAGCCCCCCATGACTGCCCATCTAAAGTACCTCCTGGCGCTTCCTGCTCCCTCCCCTGCCAGAAGGTCAGCTCCATGATGGGAGGGCCTTTAGTCTGTTTCATTCCCTGCTATAACCCTAGCACTTAGCACAGCCCCAGCCAGACACATCATAGGTGTCCGGTACTTGTTGAGGGAATGAACAAACCAATGATGCGTCTCTTCAGGGTCAATCAAATATCAAATCAATACCAAATAATACTGACCTGCAGCTTGCCTGGCCCAGGCTGGAGGGTCTCTGTCCCCTCCCACCCCACAGGGGCATCTCTTCCAGTCCCCTGCCTCCCGCTGGGCTGCCCCTCATCTTCGCAGCAGGTAAAAACTCTCCAGAAAAGGAGAGCCCAGGATCTGGCCCAGCCCCGTCACCTGCCACTTGGGGCTAGCAGGGTGGGTGGCCCTCTCTGGCAGACACAGACAAGCCTGGCAGCTCTGAGCCTCAGTCTCCTCACCTATAAAGTGGGCACAGCCCACCCACCTCGAGGGACATTGCCAAGATCAACTGAGATTCCACATCTGCGAACACCTGTGCATGGGGCACATAGCAGGTCTCAGGAAGGGGTCGTTTCCTTCCTTCATCATGCAATGTTCAACCACGTGCACCTACTATGTGGGGGGGGCATGAGGAACGAGGGGACACACAGTGAAGGGGACCAAGTCCTCTTGCCCGGGGAGGTTCCAGATTGTGGGAAGTCACCAAGAATGCTGATGCCAGGCAGAAAACGCCCCCCGAGGGACTGGGACGGCAGTGGGTTGGGGGTGAGAGGTCACCCTGGCTGGAGGCCAGCACACCAGGCCTCCTGGTTCCGGGGAACTGGAGTGTGGAAATTATCCCTGGGACGACTGTCCTATTACTTTCCTCCCACACCCCCTATAAACCCTTCCTCAGAGCAGTCTGTGAGGTCAGCGCACACCGAGACAGTCGCCTGTCTGACCCAGACCCCCGCTCGCACCACAGGATGCTGAGAGCCGAGGATGGAAGAGTTTGAGACCAGAAGAAGACGACCCAAGGGACTCGGGGACACACAGGGATCCTGATCTCCACAATCTACACAGGGGTCAGAGGGTGGCTCTGGAGTCATACCACCTGGATTCATCATTAACCAGCTGTGTAGCCCGGAACAAGTGACTCAACCTCTCTGTACTTCTGTTCCTCCCTTGCAGAATAGGGATGGTGTTACTAACCCCTCTCTCATATGTTCGCACATTCACTCAACAGATGATTAATTGAACACCTACTATCTGTCACTCTGCAAACAAACATCATCCCCGTCCTTGTGGAGTGTACATTCTAGTGTGGGGTGAGTGGAAGACAGGCAATGAGAAATAAAGATATTTAAAAATATCTTTATATGTTAGAATGTATGTTAGAATGACAAAGCCAGGGAGAGGGATGGGGAGAGCTGGAGAGAGGTGGGGGTGCAAATAAATAGGGGGAGCAGGCAAGGCTTCACTGAGGAGACGACATTTGAGAAATACCCAAAGGAGGTGAGAGAGTGGCTGTGGGGAAGAGCATTCCGGGCAGAGGGAATAGCCTGTACAAAGGTCCTGAGGCAGGAGCAAGCCTCATGCGTTGGAGGAATATCAAGGAGTGGAATGAGCAGGGGCCAGGAGAGAGGTCAGAGGTTAGGGTGTGGCTCCTGAGGGCCCGAAGGCCCCACTGGGGGCTTCAACTTTCCCTTGGTGTGCAGGGGATGGCTGAGCAGATTCCCTCAGCTCCTGTGCATTGAGGACTTGCCTGGTATGTATGCAGTAAGCATTCAATCAATGGTGGCTCTTATCACTGTCATCTTCCCTTCCTCCTCCAATATGGGTTAAACTGTTTCCCCCTAAAGATTATGTTGAAGTCCTCAGTCCCTGACCTGTGAATGCGGCCTTATTTGGAAATAGGGTCTCTGAAGCGGTAATCCAGCCAAGATGAGGCGCTAGATTAGGACGGGCCCTCGTCCGATGACTGGCATCCTCATAAAAAGAAGAGAAGAGGCAGAGACACAGGGGCAGAGATTGCAGTGATGCGGCCACAAGCCCAGGAGCCCCTGGGGCCACCAGGAGCTAGAAGAGGCAAGGAAGGATTTTCCCCTGAAGACTTTGGAAGGAGCATGGCCCTGACAACACCTGATTTCTGACTTCCGGCCTCCAGAACTGCGGGAGAATAAACTTCTGTTGTTTTAAGCCGCCCAGTTTATGGTACGCTGCTTTGGCGGCCCTGGGAAGTGAATAGACACTCCCTTAGGAGTGAGGCTCCAAGGCCAAGGGTGTCCTGGTTAGTCCTGGAGCTCAGGGTCAACTGGGCCTTAGGCTGGCGGGCAGTCCCCACATGGGGGAAGCCAGCTCGCATCCATGGGCAGTGCCTGGCGGCCTTACCGCGTGTCTGCAGCTCGGCGCTGATGCGGGCCTCTGCTGGGAACCCCGCCTGCCATAGGGCCTGGCTGTCGTGCTCACTCCAGCCAGAAAGCTCCAGGCGCCCATCGCGGTGATGGCAGCTCACAGAGTAGTTCAGAGACGTGGCCCCTGCCGAGACGCGTCCCGAATTCTCAAAGCCAGAGTCACTGTCGTGAACGTCCACGGAGACCTGGAATGACACCCAGGAGATGCTGGACCACCCTGCACAGAGAGCGTCAGCCCAGCCCAGCTGGCACCAGCTCCCACAAACCCTGGGGTTTTGTACCACCCATGCCGCTGGGATGGGAAGAACCGGGACCCCTTCAAGGAAGCAGGTTGGAGGTTACACGTGGCCAACTACACGTGTGCTGTTTTGCTGGTGGCGAGGGGCTCTGCCTGCTGAGGAGTAACTGCTACCAGGTACAGGGTTCCCATCTGGGGCGATGAAAACGTTCTGAATTAGAGAGTAGTCGCACAAATTTATGAACGTACTAAGTGCCCCTAAATTGTACACTTTAAAATAGTTCAAATGGTCAATACATATTTTGCCACAATAAAAAAGTTAACAATAAAATTTTTTCCAATTTTTTCAAAAAGTTAAAAATACACACCTTGGCCCTCAAAGGCCTTTGAGTTCGCAACCTCCCCACCATGTGTACGTAAGTTAATCACTGGAGCCACGACAGCACGGCAGCCATCACTGGCCAAACACGCAGTGCGTGGCAACAGGTGGCGAGGCCCCTCCCTGCTTTATGTCACCCACTCTATAAAGTGGGAAGTGTCACTCCATCATTCAACGATGCTGACTGAGCACCTACTACATGCTGGGCCCTGTTAAACCTAGGGATGCTGTCACGCACACGACAGACAGAAATGTCTGACCCCGTGGAGCTTAAACACCAGCAGTGGGAGACAGACCAGGACAAGGTCAAAGGCGTCACGTGTCAAACAATGGGAAGATGATGGAAAAGAGAAAGCTGGGAAGAGGCTAGGAAGGGTGTGAAATAAGAAGAAAGATGTAGATATAGATGTCTCTGCCCCCGGTTCCTGCTAATGTTTGGTCTTTGACCCCAGTCCTGACACAGAGCCCCTGTACCCTTGTAAATTCTTGAGTGATGGGGGTGACAGGAGCATCTGACGTGGAGCTCCTAAGTCCCTTAGAATTTCCTGGATGATAGGAGAGTCTTTTGTGCTAACGAGGTGACTCTTGGGGGGCTCCTGGGTGGAGGCTGGTCAATCCAGGTTGACTTCAAGGGTTTGACTGCACGACTGGAAGGATGGACGAGGTGCCATTTGCCGAGATGGGGAGACGGGGAGGGGCAGGTCGGGGGTGTTGGCCTGTCTGGTTTGGAACAGTCAGGTCGGAGGTGCCTGCCAGGCACCCGAGTGGAGATCCAGCAGGCAGGTGGGCCTACGGGTCTGGGGTTCAGTGGAGGGAGAAATGGGGGACATGGCAGTGCAGAGACGGCACTGGTGTGAGACTGGATGAGCGCATGAAGGGAGTGTGTGTGGAAAACGGGGAAAAAGAGGGCTGAGGACAAGCGCCAGGTCTGCTGGGAGCGCGAGGAGCTCTGGAGGAGGAGAGTGTGTAACAGCCCCGGGGCACATGGCTGGGCAAGAAAAATGAGTATTAGCACCCCCAATTTCCAGATGAGGAGACTGAGGCTCAGAGGGAGGTCCGAACCTTGTTCTACCATCCCTTTGTCTCTGAGGTATTTCCAGAAAGGTTTGTTGAATGAATGAATGAATGAATGATTTCCACTCTCACTGGTACTTGCTGAGGCTGACCTGCAGGCCCAGCTTGTCCTCCACCCACAGCGTCTGCAGTGTGGGGATGTTGTGCTGGAACGTGCAGTCTAGGGAGATGTGCTCCGGCCACCTAGTGAAGGTCAGCTCCTCAGACACCTGTCAGGGTGGATGACCGTGGGACTGGGGCCGTTGGGCTGGGCCATCCCCACAGCCCCCAGCCCCCCAAGGCCCCGTCAGCAGAGCCCCCACCTGTCTGCCATCCACTCCAACATGCAGGGTGTGTCTGTAGCTGGGCCCGAGCCTCTCGGTGGTCAGGTCCAGCAGGACGTGGGCTGGGAGGGCCAAGGGCTGAAGCAGGTTGTGTGTGAGCAGCAAGTTTACCTCCTGCTGGGTCTACAATAGAGCAAGAGAAACCAAGACTCGTGTGAGATACCATGAAGAGATATTTGTACACCCGTGTTCATAGCAGCACTCGTAACAATAGCCAAAGGGTGGAAGCAACCCAAGTGTCCACTGATGAATAAATGGCTCAACAAAATCTGGTCCATCCACCCAATGCAATGCTATTCAGCCTTAAAAAGGAAGGAAATCAACAGAGCTCGGGGGAGGGGAAAATGAGGAGTTATTGTTTAGTGGGTATAGAGTTTCAGTTTTGCTAGATGAAAAGAGTTCTGGAGACGGATGGTGGTGATGTTTGCACAAAAATGTGAACATACTTAATACCGCTGAACTGCGTACTAAAAAGCGGTTAAGATGGTAAATTCTGTTATGCATATTACACCACAATAAAAACAGTTTTAAAATAAAATAAAAACACGTATGTGATTAATTAATACAATAATATACAATAAGAAACCGGACACTGTCCAAGTGCTAATGGATAGGATAGATAGATGAACTGTGATAGAGGCACGCCATGGAATACTATACAGCAGTGAAAAAGGATAATCAACACAGAGTGGGGGAATCTCACAAACATAATGTCGAACAAAACAAGGCAGATGCAAAAGGGAGCACGCTGTGTGCTTCCATGAACGTGACATTAAAGAAGTCGTGTGAACGGTGGCTCCTGGGGAGTTAGGAAGGGGAAAGGACAGCTGAGGGACTTCTCCTTGGAAGCCTCATTCCTCTACTCATGGGCCTTGATGCTCTCATATGCCAGGGTCCTCTTTGGAGCTCAGCGGGTATCCAAATGCTTCTCCTCGGGCCTCGGGGGCACATGGCCTCAGCACCCCTTCCCAGGCCACCCTGGGTACCCCACCCATCCACACCCTCACCTCGGTGGTGTTGAGAATGAGCAGCCCCCGTAGTGTGTTGGCATCCACGGTGACCAGCACCTGGGCGTCCACAGCCATGGAGTTCACCATGATGTAGCCGGAGCCATCCACTCGACCCGGGACCCCCAGGGCCTGGAGGGGTTTAAGGAGATGGAAGCAGGGCTTCTTAACTAGGGTGGGGTCCCAAGTGGGCATCAGGGGTCCTATAATCCCCCTTGAACTGACCACAAAATGGGGCATGTGCCCATGAAAATCTCTACAGGAGAGGGTTTGTGACTTTGATCAGGTTCCCAGAGTGCCCAAGGTCCCCACATCGGTGGCCCTCCACTGTTCAACGAGCTTCCCCCACCCCCTTCCACCTCCCCAAACTACGAGGATCGCATCTTTATACCCAAGAGAACCACATCCTGTGAAACCAACTGGCCAAGAGTCTTCCAACCACTGGCAGCTGAGAACGTGCATCTCCCCACCTCTCCTCCCCGATCCCCTCCGCCTTCCCAGGCGCACAGAACTCAAACACCTGCTCCCAAGAGGCAGACGGGAGCCTGTCCAGGAAGCAGCCTGCAAGGCTGGCCCACGTGGGCATCTCTCTCTGCTGCTCCCGCAAGCACATCCCAGAGCACATCGGTAGTGTGGTTTCATCTAATCCTGAGAGTGGAGGAGGCCTTTGCACCCCGTTTATGATGATGAAACTGAAGCCCAGGGAGGAACAGTGATTTGCTCAAGGTCACCAGAGACGGCGCAGAATTGCCATTCAGAGTCTGGCGTTCCCTGGCCTCAAAGGCGGCCTTCCCAGCACCCAGGTCGGCTGCCCAACTCTCTACCTGTCTGACACAGCGTTTGACTCTGGTAGCCCTTCCCTCCTCTTGGAGTCCTTTCCTCCCCAGCCTTCTCCCTGGGGGTTTCTCCTCCTCTTGGCCTGTTCTTCTCGGTACCCTTGGCCACTTCGTTCTCATCCCTCCAGCTCTGCAGCCTGAGCACTTAGTCTCCACCCACCCCACAGCCATGTCAGCCAGCCTGTGGCTTTAAATGTGACCCCTTAGAGGTGGAGCCCTCCAGTCCAGACCACAGCCGACCTCCCGCCTCGAGAACTGCCCCCAACATCTCCACTTGAGCGTTTAAGAGCCCTGTCAAATTTAACACATCCAAAATAGGCCTGGAGTTGGTGACACCACTTCCCCAACCCTCCTCCTCCATCCACCATTCTCCCCACTCGGAGAACAGCAGCCCCAAACCTCTCATCATGTACGACAAAAGCACAGTCGCCATCCACTCCCCTCTTTTTCTCACACCCACATGCAACTTCTATCCAGTCCTCTGAGATGGATCCCGAATCCAAGTGTGCTCCCACCCCATGGGCTTTTTATAAAACAGGAGTCAGCAAACAATGGCCCACAGGCCACATCCAGCCCACTGCCTGTTGTAAATAAAGCTTTATTGGAACACAGACACGCCCACATAGTGCATATTGTCTATGGCGCTTCGTACTACAAGAGCAGCACCGAGCAGTTACAACAGCGGCTGAACGGCCTGCAAAGCCAAAGATATTTACTATATGAACTTCTATAGAGATGGGCTGCTGACCCCAGTCCTAGAGAATACCCTTCCCTCTCCAGCCCTGCCTCAGGGCCTTTGCACTGGCCATACTTAGAATACCCTTTCCCCAGACACAAAACAATGCTACTCCCTCCTCTCCTTCAAGTCTGTGCTCAAACGTCATCCTGTCTTTGGGGCCAATCTTGACCGACTATAAAATTGCAACATGTGCCCTGTTTTTTACGCCCCCCTTTCCCACTTTCTCTCTCCCCTTAGCCCTCACCACTGTGTGATACACTCCACAGTTCAGTGATTTATTCTGGGGGTTGCCAGTCTGCCCCAGGCAGGCATTCATATCTGCTTTGTTTATGGGCGTATGTCCAGGGCACAGAGGAGCTCCTCAGTAAGTATCTGAGGAGTCCATCCCTCCAGGGTTCACCCAATCTCTCTGGTTTGGGCAGTGGTCAAAAAGGAGGCCCCTGTCCTGTCCCCTGGAGACTCTGGTGCCCACCCCTCCTGCTCACCCCTGGCACACCTACCTGCAGGGCCTCACAGGAGCTCTCGGACAGCACCCGCCATTGCAGCCAGGGGTCCAGCTGCAGCTCGCCGCTGCCCCAAAGCTCGCAGGCCCCCGCGTGCAGCTCCAGGCCCAGCTGGTGTCCGGCCTCCCACCCAAGCTGGACGGTCAGCGAGGTCTCTGGGGGAATGGAGTGCAGTGAAAGCAGCGTGTGCCTCATCTTCGCTCGAAGTGTAGCCTCGGATGGGTGCAGGGCCACCGCCAAGGTCAGGGAGGCAGTCTGGCCGGCCGCTGCGAGGACCCCTGAAGCTTCTGCTTCCCTACCTGAGGCCTGCAGGGAGCCACTGAGCTGTACCCCTGCTGGGAGGCCCAAGCCCTGCAGGACCATAGAGAGCGGGGTCGGAACGTGGTCCCACATCAGGAGTGACCCTGATTCTCCATCTTCTACCCTCTTACCCCTCCAGCCCTGCCTACCAGCTTGTGCCCCTCCCCATTACAGTAAAAACAAACTGCGGCAGCAATTGTCATACACGACAATTGTCCATCGTAGAACACTTGGTACGTGCACAGCCTCATGCTAAGTAACTCACAAGAATGTCCTCTTTTCACCCTATTTGATGGCTCTGAAATGGGTAGGTAATATCCCCATATTACAGATGGGAAAACTGAAGCTCAAAGAGGCGAAGTAATTGTCCAGGGTCATATAGCTAGTAAGTAGCAGAGCCAAGGTTTGAACCTGATCTGTCTTCAGTCTATGCTTCAGACTGGGGCTGGTTCAATTTAAATTAAAATAAAGTAAAAGAAAGAATTCAGGTTCTTCTGTAGCACTAGTGAGCCCATTTTAAGCTACACATGGCTGGCAGCTCCTGTCCTGGATATCAAATAATGAAACATTTCCATCATCATAGAAAGTTCTAGTGGGCAGAACTGCTTTATCCCGTGATGCACTACTCTCTCATGGCCCAATCCTGTGTTGACCTGATTAACACTGACAGAGCATCTGTGGGTGCCCAGCCCTATGCTCAGGGATGCCGAGTGGACCAGACTCTGTCCCGGTGCCCAGGAAGCTCCGTCAGGAGACAGGGGAGTGACCTGTCCCACTCAGACAAGGGCACCAGTCCTCTCTGCTGACCCAGACTCCAGCGTCAGGGATTCCCCTCCCCCAAACATCACAGGACAATTCTCAGACCATCTCTCAGCTCAGATAAAACCCAGCCTGTGGTTTTTAACAGGTTATGAAACCAAGATGTGACTGTTCCCCACTGTCAGCTGAGGACAGCTTCCGTCATTCCCTTCCTGCCCTCAGAATTTTACTAAGAAGACAGACTTTTATAAGAGTTTATATTCAGAATTTATATTCTGAATCTGTGGTCCTTTAGTTTCACAGCGCGCCTCTCATCTCTCCCAGCCTCGATTTCCTCATCTGCCGAATGGGAATGTGGGATTAGTGATAAGAGGAACCAAGTATCCGACAGGGTTTTTGGGAAATAGTAGCTGGGGTCTTGGGAAGCCCCTGGAGGGGAGTGTCAGCCAGGCTCAGGCCTCACGCTGACAGGGGCTCTGGAAGCTGCCTCTCCAGTCACTTTGCTGGCCCGCCATACGCACCTCCAGCAGCGGGCAGCCCGGCTCAGTGGTCAGTGTCCATGTGCTGTGGTTCTCAGCTTGCTGCTCCAGCACACCCCGCAGCTGGCACGGCCCCATCCGGAGGGCCAGGGAGCCGCGGCTGGTGCGGGGGCCGGGCCGGGCAGTCAGGCTGATGGCGCTCCCGGGCGGCAGGCCCAGGCGACCCAGAAGGGGCAGGGAGTGGGTCAGGTGCCCCAGGGCAGAAGGCTGGGCCCCACAGGTACGGGCCAGCTGCAGGTGGGCGTCTCCGTGGTCACTGCGGAGGCCTGCGGCCAGGTCGAATTCACAGGGTCCCCAGCTCAGGCGGCCCTCGGAGTGCAGGGCCTGTGGGATTCCAGTTGCCTGGAATAAGGGGAAAGTGGTCAGATTTAGGGGCAGCTCCAGAAGCCAAGGTGGGGGAGCTGGAGACGGGCCTGGGTGCGAAGAGGGCAGCGGTGGACCCACAGCCTGAACTCTACCAGCACCTCCCTCTGCAAGGTGACTGATACCGAGGGTATCCCATGGAGAGGTTCGGGCTCAAGCTCTGGCTGCACCACTAACTCGGTTGTTCCAACCTGCAACCTCAGCTTACCCATCTCTAAAATGGGAGTTGATTCATAGCATCAGAAGTTGCTGGGAGATGTGAGAAAGTTAATACCTGTGAGCCCAGAGCCAGGCACCCAGAAAGCACCGGCTATTGGAAATACATCACTAACATCAATGTTCACTGGCTGGAGGGTAGACACCTTAAGCAACTCGTTCCCCTGGGGCCCAGGACGCACCCCACATGGGGGCAGGGACCCAAGATGGGGATGAAAGGAGGGGTACAAGCAGCCCCTTCCTCCCAGGGCTGAGGACCGAAGGGGCCTCAGAGGGCACTCAGCACACGTGCCTAACGAATACCAGCTGCTGCTTCGTACGATTCTCATTCTCACTCCCGGAGCCTCAACCCCAGGAACGGGGCAAGTGAGATGTGAGAACAGAATCAACTTGAGCCCCAGAAAGGAAGCGAACCGGTGTCTCAGGAAGGCCCTTTGCAAAAGGGGAGAAAATTCAGTTCTGGTCCCATCTTTGGCTCAAAGCTTTGTAGTCAACGAGTCCCCCAGTTCAAGTGACAACGGCAAAAAAAGACTAAAGTTTCTCATGCTGAGTGCAGAGCTGGGCATACAGCAGGCGGTTAATAACTTGTGGAGGGAGGTGGGAACCCACATTGACCGGTGGGGTGGGGGCTTACCTCCAGCAGGGGGCAGTGATTCACCAGGGCCAGGGTCCAGTTGTGCATGGCGTTGGCCTCTGTCCTGACGTCCCCATGAGCAGTCAGGGTGCATGGGCCCAGGGCCACCTCCAGCTGGGCCCTGGGGGGTTCGTCTCTCCCGACGGACACTCGGATGTGGTTGTCGGGGGGCACCCCCAGCGCTTGAAGTGGAGGCCATGTGTGCTGGAGGCTGGTGTCCAGGTAGGCATGGCGGCCGCAGGCTGTGTGGACGTGGGCCCGGGCGAAAGTGTCCCCAGAAGATACCTGAGCCGCCAGGCTGGCCCCAAAGACATGGACCAGGAAGGAGCCATTCAAGGTAAGCACAGCTGGATTCTGCCGCCAAGAAAGGCAAGGTGAGCCCGAGCGGGTGTCCCTACAACACCCCACCAAGTGTGTCCACCGCCTGCCTGTCCACAGGTGGTCAAGGGAGCCCCCATGCCCCAGGGGCACCCACCACCACCCCTTAACAGGTGATGCTCACGTGAAGCACTTCTCTCTGAAGAGCTGAAACCGGCCTCCCAGGGAGTCAAGAAATTCGACAGTTCAGAGCACTTTAGGGCCCCTGACGCCCGCTCCCCCGCTCCCCATGAGGCCTTTGGGTCCTCCCTCCCGTTTCCTCCTCTCTTTTCCATAATGGAACCTCGGGCCTCTCAACCTCTCTGGTCTGGACACGTCCCACTTAACGCCTCGAATGGAAGTCACTGCATCTCTAAGTAGTGTACCTGGGGGTCCTGGAGTGTCTGCACGCCCGTGACAGAACCAGGAGCTGCTCTCAGCCCTTTCCTGTCACCCAGTGCTCATCTGTCCACCTGGGGTGGGGACGGCACCACTGATGACAGGGTGAATGCACGTATCACCCCCACCACAGCTACATGGAGGCCACAGAGGAGCCACGGAGCTCGGGGTGGCCGCCCATGGGGCACAGCCCACGGATTCTCCTGCCTGGACGTTGCTGACCTGCTCTAGGACTAAGGAATGCCCAATTTCCAGCCCTTTCCTGGAATTCCAGACCACGGCTCTCGGAGGGAAGGGTCGTCCATTCATGGCTCTTGTCCTAACCTTCCCGCTCAGTTAGTCTTTTCCAAAGTCACCCTCGCGCCCCAGCCCTGAGTCTTTCTCGCAGGTGCAGCTGCTAACTCCATGTGCCCCCTCGGTCTTAGGTTTCCTCTGGGGGGAGGCAGCCCATCTGTCTAGCTCATTAAGACCCTTTCAATCCTCATCCTCAATTCTCTTGGCTAACCCTCCTGCCATTCAGGCCACTGTGTGACCTTGGGAAGGTGACTTCACCTCCCTGAGCCTCAGTTTCCACATCTGTAAAATGAGATCATGCTTCCCTGGTAGCTGAAACCACGCCAAAAGAGAGGATACCAAATTGAGATGGGACCTGACATGCGCTGGCCCATTTCATGCTCGACAGTGCAAGGTAGGTGTTGCCACCTGCAGTTTACTGATGACGAGGCTGAGGCTCAGAGAGGTTAACGCCTGGCTAAAAGTCACACAGCAGGTGAGTGGCAGGTCTGGGCAGGAAGTTGTGTTGGTCTGATTTTCTGGTCCATGTACTGGGTGGAGCTGCTACCACTGCCAAGCTGGAGGCATGAAAGTACTGCATCTTTTACGCTCACAGAGGTGAAGCTGGCAGACACAGTCCTCCCAAGGAGGCCATGTTCCCTCTATCCGGACAGCCAGGCGGTGAGCCCATAGCACCAGCTCCCAGGACCCCCAGGCAGGGCCCCAGGCCAGACACCCTGCAGCATCCACTCAGCACCTCCAGGCTCATGTCTGCCTGGCCCCAGAGCAGACCCTAAGGAGCAGAAAAACCTCTGTCCTCCTCCTCCAGGCCGTCCTCAGGGCTGTGCTCACTGGCTGGCCCCCCAGAGCCAACTGGACTGAGAGCTCAGCTGAGCCAGGCCTACCACAAGCTGCCCACCCAGCTGCCCACAGGGCAGCACTGACAAGGTCTGCAGGCAACCCCAGTGGTCACCCCACGTCCAGTTCACCCACAGCTCTTGGCCCAGGAGCCACAGGACCCCGCTGGAGATCAGGGAGTCCAGGCCTTGTGCTCAGGTCTCCCAGCCATGCCTTGCCTTCGAAGGAGAGGACCTACTATCCACCTGCACCCTGGCCCGGGAGAGCTCGGAGCTACGTAAGCTGTGCTGTGCCCCAGCCTGGGCAGCATGCGTGCCTGTGAGCCCCACGCTCTGTCTCCCTCCAAAGACCCAGCTATGCCTGTCACCAGCCCAGCTCACCGCGGCAGAGGCTGGCTTGAAACACTTGGATTCTGGGTCACTGTCTAAGTGTGCTTACAGAAGGGACCACCCATCTGCTGTCAGGTTGGGCTGGGTCCCCTCAGGGCTGGGAGCCCAGATGCATGTTACTGGGGACGTGAAGGGCTTGGAGGAGGGGACCATGTGGGTCGGCCTGGCAGTGGCCACAGGCCCTAAGCCATCCAGCAGGCAGCCCCTGGTGCTCAGCCTGTGCCCACCCCCCCCCCCAGGAGGCAGACCACCATCTCCCACCCTGCCCTGCCTGTGACAGAGACCCCTGTACCTCGTGAGGCCACCCAGTGACATCCCCCCAGCAGAGCCCTGACAGCTGGGCAGGCGAAGCGTCTCCACTGCAGTTGACCTAGGGAGACAAGCAGGGTGGGTAGGGGGCATGTGTAGGCATGAGGTGTCTCTCCCCGATCTTAACCCTGGACAGAGTACTGAGATACAGCTTGACCCCATCTCCCTTTGTGAAGGCCTCCCTGGGAAGATAACCCCCAAAGAGAGGTTTGTGCAGACCTAAGTGCTAACCCACAGAATCGTCAAAAACAGAAGTAACCAGAAAAAAACAGAAGTAACCTGAGTGCCAGGTTCTAACTGGTTCCTCATCTGATCCTCAAGGTAAACGTGGGAGGCGGGGATTATTAACAGTCCCATTTTGCAGATGAGAACACTGAGGCACAGAAAGAGTAAGCAGCTGGACTAAAGTTGCACAATTGGTAAGTGATGAAGCAGGCTGGATTCGGGCCGCATGGCTGGCTCGCTCACCCTGACACTCGGACACATTGGATGGTTTAGCCACACCTGTGCCAGGCCCAGAGGTGGTTTCCTGCCTTTTCTTCTTGAGAACAATGCAAAAGACAGCTGTGTGTGTGTTTCCTTGTCTAGTGTTCCGGGTTTCTCCAGGGGAGGTAACCAGGAACACGAGCTGAAGGGTGAGAGTCTCAGCAGTTTTCATTTTACTAGATAGACCCAGAGCGCCTCTGAGGGAGCTGCCTCAAATACACTTCCATTTATGAGGGCAGGGGAGGGAGCGTTGACAGAGGGACAGGAGGACAAGTGGACAGAAGACAGAGAAGAAGAGTAGAAGGCAGGGTGGGGAGGAAGGAAGGGAGGGTGGATGGATGGGAGGAGAGGGTGGGAGGAAAGGAGAAAGGATGGATGGGAAAGGAGGATGGGAAATTTGGTGAGAGGCTGGGAGGGAAGGTGGGAGGGGCTGGGACGGTGAGAGGGGCAAGCTGGTGGGAGGGGCTACGGAGGTGGGAGGGGCAAGCTGGTGGGAGCTGGGAAGGTGACTAGAGAAGTTGCATAGGCAGCGGGCCCCGCCCAAATGGGGACTTTGGGTCATTTACCTGCAACCTTGAGAGGCCGTGGTGCAGCCCCAGGGCCAGCCCCCAGCGGCCGCCGGCTCCCCTCCTCTCCAGGGCTACACGAAGCTGATCGCCATCCACGTTCACCACCAGCGCGACCGCCAGACTGGGTCCCACACTCTGCGAGAAGCAAAGCTGTGGGTGTCTCTCAGGCCCACTGCCCCCACGGGGCCCGGGCCCAGCCCCCTCACCCACCTGCAAGTGCCCGCGGCCGTCCACGGAGAAGGGGAGGCCCCAGCGCCTGAGGCCGGGCACCGTGTGGCCAAGGCTGGCACGGAGCCGGCTGCCCAGGGCGCTGGTGACCAGGCCCTCCAGGCCAAGGGCAGCATGCAGCTGCCGCTCTGCACTACGCAGCATCACATGCACTGAGAGGTTGGAAGCCACGTGGCTGTGCAGTAGGAGCATCTCTGCCTGGGAGGGGAGTCCTGGGGATGAGAGGAACCAGAAGACGGCACACAACACAGGAGCCAGAACAGGGTCACTGACCGCCCTCCTTCTCTCTGGAGGGTCCCCTGAGCCCTGAGGCAGACAAACCCCCCAGCTCCCACCTACTACCTACAATGGCCACACCTAGCAAGTGATAGGCCCCGTGTCCCCTTTGGATTCCTACCTCCCCAAAGACAGGGCATGGGCTCTCAGAAAGCACGAGGGGAACAGAGGTCTGATCCTGTGCTCTCCTCTTGTTGCTGCACCTTTGGGCCCCCCCAGGTCCCATGGAAATGTCCCCAAGAAGCTAGAGCTGGGGTGTCCAAGCTATTTCTTAACCACAGTGCCGAGAACATCCTGGAGGCCCTGCTAGACCAGGCTTCCAAGCTGGAGAAGCCAGACTGGGGGCAGAGTCCTGGGGGAGGGGCCAGTGGCAGGGGCGCCTGCCTCCAGTTTGGAGGTGTGTCTGTACTGGGTAGCAACCAGTGTTCTGGCTGAATAACAGCCCAGGGAAGATGGAGGCACTGGGAGAAGCTGGTAGGGGGAGGAAATAGAGCTGGAAGGTGGGTTTGGGGACTGGGGGCTCCTTTAACTCCCTAGGCTTCAGGCCCTAGGAGTCTTTGGGGGAGGAAGCCATTGGGCCCTATCCACCCCTCCTACCTGCCTCACGCAAGGTGTTGATGTTGTGACTCAGTGTGACCGAGAGCTGGCTGTGCCCAGGGCCCCAGATGCAGACTCCACCCAGAGCTAGGCTGACCGTGTCAGCATGGAGGCTGGCCTGGCCCTCAAGGCTCCCCGTCTGGGCCTGCAGTCGTCCCCTCAGCTGGAGCTCTCCTGGCAAGGCCTGGCTGCCATTCTGGACAAGGATGCAGGTCACACTGTGCACACTGGTGCTGTTCCCTGCCTTCTCATGCTTGTCCCGCAAGAGGAATCCCAGCACAGCTGAGCCGGCAGTGACCTTGATGGTACCTGCAGAGGATGGGAGAGAACCCATACAAAAAAGGGGGTCAGCCCAGGGTACTGGGCTGCTTTGGGAAGGAAGGCAAAGAATCCTGGGGCAGGAAGTTCCTAGATCCATGATAAAATTCTAATTCATGTCGGAGAGAGCATATCTGGGAAATGGACCAAATTAAACCACCTCTCCTGCAGGATGCCCCAAGGACCAAGCAAGCTAATTCACAAATAAAAGAGATTTGGCCGAAAAGCAGCAAGCCTGATGAGGCGTGTCTGTTAATACCAGTGCTGAATCCTGCTCAGGAGAGTCACGGATCAACGTGATAGAAAGCCCCCATTTTACAGACAACAAAACTGAGACCCAGAAAGCCTCGAGGGGTCCAACCTGGAATTCTACGGAGAGAAAAATTGCTCAGAGGTCTCTTCCACCCACTTGAGAAAAAGATTCCACACCCTTAAGCTAGTCCCACACACCCTTATGCTAGTCCCATTCCAATACATAACTCATGCATTTAGAGAAATTCTTGCTTTTATCAGAACCATTTACATCTCCTGACCCCATGGGGCTCCAGTAGGGTCTTGACATGGTTCAAATGCCCTTATACCTCTCCCCTTTCATTCAAGGTTTGACTCGGGGGTCACCACCTCCAAGAAGCCTTGCTTGGCCTTTCTGCACCCCCAGGCTGGGTTAGACACCCTTGTTCTGTGCTACCAGACATAGAGCTCTTGCTAACCTCTATCACAGAGTCCAGAGCACTTTCTATACAGATGGGAATTTCTCGCAGAATCTTGAAATCATCTTTTTCAAATTCCTTACATTTTAGGGCCCTATGTCACCATGCCCTACAAGATGTTAACCAGTGTGAAATAATGCCAATAGAACAGTGTGGAATCGAGGAATAGACCCATACACAAATTGTCAATTGATTTTTGACAAAAGTGCAAAGGTAACTAAGCGGGAAAAGGATAGTCTTTTTAATAAATGTGCTGAATTGTTTGGAAATCCACATGTGAAAAAACTATCGTGAACTTTACCCAAACAGATACACAAATTAATTCAAAATTAACCATATAAGAAAAGGGAACCCTCCTACACTGTTGGTGAAAATGTAAACTGGTGCAGCCATTATGGAGAACAGTAAGGAGGGTCTTGAAAAATATAAAAATAGAGTTACCATATGATCCAGCAATTCCACTCCTGAGCATATATCCAGGAAAGATGAAAATTCTAATTCGAAAAGATACAGGCACCCCAATGTTCATTGCAACAGTATTTACAATAGCCAAGACATGGAAGCAACCTAAGTGTCCATCAACAGATGAACGGATAAAGAAGATGTGGTGCGTATATACAATGGAATATTAGCCATAAGAAAAGAATGAAATATGCTATCTGCAACAGCATGGATGGACCTGGAGATTATCCACATTATATTAAGTTAATTAAGTCAGACAGAGAAAGACAAATATCATATGATATTGCTTATATGCGGAATCTAAGAAAAAAATGATACAAACGAACTTATTTACAAAACAGACTTAGAGAACGAACTTATGGTTACCAGGGGGGAGGGTGGGGGAGGGAAGGATTGGGAGTTGGGAACTGACATGTACACACTACTATATTTAAAATAGATTACCAACAAGGACCTACTGTATAGCACAAGGAACTCTGCTCAATATTCTGTAATAACCTAAATGGGAAAAGAATTTGAAAAAGAATAGATACATGTATATGCTTAACTGAATCACTCTGCTGTGCACCTGAAACTGACACAACATTGTTAATATGCTCCAATATAAAATTAAAATTTTAAAAAAATAAATAAAAGAAAAGATACATGCACCCCAATGTTCATAGCAGCATTATTTACAATAGCCAAGCCCTGGAGGCAACCTAAGTGTTCATCAGCAGATGAATGGATAAAGAAGTTGTGGTATAACAGATGTCGAGGACAAACGTATGGACACCAAGGGGGGAAAGTGGCAGGGGTGGTGGTGGTGGTGTGATGAATTGGGAGATTGGGATTGACATGTATACACTGATGTGTATAAAATAGATAACTAATAAGAACCTGCTGTATAAAAAAATAAATAAAATTAAATTAAAAAAAAAAAAGATGTGGTACAGATATGCAATGGAATATTACTCAACCATAAAAAAGAATAAAATATGCCATTGCAGCAGCATGGATGGACCTGGAGATTATCATACTAAGTGAAGTAAGTCAGAGAAAGACAAATATCAATATCATATGCGAGCACTTATATGTGGAATCTAAAATATGACTCAAATGAACTTATTTACAAAACAGAAGCAGACTCACAGACATAGAAAACAAACTTATGGTTACCAAAGGGGAAAGGGTGAAGGAGGGATAAATTAGGAATTTGGGATTAACAGATACACACTACTGTATATAAAACAGATAAACAACAAGGTCCTGCTCTATAGCACAGGAAACTGTATTCCATATCTTGTAATAACCTATAATGGAAGACAATCTGAAAAAGATATATATATATATATATATATATATATATATATATATATATATATATAAAACGAATCACTTTGCTATACACTTGAAACTAACGCAACATTGGAAATCAACTGTACTTCAATAATAAATAAATAAAATTAACCACACACCTAAACTTAAAACCTAATATCATAACACTTCTAGAAAAAAAATATGAGAGAAAAATTTGTGGCCTCAGCCAAATATTTCTACCTCCACTTTTCAAAAGACACCATTAAAAAAATAAAAAGACATAGATCAGGAGAAGATATTTTAAAACCCCTGATAAAGGACTTGTATAAATGGTTCCCTAATTCAATAATGAAAAACAAGCCACTTGATTTTTTTAAATGGGCAAAAGGTTTGAATAGACACTTCACCAAAAAAGATTTACAAGTGGCAAATAAGGCAATGAAAAGATGTTTGACAAAATTAGTCATTAGGGAAATGCAAATTAAGACCAAAATGAGATACAACTACAAAAACAATTCGGCTGATCAAAGAAACAAACAAACAAAAAAACCCAAAGCCAAAAACTGCCAGTACAAATTGCTAGCAAGGATGCAGAGCAACTAGAACGCTCACACATCGCTGGTGGGAATGGACAATGGGGCTGCTACTCTGGAAACAGTCTGGCAGGTTCCTATAAACATATACTTGCCACACAACCCGGCAATCCTACTCCTAGGTATTCACCCAAGAGAAATGAAACCATATGTTCCCACAAAAACCTATAGACCAATGATTATTGAAGCTTTATTCGTAATTGGAAATTACGGGAAACAACTCAAATATCCTTCAGCTGTGAAAGGATAAACTGCAGTATATCCATAGAATAGAATATTACTCACCAGGAAAAAGGAAAAAGAACTACTGATACATACAACTTTGATGAACCTCAACCACATTACGTTGGGCAAAAGATCCCATACTCAAAGCTTACGTGTTGTATGATTCCATTTCATGTGACATCCTGGAATAGCCCAAACCATAGGGACAGACAACATCTCAGTGGTTGCCAGGGACAGGGGGTGGGGGAAAGGCTGATGACAGTGAGCAGCAGGAAGGAAATTTTTGGGGTGATGGAACTATTCTGTATCAGGACTGTGTTGATGGGTACACAACTGTATGAGTTTATCAAAACTTGAAGGGGTTTTCCCCATATGTAAATTGTACCCCAAGAAATTATACCTTAATAATTGCCTTCAAAAATGTGGGCCTCCCTGGTGGCGCAGTGGTTGAGAGTCCGCCTGCCGATGCAGGGGACACGGGTTCGTGCCCCGGTCCGGGAGGATCCCACATGCCGCGGAGCGGCTGGGCCCGTGAGCCGTGGCCACTGAGCCTGCGCGTCCGGAGCCTGCGCTCCGCAGCGGGAGAGGCCAGAACAGTGAGAGGGCCCCGTACCGAAAAAAAAAAAAAAAAAAAAATGAAGCAATGTGGGACTTCCCTGGTGGTCCAGTGGTTAAGACTCCACCCTTCCACTGCAGGGGGCACGGGTTCAATCGCTGGTCAGGGAACTAAGATCCCACATGCTACATGGCATGGCCAAAAACAAAAGAAGCAATGTGTGTTAAGAGATCAGCATGAGGGTCTGTTAGTTATCAGCTGCAAATGATAAACTTCAGAAAGATGAAGGGGAGACCATCGTGTAACTCAAAGTAAACTTGAGAAGAACAGCACGCTGCTTGATTGTATTTAAATTTTTTCAAACCCATGTCATTTGCTCTTTAGACAGGTATTTTATTATGCAATTTGGTTTTGCCACAATTTAACCAATTAGGAATTAGGAGGGTCAGTGTTAATATTAAGATTAGAGAATGACACTATTCCCCCAAGGTAGGTGGGAAAGCAGAGTCTTTAGATTCTGAAACACAGGGCCCTGGACAGATGTCCAGCTAGGGTGCTACGGTCAAGGATGCTTGGGCAGAAGATCCCATTTTGTATAATTCTGACTTTTGGAAACTTGTTAATGTTTCACATAATCAAAAAATAAATGCACAAAATCAGTAAAGATAGGGGGAACCTGAAAATGGAATACAAACAGAAACCAGTGAACCAACTGTACTTCGAATGATTTACAACATCACACGGGGTGGGTGGGAGATTAACTCCAACTAACATTTAAACACCGTGTTTGCGGACTTTCCTAGCGCAGTGGATAAGACTCCACACTCCCAATGCAGGGGACCCAGGTTTGACCCCAGGTCAGGGAACTAGATCCCACATGCACGCCGCAACTAAGAGTTCTCATGCCACAACTAAGGAGCCCGCCTGCTGCAACTAAGGAGCCTGTGTGCCGCAACTAAGATCCAGCACAACGAAATAAATAAATATTTAAAAATAAATAAACACCGTGTTTAGATTTATACCCTCAGGCCAAAGACAAGAAGAACTCTAAACAAATATTGAATTCTAGTTAAAAGGGTTTATTTCCTCAAAGGTATAGGTTAGTAATTCTGACTACTTTCTATGTATCCTAGGGCTGAAGAAATAACTAAATATGTTGTGAATAATTGGAGCCAGGTTTCTTACTGTTGAAGAAGGGGATAAGAAATATGAAAAGGGGGAAGAAACAGAATGAGCTTTTTGATGATGGACTGGAATTAAGGACTAATGGTTGTAAACTTATTTACCTGTAGATAGACAGATATAGTTGTGTGTGCATGTATGTACACACATATATTTTCTTGGTCTGTCCATTGAGAAGGCCTAGAAAGACAGATACTTCAGTAGGAGTAAATACACCTAGAACCCAGATCTTAGTTTCTAAATACCGTTTTGCACAAAAAGGAACCAGGAATCCTTGGAGAAATGACTTATTCCATCTCAGGGAAAATACAACATGAGATTGAAACATCTTTTTGGTCATAAAGGAAGGAAGTGGTCAAGGAATGATAGGGACATGTCAAAAGGACACAGGAGGAGTTCTATTTCCATGAATGGTGGAGACACTTAAATGGACCAACCCTCCCAAGGTAACAATTGTACACTCTGGACAAAATATATGAAACAGTTACCTGAAGTGGCTGGAGACTGACCATAAACAGGCAGACAGTGGAGGGGAGTTAAAACTTGAAGGAAAGGACCAGCAATAGTTGAGTTGTATGTTTTTACTCTTTTTTGGTGCCATGCAGGGTGAAGGAAACTCACACAGAAATCTATGGTCTTACTGATTAAAGAATCAAAGAACAGAGTTCAAGGTGACAATAGCAAATGGAAAGTGAAGTGGGAAATTCCAGAGAGAGCCACATGGGGGAATCCCAAATTCTACCTATAAACTCTCTCCAAAGCTAATCCTTGAACTTCACAAGGGTGGTACAGACTCCAAGCAGACCAGCTAAGATAAAAGAGCTGAAAATTATTTCTACTGCAGCCCACCAGAGGAAAGACAGAGTTTGGATTTTGAGCCCAGCCAAGTTAACTGCATGCTAAAATTTTAAAAAATAACAATACTCTTTAGAGAAATATAAAAGAATCAGAGTCTTAACATGATTCAAAATGTCTAGAATACAATCTCAAATTACTAGACATACATAGAAATAGGAAAATGTAACCTATATTTAAGAGAAAGGGCAATCATCAAGGGAGATCAACCCCAAGATGACCTAGACATTGGAATTAGTAGATAAGGATTTTAAAACAGCTCTTACAAACATGCTCAAAAATATAAGGAAAATATAAATTAATAAAAAGAGCCTAGTGGTGATTTTAGAACTAAATAAAATACATAAAATCTGTGATTGAAAAGAAATTATTGGATGGTCTTAACATTTTTATTGGCTGGTGTTTGGAGAAGAAAGATTAAAGAGCCAGTGAACTGGAAGATAGATTGATAGATATCTGAAGAAAAGAGAAAAGAGACTGAAAAGGTCAACAGATCCTCAGAGATCTGTGGAACAATATAGAAACTTCTAAAGCACATGCAGTTAGAAATCCCAGGAGGAGAGGACAATGAGAATGGGACAGAAAGAAATCTTTGAAGAAGTAAATATGAAAAACTTCTAAATGTGTTAAGAGATATACATATGCATTTTTAAAATATCCTTCAAGAATCAGGGCAAAATAGAACATTTTCAAATAAATGAAAACTAAGGGAGTTCATTGTTGTAAGCCAGACTTACAAGAAATGCGAAAGGTGATCCTTTTTTTTTTTTAATTTTTATTGGAGTATAGCTGCTTTACAATGTTGTGTTAGTTTCTATAAAGGTGATTCTTTATACTGAAGAGAAATGATACCAGAAACTGTAAGTAGAATGTGAAAGAACATACAGAAACATAGTTGAAAGAGCAACAGATAAATTAACACTGAGTTCTAAAATTTTTTAAAAATCAGCCAAAAGAAGGCAAAAAAAGGGTAACAGAGGAACAAAAAAATATATGGGAAAGTAGAAAACAAAACAGCAAAATAGTAGACGCAAATCTAATCATATCAATAATTACATTAAAGATAAATCAAGTAAATACCATAATTAAAAGGCAGAGAGGGCTTCCCTGGTGGCTCAGTGGTTGAGAGTCCGCCTGCTGATGCAGGGGACACGGGTTCGTGCCCCGGTCTGGGAAGATCCCACATGCCGCGGAGCGGCTGGGCCCGTGAGCCATGGCCGCTGAGCCTGCACGTCCGGAGCCTGTGCTCCGCAACGGGAGAGACCACGACGTTGAGAGGCCCGCGTACCGCAAAAAAAAAAAAAAAAAAAAGGCAGAGATTGTCAGACTGGAAATAAAAGCAAAATCCAACTGCATGTGGGCTACAAGAAATGTACCTCAAATATAGGAAATATATATTTGAAAGAAAAAGCATGGAAAAATATATACAGTACAAATTCCAATAAAAAACAAAAGTGGGAACGTTAATATCAGACAAAACAGACTTCAAGACAAAGAACTGTGTGAGAGAGAAACAGTCCACTTCACAATGATAAACAGGTCAATTCATCAAGAATGCATAATAATCCTATTTGCTTATGCACCTAATACTAGTACATCAACATACATGAAGCAAAAATAGACTGAAAGCAAGAAATAGAGAAATCCACATAGCTGGAGAGTTTAACACACTTCTCTCATTAATTGATACAATAACCAGACAAAAAAAATCAGTAAAGATATATATCAGAGCAATACAACCAAGGACGTTGACTTAACATTTATAGAACATGACACCCAACAACAGCAGAATACCAATTCTTTTTAAGTGCATAAGGTATGTTCACAAGATAGATATAGACTGGCCCATAAAACAAGTCACAACAAATTTTAAAAGACTTATCCTACAGAAGAGATCCTCTGATCACAATGAAATTAAATATTAAAAAACTGTCTAGAAAAATCTCAAATATTTGGATATTAAGCAACATACTTCAAATGCATGGGTCAAAGAAGAAATCACAAGTTTGAAAATATTTCAAAATAAATGATAATGAAAACACATGACATAAAAATTTGTGGGATGCAGCTAAAGGAACTTAAGAGGAAAATGTATGGTTTTATATGCTTATATTAGAAAAGAAAAAAGGTCTAAAAATCAATGGCTTGAGGATCTGCCATAAATAAACTGTAAAAAAAGAGCAAAAGGGTCTTCCCTGGTGCCGCAGTGGTTAAGAATCCGCCTGCCAATGCAGGGGACACGGGTTCGAGCCCTGGTCTGGGAAGATCCCACATGCCGCAGAGCAACTAAGCACATGCGCCACAACTACTGAGCCTACGCTCTCTAGGGCCTGCGAGCCACAACTACTGAAGCCCGCGTACTCTACAGCCCATTCTCTGCAACAAGAGAAGCCAGCGCAATGAGAAGCACTCTCACCGCAACAGAGTAGCCCCCACTCGCCGCAACTAGAGAAAGCCCACGTGCAGCAATGAAGACCCAACACAGCCAAAAATAAATAAATTTATTAAAAAAAGAAGAGTAAAGTAAACCCAAATTAAGTGTAAGAAAGGAAATAATAGAGATAATGGCTGAGATCAATGGAACTGAAAAGAGACAAGAGAGAAAATTAACAGATCCAAAATTTGGTTCTTTGAAAGGATTAACAAAATTGATGAAATCCAAGTTAGACTAATAAGGAAGAGAGAGAAGAAACACAAGTAACAACTATTAGTGATGAAAGCAAGGGTATCACTATAGATCCTGCATACATGAAAAGGATTATAATACATATAATGAACAACTATGCCAATAAATTAGACTACTTAGTGGAGATGGACAAATTCCTTGAAAAATATAACTTACGCAAACTGACACGTGATGAAATAGAAAATCTGAATAGCTTTATATATCTATTCATTTTCAAAACAAAAATTTCCACAAAGTCCAGATGGCTTCTCTCCTAGAGTCCATCAGACAATTACGGGAGCATTCACACTAATCTTATACAAACTCTTTCAGAAAATAGAAGGGAAGAAAGTACTTCTCAACTTGTTTTATGAAGTTAGCATACAAAGGGGAAAAATGCTTAACAGTGAAGAAACTTCGCAGACGTTACCTTAATCAAGTGATCAAAACTGATGTCACCAGTAGCACTGGGACAAACTGACATCAGGTGGTATTCTGCCAACGAGGCTTTTTTGAAAATAGTCATGAGGAAGCATCTAACAAAGCCCAAATGAGGGATATTCGACAAACTTTGAAATATAATCATGAAAGAGAAAGAAATACAGAGGAACTGATCCAGAATAAAAGAGACCAAAGAAACAATACGACTAAATGTAATGCACAATTCAGGATTTTCTTTTACTATAAGGGACATTAATGGGATAACTGGTGGAATCTGAATAAGGTTTGTAGATAACAGTCTTATATAAATGTTAATTTTCTGATTTTGAGAACTGTACTGTGGAATGTAGGAGAATGTCTATTTTTAGGAAATAAACATTGAACTATTTAGGGGTGAAGAACTATCATGTCTGCAGCTTAGTACAATACAGTTCAAGAATAAAAAATTTTAGGGACTTCCCTGGCGGTCCAGTGGTTAAGACTCTGTGCTTCCATTGCAGGGGGCGCAGGTTCGATCCCTGGTGGGGGAACTAAGATACTGCATGCCGTATGGCTTGGCCAAAAAAAAACTTACATGCAAATAATAATGTCTTATACACACACACATATACACACACACACACACACACACACACACACACACACACATAGAGGGAGACAGAAAAACAAAGAGAGAGAATAAAAATGATAAAGCAATTGTGATAAATGTCAATAATTGGTGAACCTAGGTAAAGAGCCTATGGGATTCCTTGTAATATTCTTGCCACTTTTCTGTAAGTCTGAAATCATGTCAAAATAAAAAGTATTAAATGTAGCCACTCTGAAAAACAATATGGAAATTCCTCAAAACGTTAAAACTTGAACTACCATATGATCCAGCAAATCCACTCCTGGGTATTTATCTGAAGAAAATGAAAACAGTAATTAGAAAAGATATATGCACCCTTACGTTCATTGCAGCATTATTTACGATAGCCAAGATATGGAAGCAACCTAACTGTCCATTGACAGATGAATGGATAAAGAAGATGTAGTGTGTGTGTGTGTGTGTGTGTGTGTGTGTGTGTCTATATATATATATATATATAAAATGGAATACTACTCAGCCATAAGAAGAATGAAATCTTGCCATTTCCGACAACATGGATGGTCCTAGAGGGTATTATGCTAAGTGAAATAAGTCAGACAGAGAAGGACAAAAACCGTATGATTTCACTTATATGTTGAATCTTAAAAAAAGAAACAAATAAGCCAGCAAACATAAAATGGAAACTGAGTCACAGATTCAGAGAACAAACAGGTGGTTCCCAGAGGGGAGGTGGGGGGGGAGGAAGAGAGAAATAGGTGAGAGAGATTAAGCGGCACAAACTTCCAGCTGCGAGATAAATGAGTCACGGGTCTAAAATGTACAATGTGGGGAACAGAGTCGATAACTGTGCAATATCTCGAGATAAATGAGTCATGGGTCTAAAATGCACAATGTCGGGAACAGAGTCAATAACTGTGCAATATCTTTGTATGGTGACATATCATAATTAGACTTATCGTGATCATTTGAAACACAGAAATATTGAGTCACTATGTTGTGTAACAGGAATTAACACAGTGTTGTACTTCAATTATACTTCAAAATTATACTTCAAAAACAAACTCATAGAAAAAGAGATGACTCTTCAATAAATGGTGCTGGAAAAACTGGGCAGCTACATGTAGAAGAAAGAAATTAGAACATTCTCTAACACCATATACAAAAATAAACTCAAAATGGATTAAAGACCTAAATGTAAGACCAGAAACCATAAAACCCCTAGAGGAAAACATAAGCAGAACACTCTTTGACATAAATCGTATCAATAGCAATATTTCTTTGGATCCGTCTCCTAAAGCAAAGGAAATAAAAGCAAAAATAAACAAATGGGACCTAATTAAACTTAAAAGCTTTTGCACAGCAAATGAAACCATCGACAAAACAAAAAGACAACCTACTGAATGGGAGAAAATGTTTGCAAATGATACGACTGATAAGGGGTTAATATCCAAAACATATAAATAGCTCATATAACTCAATATCAAAAAAAAAAACCCCAAAACCCACGAACAACCCGGGTAAAAAATGGACAGACATTTTTCCAAAGAGGACATGCAGATGGCCAATAGGCACATGAAAAAGATGCTCAACGTCATTAACCATCAGGGAAATGCAAATTAAAACCACAATGGATATCACCTCGCATCTGTCAGAATGGCTATCACCAAAAAGAACAAATAACAAATGTTGATGAGGACAAGGAGAAAAGGGAACCCTCGTACATTGTTGGTGGGAATGTAAATTGGTGCAGCCACTATGGAAAACAATATGAAGGTTTCTCAAAAAACTAAAAATAGAAGGACAATATGACCCAGCAATTCCACTCCTGGGTATATATCCAAAAAAATGAAAACACTAATTCGAAAAGATACATGCACCTCAATGATCATAGCAACGCTATTTACAATGGCCACGATATGGAAGCAATTCATCCATCAACAGATGAATGAATAAAGAAGATGTGGTATATATATACAGTGGAACACTACCCAGCCATAAAAATGTAGTGAAATTTTGCGATTTCCAGCAACATGGATGGACTTGGAGCGTATTATGCTAAGTGAAGTAAGTCAGACAGAGAAAGACAAATACTGTATGATGCCACCTCTACGTGGAATCTAAAAATTAAACAAACTAGTGAATATAACAAAAAAGAAACAGACTCACAGATATAGAGAACAAACTGGTGGTTACCAGTGGGGAGAAGGGGGGGGGCGACGGGCAAGAATGGGGTAGGGGATTAAGAGGTATAAACCATTATGCATAAAATTAAAAAGCTACAAGAATATATTGTACAACACAGGGAATACAGCCAATATTTTATAATAACTTTAAATGGAGTATAACCTTTAAAAATTGTGAATCACTGTATTGTACCCCTGTAACTTATATAAAATTGTACATCAACTCGAGTTCAATTTTTTTAAAAAAGATCAATTTGTAATTACCAGAGGTGGGGGATGGGCAGGGATTGGATGAAGGCAATCAAAATGTACAAACTTCTTGGTGGGAATGTAAGTCGGTGCAGCCGCTGTGGAATACAGTATGGAGGTTCCTCAAAAAACTAAAAATAGAATTACCATATGATCCAGCAATTCCACTGCCGGGCATATAGCTGGACATAACTCTAATTCAAAAAGATACATGCAGCCCTATGTCCACAGCAGCACTATTCACAATAGCCAAGACATGGAAACAACCTAAACGTCCATCGACAGATGAATGGGTAAAGAAGATGTGGTACATATATACAGTGGAATACTACTCAGCCATAAAAAAGAACAAAATAATGCCATTTTCAGCAACATGGATGCAACTAGAGATTATCATGCTAACTGAAGTAAGTCAGAAAGAGAAAGACAAATACCATATGATATTACTTATATGTGGAATCTAAAAGATGACACAAATGAACCTATCTTTGAAACAGAATCATGGATATAGAGAACAGATTGGTGGTTGCCAAGGGGGAGGGGGTTGAAAGAGGGATGGAGTGGGAGGTTGGGGTTAGCAGATGCTTTTATATACAGAATGGATAAACAACAAGGTCCTACTGTATAGCACAGAGAACTATATTCAATATCCTATGACAAACCATAATGGAAAAGAATATTTAAAAAAAGAATGTGGGGCTTCCCTGGTGGCGCAGTGGTTGGGAGTCCGCCTGCCGATGCAGGGGACATGGGTTCGTGTCCCGGTCTGGGAGGATCCCACATGCCGCGGAGCAGCTGGGCCCGTGAGCCATGGCTGCTGAACCTGTGCGTCCGGAGCCTGTGCTCTGCAACGGGAGAGGCCACAGCAGTGAGAGGCCCGCATACCGCAAAAAAAAAAGAAAAAAAAAAAAAAGAATGTGTATATACGTATAACTGAATCACTTTGCGGTACATCAGTAATTATCACAACATTGTAAATCAAGTATACTTCAAAAAAAAATTTTTTAAAAGGTACAAACTTCCAGTTATAAGATAAATAAGTACTAGGAATACAATGTACAACATGATAAATATAATTAACACTGCTCTGTTATATATGAGAGTTGTTAAGAGAATAAATCCTAAGAGTTCTTACCATAAGAAAAAAGTTTCTTTCTATTTCTTTAATTTTGTGTCTATGTGAGATGATGGATGTTCACTAAACTTATTGTGATAATCATTTCCTGATGTATGTAAGTCAAATCATTATGCGGTACACAAACTTATACAGTGCTCCTTGTCAATTACATCTCAATACAACTGGAAGAGAAAAAAGTGTTAGAAAAAATTTGTTTGGAGAACACTGCACCCAACTCTCCTACCTGGATATTTCCAACGTCCATTAGCATGTTAAGGCTCTGACAAGTCCTGCACAAGGAAGCCTGTTTGGTATTTAGAGAGCAGAAGATTCACTTTGTCTGAACGGGTATTAAGTTCTGACAGAGGGGTTTCGCCAGTGTGTCACACACTGGAACAGAGCATCAGTGGACTTGAAAATGTATAGGATTTCATCTACGCTGTGGACCCGCAGAAAGTGTCTGCCAGATCCCCACTGTCCCTGCCCCGTGGCGTTCCCCAGGCTCTCACCTTCTGTGAGTGTCTCCTTCTGCTTCAGCACACCTGTGAGGGTCAGAAGACGGGGCACGGCTGCCCAGGTGTGCTGGGCTTGGCTCTGCAGGGTCAGGACCTGGCCTCCCCTCTGCTCTTCAGATGCCTTGAGAAAAAGCTGCACTGTGTTCTGGTCTAGCAGTGCCTTGGAAAACAGCCAAATCCTAGGAAGGAAAGCGATGGGGGCATGGAAAACGTTGGCATCTATCCCTGCAGGCAAATGGTATTTTTCCTCTTCAAATAAGCAGGCCAGCCCATAAGAGGTGCATTCCTGAACTCCACTGTCCAGACCCATCAAGGGACTGCCTTACTGGCCCTCAGCCCACAGGGATACAGGGTAATAGGGGGTTAAGATCATGGGCCTTGAGGTCAGTCAAACATGAATTCGAATCCCAGGGCTACTGCTCACTCACTGTGTGGCCTTGCACAAGGACATGACCTCCCTGAACCTCAGTCTCGTCTTCTGTAAAGTGGAGGCAAAAATGGAACAACTGATGTTGATGAGCTGACATTGCTAATGAGTTATCGATGTATGTTGTTAGGGTGAGGGACAAGGGAAAAAACAGCCCCAGGAAGCCTGCTGTTAAACTTCCTGGAGCACTGGAGCAGGGGACATGGTCCCTATCATCCCTGTGGTATGTTATTGACAGGATACCATAAGAGATACTTCCCTCAAGTACCAAGACCAGGAACAAGGTCAGCCATGCTTTCCTTGGTGAACATTCACACAGGTATGTGAGGGGGCGTGTGTTTTCCCATAAGGAAGGGCACTGTTTGCAAATAATGCCATTGGTTGGTTTCCCTTTTTTGCACTGGCTACTAGGAAGCCCAGAGACAAATCTTCAGCTCCACTCTAGAAAACGGCATTTGTTTACCAATGCCACTTTGAGCACCTTCCCATTTTTCCTTCCCTTCACCCTAATTTCCTTATGTATTTCTTTTAAACCCAGAACAAGAGTTGGCAAGCTATGCGCCTGTGGGCCAAAACCAGCCCACCCCCTGTTTAGTAAATAAAGTTTTATTGGAACTCGGCCACACCCATTCATTTACATGAGTACTTGCAACAGAGACCACATGGCCCACAGGTCCAAAAGTATTTACCATCTGGCCCTTTCCTGAAAGTTTGCTAATTCTTGACCGAGAACAATATATATTTTCATATCTGCCTCAAACCCTTTTTAGATTGGGAATAAGGATGTGCAGATGGATGAATAGGCAGGTGGACAGACAGGCGTAGATGGTAATTCCAGGGACAGGGTTATCTAGGACCATGTCCAAAGCCTTAAAGCAGCTCTATGGCAGCTGGAAGCGAACGTTCTCGCTGGCCAGAAGCTGGTTTGGAATTCACACATGCTGTCCAATTAATTCTAGGACAACACTAAGAAGCAGGTTGAGAAACTGAGGCACAGAAGGGCACAGTGTCTCACCCAAGGTTCCCGAGGCAGCAATGGCAGAGCTGGGATTTGAACCCAGGCTGGCTCCCTATCCCAGGCCATATCATAGTGAACATGTCATTATGTGAAAATATAGTCAGAGATGACAAACTGGAGGGAAATACACCAACATATTCCCCATGACTGCCTCTAGTGATTTTTGGTTTACTCCTTATTCATTATTATAATCTTTCAAGTCATCTAAAATGAATGCTGTTGTAACTAAAAAAGAAAACAGATCAAAGTGGAAAATTGAATGCCTCCTCCCTTCCATTCCCTCAAAGCCTTAAAAATCAAGAATGGCACCAACGGGGGTCATTCAGGCATGGTTCCAGAGGAACCTCTGGATGATGATTTTCCATCTCCCAGGACGCCAGGCCTTTGACCTCGGAGGCCCCCTCACCCCTCACAGGCCACTTGGGGATGGGTACCTCTCTGGGGTGACCTTGCCGGACAGCTGCAGCTGAACAGCTCTGGGGGCTCTGAGGACCTCCTGGCGGAGAAGGACGTTCATGCCCCAGCCCCGGCTGCTCCTCCAGGTATCCTGGCTGGCAGTGGCCTCCAGCAGAACGAGCACCTCACCAGACACGTGCACAGACAGGGAGCCGTTGAGGTTGCGCTCTTTGTAGCGCCCAGCAGCTGCCTGCACCTGCAGGGAGGCAGGAGAGAGCTCAGAAGTGGAGGGGGGACAGGAAGGGTCTGTGGGAGCTGGGAATGCAGAAGGCCCCTTCTTCCAGGAAGTCTTCCTGAGCCACTCCAGCTCTGAGCATCATCAAATGCAGCAGACTGCAAACACTCAGGAAGAGAAATGAGACAGAGAGAAGAATGGGGGACAGCCTTCCCTGACCCCAGCTCCTGGCCCAGGAACAGAGTCTCATCTTGTCCTTTCCACCACATATCAAGTGGGATTACTTTCTTACAAATGGGGGAACTGCAGCTCAGAGAGGGTCACATATTCAACCTGGGCCTGCCTCGCTCTAAAACTCATGCTTGTGCCTGAAAGGGGGCTGCTGGAGAAAGCAGAGGACCCCTGTGCAGCTCAGTTACAGAAAAGGATGCTCCTAACAGTGTGCCCTGGGGCCCAGAGGACCCCTAGAAGCTCTGGAGGTCAAAGGGGAGAGTGCCCAGTGCATAAGGAGAGGGCCACACCTGGGGTCAGGCTTGACCAGGGCAATGGTCGGGGGGCGGGCAGGAGTGGGGGTGGGAGCAGCGAGGCCCACTCCTCCACCAGCTCTGCAGGACCTGAAGCCCCTTTCCTGATCTGGGCCTCAGTTTCCCCATCTACGGGGTAGAAACTGGCCTAGCCCGGTCTGCACATTACAATCACATGGGAAGCTTTTATAAGTAAGCCTGGTCCCTCCATATTTGAATTGATAAACTGTAGATCCATGCAATGCAATATTATTCAGTGATAAAAAGAAATGAGTTATCAAGCCATGAAAAGACATGAAGGAAATGTAACTGCATATTCTAAACGAAAGAAGCCTATCTTTTATTTCAAGGCTACATACTGAATGAGTCCAACTGTACGACGTTCAGGGAAAAGGTAAAACCAAAAAGACAGAAAATGGCTCAGTGGCAGCCACAGGTTAAGAGAGAGGGAGGGAGGAATCGGTGGATTGAGAAGGACTTTTAGGGCAGTGAAACTACTCTGTATGATACAGTAAACGCTGATATACGACGTTATGCATTTGGCAAAACCCACAGAACGTACGACACAAAGAGCGAACCCTAAACGTGAACTATAGACTTTAGTTAGTAATAAATTAACACTGGTCCATCAATTTTAACAAAGGTACCGCACTAATGCAAGATGTTAATAAGACGGGAAACTGTATTGTGGGGAAAGGAGGTATATGGGAACTCTCCGTACTTTCTGCTCAATTTTTCTGTCGACGTAAAACTGCTCTAAAAAATGAAGTTTATTAATTTTTTTAAAAGTGTGTCTGTGACCCCCTGACTAATCAACTCAGCATCTCCAGGCTGGGGTCCAGGTAGGTATGTTCTAAAAGCTCCCCAGGTGATTCTTTTTTTTTTTTTTTTTGCGGTACGCGGGCCTCTCACTGCTGTGGCCTCTCCTGTTGCGGAGCACAGGCTCCGGACGCGCAGGCTCAGCGGCCATGGCTTACAGGTCCAGCCGCTCCACAGCATGTGGGATCTTCCCGGACCGGGACACGAACCCGTGTCCCCTGCACCGGCAGGCGGACTCTCAACCACTGTGCCACCAGGGAAGCCCTCCCCAGGTGGTTCTAACATGCAGCTTGGGTTGGGAAGGTCCAGGGTACACCGTTCTTTCTCTGATTGGCTTCTGTGGGCCTGAGGGGTCCTACAGAGTGTGCATTCTCAACAGGGGCAATATTGCCCTAAATGCATAATTGGTTCTTAGCAGGTAGGTTAAGAAAAACAACAACGTCTTATATAAGGCATAGGTATACATCAGCACATAACAGAAATACAGGACATCTGTGGACTTAAGTTTTCATAAAAGGGATGGTTAGAGGAAAAAACTATCTAAAAAGTCTCCTTGGGCAGGGAGGCAATAATGAAAATTAGGTTGTGAAACACCAGTGGAAAGATACCCTGGAGGGATTTCAAGAGGGAGGATGGGGTTGAGAAGGCCAGGCTCCTGCCCCCATCCCCAGCCCCCATTCAATCACAGAGATAATGTGAGCAAAGGATTCTGCTGCTTTAAAAAGTAATAATAAAGGACAAACCCGTTAGGTGACTCAGCATCCAAGCTTCCAGCAGGACCCCCCACCCACCACCTGCCTTGAGTGCCAGAGGCTGCATGGGCTCTGCAGCCAGACTGCCTGGGTCCCCACGCAACATCCTGTACTTATGCGCTCCATGACCTTGTACAGGTCACGTCACCTCTCTCTGTCTCAGAGTCTCATCTGCAGAATGCCGAGACAGCAGCACCACAAGGCATCCGTGAGATGATCCACATAAAGGGTTTAGAACAGAGCCTGGCACACAGTAAACACTCAACGGACATCAGCGCCCGTTACAACTGATGACAGCGACGGCACGGTTTCAAATCCTAGATGCCAGCTGCCCTCAGATGTGCCATGATTTTATGTATCTCCTTGAAAGTGAAAAGGCTGCTAATGAAACAATGAACCAGCGTGGATTTGAAGACACATTTGATTTCACAGATGCCGACATGTGAGAAAACGTGCCTCTGAGAATGATCAGTTTCCATAATTCAGAGCCCTTCTCAGGCTCCACTCAAGTTTTCAAAACCCACAGGCACAGCAGGCATTTAAAAATTGCTATCGAGGGCTTCCCTGGTGGCGCAGTGGTTGAGAGTCCGCCTGCCGGTGCAGGGGACACGGGTTCGTGCCCCGGTCTGGGAAGATCCCACATGCTGCGGAGCGGCTGGGCCCGTGAGCCATGGCCGCTGAGCCTGCGTGTCCGGAGCCTGTGCTCCGCAACGGGAGAGGCCACAGCAGTGAGAGGCCCACGTACCGCAAAAAAAAAAAAAAAAATTGCTATCGAATTCCAGTCCTCATCCCTGTTGGGATTACCCATCCACACCTCCATCTCCCCAGCCCACGGCCTAATTCCTGCATACACAGCACACACGGCTTCCTTAGGGAAGCAACCGATGTGGGGGGCTTTCTAAGGAGCCAACCCTGGAAGAGCAGAGCACAACCTTCCCACCTGGTCTCCTTTCTCTGCCCCTTCCTTTCCTTGTAGAGTGAAACCCTTTAGTGTTTCTACCCCACGCTGGGTAAAATACTCTGGGGTTGAAAAAGCCATTCTGAAGGATCATACAGCTTCTCCCAAATCCAGCTACAGGACAGGGTTTGAGGACAATTCTGCTTCTCTCCATTTTCAAGGGTGAAATGTGATCCTTTCACACACACACACACACACACACACTGCCAGGGAACTGAAAACCCTTCTTGCCTGGACAATCACTTCCAAATGATGGGTTTGGAAACCTCCCTGCCATCTGTTCTTGATTCTGGAGGGACTGTCTGGCTAAGCTTAACATCGTGATGTGGCCCTCCCTCTGCTCCCTCCCCAGGGTCTCCATCCTCCTTTCCTTCCACCCCATCTCCCAGCAAGCTGGCTGCTTGAAGACAACACTTGGCAGGTAGTTGAGGTCATCCCAAAGGGACCACCATCCATACCTGTAAGTTTGGAGGAAATGTTGGTCTGTGGGGATGTCTGAGCTGGAGGGAAAACACCAAGTGGGAGTCAGACCCGTTCAGCTGGACTGAGACCTGTTGGGAGGGGGAGTTGGAGAAGCACGGTCAGAGGGAGCAGGAGAATGAGATGCAGAATCCCAGAAGGTGGCTTGCTGGCATGGAGGAGGAACAGGTCATCCCAGAGTCTGCCCCAAACCCGGGCCCCACAGCAGATGCCAGAAGCCACCACCCTCCCTGGATGGTTCTCAGCCTAAATCTCACTGAGGCTGCATTACTCGGAAGCTTGAGAAGTGAGGCCCAAGACACGGGGCTGGGAGGACAGCTCTGGGACCCTGCACCCCCCCTTCCCCTGCCATGGTGCCTGCTCATGCCTCCCATGTCCACGGCTGCCATTTATTTGACCCTGGCCATGAACTAGGCACTGGGAAGCTGGCTTTACAATTATCGTCTTATTTAATCATCACCCCTGCTCTCATATGCTGGTATTACTATTCCCATTTCACAGCTGGAAAAACTGATGCTCAGAGGGGTTAAGTAATTTACCCAAGGTGACACAGCAAGTCAGCAGTGGAGCTGGGATTTGAACTTGAAAGTTCCTTGGAGATGGGAATAGAAACACAGTCATCTGTGCAGCCCTGGGACATCACACAGAGCCTGGCACACAGCAAAGACAATCTGTATATGGTGAATTAATGAATAGACCTACAGTGGCTGCTATATATTTACCAAAATGTATTTCCTTTCCCTCCAGGACACATGGCTAAAATTACATTTCCCAGCCTCCCTTGCAGCTGGGTGGGGTCATGTGATGAGCTCTGGCCAATGGACTGTGGGCAGGAGTGGCATGGACTACGTATGGGCCTGGCCAATGAAAACCTCCTGCATAATTCTCACCCTCTTTCTCACCATCCACCAGCTGGGCAGAGCCACAAGGTGGAGGGAGCCTGGGTTCCTAGCTGACTGTGGAGCAGAGCCACACTGAACCGTGACGTGACTGGGGAATAAACTTTCACAGTAAAGCAAACTTTTATTACAATAGTGCATCCTGATTCATCACATGCACCCTGCCAAAATAAGGGCTGTGTTGTCAGTTTGCCAGGGCCACCCTGCTACCTCCTGTGCTGTCCCATACAGGACACCTGCTCGCTAACATTAAAGCCCCTCCTCCCTCAGCAAGGAGGCAGAACTCGGTCTTCTGACCTGGGACATGACGTTGTGGTTGATGGCAGCCCGTGCATCCGCACCGCAGTCAAATGCTCCCTGGTGACTCCGCCTGAAGACAATGTCCCCAACCAAACTCAGGGCCTGGGGGAACCTCAGCTAGGAAGGAACAGACAGTACCCTTTACTCTCACCAACAGTCAAGTTCTGCCTGGAGGCCACCAACCAGCATTTGCCCGATGCGGGGATGGGTACCTGGGAGGAGTGAGCCACCTCCAGGGCCAGGCTGTGCCAGACTTGCCCACGCCGAGATCGGTCATGGTGCAGACCCTTTAAGTGCAGCAAGACTTTCTGGTTGACTTTCAGAGTGACTTCGACGTCCTTGTTCCTGGCCTGGGTGTACAAGAACCAATGGCCCTGAGAGAGGGGACTTCCCATCGCTGAGTGCCCGCAGAGGCCACCCCTGGAACCCAGTTAAAGTGGTTCCCAAGATTGATGGGTGAAAGCACAGTCTACACTGTCCTGCTCACAGGAGAGAAAGTGCAGGGCAGGTACACATGGAGTCTTTGAACAGGTATGATAAACTCCAGAGCCCACAGGTAGGATAAGTGGGGTGGGCTTGAGGGCCTGTGTCTCATTCACAGGGAGTGTCCTGGTATTAGTCTGTTCTGTTCACTGCTATATTCCTAACACTCAGCACAGGACCTGGCACATAGTAGGTGCTCAATAAATATCTAGAAGAACGCAGAATCACTAGTTGTAGTTGTAGCCTGAAACCCCAAAGCCAAAGCCACGCTAAGTGGAAGAATGTTTAACTCACAGTGTGGCAGGCAGAATAATATTCGCCCTCCCAAAGATATCCATGTCCTCAACCCTGGAACCTGTGAATTTGTAACCTTACAGGGAAAAAGGGACTTTGCGGTTAAGGATCTCGAGATGGGGAGATTATTCTGGATTATCCAGTGGGCTAATCACAAGGTTTTTTTTTTCTTTGTTTGTTTTGGGTGGGTTTTTTTTTTGGCCATGCCATGTGGCATGCAGGATCTTAGTTCCCCGACCAGGGATTGCACCCGTGTCCCCTGCAGTGGAAGCATGGAGGCTTAACCACTGGACTACTAGGGAATTCCCATCACAAGGGTTTTTATAAGAGGGAGGCAGGAGGGTCACAGTCAGAGAGAGTGGAAGATGCTACTCTGCTAGCTTTTAGCAAAATGGACCATGAACCAAGAAACATGGGTGGCTTTTAGAAGCTAGAAAAGGAAACAGATTCTCCCCTGGAGCCTCTAGAAAGAATGCAATCCTGGCAACACCTTGATTTTAGCCAAGGGAAACCCATTTTGGATTTCAGATCTCCAGAAATGTAAGATATATTTGTGTTGTTTTAAGCCGCTAAGTTTGTGGTAATTTGTTATAGTAGCAATAGGAAACGCATACACGTAGCTAATCACTTATTCACCCAACAACCATTTAGCTTCTGCGCACGCAACGTACAAGTAGCAGGTTGCCACCTTTTCCCACCTGTGCCGACTGAGAAGTTAAAAATTTCTTGCCACAGAATTTTATCATTGGTGTACATCTTTAAAAGAATACACAGCTTTATTTTAGAGCCTGGATGGAGGGAGAATAAACAAAGGTCCAAGAGAAGAGAAAAATGTGTGTCATTAAACAAAGACAGGGTTTTTAAAAGAACGGACAGCCAAATTAAACTACATTAAAGGATCCCCATCTACTTGGTTCTAGCCTGTTGTTGGCGGGTGGGTCAGATCTTCCGATTTTTTGAAAATTAGAAGCAGAGATCCGGGTTTTACTCCCAGTCTTCTGATTTTAAATGTTGATAATTTATTATTTTTTAATTTAAATTCTGACCAGGCCAAACAAAACACATCTGCAAGGTTGGATTCGGCCCATGTCACCATTTTGCAATGTCTGGTTTAGAAAACAGTACATATCACTGGGAAACATTTCTGCAGGTGTTCTGGGTGGCCATCCCGCCCGCTGTTTCCCCTCAGGAGCTCCAAGAACTTCAGCTCCTAAACCTGGGGGCTGCTTACAGCCCACTTTAACAAGCGGGGAAGTGAGGTCCCAGAAGCACAGGTCTCCAGACTCAACAGCTGGCCCGGTTTCACCCTCAGGCCTTTGGATATCCCACAAGGGAGAAACCACCACTACCTTCCTTGTCCAGGGCCCAGCACACAGTAGGTGCCAATAAATACTTGCTGGAGAATGGAGTCACCTCCCAGATGCTACGCCTAGAGGGGTCAGGAAGGAGACTTGGATGAGGGCCTATGGCCATGTCGTAAGTACTCGAGAGAGATCACTGTACTACACTTTGATCCTCACAACCACTGTGTAAGAGGGTTGCTGTCTCCATTGTACAGACGAGGAAACTGAGGTCCAGAGACAGGAGATAATTTGCTAAGGACACAGAGGCAAAATGAGTTTCACTCCTAGGAAGACTAATGTCAAGTAGGTTGGATCAGGCAGAGACAGTGGAACAGAAAACTCAGGCAGGGGAATGTTTTGTTCATCCAGCTGAGAAGATGACAGCTTGAACTGGGGACCGCTGGGGTGAAAAGGTCTCTGGGATCCTCACTTACGATGTGCCGGTTCCACGTAACCATGCACCCCTCCAAGTTCCTGGGGATGGCCTTGCCGTTGTATGGGTGGGTCAGGCCCGCGCAGACCTGGGAGGGACAACCACACACACACACACACAGATGGGTCAGAGGCAGATGGGGCCCTCCCTCCCGCTCTCAGGCCCCTTCTCACTGCACCCTGGAGCCCACTCACGTATGGGTGCCCAGCCTCGTAGCCCAGGACTACGGTCTGCAGGGTCTCCTCCTGGCCATCCAGAACAACCCTTGTCTCCAGGGAGTAACGCTGGTGCTGCCTGTCCGCCGTGAAGGTCTCCTGCAGGAGGATGCTTTGCGGGATGGGCAGAGTCCACGGGTGCCTGGCGTGGAGAGGGGGAAACAGGCTGAAGTCATTAACAGGCTGGCAGGGTCAGGGGACAACTGTGGCCCAGGGGCTCAGACTGGGCCTGCCACTGTCTTGCAGAGTTAAGACTTTGTCACAGACAGAAGAAGAATATCAGGACACACATCAGCCCTGTGCGTTACATTTGCCAATCAACACCCATTCACCATCCCGCTGTGCCCTCTCGACAACCCAGTGAGCTGGACACAGCTGGGGTCACCACTTGGCAGCAGAGACCCAGGGCCAGGCAGCACATGGGGTCTGGGGTCACACAGACTGGGGCTGGAATCCAGGCTCAGCCTTTCACTAGCTCTGTGACCTTGGGCAGCAAAGGACTTGATTGACTTCTCTGTACCTCAGTCTTCCCATCTGTCAGGTGGGGGCTAAAATAATAATACCCAACTCACACAGCAGTGGAGTTATTAGGGATAATGTATGTGCCACGAGTGCAAATGCCCCAGGGGCAAGGACTTCTGTCCTTTTTATTCTCTGCTGTTCTCCACAGGCCCAGAAAAGTGCTTGGCACATACTAGGTGCTCAATAAATATAAATGAAATAAAGAAATGAATGAGACCTTTGCAAATGACAGTGGCTGTTACTTTTGGGTTATTGCTGTTGTTTTGACAGTAGATGGCTAAGGTCCCTCAGCTGGTCAGCGCACAGCCTGGACTTCAGGCTGTTGACTCCAACCCTGTGCTGTTCGCCCCCCACAAAGAACAAGCTTTTTAACCCCTGTGCCTCCAAGAACTGAAATAGCTCCCCAGAGCAGCTTTCAGGCTGGGGTGATGAGACTGATTTCTGTGCCCACCGTAGCACACTAATGGAAGGGGGTGAGGGACATGGGGGCTTTCGGGCGGGGGGCAACTCGTCTCTGAGCTCTGGGTTCTGTCTGGGCCCCTCTGGCAGCACTGCACACCCTGCTCCCTGGTGACCCTCCATGCTGGAGAAGGGGAGACGCAGGCCGGCACCGCACCTCAGGGGAATCGGCCTGGGGGAAGGGGCCAAACATACCTAAGGAAGAAAGTCCCCTGCTTCTGGTACAACCTCCTGTCTTGCATCAGCTCCTCCAGTTCGCCCTCCAGCTGCAGGCCCTGACGCTGGCCCCCGGCACTGGCCCCCAGAGCCGTCAGCAACAGGTGGCTCTTCCATGGCTGCAACGAGGACCAGGCGGATGCAGAGGGATGCCCGCAGGGTCCAAGCTGCTAAACATCCTGCACTGGGGGTCACCAGGGGCAGCTCCCACTGCCCGCTCATCACCCTGGGGATGACCACCCGAGAAGGGCTGCTGCCTCCACCTCATCGGACCACGAGGTGGCACAGGGACACTGCCATGGCCAGACCTCCCCAGGTGCCCAGCAGGAACGAAGGACTTGGGCTTCCAGCTCCAGGTGGCTGACCTTTGCTCTGAGGTCTGTGCTAATATGGCTGGGGCCCATTTTACAGATAAAGAAACTGAGGCTCAGGGAGGCCCAAGGTCATAGGCCAAGCTAGTATCCCTTTCCCATCCCAGGTGATGGATCTGGGGTCTCTGGATGGCAGAGCCTCCAGCGTGGGCCGCTGGACCCCTTACCTGCTCTGTATGCCTGTAGGCCACCGTTAAATTCAACTCCTGCTGGGGGCCCTTCAACCAGCCGTGAAGGATCTTACGGTCCTGGCTGTTCTCGGCATGGATCTCACCCTGCATTGCTGCACTCCAGGCTGATTCTACTTTACTCCAGCTGCGAAAGAGGCTCTGTGCCACGGCTGTCACTGTGGAAACCTGCAGTGAGGGTGAAGAGGCTGACCAGGGCCTTTGCACACCCTATTTCCTCCTCCTGGGATGCCCTTTCTCCCCAGTTCCACTTGGTGAACTCCCACTCATCCTTCAAAACCCCTCCAATGCCATCTCTGCGAGGCCTTTCCCGATGGGTCCAAGCAGAATTGGTTGTTCCGTACAGGGTCATGAGGAAAGAGGAAAAACTGCTCTCTCTCTCTCAACCCCGAACAGAGAGAGAATCTGAGTTATCAGAGAAGACCACCCCTTCCCCTCTCTTCCCTTCAGCTCAAGGAGGGAATAGGATCTACTGAGCCATTGTTATGAGCAGGCAGGGTCTCTGTGTCTTGAAGGGCACACGCTTGCAGGTGGCTTTCTGTCCCTGCATCATCGTCATGGTGTTCAGAGCCCTGGCAGGAGTGTTACTTTGGCTTGCACTGGGGCTGGGGGAGGCGCAGCACTGCAGCCCTGTGCTGGGCCGTGTACCCCAGCACAGCACCCTTGGCACAAGCCCTACTAGGAACATCAAGGTGCCTCGTGCCCGGCTGGCCTCTGTCCCTTGTTCACGCAGCTCCCTCGGGGGACTCACGAGGAGAGGTGACAGGGCCAAGATGGGCTTTGGGAATTACTGAACCTCCTCACAAATACTAGAACTCCCCAAGACCTTACCCCCTATGTCACCGACCTCAGGTCACCCCCAGAACCTGCAGACCCTTCACTGCTGGCTTCCCCATTTCAGCAAACGGCACCTGCTTCCACCCAGCTGCTTGAACCAAAAACTTGGGGTTACGTGTCTTTTCTTCACCCCCTCCCCCAACCAATCCATCAGCAAATCTGTCAGCAAATCAGTCAGCTACACCTTCAAACCACCAGGCCACCATCTGCCCCTCCCTGGGCTGGGTCATCTGAAGGAACGGGCTGGTCATCCCCACCCTGTATCCTGTCCTGGGTCTATCTGTCACACAGCGGCCTCCTCAGGGTCCCTAAGCTTGCCAGGAGTCACCTGCTCCTTCCGACTCCACTGGTGCCACCTGGCCCCTGCCTCAGAGGGGACTGAGCTGTCCCCTAGCACGCCCACCGAGCTGCCTCCTTCTGGGCCCCAGGCCTGGACCACACTGTGTCCGCTCATCATCCCAACACAGGGAGAGGCTTGATGTGCCAGGTTCCCATGTGTGACACCAGGGAAGTCCTTCTCTGGTTGGTTTTCTTCCAAACTCTGTTATGCTTCTATGGCCAAACGATCAAATGTGTGCAAAGAAGCAGACTTACACTGAGCAGGTGGTGGGAAACTGACCTACATCCTTGAAGTTTCCATTCTGGATTTAAGCAAAAGCCTGATGTCTACCTGTTTCCGAGGTACCACTTCAAACTACTTTAATATTTTACTTTATCGGCTGCTAAGCAAGAATATGGGAAATTGAGATTTATTTTGTTTCCCTCTCCCAAACCCACTTGGCAACAAATTCTGAAGAATGTTAATAGCGTGTGAGCCAGATGTCACACATCTGCGACCTGTTACCGACCCCGGACCTCGGTTTTAACCCCCTGCACAGAAGATCTAAACCGCAGGAAATCAGGATCCCTGTCTGCGGGGGCGCGAGTGAGGGGCAGGTGGTGTGGCCGAGCATGCGCACCCGGAGGTAGGTGGTAGCTGGGGTGTAGACGTGGACCTTGCCCTCCCTGTGGAGGCCCTGGCTCTTGCAGGCCATGTTCATCACCAGATTCTTGAGGGTCCAGGCCTTGCCCAGTGTCAGCTCCACAACAGCCTGGAACGTGGCTCGGTGGGGCCAGTACAGCCTGTGAGCCGCCGAGACCATCAGCCATGGACTATCCAGGTTCAAGTCTCCTGGGAGAGGCAGAGAGGAAGAAATGGCATCCCCGGCAAGAGGGGAGCTTTTGAAGAAGGGCGCGCAGGCAGCAAGCTAGAGGCTCCCATAGTCTCATCACGGTCATTCTGGGTGTATCTCAAAACTTGGAATGGGACGGAGCATGAGGGAACTTTCTGGAATGATGGTAACGTTCTGAATTTTGGCAGGCGCTTGGGTTTCATGGGTCTGTGCACCTGTCGAAACTCGTCAAATGGTACCTGGAGATGTGTGCAATTCGCTCTAGCTAATGATATAATACTGAAATGTGTACGGGTGAAATTGTACTGAAGTTTACAACTTAATTTGACCTGCACCAACAAATAAGATGGATGGATAAGGGGGCAGATGTGTAAGAAGGCAGGTGGAGTAAAATGTTAATGGTAGAATCTAGGTTGAGAGTATGTTGGTGTTCACTGTACAACTCTTTGCACTTTTCTGTATGTTTGAAATTTTCTCATGATGACATATTAGACAAAAGAAATGCTGGGACAGTTGGAGAGGGGGCACTGGGGTGTGGTGATCAAGAACATGGCCTTTACTCTTCCAAGCTGTGTGACCTCTTCGAACCCGTGCTTCCATCATCTGTAAAATGGGTACAACAGTACTGATCACTGGGTCTTGGGATAGAGGAAGCACCCATTCAGAAGAGTAAAGACCAATCGTCACCATCATCAAAAAGTTGACATTTTGCGGGCTTCCCTGGTGGTGCAGTGGTTGAGAGTCCGCCTGCCGATGCAGGGGACACGGGTTCGTGCCCCGGTCCGGGAAGATCCCACATGCCGCGGAGCAGCTGGGCCTGTGAGCCATGGCCACTGAGCCTGCGCGTCCGGAGCCTGTGCTCCGCAACGGGAGAGGCCACAACAGTGAGAGGCCCGCGTACCGCAAAAAAAAAAAAAAAAAAAAAAAAAAGGTGACATTTTGCATAAACTTTTGCCCTTCCATGATGAACTAAAACCAGGTTGCTGGACCCCTCTCATATTTTGTAATAAATACTCCCAATCACTCAAGGACTAATTCAGTAAATATTGCTCGAGACACTTGGGACTCGGCAGTGAACAAGGAGGCACAGTCACTGCCCTCATGGAACTTGCAGTTTGGGGGTGGTAAGGGGATGGGGGAGAGATCTCGAACAAATAAACATACAACGAGACCTACCTAAGTAGAAAATGCTGAGTGCTAGGAAGGAAAAGAAAGAGGGAGTTAGACTAAGGTCAGGCAGGTCAGTGAAGGCTCCCCTAAACACATAACCATTGAGCTGAGCCCTAAATGAGAGGCAGTGGAGTGTGTCAAAGGGAAGAAACCCTCCCTCACCTCCTGCTGGAGATGGGAGACTCACTATGTGGGGAAACTGAGGCGGAGAGGCCAGGATGCAGGGAGATCCAACACAGTGAGGGCAGTGGGTGAGCTGCCAAGTTGAGAACAGGGAGATACTGAATAGAGAGCAGCTCAATGCCCTGCCCTGAGGTACCAGTCCCACAGGAGATGGGAAGGTTGCTCCACAGAAGAACAGAATAACTGAAAAAAAAAAAAAAGGTCCACAGATATGGGCCCCAGGTCCTCAGGGAGAGCCAGGACCCCACCCAACCACGCAACAGGGAAGCCCACCAGTCAACAAGAGCACGTCCACACATACATATATACGACGGAATACTACTCAGCCATAAAAAGAATTAAATAATGCCACTTACAGCAACATGGATGAACCTAGAGATTATCATACTAAGTGAAGTAAGTCAGAAAGAGAAAGACAAATACCATATGATATCACTTATATGTGGAATCTAAAAAAATGATACAACTGAACTTATCTATGAAACAGAAACAGACTCGCAGACACAGAGAACAGACTTGTGGTTGCCAAGGGGGTGGGAGGTGAGGGAGGGATGGATTGGGAGTTTGGGACTAGCAGATGCAAACTACTATATATAGGATGGATAAACAGCAAGGTCCTACTGTATAGCACAGGGAACTATTCAATATCCTGTGATAAACCATAATGGAAAAGAATACGAAAAAAATGCATATATATGTATAACTGAATCGCTTTGCTGTACAGCAGAAATTAACACAACACTGTAAATCAACTACACTTCAATAAAATAAAGTTTTTAAAAGACAGCACCACCCCCACACACATAGAGCATCCTTCCAAACAAGTTCCAAGTGACCAACTCTTAAACAAAAGCACATATCCAAGTCTTGCCTGGCATGTGGGAAAAGCCACTAGCAGGAGCTTCAGAAATAAAAAGAAAAAAGAAACTCAGGGAGAACAGACCAAAGCCCCCCAGTTCTATAATTTATGCTCTCAGAGAAGAGAAGATAATGCATTCATGGAGCAGGACACTCTAAGAAAAGAACTTTCAGGAACAAAAAATGAGCTCTTGGGAATATAAGCCAGCTAAAATTAAAACAACAGTACAGGGGCTGGCAGATGAAGTTGAGGAAATCAGCCCTCACAACAGAACAAAAGGGCAAAGAGACAGGACAAAGGAGAGAAAAGAAAGAAAATTAAAGGCTTAGTTTCTGAGGAAAACATCTGACCAACAGTAATTCCAGAACACAGAAGGAAGGAAATTACCAAAGAAACTGTACAAGAAAATTACCAAGACCCAAATGGTGTGCCTCCAAATGGAAAGGGCCTAAGTGCTCAGTACGGTGAATGAAAAGAGATTCACGCCAAGGCTCATCATAAGATTTAAAGACACTAGGAATAAAGAAAAGCTCCTGGAAGCTTCCAGAGAGTGAGAAAAGGGTCACAGACAAAAGATGATGGATCACAAATAGCACCAGACCTCTCAACTGATTCAAATCAACAGTGTCTTCAAAAATCCCAAGGGAAAATAATTTCCAGCCTAGAATTCTCTATTCAGCCAAATCAAATAAAGACAGTTTAGGGACTTCCCTGGCGGTCCAGTAGTGAAGAGTCTGCCTTCCAATGCAGGGGGTGCGGGTTCCACCCCTGATCGGGGAGCTAAGATCCCATATATCTCGCGGCCAAAAAACCAAAACATAAAACAGAAGCAATATCGTAACAAATTCAATGAAGACTTTAAAAACGGTCCACATCAAAAAAAAAAAAAAAAAAAAAGAGTTTAAACATTCAGGGTTTCAAAATGTTTACATCCTGTTATAGGTTGAATTGTGTCTGTCAAAAAGATATGAAGTCCTAACCCCTGGTACCTCGAAATGTGACCTTATTTGGGAATGGGGTCATTGCAGATAAAATTAGTTAAAGTAAGATCATACTGGAGTAGGGGAGGCCCTAAATCTGATATGAGTGGTGTCCTTATATGAAGAGAGAAGTTTGGACACAGACACACACACACACAGAGCACCATGTGACAACAGAGGCAGAGATTAGAGCAATGTAGCTATAAACCAAGGGACATCAAGCATCAGTGGTCACCACTAGAAGTAGGAAGAGGCAGGAAGGATTCTACCCAGGGTCACAGAGAGAAAGTGGCCCTGCTGACACCTTAATTTCAGAATTCTAGTCTCGAGGACTGTGAGAGAATACATTTCTGTTGTTTAAAGCCACCCAGTTTGTGGTAATTGGTTAAAGCAGCCCTAGCTAATGAATGTATCTCCCATGCACCCTCTCTCAGGAAACTACTGGAAGATGCACTCCATCAGAACAAAAGAGTTAACCAAGAAAGAAGATGACATGAGTGCAAGAAGCAGGGGCTGTGACCCAGAGAAGTGGAAGGCACTCCCGGGATGATAGTGAGGGGATGCCCTAGGACTACGGCTGTGCAACTGGTCTACACTGGAGCAGCAGAACAGAGGCTCCAGGAAGAGGGTCTACAAGAAAAATATGAGAACTGATTGAAGCTGATAAGTGATCTGACGTGTTCAACAACCTGGAGAAGAATTTTGCATTGTTGCTAAAAATTCTGGGAATAATCAGTAGGAGGAAAATAGAAAACTAATCAAACAGGGAAAAAAGGCTCTTATAGCTCCAGGAAAAACAAAATGTTAGAATCCTAGTATGCCATGTGCCTCAGCTGTGAGGACATTTATCACCACAATGATGTAAACATTGAATATTAACAAACTATAACTCTTTTAGGGGGATGGAGGGAAATAGGCATGTGAAAAGGGCTGGTGTAATAGTTAAATTTTCTTCCTCTCTAGTAAGAAATATATTGAGAATGCCTATGAAAGAAAAATCAAGAAATAAGTGTGGGGTTTCCCTGGTGGCACAGTGGTTGAGAGTCCGCCTGCCGTTGCAGGGGACACGGGTTCGTGGCCCAGTCCGGGAAGATCCCACATGCCGCAGGGTGGCTGGGCCCGTGAGCCATGGCCGCTGAGCCTGCGCGTCTGGAGCCTGTGCTCCGCAACGGGAGAGGCCACAACAGTGAGAGGCCCGCGTATCGCAAAAAAAAAAAAAAAAAAAAAAAAGAAAAAAAGAAATAAGTGTGATTATTTTAAAAGATGGAGGGTCTGACGAGAAACAGCAAAAAGAATTTACAGTGCTTGCCATTTTCAGCAAAATTTGGGATTGGAAGACGTGAAGCAGAAAATTACTGTATTTGCTATAACTTTAACTTTTAAAAACTTAAAATTTTTTCAAGTACATATTACATGAACACAGAGAATATTATGAGCTCCCATATAACACTCAGCCATCTTCAACAATTACCAAGTCATAGTCTAATTCACTTTTTAAACTATGTATTACTTCAGTAAAAATAAAAATTAGTTCAAAAAATTAATTCAAGGATAAAACCACAGTAAATTCATTTTCTAAAGGAGAGAAAGAGTGTTCCAGGGAGAAAGAACAGCAAGTGCAAAGGCCCTGAGGTATGTCTGGGGAACAGAAGAGAGGCCAGTGGGGCTGCAGGATGATGGGCAATGGGAAAAGTAGGGTGAGATAAGGTTGGAGAAGTAGGCAAGGCCCTGTAATGTAGAGCTCTGTGGGTGAGGGTAAGAATGTGAGGGTAAGGATGCGAGGGTAAGGATGTGATTTTAAGTTTCCTGGGCCGCATGTGAGGTCTGAGTCTTGAATTACCCAGGCAAACAAAAGGGAAGGGTGTTCCAGTTAGTGGGCATGGCTTGAGCAAAGGCTCAGAGGGCAGAAATCTTCACCACTAGCCAAGGACACTCCCTAGATGACACTCACCTTCCCACTTCCACAGGGTGGCCCTGGATGTGTCCTTCCACTGCAAGCCTGCCACAAAGGGCAGCCGCCCATTGTACTGCACCTTCAGGTATGTGCTGCTCTCCACGTGGGGCTGGCGGAGGCTCAGGTGGTGCAGCTGCGTATGGAAATCCACCTGCCTCGCGGGCACCTGCAGCACAAACTGGAGGAGACCCACACCCAAGATGCAAATCAGATCATGCTGTTCCTGACCTAGAACATTCCATTGGCTCTCCACCGCAACCTGAGATCCCTGGCTACCAGGAATTGCCCCACCCCACCCCACCCCAAAAAGAAACCCTGCACTCATTAGCAGTCACTCCCCATTGCCTCCTTCCCATAGACCCCGGAAACCTTTAACCTACTTTCTGTCTCTCTGAATTCACCGATTCTGGACATTGCTTACAAATAGAATCATACAGTCTGTGGCCTTTGGTGTCTGGCTTCTTTCACTTAGCATGATGCTTTCAAGGTTCATCCATGTTGTAGCAGGTGTCAGAAGTTCATTTTTATTACTGAATAACGTTCTATTGTGTGGATAAATCACTTTATCTATTCATCCATTGATGAACATTTGGGTTGTTTCTCCTTTTGGGCTATTATGAATAATGCTGCTATAAATGTTTGTGTGGACATAAGTTTTCAATTCTCTTGAGTACCTAGGAGTAGAATTGTTGGGTCATATGGTAACTCTGTGTTTAACATTTTAAGGAAACACCAAACTCTTTTTCCAGTCACGCTATTTTATGATCCCACCAATATGAGTTCTAATTTCCCTGCATCCTCACCAACACTTGTTATTGTCTTTTTTTTTTTCCGTTTCAGCTATGCTAGTGGATTTGAAGCAGCATCTCACTGTGGTTTTTTTTTTTTTTTCACTGTGGTTTTGATTTGAATTTCCCTACTGACTAATTAGGTTAAGCAACTTTTCATGTACTTATTGGCCACTTGTGTACCTTCTTCAGAGAAATATCTATTCAAATCCTTTGTCTTTTTCTTGTTGAGTTGTAAGCGTTCTTCATATATTCTGGATACAAATCCCTTATCAGACATACGATTTGCAGATGTTTTCTTCCCTTCTGTGGGCTGTTATTTCACTTCCTTGATGGTGTCCTTTGAAGCACAAATGTTTTTAAGTTTGATGAAGACCAAAGTATTTTTGTTATTACTTATACTTTCAGTGTCATATCTCAGAAACCCTTGCCTAATCCAAGGTCATAAAGATTTACTCTTATGTTTTCCTCTAAGAGTTTCATAATTCTTAAGTTTAGGTCTACAACCTATTTTGAGTTTGTTTTTATATATGGTATGAGGTAAGGGTCCAACTTCATACTCCTACACGTGAATATCCATTGTCCCAGCACCATTTGTTGAAAAGACTATTCTTTCCCCTCTTCAATTATCTTGGCACCCTTGTTGAAAATCAACTAACTGTAAATACGAGGGTTTATTTCTGGATTCCCAGTTCTGCTCTGTTGGTCTATATGTCTATCCTTACACCACTACCATAATACTGTCTTAATTACTGTAGATTTGAAGTAAGTTTTGAAATCGATAAAAGCGAATCCTCTAACTTTGTTCTTCTCTTTCAAGACAGTTGTGTCTACTCTGGGTCCCTTGAAATTCCACATGAATTTTAGGATCAGCTTGTCAATTTTAGCAAAAAGATAACTCGGGTTTTGATAGGAATAGATGGGGACCATTGAATCTGTAGATCAATTTAGGAAGTATTGCCAACTTCACATTAAATATTCCAATCCAAGTACATGGGATGTCTTCCCATTTATTTAGCTTTTCTTGAATTTCTTTCAACAATGTTTTGTAGTTTTGAGAGTATTAGTTTTACCTTCTTTTGTTAAATTTATTCCTCAGTGTTATTCTTTTTGATGGTAATGTAAATGAAATTGCTTTCTTAATTTCATTTTCAGGTTTTTCATTGCTAGTGTAGAGAAATACAACTAATTCTTGTATATTAATCCTGTATCCTGAAACTTTGATGAACTCATTTATTAGCTCTAATAGATTTTTAGGTGAGTTCATTCGGGTCTTCTATATACAAGATCGTATCATCTGTAAATAGAAATAGTTTTACTTCTTCCTTTCCAATCTAGATGCCTTTTCTTCATTTCTTTTTTCTTTTTCTTTTTTTCTTTCTTTTTGGCCTAATCACCTTAGCTAGAACCTCCAGCACAATGTTAAATACAAATGGTGAAAGCAGACATCCTATCTTGTTACTGATCTTAGAGGGAAAGTACTTAGCCTTTTGCCATTAAGTATGATATTAGCTGTGGGTTTTTCATAGATGGCCTTTATCAGGTTGAGGAAGTGCCCTTCCATTGCTAGACTGTTGGGTACTTTTATCATGAAAAGGTATGGCGTTGTGCCAGATACTTTTCTGTGTCTATTGAAATGATCATGCGGTTTTTGTCCTTTATTCTACTAATATGATGTATTACCTTCATGGATTGTTCAAATGTTACCAACCTTGCATTCCTGGGATAAACCCCATTTGCTCCTGCTGTGTAATCCTTTTTATATATTGCTGAATTCAGTTTGGTAGTATTTTCTTGTGGATTTTGCATCTGTATTTGTAAGAGATAATGGTCTTTAGTTTTTCTTTTCTTATGATGTCTTTCTCTGGTTTGGGCATCAGGATAATAATGGCTGTATAGAATGAACTGGGAAGAGTTTTCTCTTGACAGATCATTTAGTCAATTATTTTATAGTAAATTTATTTTATAGTAAATTAAGTCTGGCACTATTCAGTCCAGCCAAGAGCCTGAGGTCTGAAAGGAGGCAGACTGGACTTTCAATCCCAATTCTGCCACACAGTAGCTGTGAGACCTCAGCTAAGTCTGTTTACACCATTTCTCTTCTGTAAAGTGAGAACAGATAATTCTTGCCTCACAAGGATTAAATGAGATAATACAAACAAAGCCTCTGACACATAGTCTGGCAGTAATTAATGGCTCACCATTGATCACTCTGCCTTCCCCTCTTCTACTCACTGTCAGCTTCTTAAAGATAAAGATTATCTTACTCATACCTGTCTCCCCAGAACCTAGCATGGTGTCTGCCACACTTATGAAGGCTTGCAGAAATGCTGCCACAAACCTCTAATCTCTTCACTAAAACCCTTGGAGCCAGATGTCTTCCAGAAATAAGAAACTTCTTCTGCTTCTGTTGACAGAAGCAGGGCATGATCAGAGGTAGGTAAGGTTATCCAAGGACGACTTCAATCAAGAATATGATTCAATAGGGGCTTCCCTGGTGGCGCAGTGGTTAAGAATCTGCCTGCCAATGCAGGAGACATGGGTTTGAGCTCGGGCCCGGAAATATCCCACATGCCGCGGAGCAACAAAGCCCATGTGCCACAACTACTGAGCCTGTGCTCTAGAGCCCGCGAGCCACAACTACTGAAGTCTGTGTGCCTGGTGTGTGCTCCGCAACAAGAGAAGCCACCGCAATGAGAAGCCCGCGCACCACAACGAAGAGTAGACCCTGCTCGCCGCAACTAGAGAACACCCGTGCACAGCAACGAAGACCCAACGCAGCCAAAAATTAATTAATTAATTAACAACAACAACTCGTGAAGTTCTCCAAGGTCCATTGCTAAAGGATATACAACATGACTCACCAAACAAAACTAAGTGCTTGTGACAGCTCCACAGAGCAAATGTATAGAAAAAGATCTCCTTTCCAGTTCTCCAGATTATAACCATGGTTCTCTCCAGGCAGCTGAGGAGGGGACCAGGAAAAGGGATGGTAACTGTGAAAGGGAATTTTAGCCTTACTTTAAATGTTATATTTTTTCACAAGGAGAATTTATTCATGGAGTATTGGTATGATTTAAAATCAACGTAATACTTAGGAATGAAGTTAAGCAGGGAGGCAGAAGACTTGTGCACTGAAAACTACAAAACATTGCTGAAAGAAATTAGAGAAGACATAAATAAATGGAAAGACATCTTGTGTCCATGAATTGGAAGACTTAATATTGTTAAGGTTCAATACTACCCAAAGCAACCTACAGATTTAATGCAATCCCTATCAAAATCTCAACGGTATTTTTTTGGAAGAAATAGAAAAGTCCATCTTAAAATTCATATGGAATCTCAAGGGACTCCCAAATAGCCAAAACAATCTTGAAAAAGAAGAACGAAGTGGGAGGTCTCACAAAGCTACAGTAATCAAAACAGTATGTTGCGACATAAAAGACAGACTCATAGACCAATGGAATACAATAGATTGCCCAGAAATAAACTCTCACATTTATGGTTGGGGGAAAGGACTGTCTTTTCAACAAATGGTGCTGGAAAAACTGTATATTCAATGCAAAAGAATGAATATACACAGTTTAACTCAAAATGGATCAGAGACCTAAACATGAGAACTAAAACCATAAAACTCTTAGAAGAAAACATGGGATTGAAAAGCTTTGTGACATTGGATTTGGCAATTGATTTATTGAACATGACACCTAAAACACAGGCAACAAAAGTAAAAACAAATAAGCTGAACGACATCAAAATTAAACATTTTTGTGCAACAAAGGATGCTACTCATAGAGTAAAAAGGCAACCCACGGAATGGGAGAAAATATTTGTAAACTATATATCTTATAAGGCGTTAATATCCAGAACATATAAAGAACTACAATTGAACAAGCACAACAACAAAATCAAGCAACCTGATTCAAAATGGGCTAAGGATGTGAATAGACATTTCTCTAAAGATGATAATTAAACAGCCAATAAGCCCATGAAAAGATGCTCAACGTCATCAATCACTAAGGAAATGCAAACCAAAACCACAAGATCCTCATACGCATTAAGATGGCTACTATAAAAAAAACCCAGAAGTTAAGAAGTGTTGGTGAGGATGTAGAGAAACTGGAACCCTTGTGTTGATGTTAAGATGGTGAAATGGTACAGCTCCTATGGAAAAGAGTATGCAAGTTTCTCAAAAAATTAAAAGTCAGATTATTGTATGATCCAGCAATTCCACTTCAGGATATACACCCCAAAGAATGGAAATCAGGGACTCATACAGATATCAGTACACCCATGTTCATAGCAGCACTATTCACACAAGCCACATGTGGAAGCCAAGTGTCCACTGATGAATGAATGGATCAAAAAACGGGGTCCATCCATACAATGGAGTATTATCCAGACTAGGAAGGAAATTCTGACTCATGTTACAATGTGGATAAACCTTGAGGACATTATGCTTAGTGAAATAGGCCAGTCACAAAAAGGCAGATGCTATACAATTCCACTTATATGAGTTTACCTAGAGTAGTGAAATTCAGAGAGACAGAAAGTAGATTGGTGGTTGCAGGGCCTGGGGGAGGGAAGGATGGAGAGTTACTGTTTAATGGGTACAGAGTTTCAGTTCTATGAGATGAAAAAGTTCTTGAGATAGACGGTGGTGATGGCCGCGCCATATGAGGGTGCTTAATGCTGCTGATCTGTGTGCCTAAAAATGGTGAAAATGGTCAACGTCATGATACGTATATTTTACCACAATTAAACACTTTTAAAAACAATTAGGAAACTCAGAAAGGTAACGTGTGCCTTATAAGAGCACATACCCGTTCAGGGGCTAAGCACTCAGTTACTCCTGATTTACCAAAAAGAGCTCACCCTCCAGGAAAACCTTCAAGTGAACCGTTTCCAAAATGCATTTTTACGCTGGAAATCTGTATTTCCCAATCCCCTCTTGCAAACTGCCCCTTGGCACACCAGCAAATGTTTAACTGCCCCAGGGGCGACGGGGCTGGAGATGCCACAGGTAAGGTCTCTGAGCCTGAGTTTTAGCTCCTGCGTCCTTGCAACCAAGACCTGCAGGGACAGGCAGCGGGGCTGCCCAGCTGCCATGTGCAAGCTGAGCCCCAGGGACGCGGCTCTGCGGAGGCTGGACTCACCTCCATGAAGTAATTGCTCAGGGCTGGGCCCGAGTCGTTCTGGAAGGTCTGGTTGATGCGGAGGTGCCTCTTGTTGCGGCTGTCATCCCAGTGCCTCCCATAGCTCGCCTCCAGCTCCCAGTGGAGGTGGCCTGAGTCCTCCTCATGCCGCAGCTGGACCTGGGACACCCCACCAGGGAGACCCCCAAGGAAGCCTTGTGTACGCAGACCTGAGCCTCCTCACAGCCACCCGCCCTGAGATGCAGGCTTGCTTATCTGGGGTGACAGCTCTGTAGGAAGCACAGATTTTTTTGCACTGGTTTTGACCTTGTAAAATATTGCGTTAGAATACGATTCACCTTCACAGTTTCTGGTGTCCCCTTAAATTCTGGCCCCGAGGTGAAAAGCTAACCTGCCCCACGCTGGTCCATGCCCTGATAAGGAGTAGAAAGAGCCAGCTGCCATGGGAAGATGACTCCTGATCTGCTTCATATGAACCCCAAATCTCCCCCTCCCCTCACTCTCCCACAGCAGCCTCCGGCTCCCTGGACAGATCCTCTGTGGATCAGGCCTTCCCACCTGTGGGCTCCTGGCAGCCACTGTCTCCTCCTACCTCTGAACCACAGGTCGAGGCAACACAGGCTCATCCATTTATTCACTCACTGAACACGTTTTCCCCCAAGTACCAAGTAGATACTTCGCTGGGCACTAGATAGCCAGGAATGAAGAAGCCAGAAGCCCCCTCCCTTGTGGGGGCAACAGTTCAGGGGGAGAAGCAAACTTGTAACAATTAACAAAGGAACAGTCACTTCTCCCTTTTGCTCACCCCACCAGCCACTCTGATGAACTGCCAGTTCTTTAACCGCTCCAATCACCCTCCAGCCCCAGGACCTTTGCACTTGCTGTTCCCTCTGCCTGTGGCACACTTCCTTGGGAACAGAACTATCTCGTATTTTAATTTTCAGCTTAAAATTCATTTCCCCCAAAGAAGCCTTCCCTGCTGCCCTGTCCAAATTAGACTCCCCTGTGCTACGCTCTCTCGGCCTCTGCCCTGTTTACCACCCATGGCACTTACGTTTCCCTTGATTTGGTCCATGTCTCTTGCTCTCTACCACACACCCTCCCCCAGCAATGGAATGGCAGAGACTAGGTGCTGCCTTAAGCACAGCTCTCCCCCAGTGCTGGGCATAGAGTAAGTATTTAATAAACACCAGCTGAACAGGGGAAAGATGAGACTAAAGTTCCAATTCCTAATCCGTTCCCATTCACGACCTTGAGTAAATACATCTCTCTGAGGATGGGTTCAGGGTGCTCACCCACCACTTCCCTAACCCTGGGGGCTCTCTCCAGACCCCCCGCCCAGCCCCGGCACCCACCTTGTGGCTGAATGCTGGGATCTGCGTGCAGTGGAGCTCGTGGTCCAGCTCCAGCTTGTAGGTGGCCTCTGAGCCGCTCTCCACCCACAGCTTCTGCCTGGTGCTGCACTCCTGTGCCAGCTGCTTCGCCTGACCTGTGCAGGGCAACCCAAAAACCCCTGCCCTTCCTCTGCCAGGTAGCCCTCCATCCTCATTCGAAGCAGAGGAGCGTCAAGTACAGCCCAGCTTCAGCCAGCCCCCTGGATCTGCCTCACCTAACGTCACTCATTGGAACCTGCCGATGGGGAGGTTTTAAGAGACAGATTTGTGTCCCCCCCCAACACACACACACACACACACACACACACACACACACACACACACGTAGTGTTTTTTGTTGTTTGTTTTGTTTTTTTTTAACAGGCAGGTGCTCAGCTCCACACAAAGCCAGTGGAATGACTCACTAGCTAAGGAGCCTCACGGTGAGGCCAAAACACCCGAGGTGACAGTGGCACCTTAGCCCTCGGAGCCACAGCCCCAGGAGACGGTGCGGGTCCGGCCACTCCCCACCTCGCCTGCAGCCAGCATGCGGTGCCGTACCCAGGAGGCCGTACTTGATCCTCAGGGAGCTGGTCCAGAGGCGGGCCCGCTGCTGCAGCAGGCCTTGGGTGCGCAGCCCCACAAGCCCTGGCACGAAGAGCTCGCCACCCAGGGCCACCACCTGCTGCCCTTCCTCCGCCTTCCTCTCCAGCAATGCTGCGGGGAGAGCAGGTATGGTGCGGTCATGGCCTGCGCCCCAGAGACTGACACCCTACCCCCAGCACCAGGTGAGGAAAGGAAGTGGGAACCGCCCAGGTGGGTATCGCGATAGAACCAGTGCCTGAGTCTCCGCCAAGGAATGCTGCCATCAGGGCCACTGACAGTGTTTTGCACTGTCCAGGTGGCAACCCCAAAAGTCACTTTTGTGGGTCCAGACCAAAAGTTTTAAACATAAATGACGTGCATCAAGGATCATCGGGTAAATTTCACCTTCTGAAACCTGTTTCTGCTACACTGATATTCAGCCAGATCACACAGGTATAGCCATGCAGGTTAAAATATCAAAAATGCATAGGCTTCCCTGGTGGCGCCGTGGTTGAGAGTCCGCCTGCCGATGCAGGGGACACAGGTTCGTGCCCCGGTCCAGGAGGATCCCACATGCCGCGGAGCGGCTGGGCCCGTGAGCCATGGCCGCTGAGCCTGCGCGTCCGGAGCCTGTGCTCCGCAACGGGAGAGGCCACAGCAGTGAGAGGCCCGCGTACCGCAAAAAAAAAAAAAAAATGCATAGGCCAGCTAGTCAACAGCCCTAGCCACTCACATCACTCCCCTGGAATCTCCGAGAACACCCCACGAGCAGCATCGCCAGGAGGGCTCCAAGCCAGCTCTGGCACCAGGGTGGGCATCTGGTCAGATTGGTCAGTACCCAGGCCAGGCTGTGTGTTCAAGATACAAACAGTGCCCCATGCAATTCGGGTCAAAATGCGAAATGTGTTTTTTACACATTGTGTAACATGTAATATGGGTCAGAATCCAAACACCCCAAAAGGTGCCGGTTGACGGTTCCTGCAGAGCAGTTGAGCGCATGGGAGGGGCATCTGGGGGACTCAGGCAGAAGCTGCGAGCAGATACAGAGCCTGGATTTTCCTTGGATGGAATGTGAATACTGGGAGATCGGGTGATGGGGACTCCAAGTGGGGCACTCCGCCCTCCCCTCCCCAAGCCTGGCCATTGAAGAAAAGTGGCAGAAAGGGGTCCCTCCTCCTACCTGACACGTGGGCCTGGTCACTCAGCAGGTTGCTCAGTGACATGGAGAAGGCCAGCCTGCTGCCTGCCTGCCGGCTGAGGTTCCCCGCGAGGACCACAGGGCTGCCCGATGTCACCAGTTTCACCTCCAGCTGGGCCTCGATCCGCTGAGCCTCACCACCTGCTGCTGGCCACAGGTTGCTCCGGCCCTGGAAAGGCCCCAGCATCCCTTGAGGGGACAGGCTCTGCCAGCAGGCTCCACCCGGACTGCAAGAACCAGGACCGGACAGAGGGCAGGAGACACAGCCTGGCTAATGGGCTTCTAGGCTGATTCTGCTGCAATTTCTTAAGCTCAATATTGTTCAAAATAGGTCATCTCTGTTACAAATTCAGACATAAGTTTGAAGGACCCTTCCTCCCTATCCCCCCAACCTCAACACCCCGTCCAATCTATCAGGGACTCTGGCCAGCTCTCCCTGCAGAATATTCAGGGACCCGACCACTTCAGCCACCTCCACCACTGCCCCGGCTTGAGCCCGCTCATCGCCACTGTGTTCCTGTGACATTCTTCTCCCGGCTCTCCTGGCTCCCACCCTGGTGACCAGGGCAAGCCCTTCCATAGGATCATGGCACACCTCTCTTCCTCAGGGTAAAAGCCAAAGTCCTTGCAAAGGCCAACAAGGCCAAGACTTTCTTTGGAAGTCAGCAGTGCAGCCCTGGCCAGACGCAGGCAAAACTGCCCACAGACACCGGGAGGCAGGACACACAGATGGCCCCAAACATGCTCTGTGTCTCCATCATTGAGGTTTTCCAGAGCAACTACAGCCCATAGCAATGGCAGCTGTCATCTCTGACGGCCACCCCAACTGTAGACCAATCCCAAGGACCTCTCTGCTGCTGCCAGCTGATCTGTTTACCCAAAAGATGTAAAAACGACCTCACTATTTCCAGACTGTCCACTACTTTATACTTTCTTGTAAATCCTGTTTTTGCCTTTGTTCCTTGACAACGGTCACAAATCACTCTCTTCTGATTACTCTTTGGCAAAGCCTTACATGATCTGTCCTCCCACCTTTCTGTCCCTTCTCCTATTCCACTCCAAGCACATGGGGGCTGAGGCTGTGCTTCTGTGCACTTTCCTGCCCCAGAACCTTTGTACACGTTGTGCTCTTTACTTGCAATACCCTTCCCCCAGAGAACCACATGGCTCTCTTCTGCACACGCTTTATGTCTTAGCTAAAGGCTATCTTCTCAATCAGGCTTAACCTGTCAGCCTATTTTAAACTGAAGCCGTGGGACTTCCCTGGTGGTCCAGTGGCTAAGACTCCACACTCCCAATGCAGGGAACCCGGGTTCGATCTCTGGTCAGGGAACTAGATCCCACATGCCGCAACTAAAGATCCCACATGCCGCTACTAAAGAAAGATCCTGCATGCTGCAACGAAGATCCCGCGTGCTGCAACTAAGACCCGGCGCAGCCAAATAAATTTTTTTTAAATAATAAAAATTTAAAAAAATAAAACTGAAGCCAACCCTCAGACCCTTCTTCTCACATAACTTCAGACCCCTGGATCCAGCTCACTGATTCCCTTTTCCTATAGTGCTTACACTCACCTATCACGACAATTTGCTTATTTATTTTACTGATTATCTCTCCTATGAGAACGTAAGCTCCAAAAGGAGAGAATTTTGTGTGTGTATCTCTTTCGTGTGCTGTCTTCCCGGCACATCGTAGGTGCTTGATAAACAGTCGTTGAATAAATTAATAAAGGCAATGAAAAATATAGGTTTCGTTCCCCTTCTTGGTCTCCCAGTCTCCCTCAAGGCAACCACTGTGTCCACTTCTTGGACATCTTCCAGAGACAGCATGGGCCTATATGTATGAGTCTGTATGTATGTGTGTATATGTGCGTGTGCACGCACGTGTGTGTACGTGTGCACTCCATCACACACGTGCACGTTCCCTCTTACTCTGCACAAAAACAGATGCAGGCTCTCCACTCTCCTCTGCTTCTCTCACTTAATGGTATGTCTTGGAGATGATTTTCTCTGGTTTGTATCAGAAGCTTCTCGGCAGTAGCTGTAATTGTTCTCAAAGTGCAGCCCATGAACAGGATGACTGTAGAATTTCTCATCCAAACCAGGACACTTAACGGTTAAAGAGACCACTAATCATATTGAGCTGGGTCAACGGTAAACTGGGGCTCTCCAGGTAACCTGGGACTTGGGGATGCTCTATCATTGCACCCAGCGGAGGGGGCACTGAAATCTAACACTTTCCTCCACGCCATCCTTAAACCCCATCAACACTCAGCTGAGTCGAACCCAGCTTTGCTGCTTTGTATTCCTGAGCTCATCTGCCTTAGTTTCCTCATCTCCTATGGGCTTACCAAGAGGACTAAAAGAGGGACCCGGGGTCAAAGTCACCCGTGGCCCCCCACCCCGAGCACAGGCTTTGGAAAGTTCCAGAGCCCCAGCTGTTACCGTTAATCATGATGGCTCTGAGGCAGCTAGAACTGGAGTTTCTCTAAAGGCCAATGTTTCCAGGCTGCAGACAGCCCTCTGGAGAGCGGCAGGCAGGTCTGCAGGGAGGTGCAGGCAATCAGCACTTGTGCGCTTAGTGAACAGGGATGCTTCGAGGGCTCCTGGGAGCTCTGAAAATGATTTGTAGTCTCAGCCGTCAAGCAGCTGGGGCTTTAGGGGGAAGATGCTCTCCCCTGATACTTGGTCTTCCCACCCCGACAGGAAGCAGATCTAGGAGCTGAGAGTGTGTTTATGTAGCAAAACTTCCAGCCCTGGCTCCAGATTTTCAACCCAGACCTCTCTGAGAAATCACTGGAGACCGAGGCAGAACCATCAGACTCACGGCCAAAGGGGCCCAGAGGTCCTGCTTGGCAGGAGCGAGTCTACACCTGCTGTTTTTGTCCTTTTTGGAGTCACTGACCTGCCTGAGCATCAGATGGAAGGTCTAAACCCTCTCCCCAGAAGGGGGACAGACACAAAACTTCTGCACAATTGCAGGGGCTTCAATGGACCCACTGAGTCCCATCCAGGTCCTCCTGGTTGAGAACCTTAAAAAGTACCTATAACGAAGAGAAAAACGCACACACCTTTGCTCCAGGAATTCCACTGCTAAGAATTTACCCTGAAGGTGGAAAGGTGATTTATAAGACCAAGAACCCGGGAAAAACTCCAGAGCCCTCCACTACGGAACCAACTAAATAAATTCCACCCCATTGACTATTATGCGGCCATTCAAAATACATGGTAGACATTCTTGTTTTTAAAATAAAAGATGGGGGGGAAATATATTGATATCTATTTGGGGATTGTAGGCATAGATGATTTCTAAGAGGAGTCCCAGAAAATGAACAATGATTGGCTTTGAGGAGGGGTGTAAGGGAAAGTTTTTAACTCGATACCTGTGCTGACCCATAGAACTTTCTACAATGATGGGAAAGTTCTAAAAAGTGGCCAGTGCAGCTGAGAAACCATATCTTTAATTTTCTGTTACTCTGACTCACTTAAATAGTCATGTGTATAGGGGCCATCGTACTAGACACTCAGCTCTATGCCCTTCTGTACCTTTTGAACTTGGAATCATTTAAATGAATTACCTATTTTTTTAACTAAATTAAATTGTACCAGTATGTGCTGGTACAAAAAGATATATTTTTGACCGAAAAAAAAAAAAGCAGCATGCAAAGAATAAAACTAAACTCTAAACTGAAAGGTTTTATAAATCTATGAACTGTATTATGGGTTGAACTGTGCTCCCCCTCAAAAGAAGTTGAGGTCCTAACCTCCAGGACCTGTGAATGTGACCTTACTTGGAAAAAGGGACTTTGCAGATGATCCAGTGAGGTCATTAGGATGGACCCTAATCCAGCATGACTGGTAAACTTACAAAAAGAGAAATTTGGACACAGATACCTACAGAAGGCAGACAATGTGGAGATACAGGGAGAAGACAGCTATCTACAAGCCAAGAAATGCCTGAGGCTACTAAAAACTAAGAGAGAAGCATGGACTAGATTCTCCCTCACAGCCCTTAGAAGGAACCAACCCTGCCAACACCTTGATTTTGAACTTCCAGCCTCCAGAACTGCGAGGGAAAATTTTCCATTGTTTAAGCACCCCCAAATTTGGGGCACTTTGTTAAGGCCGCCCTGGGGACTCATACAGATTTCTTGGTGTGTGCACTGACATTTCTTCTGGAAATCTGGGGCGTGGCACTCTTTCACTTACCTTTCTATACCTTTCTCTACTCTGAATTTTTTAAAGCATGCTCCTGTGTTACTAATATTATCAATTTATGACATCAATAGTGGTGAGATTTGAGCTCATTTTTTTCTTCTTCCTACTCTTCTGGGTAACAAGAAGTCACAAACGTTATTGGTAGGTGGAAGGAGAAGAACAGCTAAAACACCAAAGGAGGTGGTGATGAGTAAGCAGGGACTGGGGCTTGAAATGCCCAGGGAGGTGGCAGGAGCCAACGCCGGTGGGCTGAGGACGGGGAACAAACCTTGACGTAGTAGACATCCCTGTCGTCCAGTATCAGTTCCAGGTGACCCATGCAGCCACTTTGCAGAGTGTCAATCTTTCCTGGGAGACAAAGCGAGAGTTTAGAGACCAGGGTTCAACATCCTGGATCCGCCCCTGTGTTCACCAGGGGATGTCCTGCTTGTTTCCTAATCTCCGAGCCTGTGGCTCCTAGCCCATAAAACGGGGCTATATTTAGTGCCGACCTCAGAGGGTGGCTGAGGAATCCACAGTGAGCGGGCTGCATCTGGCACATGGCCGATGGGTAGGAACACGGTCATTACCGTCCAACTCAATTTTCTTCTTGGGATGGAGAAGCTTGAGCCGGAACTTCCTCTGGGGCCAGCTGTAGCTGACATCCACCCCGACGTCCCTGGGCACTTCCGACCCGGGCGTGCCCATGAAGACGTGGGCTGAGGCTTCTCGAGGGAGCCAGCAGTCCTTCTGGAAACACAGCAGAGTCCTCAAGATCAAGAACCCATCCAGGCCCCCCACCTTCCAAAACTTGAGTTCTCATGCTTATCCTTGTCCTGCTAAGAACAGATAAGAACCCCCAAACCAGGAATTTGGGGATCCATATCCTGGAGGAGAGTCCTACAGGACAACTCAGGACCCCAGGGACAGGATCTCAGTTTGTTCAGCAAACAGCCAGGGAAGGAGACTTATCGTACACCATCGGCACCCTGCCCAGATCCCCTCGGACCCTTGACCAGCTCAGCATGCTCATCTCCCAGCTTCCGTGCACTTTGCTCTTAACCCGGGGCACCTGGGACCTCCAGAGCATTGCCCTCTGGCACAAGAGGGAAAAATATCCCGGCTCCTTAGCCTCAAGGGGACCAAACTCTGAGATTAACTCCTGCTCCAGGGCTGCCCAGGGATCACGCTGAGGCTGCCACTGCACCTGCCATCACTCCTGCTCAGCTTCTTCCCCTTCCCTACCCTATTTTCTCCACCCTCTTCCTGGGTCCTCCTGGAGTCTTTTCTTCATCCACACTTTTACCCAAATCCTTGGCTCCAGTCTGCTTCTGGGAAAACACAGCCTAAGACACGGGCCCCCTTTAAAAACCTGCATCAGGGACTTCCCTGGTGGTGCAGTGGTTAAGAATCCACCTGCCAATGCAGGGGACACGGGTTCGAGGCCTGGTCCGGGAAGATCCCACATGCCGCAGAGCAACTAAGCCCATGCGCCACAACTACTGAGCCTGCACGCTAGAGCCCATGAGCCACGACTACTGAGCCCGTGTGCCACAACTACCAAAGCCCACGTGCCTAGAGCTCGTGCTCCACAACAAGAGAAGCCACAATGAGCAGTCCACGTACTGCAAAGAAGACCCAACGTAGCCAAAAATAAAAATTAATTAATTTTAAAATAAACCAACGCTGCATCATCGTCATTCATTTAGTACCAATAAATGTTGACTACTGTGTGTGAGGCACAGTTGCAGGCACAGGGAATGCAACTGAGTGTTAGACAGAAAGTCCCGCCCTCTTGGCACCTACATTCTAGAGGGGGAGGCACAGGACCTCCAGACACAGAAGTAGGTAAGACAGCAGCTCACCACCACCAGCTGCTGAGCGCTCTGCTGACAAACTCAGAGGGTCAGGGGCCCTGACAGGGTCATTGTTCTGGACTGGGTGATCAGGGAGGGAAGCTGCCTCTGAGGAGGGGGCATTTGATGAGACTTGAAGGAAGCAAGGGAAGGAGTTGAGTGGATGTCTGGGAAAGACTGTTCCAGGCAGAGGAAACAGACAGCGCAAAGGCCCTGGGGCAGCAATGCACTTGGCATTTAATTAAAAGGAGGTCGGTGTGTCTGGAGAGCGGTGAGCCTGGTAAACATTTGCGGAGATGGGGAGGAGAGGCCGGCATGGCAGGATCACTGAAAGCCTATGGGTCAGGGTGAGTGGGTCCTATTCTGAGAGGAATAGGAGCCACTGGAGACTTCTGAGCAGGGGAGGGACACAGTCATTTTGGGATTTTGGAAGGTCTGTCTGGCTGCTGGTGGAGAACATATGGTAAGGAGACAAGAGCGGGAACTGGGAAATCAGATAGGGGGCTGCTGAGTGCCCGTTCTGTGCCAGGTGCTGGGGACACAGGGGTGAGAAAAACAGGCACTGTTCCCAGGAACTGAGTGACTAGTGGGGAAGACAGATCTTAACCAATTGGTTTCAGTAATGAACACAAATGTGATCTAAAGGGAAGGAACATGATCGTACTAGAGCACTAACAAGGGAATATGACCACTTCGGGGTAATCAGGGCAGGCTTCACTGAGGAGGTGACCCCCCTAAAGTGAGCTCTGAAGATTGATTCAGAGTTATAAGTCATCAAGCCAGGGACAGAGGATCAGCATGTGCAAGGGTCCTGAGGCAGGAGGGAGACTACAGCAGGACCAGCCCAGCTGGTCCTGCTCCAGGGAGGAGGCCCATGTCTTTATGAGTGATCCCCAAGGCTGAGGCCTGAGTAGAAGACCTAGGGAGACCCAGAACCTGGCTGGGAAAGGAGGAGCCATTCCGTAGGGCCTACCGGGGGGTGGAGGGTATAGGCAGCTTCCAGCAGATAGCGTTGGAGCCCCCGGTCCTGCTTCTTCAGCATCACAGCCGCAAACACAGGCACCGAGAGCAGGTAGGGCTGCCCGGCTGGAGGCCAGCTCACTTCAGTGCACAGCTGCCAGCCCCAAGTGCGGGACGCTGTGAGAAAGGGAGCAGGCAGCATGGTCAGTAGAGAGCCAGAGGGCTCGAGGCAGGCCATGGATGCGCCCATCAGCAAAGAAGGAGCATCTCTACATTCTTTTGAGAAACAGTATCGTGTAGACATTAACCGTATGAGGCGCTCCTGTGTGGACCAGGGTTTCTCAGCCTTGGCACTATTGACACACTGGTCTGGATAATTTCTTGTTGTGGGAAGCTGTCCTGGACTCAACCCACTAGATACTGGTAGCACCTCCCGCACCAGGATGACACCCCAAAATGTATCCAGACATCGCCAAATGTCCCGAGGGGCCAAAAATTGTCCCCAGTTGAGGACCCCTGGTGTAGACTATCAGAGTGTCGGGCAGTACTGTGTAGGACACAGGCTCTGGAGCAAGAATGCCTGGATCCACGTTCCAGTTCTGCCACTTCCCAGCTGTGTGACCTTGGACAAGTTACTTAACATCTCTGTGCTTTGGTGTTTCTCATCTGTCAGCTGGGAGTGATAACAGTTCCAGCCCCATGGTGTAGCTGTGAGGATTAACAGCTCAGCAAGCATTTAGGACAGAATTTAGCCTAAAGAAATCATTTAAGTAGGCCCCTCCCCCACCTCAGCCCCAACATGACTGCAAGATCTGTGACTGTTTGGTATACCTCCTTCCCCTCTGTTTTCAATTTTGTTGCCTTTCACCTGATGTTATTATCAAAAAAATTTTCTCGTGCTATTAAAACATGTCCTTCATTACAGAGCTTAAAAGTTATGGGATATCTCAGTACTTTACTAAACCAGGAATTGGCAAACGTTTTCTGTAAATGGCCAGATAGTAAATATTTGAGGTTCTGCTGGTCACACAGTCTGTTACTCAACTCTGCTGTTGCTGAAGAAAAGCCACAGGCAACGGGCGTGGCTCTGCACCAATAAAACTTCATTTATGGACACTGAAATATGAATTTCACAAATTTCTCATGTTATGGAATAGTCCTTTTGATTATTTTTCTGCATTTGGAAATGTAAAAGTCTATTCTTAGCTCAAAGGCCCTTACAATAAGCCATTCGCCTACTGTTGGATATTTGAGTTGCTGCCTATTTTTTTGCTCTGTAAATAATGACGCAACGAACATCTCTGGGCACAGGGCATTTTAAAATGATTTTGGTTTATTTTCATAAGGTAGAGTTCTAGAAGCAGCATCATTGAGTTAAGGGGCTTAAGTACTTTTAGGGCAGAAGAGTAACTCTGGAATTTGGACCTGGCATCTTAGCCCTCAGCCCCCAGGACAACCATCTCGGGACAATGACACGGAGGCCATGCTGGCACCTACCTTCCTTGTCGGTACAGGATCGGGCCTCAGAAGGGACGTGAGCATGACTGAGGCTCCTCATGCCATCCCCAGTGATGAGAAACAGCTGAGAGCTGGGTGGGAAAGGAGGAAAGGGCCAGGCGAGCTGTTTTCACTCAACCATAAAGCCACCAGGCAAGGCACTAGGGCAAATCCCACTATCAACAGGACAGGCCTTTGGGGAGTCTGCACACTGGTGGGGAAGACACTCCATGAACACAGAGGGTGACAAGCGCTATGAAAAACCTAAAATGGGGCACAGCATGGGCATAGGGTCTGTCCTGGAGACAGAGCAGGACGTTCTTCAGCTCGGGGTTTGGAAAGGACTCTCTGTAGGGGTAACATTCGGTCAGAGAATCAAAGGATGAGAAGGAGCCAGCACTCCAAACAAAGGGAACAGCAGGTGCAAAGGCCCTGGGGTGGGAGAAAAGGGGGCTCTTTGGTAGCACAGATAAAAGGGTGGTGAGAGGGGGTCAGAATGGAAGGGGGTAGCGAGGGGCAGGAAGGAGTGACAGGAGACAGGTGAGGGGGGTGGGCAGGGCCTCCATCGGGCAGGAGAATCATGTGGAGCTGGGTTATCCTAGAAGCAAGCAAGGGATTTTAAACAGGGGAGGGGGAGCACGATAGGACTTAACTGACATTTCAAAGGACCCTACTGGCTGCTGCCGGGAGAGGGTCAGGAGGGCAGCAGAGCCTCCAGCAAGGGTGGGACACAGGGAAGGAGGCAGGTGGAGGTGGGGGCAGCCTGGCTTCTCCCGTTTCCTTGGAAATCACTGTTCTCTAAGTGTCACCTCTCCAGGGGGCTGGGGACAAGCAGGCCTCAGGAGGGACCCCCATAAATTGCTGAGGAGTGTGGAAATCCCCACCTCTAGGCTGCCCTCAGTCCCTGTCACAGACACACCCACCCCACCTTGACACATGTGCACACACACGCACGCCCACGTGTAGCCCACTCACTGACATGCGCACACACTCTCACAAACACGCCCACAGACACACATTCACATACACAGACTCACAGGCACATCCTTAGGCACACACACTCACAGATACACGTGGTCAGACACAGGTGCACATGCAAGGTGATCGTGCACACACTCTCACAGACACATGCACCCACACCTGTGCCCAGCCTGGCTCGCACACAGGTGCACTCACGGGCTCCCTCTCCAGGTGCGGGAACCCACCTGAAGCGGAGCAGCTCCACAGCCTCCTCGGGTGTGTTCAGATGCACCCTGAGGTCCTGGCCCTTCTTTATCCGGATCCCTCCATCCAGGCTGGCGGTGCCACGGACGCCGGTCACCCACCTCAGCCCAGCCTGCCCCAGGGTGCCCACTGTGCCCATCTGCGCCGAGATCTGGAGCAGGGCGCTGAGGAAGAGGCACACAACTGCATCCTGCAGCCCCAGGCAACGGCAAAGCCAGCACCAACCCACCCAGCTGCTCTCCGTGGTCCTGAGCCAGAGCTGCCCTTCCACCATGAACACCACTGACACGCACTCCATGTGTGCCAAGCACTCTACACATCACCATCGAACCCTCACCATCACTAGTCCCATTTTACAGATGGGGAAACCGAGGCTCAGAGGGGTGACACCAGCTGTGTGGGTCCCACAGTCGGGACATGGAACAGCCAGTTCTGGAGCCCAAACCCAGGGTCTCCATGCCAAAAAGCAGCCGTCACAGGACACCCACATACCCCACATCAGACCCAGAAACCAAGGACAGGTCGGCTTAGTGGCTGGGACAGTCGCCCAGCAGGCCTGGGAAGGTGAGCATTGTCAAATGCTGCTCAAAATCCTTCGTGCCATGTGGCCCTGGGTCAGCTGTGCACTCATCCTGCGTCTCAGTTTCCTCAACCCTTAGTGGGAAGAAGGAAAGCGTCCACCTCGTGAGTGGCCATGTGAGTTCAGTGGGCTCAGAGCCCGTGTGCCTTAAATGCTTTTCCCTCTCTCCCATCTCCCCTCCCCTCGGAGGCAGAGGGGGCAGAGGGAAGAGTGGAGTTGTGGCACGAGACGAATCTCAGCTGCCTCGCACTGCTGTGCCACCTCGGGCATGGAACCTCACCTCGCCAAGCCTCAGTCTTCTCACCTGTAAAGTGGGTGTAGCTGCCCAGGTTCTCCTCAAAGTCTCTTGGCACAAAAAACACTCCATCAACAGTAGCTGATATAACAGGTGGTCAGCAGAGCAGGGCTCCCCTCCAGCCCATGCTGACGCCCCAGCTCTCTGCAGGGGGAGGCCCCCACCCACCCACCTCCCCCAGCTCTGAGGAGCCAGCTACCTGGGCTTGACATAACCATTCACAGAGAAATCCGAGCGCTGCTGGAAGTTGGCTGTCCCTCCGACCTGGATGTTGATGGCAGCCGAGGCGTTTAGGGTCAGCTGGGCTAGGAGTCCAGACATGGTGGGAAAAGTGAGCTCCTCCATGGCCAGGTTCAGCCTTCGGTTCACCTGCACCTCCTGCCCCTGCAGTCAGAGAACCGTAACAGTGCATGTGACGGCCTCACTTAACCCTCACACAGCCCTCAGAGGGGACCTTATCATTGTCTCCAGTTTCCAGATGAGAAAACAGAGCCCACAAACAGATAAAATAACCCGGCTGAGCCCATGTAGCTAGAAACAGGAAGAGCTGGGGTTTGAACCAAGATAATTTACCAAGGGACATGGTCAGAGGTCAAGCATCCAGGGTCAGCCAGGTAAGGAGGGGTGTGGGCCCTGCCTGCGGTACAGAGCACTTAGTACGTGCCAGGCACACTCTAAACGTGTTGTTGCATTTTTACTGCATGAAGTCACTTGATTCAACAGCTCTATGAAGTAGATATTATTATACTATTACTATTCTATCATTCCCATTTCACAGATAAAGAAACTGAGGCCGTGGCAAGTTCAGCAACATGCCCAGGGTGGTAAGTGGTGCAGCCAGTTTTTGAACTTGGGCAGTCTGGCTCCAAATTCCATGCTCTTAAGTCTGAAAGTACTTTAGTATTTCCCCAAAGCATCAAAGGAAACATCTTCGGACCAGACGACAGGGAGGGGCCGAGCCCAGCCTGAGGTACCTTCAGGAGCTTGACAGCAAGCTCGGCCAGGTTCAGGGACTGGCGTGTCACATGACTCCCCATCGCCCCGCAGTCCACAAAGCTCAGCTCATGCCCAAAAACCTTCATGCTCAGCTCACACTGCAGCGCCCGCCGCTCCCGATGCCTCTGGGCCACCTGTGACCAGGAACAGGTCTGGGTTAGCCGGGCAAGGTACCTGGACTTTGGGAGGGGGAAGGGGCACCTGGAGAGAAAAGTGAAGGGCTTGTGGGGTCCAGAGCAGGGCTTGCAAAACTCACGGCCCAGAGGCAGAATCTGCAGATGTGTTTTCTTGGACCTGCACAGTCTACTCAATGCCGTGTGTGTGTGTGTGTGTGTGTGTGTGTGTGTGTGTGTGTGTGTGTGTGTGTGTGTGTGTGTGTGTGTGTGTGTGTCTGTGTGTGTGTGTGTCTGTGTGTGTGACAGAGACACAGAGACAGAGACAGAGACAGAGAGACAGAGACAGAGACAGAGACAGAGAGAGAGTTTTAGCAAACTTTATTTTGGAATAATTTTCGACATACAGAAAAGTTACTTCCCTAAAGAAGACATACAGATGGCCAAAAAGCACATGAAAAGATGCTCAACATCACTAATTATTAGAGAAATGCAAATCAAAACTATAGTGAGGTATCACCTCACGTCTGTCAGAATGGCCATCATCAAAAAAATCTACAAGTAAATGCTGGAGAGGATGTGGAGAAAAGGGAACCCTCCTGCACTGTTGGTGGGAATGTAAATTGATACAGCCACTATGGAGAACAGTATGGAGGTTCCTTAAAAAACTAAAAATAGAGCTACCATATGATCCAGCAATCCCACTCCTGGGCATATATCCAGAGAAAACCATAATTCGAAAAGATACATGCCGCCCAGTGTTCATTGCAGCACTGTTTACAATAGCCAAGACATGGAAGCAACCTAAATGTCCATTGACAGATGAATGGCTAAAGAAGATGTGGTACATATATACAGTGGAATATTACTCAGCCATAAAAAGAACAAAATAATGCCATTTGCAGCAACATGGATGGACCTAGAGATTGTCATACTGAGTGAAGTAAGTCAGAGAAAGACAAATATCATGATTCGCTTACAGGTGGAATCTAAAAAATGGTACAAATGAACTTATTTACAAAACAAAAATGAGTTACAGATGTAGAAAACAATCTTATAGCTACCGGGGGGGAAGGGAAGGCAGGGATAAATTGGGAGATTGGGACTGTCATATACACACTACTATATCTAAAATAGATATAACTAATAAGGACCTACTGTGCAGCACAGGGAACTCTCCCCACTATTCTGGAATGACCTATAAGGGAAAAAAAATCTAATAGAGAGTGGATATAGGTATGGGTATAACTGAGTCCCTTTGCTGTACACCTGAAACTAACACAACATTGTAAATCAACTCTACTCCAATAAGAAAATATTTTTTGAAGTTGCAAAGATAGTACCGAGAGCTCCTATGGACCCGTCACCCTGTTTCCTCCATTGTTAACATCTTACATGACCAGGAAACATGGTGAAAACTAAGAAATCAACACCGGCATGTTATTAACTAAACTCTGGACTTTATCGGACTTTTCCATCCCATCCTGTTTCTATTCCAGGATCCAATCCAGGTGCCACATGGCATTTAGTGTTGTGTCATGTCTCTTCAGTCTGCCCTGGTCTGTGACAGTTTCTTGGTCTTTATTTTTCATGCAGTGTGTATTTTTAAATTTATTTCTAATATTTAAAAATCGGGAGATTTTCTATAAAATCCACATAGCCAGCATCTCAAAAAAGAGAAATATTGGCCTGTCTCCCCCTCCCTCCCAGCCCGCACTCACAACAAGGGGCAACAAGTGTTCAGAGCTGAGCAGTGGCTGCCACCCTGAGCTGAGACCTGTGCTACATGCCTGACTGCCATACTCCCCACCATTCCCTGCTGTCTCTCCAACACTCAGGCCAAGGACTGTTGCCATTCGTCACTGTGCTTGTGCAAAATATATCTTGGGATGTGAATCTGTCACAAGGGAGAAAACAACAGACCAAAGGGATTGTGGATTCTAAGAAAAAACATTTACATCCAGCCCACCACCCTTATTCAAGTTACTTGCTGGCCTCAGATCTGGTCCAAGAGGCTTTTGATGGTAGGGACCACGTCCTGATCATCTTTGTGCTCCTGGGCCCTGGGGTCACAGTTGGTGGTTAGTAAACGTGTTAATGTTTGAACAAATGCCCCAGCCACCACCTTGATTACCCCCAGATGTATGTGTAAATGACATTTATAAGAGCAAAAAGATGCTAACGATTTCATTGTCTATTGTTGGGGCAACGGTTATGTAAAGTGAGATCCCCACCCACAGAAAGGGTGTCAAAATGTATGCGTACAATGAGTTTTCAGTAAGAAAATACTCAAGTAACAATATGAAGTGGGAAACCGGGAAAGCACACACACACCCTAGCAGTTCCACTGCTGGGTACACACTGGACAGAAATGTGCACCTATATTCACCAAAGAGACATGCACAGAATGTTCACTGCACTACCCATAATAAGCCAGGAACTGGAAACTACCCAAAAGCCCACCAAAAGTAAATGGATAAAGAAACTGTGTTATATTCACACCATGGGATGCTACACAGCAAGGAGAATGAACAAGCTGTAAGTACACACAGCAACACAGATGGATCTCATGAACACACTTCAAGCAACAGAAGTCAGACACAAAAAAAGAGGATGTGAGCAGCATTATTCACAGTCGTCACAAGATGGAAACAAACCAAAAGTCCATCGGCAGATGAAGGAACACACAAAACGTGGTCCATCCATACAACGCACTGTCATCCAGCCTTAAGAAGGAATGAAGCACAAAAACAGACATATAGATCAATGGAACAGAATAGAGAGCCCAGAAATAAACCCACACGCCTACAGTCAGGTAATCTATGACAAAGTAGGCAAGAACATACAATGGAGAAAAGACAGTCTCTTCAGCAAGTGCTGATGGGAAAGCTGGACAGCCGCATGTAAATCAATGAAGTTAGAACACGCCCTCTCACCATACACAAAAATAAACTCAAAATGCCTTAAAGACTTAAACATAAGACATGACACCATAAAACTCCTAGAAGAGAATACAGGCAAACATTCTCTGACATAAATTGTAGCAATGTTTTCTTAGGTCAGTCTCCCAAGGCAAAAGAAATAAAGGCAAAAATAAACAAACGGGACCTAACCAAACTTATAAGCTTTTGCATAGCAAAAGAAACCATAAACAAAACAAAAAGACAGCCTACGGACTGGGAGAAAATACTTGCAAATGATACAACCGACAAGGGATTAATTTCCGAAATACATGAACAGCTCATATAGCTCAATATCAAAAAAACAAACAACCCAATCAAAAAATGGGCAGAAGACCTAAGTAGACATTTCTCCAAGGAAGACATACAGGTGGCCAAGAAGCACATGAAAAGATGCTCAACATCACTAAGCATTAGAGAAATGCAAATCAAAACTACAATGAGGTATCACCCCACACCAGTTAGAATGGGCATCATCAGAAAATCTACAAACAACAAATGCTGGAGAGGGTGTGGAGAAAAGGGAACCCTCCTACACTGTAGGTGGGAGTGTAAATTGGTACAGCCACTATGGAGAACAGTATGAAGCATCCTTTAAAAACTGAAAATAGAACTACCATATGATCCAGCAATCCCACTCCTGGGCATATATCCGGAGAAAACCCTAATTCAAAAATATACATGCACCTCAATGTTTATAGCAGCATGATTTACAATAGCTAAGACATGGAAGCAACGTAAGTGTCCATTGAGAGATGAATGGATAAAGAAGATGTGGTACATATACACAATGGAATACTACTCAGCCATAAAAAAGAATGAAATAATGCCATTTGCAGCAACGTGGAGGGACCTAGAGATGATCATACTAAGTGAAGTCAGAGAGAGAATGACACATATCGTATGCTATCACTTATATGTGGAATCTAAAAAAATGATATAAATGAACTTATTTACAAAACAGAAACAGACTCACAGATATAGAAAACAAATTTATGGTTACCAAAGGGGAAAAGGGGTTGGGGAGGGATAAATTAGGAGTTTGGGATTAACATATACACACTACTATATATAAAATAGATAAATAACAAGGACCGACTGTATAGCACAGGGAACTATATTCAGTATCTTGTAATAACCTATAATGGAAAAGAATCTGAAAAAGTATATATGTGTGTGTGTATATATTCAGTTATGTATGTATGTATACATATATGTGTATATATACATACGTGTATGTATGTATACATATACGTATTGTGTATACATAAACGTATGTATACATATAACTGAATCACTTTGCTGTACACCGGAAACTATCACATTATAATCAACTATACTTCAATTAAAAAACTATTTGTGCAATAGAAAAAAGAAAGGAATGATGTACTGATACATGCTACAGGACAAATGAACCTTAAGAACGTGCTCAGTGAAAGAAGCCAGACACAAAAGGCCACATATTGTATGATTCTGTTTAGATGAAATGTCCAGAATAGGTAAATCTATAGAGACAGAAAGCACATTAATGGTTGCCAGGGGCTGGGAAATGAGGGAATGGGACGTGACTGCTAATGAGCGTGGGGTCTCCTTGGGGTGATGAAAATGTTTGGAACTAGACAGAGGTGGTGGTTGCACAACATTGTGAATATACGACGTGTCACTGAATTGTATACTTTAAAATAGTTAATTTTATGTTTACGTGAGCTTCACCTCATTTTTTTAAAGAGTACACGGTGAATGATTCCATTTATATTAAGTTCACAAAAGAAGCTGGATGTGACCTCTGCTGTCAACCATATTGAAGTAACAAGGACTGGATTTATCTTCCCACGTGGAGCAACAGATGAAACAGAAGAAACAAAAGTTCCCAAGACATTAGACATCAGGTAATGTGAGACAATGAACCCAAGAGATGGGAAATAGCAAGGTGAGCCCCAGCTTACTGCCTGGAGAGAGCTCAGGCTGAGGTGCAGGGAGGGGAACAGCGGGGCATGACAGACTCTCAGGGTTGAGGATCTGGGAGTCCAGGGAAACCAAGGTAGCTGGACTTTGCAGGGCAGAGTACAAGAGAGGAAAGAGCCACACAGAGAAAGAACTCTGGAAATCTCCAGAGGGTCCCAAGGATCTCTGTAACATTGCATTAGGCAAAGATTTCTTAGATGAAACACCCAAAACTTTATGCGTAAAAGAAATGGATAAACTTGAGTTCATTGAAATCAAGAACATCTGCTCTTCAAAAGACACTGTTAAGAGAATGAAAAGACCATGCCATACATTGGGAGAAAATATTTGCAAGTCACATATCTGATACAAGCCTTGTGTTCAGAATAGAGCAGGAATTTTCAAAACTCAGTCATAAGAAGCCAACCGAATTTTTAAAAAAGGATAAAATATTTGAACGTACACTTCACCAAAGAGGTACGGATGACAAGTAAGCACCTAAAAGATGCCCAACATCAGTAGCATTAGGAAAATGTACTTTAAAGCCCCAAGACACTACGACAAACAATTAGAATAGCAAACACTAAAAAGTCTAATCCTACCAAGTGCTGGCGAGGATGTACAAGAATTAAAACTCTCATACACTGCTGGTGGGAATGCAAAATGCTACAACCACTTTGCAAAGCAGTTTAGCTAGCTCTTACACAAGTAAACATACAACTACCGTATGATCTAAGCCATCCCATCCTTAGATATTTACCCGAGACATGAAAACATATATTTATATGAAGACTTGTACACGAATGTTCATAGCAGTCCTACTTGTAACAGCCCCAAACTGGACATAACACAAATATGCACCAACAGGTGAATACAGACTGTGGTTCATCCACACCATGAACCACTACATGGCCACAGGAAGAAATAAGCTATTAGTATACTCTACCATATGGATGAATCTCAAAATACTTACGCCGAATAAAGGAAGCCAGGCCAAAAGGGAGGACATGCTTTAAAAACAAAAGTATACGCTGCATAATTCCCTTTATGCAACATTCCAGAAAATACAAACATCTATTTTGACAGAAGAAGCCTATCACAACAGGGAGCAGGAGGAAGGGATTAAGAAGCACGAAGAAAACTTTGGGGGTGAGGGATATGTTGATTTAGTTGGTGATGGTTTCATGGTATATACGTATGTCAAAACCTATCAAATTGTACACTTTAAACACATACTATTTATTGTAGTTTGATTATATCTCAACAAAGCTGATTTTAAAGTAGAGTTCATTGATGCTTTTAGGGGTCAGAACAGTGGTTACCCTTGGGTATGGGTGGGTACATCAGAAGAGGGGGACCGAAGAGGGTGTCTGGGGAGCTGATGAGGGTCTGGGCGCTCGTTGTAAAGATGTGTTCCACTGGGGGAAACACACGGGGTGTGCACTTCTCTATGTACGTGATACAGCTCACTACTGAGATCTGGACCGGAAATTTGCTTCTGTAAGTGGGTGGGAGGGCAGGGTCAGAGTTCATGGACACCTGGGTCCCCCAGTCCCAAAGCCCAAGCTGCCACCTGACGGCGTAGAGGAGTGGGCGTGAGGTGGGCTTGGGCGCTTCCCTTACCTTCCGCTGCAGGTCTCTCATCTTTCTGGACCTTTCTCCTGGACAGGCGGGGTTGGCTGGCTGCGGTGTAGGCCCTGGTCCTGGCTCTGGGGGCTTTTCCGCCTGGGCCTGTCTCTCCTCTTCCTGCCCCCAGAATGACTTTGGGCCAAATAGCCTGCTGGCTATTTCCTCAGCATTTTCCAGCCGGAGCCCCAGCTAGGAAGGAAAGCCAGGGGCTCAGGGAGGAGTAACCCAGTCACAAGGTTGACAAAGAGCTATGGGGTTGGGAGCTTGAACAGGGGGCCCTGGGCTCCCCAGGGTCCAGCCAGGCCCAAGGGCCAAGAGGTACAATCTTAGAAAGTCATCAAGCTCCAGATCTACCTGGCAAGGGCCACAAAGCAAGAATTCCTACTGATTCTTAAGCCCTGGTTCAAAGGTCACCACCTCTGGGAAGCCTTCCCTAAATTCCCATATCACTCCCTTCACACAGTCCCCCTCCCCTCCCCCAGCCAAATTTATCACTCCTTCCTCTGAGTGTCAAGCACACTACTCCAAGGTCACACTCAGACTAATCTGTGTGTCTCTCTTGCAAGATCCTGAGTTCCATGAGGGCAGGGACCTGTGTCTCATTCACTAAGCACACTCAACCCCTGGTGGTATGGTTAATTCTGTGTCTACTTGATTGGGCCACGGGGTGCCCAGATATTTGGTCCAACATTATTACAGGCGTTACTGTTAGAGCATTTCTGGATGGCTTTAACATTTTAGATCAGTAGACTGAGTCAAGCAGATTGCCCTCCATAACGTGGGTGGGCCTCATCCAATCAGTTGAAGGCCTGAATAAAACAAAAGTCTGCCGTTCCTCCAAATAAGAGGGAATTCCTCCTGCCTACCTTCAGACTGGCACACTGGCTTTTTCCTGCCTTCAGACGGGAACTACACCATCAGCTCTCCTGGCTCTCCAGCATGCTGACTGCAGGCCTGGGACTTGTCAGCCTCCATAATCCTATTGAAAGAGTTCTATGTCTCTGGAGAACCCTGACTAACAGATGAGCTGGTTGATTCTCAAAATCTGATGGATGAATGAACAAGTCCCTCCTTCCTTCCATCTGCCCATCCATCCACCCATCTGTTCACTCACTCTTGCATCCCTTCTTTCCATCCTCCCATCCAAGTGTCTCTGAGAGCATTTGCAGAGAAATCACCAGAGGGTCAGCCTTGAGCCCCGCGGGCAAAGTTTGGATGATAGGTTCCCTGTTCTCCATAAATTAGAAAGGGTTGGGATACGGCACAGAGCACCCTCCCTCAGACAAGCTACAGGGACCTGGGGGGAAGAGATGGAAGGGTCCCAAGTCAAGCCATTACTTTAAAGTTTGCTGGACAATAAAGAAAAATCAACACTTGCCAGACGCACACACACAAAATAAATAAAAATAAAGTTTGCTGGACATGCGGCCTCAGAGATCTTCCCTCTTCCGCTGCTGCCCCCCACAATCCATTTTCCACACAACAGCCAGAACTTTCAAGTTATCACTTGCCAACTCAAAACCCTTCCTCGACACGGCCCTACTCCCTCACTGTGCTCCCACGTTACCATTCTCCTGCACTTACTGTTCTCTACTCTATTTCTGTTCCTTAAACACACTAATCCCTTTCTCTTCTCAGGAACTCTGCACATACTGGGCCCCCTCCCTGGAAGGCTCTTACCTCAGCTTTTCACATGACTGCTTTTGTTCATCCTTCAGATCTCAGCTGAAACTTCACCTCCCTAAACACACTACTTAAAGTTGCCATCGTTTCATCAATGTGTCTACTCATTTCTTATCTGTCTACCTCTCTGGGCTGTGAGCACCAAGCGGGCAGAGATCATGTCTCTCTTGTTCATCATCATATTCTCAGAGCCCAGCACAGGGCCTGGTACATGTCAGGTAGAAGATGGATATTGTCCAATGATGACAGGTGGATAGATGGATGCAAGGATGGATAGATAAGTGGGAGAACAGATGAAGAGATGTGTGGGTGAGGAGACTGATAGATAGATGTATGGGTGGGTGGAAGGGTAGATGAATAAATAGGTGAATGAGAGGGTAGATGGAGAGATGGGTAGACAAGTACATAAATGAATAGATGGATGAGGACAGAAGGATGGATAGGTGGATGGATGGACAGAGAAGAGGTATAGACGTATGGAAGAGCAGGTGGATGGATGGGTACGTGGGTAGGTGACTAGGTGGATGGATGGGGGGTGACTGAGAGAATAAATAGTTGATTGAGTGAAAGTGTAGATGGAGAGATGAGTGGGAGGGTAGATGGATGAGAGAGATTAATGAGATGGATAGATGAATAATGGATGGATGACAGATGGGGTGTGAATGGATGGGTGGGTGGGTGGGTAGAAGGATGGATAGGTGAGTGGACGGATGATAACTGGAAGAATAGATGGGTAGGTGAGAAGGCAGATGGAGAGACGATGCAAAGTACATAGACGGACGAGATGGATGAGAAGGAGGGAGGGAAGGAGGGATGGGGTGGGTGGTAGTTGAATGGATTTATGTATCAGTCAGTAGGTGGGTGAATAGATGGGTGGATAGGCAGACAGACGGGTGGGTAGACGTCAAAAGCTGGAAGTATAAGATGTGAGAGTAGATCTATAGATACAAGAGGTGATGGATGGAAAGATAGATGAATGGTCCCAAGCCCAGGAGAGGCCCTGAGGAGAAGCAAGGCCCCCTCTTACCTCTAGGAGGTTGAAGGCACGACCAAGGGCATGGACAGTCAGGTTGGCTGTGGCAGAACGGGGAAGGAAGGAGGCCGGAGAGAAGAGAAGGGTCCCCTCCAGGTTGGTTCCCAGGCTGCCCGATGCTAGAACAGACAGAGGATCAGTATACACCACACCGTTAACCGGGTGGGAGCTGGCCACCAAGGGGCCATCGCCGGAGACAGGGCCAGACACACAGTGCATCCTCTTGGCCAGGATAGGAAGCTCAGACCTAAGCCTTACCAAGGGCAGAGGGAAGGTCAGAACAGAAAGGTCACAAATGTACCCACACCTGCTGATAGGCAGAGAGGGGGCAGCCAGACCACCCCACCCCCAGACTTGCTGAGCAGTTGAGGGGGCTTGGGTACCTAAGCTAGAACAGGGTCCCTTTTTGATTCTGATTAATTACAAGGAGGCAGCTGTCTCTCTTCGATGCTAATCTCCTTTTTTCACCCAGGAAAAAGCAGTTCTCAAATTCACAGCCCTCGGCAGGCAAGGATCCATGAGAATTGAACAACAGTGTTTCACGGATACTGCATTTCTTTTTTAGGATAACCCTATTTTTACAGAGTTAAACTGATCTTCCACTCATGGTAGGGATAAAAGGTTTCCTTTTAGAATAAGTGTAAGTTTAAAAGAACCAGTTTAGAGAAAAGATGGAAGCGCTATTCAGCTGAATGCTATGAAGCGGCTCACACTTAACTATTTTTTAACTCTTCCAACAAAAATGTCAGGTGCTATTTTGGATACAGCAAAAAGATAAAAATAAAAAATCAAGCAAGTGGCATGTGAATATTTGACATTTGGGAAACGGTATCTTTGATCCACATGTCCTCAGGAGTTAGAACTCCCAGGTCCCCAAGCCTTTGTGGTCCCAGAGCAGGACAATACCTGCCCAGGATGCCCGTACCTGAGCGGAAGGTGACGTCAGAGTAGGACGAGTGTTTCCAGGTCTCTGGATGGAACTCTTGGCTGACAATGTCCTCAGGGATGGCCTCCCGGAGGGCCCGTTTCAGGGGGTCGCCTGTCTCCAGCAGCTGCAGGAGATGACTCCACACAAAGGAGCCCACTGGAGTCCCAGCGCAGCCAGTGGGGAGGGGAGGGGGGAATGGTGAGGGAGGACCTGGCGCTGGCACAACCCAGAGAAAAGACCCCGCAACCCCCCTTCCTGGGTCCTGCTATTTCCACCCACCAGGGGCTTCTCAGGAGCCTAGCTACTGAGAACCACGTCCTCTTTGAAGAAACGGCGGCAAAGAGCAGTGCCTTAATGGAACTTAGAAATCTAGCCTGTGCAGGGCATTCTGACATGCTTTCCAGAAGGAAAAGGGGGCTATTGTGGGCAAAGTCCTAGTTTGAAAGTGAGCCCCAAGTCTGAATCCCAGTTCCACCATTTATGAGCTGTGTGACCTTGGGCTGGTTACTCCACCTCTCTGAGCCTTAGTGTCCTCATCTGTAAAATGAACTATAATGACCTCTCTCTCAGGGCTGTTTGTGCAGATCAGTCAAGGGCAGAGGCTGGACCTAAAGGACTGAGTATCTTTCAGCGCTGGGAAAGGGGTGACATGCAATCCACGATGGGGACCCTCTGAGGCTCTCTAGAGTGGTAAAAATGAAATGAGAGCACCAATGAGGATATTATTCTAACTGGGAACCCCAGTCCTCTTGCCTGTCCCAGAGGATGTCTCAGAATGCCCAGCAGGGAGCTTCTGGAACAATCCACATGGAACAGAGCTGAGTCTGCCTTTTGTTTCCATCAGGCAACGTGCAAGCCTGATACCCCAGGGCCTCCATCGAGGCTGTCCCTTGGCTGATCCCCTCTGAGGGCTTGGCCCAGTGGCCTATTGATGCAGAACAGGCCCCTCTCCCACCCCCATTCCACCCCTGAACCTGCCAACAGCGGGCTGCAACTTCTAGTAGCACCATTTCTTTTCCTTTTGGCAAGGGGGCGGGGTTTGTTGTTTCTTTAGAAGGTAGTTTAGCAGTATCACTTCAGACTTTTAAATGTGTGCCCCTGGGCTTCCCTGGTGGCGCAGTGGTTGACAGTCCGCCTGCCGATGCAGGGGACGTGGGTTTGTGCCCCGGTCTGGGAAGATCTCACATGCCGCGGAGCGGCTGGGCCCGTGAGCCATGGCCGCTGAGTCTGCGCGTCTGGAGCCTGTGCTCCGCAACGGGAGGGGCCACAACAGTGAGAGGCCCGCGTACCGCAAAAAAAAAAAAAATGTGTGCCCCTTTACGTTGGCTACTTTTCCTCTGGCTAGATTAGCACAAGGGCCCAGGAGTGGATATATAGAGAGATTCATTTTGGTTGTTGTTCCTCATGGCAGAAGGCCTGAAACAATCTAAGTGCCTATCGGTGGGGCTGGTAACGTCGATGACGGTTAAGCTCCTAGTGGAACACCGAACAGCTGTAGCTCAGAGTCCAAGTGTGCCGATGTGGAAAGAGCTCCCAGACGCACTGAGGAGCAAAATGGCATGTATAACATGATCCTGAGTTGCTACTGCTGTTAAGGAGATACACGCCCATGTTCATACGTACACTACACGTTCTGATGGGACACACAAGAGAACTGGTCCCGGTCAGTACCTTCAGGAAACAGGACTTAGGGATCAGGAGACATGGAAGGCAGACTTTAACTTTCCATTTATATTTTGCCATCTGCTTTGAAGTTTTGGCTACATAGTAGTAATAACAATGGTGATAATAACATTAAAAGTAACAGCTGTGCACACAGCTCTTACAATGTTCTAAATGTCTTCCTGTACCAACTCATTTTATGCTTCCTCTGCGAGGGAGGTATTGTTATTATGCCCATTTCACAGATGAAGATGGAGGCTCATAAAAGTTTAGTCACTTGTCCAAAGGCACACAGGTAGGAAGTGGCTGACCTGGGATTTGAACCCAGGCTGGCAGGCCCCAGGCTCTCAGCTCACTGAAAATTATGTCAACTCACTGTACATTATGTAAAAACTTTTTGAAAATTAGTTGAACCTATTTTTTGAAGTTCCACCTGTTTAAAGGGAACTCTGACCCCACAAGGGATCTGAGATTCGGAGACACTGTCCCTCCTCTGCCTCGAGTCTCTCCTCCAGGTACTGTGCCATGACCTGACCAGGGCTAGAAGGGAACTCAGTGACTTCCACCCCACTTTACAGATGAGGAAACTGAGGACCACAGAGAACCAACTTCTCCAAGGTTGTTCAATTGCCACGTGGGGGAGGGGAGCATGCAAGGCCACTTGTCCAGACAGTGTGCTAAGAGAAGGGGAACGGGAAGGGGACAGAACACCTGACGGATGGAGCGTGAGCGTGCCCCTGAACCCCTGCACCCACCAGGTGGCACCAGGCCAGCCCCAGCCCCCCAACCCCGACCTGCAGCTGCTCACCTTGGGTGGACGGCTCTCCTGCCTGGGTGCGCCGCACCTGGGCAAACACCTCCTCGTCCGGGCACCTCATCAGCACCAGGTAGGCATTGATGCGGATCTCAGCATCCTCCTCGGGGCTTTGGTACAGGCTGGAGAGCACAGATCGCTGCCTCGGGCAGGGGGAAAGTCATCACTCAGGGACCACCCACCTCCACCCAGAAGCACGATGTCCCCTCATCTGCACTGGCTCCAGCAGGTGGCCCCGATGCCCTGCCCCAGCTCTCCTGACGTCTCCAGAGCTGCTCTAGACACTCTCACCTGTGGCCCGGTTGTGGGAGGTGGTAGGTTCCCCAGTCACTGCTAATCCCCATCCTCCCACAGGCCGGCCAGAGCCTCATCGATTTCCACAGGTAACAAGGGATAGACAAGTGGGCGTGGCTGCATTCCAAGAAAACTTCATTTACAGGAACAGCACAGCACAGCAACGGACACACAGGAGGTATTCCCGACCCCCCTTCCTAAGCAAGCCACCTCCCCTACCCCGTGATTCTCTGCCCCATCACCTGTTGGTTTCCTTCATAGCACAGCCATTTACCCATCCACTCATGCAGCAATATTTACTGAGCACCCGTTATGTGCCTGGCAAGGTGCGAGGTGCTGGGTGCCAATTATGAACAAGACAAACCCAGCTTTTATCCACCTGAAGCTTACATTTTAGTGCAGAGACAGACACTAAATAAGGTTAATATGTGAAATATATAATACATTAAGTGATAATAACTGCTAAAGAGGGAAAAATAAAATGGGGAAGCCGGAGGCGTGGGGGCTCGAAGAGGCCCATCTCAGGCGAAACAGCCAAGGAAGACTGACAGCAAAGCGATTTCTAAGTAAAGGCCTTCTAGAGGTAAAGGAGTAAAGCCTGGGGGTATACAGGGGAAAGGAATTCCAGGAAGGGAGAAGAGCACGTGCAAATGGCCTGAGACAGAAGTAAGCCCTGCAGGCTTGAAGAACAACAGGGAGACCAGTGTGCCTTATGAGGAGTGTGGGGGTGGTGAGGGAAGTAGGAGGTGAAGCCAAGAGGTGCTAGTGGGTCCGTGGTCAGACCACAGGTCCTGATAAGTCATTATAAGGACTCTGGCTTTGACTCTAAGTGAGACAGGACCCGCTAGTACAGGGGTCAGCAAACTTTTCCTGTAAAGGGAAAGAGAGTCAATTTTTTTTGGCCTTTGCAGGCCATGCAGTCTCTCTTGCAAACTACTCAACTCTGCAGTCGTAGCAAAAAAGCAGCCCGGACCGCACATAAATGAACAGGCACAACTGTGTTCCAACAAAACTTTACATACAAGATCAGGCAATAAGCTGGATATAGATAATGGACCATGTCTTGCCAACCCCTGAACCAGAGCGTTTGCAGCACAGGTGGCTTATATATAGTTTGTTTGTAATCATATACTTATTTGTATATTTATTTGATAAATATATGCCTCCCACATAGACACAGGCTCTATGAGAACAGAGACCTGGACACCTGTTCACGCAAGTCCCTACCACAGTGCCCAGCATATAACAGGTGCTCGGTACATGTGATGAATGAATGAGCAAATAAAGAAGTGAACAGTGGTTTGAGACCCACTACTGCCCAATGCCAACCACAATGAAATAACATGCAGAAGCTCACGTTTGCAGAGCAGGGAACCCTCCGGAAGGCCTGGATGGCCCCCAGCCGGATCTCAGGGGGGCAGCTCCTCAGGGATGCACAAGTGCTCAGCTTGGGGGTGAGAGCTACGGCCGCCAGACCGGCATTGCCAATGGCCTTCAGCACGAGCTGGAGCTGAAACAAGATGGTGGTGGGGCCTTGAGGCCTGACGGGTACGCCCAGCCCACCCATTCAGGCTACAGCTCGCCCACTTGACAGGGACCCCATCAAGGGGCCGTGCCCAGGATGGGGCTGTCCTCACCTGGTCAGCGTCTGAGGGCTCCTGGAAGGTGCAGTTGGCACCCAAGGCGTCTTCCAGGATCCTCATGAGGGAGCCAACACCAGGCAGCTGCCCGCAGGGCCCGTCCAGAGACACACAGAGGTTATGCACCAGAGCTGAGATGCCCAGGAAGGCGCTGGGGCTGGCCTCCGGCGTCTGAAGCAGTGGCTGGGGACAGAAACCGGCCCCCCGACCCCAGCCGAGAAGCCTGGTAAGGGGTCCTTCACAGGTCTCGCCATGTGCAGATCTAGGGTGCTTCCTAAAAATACAGAGGCCCCGGCCCCCCACCCCTGAGGGTCTGAATAAGTTGTCCATGGAGGGACCTGCATGGGGCATTTCTTAAAACACCCCAGATGACCATTCATGTGCATCGAGGATGGAGAACCACACCTCAGGGTGTGGGACAGGGGACATTTGGCAGTGTCTAGAGACGGGATGTTGTCACAGATGGGGGACAGTGCTGCTGGCATCTAGTGGGCAGAGACCCGGGATGCTGCTAAACGTCCTCCCAGACAGCGGACAGCCCCACATGTCAACAGCGCCAGGGCTGAGAGACCCTGGGCTACATCACCAGTCTGGGGGGGCAGGGTGGGGGTGGTGAGCTTCTTCTGGGTGGACTATGGTGAAGAACCTCCGACAAAGTGTCAGGACCCACCCCGGGTGGGTGGCACGGCTCTGCCACCTCCCAAGATGTATGAAACGTGTAAGAAATAAAACCAAAGTTCTCTCTCTGTGATCAATGGGCAAAACAAGTAAGCCAGCTTTTTATGCCCTTCTGTAAAGCCGCACGAGAGACCAACCATCTCTTCTGGGATCATAGGATCCCCAAGTAGTGGTCGCAGTCCCCTGTCTACAGCAGGGGAGATGGAAAGCAGACAAGCTGCGTCCTGCCGCCCAGCCAGGCTGGTTTTCTCCAAACAGCATCACCCGCCCCCAGTTCTGGGAGTGAGAGGGATGAATGGGCAAGGGCTGAGAGAGCTCCCAGGCCACTGTACCTCCCGCCTGTCAGCTGGGGCGACTGGGACCATGCTGTCCTGGACCTGGTGGGGGCATGAGGGCACCCAGCATTGGCTTTGCTCTTCTCCCAGGGTCTTGATAGGAAGTTGGGCAAAAAGGTGGAAAGAGGAAAGGATGTGCTCTGAGTGGAGACTGTCTTTAACAGAGGTGGCCCTGGGTCCAATCCAAAAGAACCCAAATGGAAAGGCACAGCCAGTAGCATTAGTGTAAATGGTGAGCAACTGCCCAGCCCACATACTGATGAAAGCAGCTCTTTTGCCCCTTTCCTGTTCACCCATTTCTGTCCCCCCTCTAACCCTAAAAGCCCAATTATAGGAATGAGATCACTAAGCAGTTAAAACGGACTCCTCCTGACTTATGCTCTTCTGAATGCACACCATGCCTTGCCTAACCTGCTGATTCTTTTCCTGGATAAAAAGAAGTAAGAAGAAAGTAAGAATAAAGAATGACTAGCTCTCTACCCCCAACAGCCCCCTAAGGAGTCCTGCAAGCAGATCACGCAGGCAAGATAACATCTGAAGAGAGAGTCAGCCAGTCTGCATGCACAGAACAATGCAGAACCCAATCTCCTGCCCCAGTGATTCACTGAGATTCTCCCCCCGTGTTTCCCTTTAAAAACTGTCACGGCTGAGCAGAATCTTCAGAGTTGGTCTCAACACACAAGTCCACCTTCTCCCCAGACTGCCGGCTTTTCTGATTAAAGCAACTTTCCTTTCTACTGACACTTGCCTCTCGAATTATTGGCTTTTTAGTGGTGAGCAGCTGAACCTGAGTTTGGTAACAGACCCAGGAAATAAGAAAGTCCCTTGTGTATAGTGCTTGCCAATTTCCATGGTGTAAATGCTCCCACCCTGGCGATTTGAGCTGAGTCACTACAAGGGATCTGGGAAGAGATGGGGAGTCAGCAGCAGGCACACCTCCCGTGACTGGTCCACACACGACACAAGCAATGCAAATAAGCCTGAGGGTGTGGACACGGGACCGCATAGTAAGAGCATTAGAAATTATCCATCTCTCGGGGCTTCCCTTGTGGCGCAGTGGTTAAGAGCCCACCTACCAATGCAGGGGACACGGGTTCAAGCCCTGGTCTGGGAAGATCCCACATGCTGCGGAGCAGCTAGGCCCGTGTGCCACAGCTGCTGAGCCTGCGCTCTAGAGCCTGCGCGCCACAACTGCTGAGCCCGGGTGCCACAACTACTCAAGCCCGCCCGCCTAGAGCCTGTGCTCCACAAGAGAAGCCACCGCAATCAGAGGCCCGCTCACTGCAACAGAGACCCCATGCAACCAAATATAAATAATAAATTATCCATCTCGTACCTTTATTTTAATATGATTTCTCTAACTGCAAGCTTAGATCATTTAATTTTTTTTTTTTTTTTTTGCGGTACGCAGGCCTCTCACTGTTGTGGCCTCTCCCATTGCGGAGCACAGGCTCCGGACGCGCAGGCTCAGCGGCCATGGCTCACGGGCCCAGCCGCTCCGCGGCATGTGGGATCTTCCCGGACCGGGGCACGAACCCGTGTCTCCTGCATCGCCAGGCAGACCCTCAACCACTGCGCCACCAGGGAAGCCCCAATCATTTAATTTTTAATAATGGCTATGTTTATCAATCAGCTCGAAAACTACCTGAAAATCAAGACTCTCCCACAGCACATGTTGGGGCCCTTTTCGGTCTGGTTCCCTGAAGAGCAGGAGGAGACCCAGCCCTCCTTTGGGGGTCAGACTGCCCAACCCACCCAGCTCAGACAGGCCCCTCTCTTCCGGGGGCCTCACAGTGGCAGGGACTCAGCCCAGGCTGAGTCGGAGGAGGGTCATTCCAGCTGCTCAGCAGAGCTCCCCCAGACGCTCAGCCACCCTTACCCCAGGGCACTGAAGCTTTCAGCTGAGAGGAAGACAGAAATGGGGGGGGGGGGCTCAGAAGAGGGGAACGCTGGTTCTAGGCCTCTCGGAGGAAAACCAAGAAAGACGTATTTTATTTAATAAACACACAGCACTCCCTATGTGCCAGGCTCTGCGGTTAACAGGGCACACATGTCACCTGCTTAGAGCCTGAGACACAGAGAGGTTAAGTAACTTGGCTAAGGTCACTCAGCCAGAAAGTGGTAGAGCCAAACTTGACCCTGTAGGGTCTGGTTCCCAGGCTGGGCGCTCCCCCTGCACTCACTGTTTCTCAAAATACATATTCTGGGCTCATTTGTGAAAACCAGACCCGGGCACTGGGCATCAGACAGTGGCCTCGATTATTCCTACAGCCCAGAGCAGGGACCGCCTGGCAGCCTGGGGGAAATACAGCCTCTGCACCAGCTGTTCTTCCCTTGGGTTCATGGTCTTAACCAGGTCTGTGTGTCCACGCAAGGGTATCTGTGTGTGTGCATCTCAGTGTGTGTGTGTTTTAGAATCGCAGTGTTTGTGGGTGTGTGCACTCATTCGAGTGTGCCCTGATGTGTGTGTGCACGTGTACTGACGTGGGTGTGTCCCCGTATGTACACATGCAAGTCCCAGTGTGAGAATGCACACTTGTCCCAGTTTATCCTGGGGGGGGTGTCCAGGTGTGGGTGGATGTCCCTACTTGTCCCCGTGTGTGAGTGTCCTGGTGTGTGTGTGTACATGTATGGCATGTCCAGGTACACGTGTGAGCCCTGGTGTGTACGTCTCAATATGTCTCAATATGTGGGTACGTGGGGATATGTGTCCCCCTGTGGGTGTGTGTCCCCATATGTTCCCACGTAACCATCTTCAGGGTACACGTATGTGAGTCTTGGTACGTGTGTGTGTGTGTATGTGTGTGTGTGTTTCCTTTGTGGAAGGAACGGGGAACGGGGACCTGTGGCTTGGAAAAGCATGTGCAATGTTATTCCAGATTTGGCAAATGAAAACAAACACTCTGTTTTCTTAACACAGAGGAGGGAAAGCAGGGCTCAGCTGGGATGCAGGGGTTATGAAAAGATTGCGAGAAGCCACTCAGACCTGCGGGATGAGGGTTCCTGCCTGCCAGAGGCCTTCACCTCTGCCCGCTCTGCCCCAGGAAGGCTGCCAGCAGGAAGGCAGGGCAGACTTGGGCCCTCCCAGGGCCAAAGATGGAGCCAGAAGCCTGGGAGGGCTCTGTGGGGAGGGCGGGACAGCTGGAGCCACTTGGTTTGCTGGGAGCCAGGCCCCACCTGGGAGCTACAGGGCCAGGACAGCTGGGCCAGTGTCAGGCCTGGGCTCTGAGAGAGTCCAGACAGCAATGACCCTGCTTGTTTGACGGCTGCCCTGGGGGGTCTGTCCAGAACTGCCAGCCTCCCTCAATTTCACAAGAGTCAGAACGCCAGATCTTAATGCCAAAATCTCTGACTTAAAAAGGTTTGGTTCGGGACTTCCTTGACGATCCAGGGGGTAAGACTCCACACTCCCAACGCAGGGGGCCCGGGTTCGATCCCTGGTCGGGGAACTAGATCCCGCATACATGCAGCAACTAAGAGTTCGCATGTCACAACTAAGACCCAGAGCAGTCAACATAAATAAATAAATAATAAATAAAACAGTATTTTTAAAAAAACAATTCAATTAAAAGTCTGCTTCAAATATTCAACTTTCTCTTTTTTTAATCTTTAAAGATGGAAAGATGAAATCATCCCTAAGCCTATGACCACTTTTCCAATGTGACTTTAACACCCATTCATCTTGTCCCAAACCCAGTTCCTCATATCCAAACCAGCCCTCCCCAGAACGCCGAGCAATTAAGCTGGTAGGAAAAAAAAAACATAGGAAGCACCATGACCTTGGGGAGGTGAAGCACTAGCTGGAAAAGACTGATCAGCTGGACTTCACCAAAATGAAGAACTTCTGCTCAGCAAAACACACCATTAATACAGCCCAGCAACGGAACAAAGTCCCGACACACACGTGTGCATGCACACGCGTCACGGACAGAATCTCACAGAGAACGTAGGAGAAAGAAGCCAAACTCCAGATGCACACGAGCCCACGGGTGTGAATGTCAAAAGCAAGCAAAACCTAGTGATGGTCAGAAAAGTCAGAATCATCGTGACCTTTGGGGTCACCGACTGGGAGCTGGAAATGTCCTATATCTTGTCCAGGGGTGGTTACACAGGTGAACACGGATGCGAAAACATCAAACTGGATACTTAAGAGCAGGGCAGTCTCCTGAATGTATAGTTTAAAATGTAAGAACACACACCCCCTAACTGCAACGTAGGACCCTGGGCGGGACCCTGGAACAGACAGAGGACATTAGTGGAAAAAGCAGTAGGACCTGAACAGCTGGAGTTGGTTAACAGTAAGGTAGCAAAAGGTCTGTTTCTTAGCTGTAGTAAACACCTCCTGGTGATGTAAGATGTTAATAATGGGGGATGGGGAGGGGTGTACAGGAACTCTGTACTATCTGCAACTTTTCTGTAAATCTAAAATTATCCTAAAATAAAAAGTGTATTAAAATAATCTCTTGCTGGGCTTCCCTGGTGGCGCAGTGGTTGGGAGTCCGCCTGCCGATGCAGGGGACACGGGTTCGTGCCCTGGTCCGGGAAGATCCCACATGCTGCGGAGCGGCTGGGCCCGTGAGCCATGGCCGCTGAGCCTGTGCTCCGCGGCGGGAGAGGCCACAACAGCGAGAGGCCCGTGTACCGCAAAAAATAATAATAATAATAATCATCTCTTGCCTTCCTCCCTCCCCCTCCCTCCTCCTCCCCCTCCCTCGTTTTCTTACCCCCCTCTCCCTTCCATCCTCCCGCTTCAGGCTGCACAAAGCAAGCCTGCATCCCCAGCACATGCCCAGCTCAGCACATGTGCATCCTTGTGACAGGTTGAGAGAACAAGCAAATACAGTCCAGAGAGGTGCAAGCTCTGGTCTTGCAGGATGAGAACCTACGAGAAGCAGGTGAGAGAAGATCCTGGGCTCCGAGACAGCCGAGACTCCCACCTGCTCTGCTCACGGCGTGTCCCTGGCGAGTGGTCACAGCGGCGACACCAGTGCGTACGTAACACTTAGCCCACGTCACAACAACTATTAGTTGCACCATCACCCTACGAGTTACTCCCACCGCACAGACGGGCACCCGAGGCACAGAAGAGTGGAGCACCTTGCCCAAGGTCGTGCTGGTAGGGACAGGGTTGGATTCTGAAGCAGAGGGACCAGGCACCAGAGTCTGTGCTTTTGGCCACTGCATTCATGCCGAACAAAGAAAGAAGGAATAGGGAGCCCGACCCTGCCCAGCACTGGCTGAGCCTCCGCAGGCCCTGGATGGCGCTGACGTCCCTGTGGTCAGAGTGTCACCTGCTAGGCCATGAGCTATGGGTGATGCCCCTTGGGGCCTGGCCCTCGTCTGGCTCCAGGTCAGTGCCCGATTCCCTAATGAATGGAGCCAACCACACAGCCTAGAACAGCCCCACTGCAAACTCTGGAGGTGTGGGTCAGGGGTCAGGCCAGGGGTGAATGCTCCCTACACTCCAACTGGAGAGTGGCCAGAGCCCCTCCAGCATGAAGGACTGAAAGATCCTGCTGGAGACCCCCTCATCAGCCAGCACAGAGGTCCAGGGACCCTGGCTGGCCCATCACCGCTTCCACTCCCCACTGGTGACCTCTGAATCCTGGCCCACTACCAGTCTGGGACAGCAGGGTGAGGACTGACAAGTGACCCCACCACCAGCTGAGTGCGGACACCCCCCATGGTCCAAGGGAAAGGCACAGCAGCTGCATCACCCAGCTACCCAGCCTCCTTGGGCCTCAGTTTCCTCATCTGTAAAATGGGAGTAATAAAAGCACCTACTTCATAGAGGCATCGGGGGGGTTAAATAAGACCTCCTTGTGCTGTCAGAAATTATTGGCCTAGTTTCACATGCTTTCCTAATCTCAAGATTCATTAAATATGCTTGATTACAGGAATAATAGCAGCTCTAATTTAAAGCGCTTGGACTCTGTGCCAGGCATCGGGAGAACTGCTTCACATTCAGCATCTCATTTCTCACCATGAGCCCAAGAGGGAAGTGCTGCTCCATCCCCATCTTACAGATTGGAAAACAAGCTCAGAGAGGTCAAGTCACTTGCCTAGGATCACAGAGCTGGGAGGGACACTGCTGAGACTCAAACCCAGATTTCTCTGACCTGCCTCCACTGGTCCCACGAGGCACTGGCACAAAGCCCGGAGGACAGAAGGTTCCCCCACCCCTCCCCACCGCACCCAATCAGCAGTGGAGCAGGGGAGGGATGACACGGGGCGGGGTGGTACGCAGAGGCTCACCAGCAGCGCGTGGACCATAGCATCTGTGGGCTGCGGGACAAACGCCAGTGACCAGAGCCATGCCTCTGTCTCATCTGCCTCCAGCTCCCCGGACACAATGAGCTCCGCCATGAGGCTCACGCAAGGCTTGGTACCACAGGGGGGCAGGGCATCCACCAGCGGTCGCCTGAGATGGAGAGAGGCCCAGGAAACATCATGATGGCGGCCCACACACCCCAGGAGCCTTCCAGGACATCTCTTGTGAAGCCTCAGGTCATCCGGGAGCGATCAGAGGCTCGGAGAGGTACAGCAGGGACCTGTCCACACTCACAGCCCCGGGAAGGGGCCGAGCCGGGCCTGGGAGCCAGGCAGCCTGGCCGGGGGCCTGTGCTCTTAGGGCCACAGAGACACCAGCAGTCCAGTCTAAACCCTTGCAGTGCTGCCCACCCTGGAGACACAGCGGTTTGGGGCGACATGAGTCCCTGCCCACTGCTCTCCAGAAACCAACCATGGTCACCATGTAGGGTGAGAACCCCTTGCATAGAACAGGAATCAACAATTAGCAGGTTGCCTCCCATTAAACCTCTAATGCTCTCAGCCCAACATCAGGATCTTCTCCCTTTTTTTTTTTTTTTTTAAGATTACCGAAAGGCTGAGAAGTTCCAGAAAGGTTTCCAACCTTTGCACAATGATGGGTCTAAACAGGAAAATGATGACTGAACGGGGGTGGGTGCATAGGTCGCAGTAGAAATGGGAGGTTCCCAGAGCTGGGGTCACACGAGGCAGCAGGGCACACGGGGGGGGTAGATTGGGACCCCCCCCACCCCATCAACCCTGATGAGTGGCATCCATGGCCACAAAAGACCAGGCACCCCCACTGCCCCGCTCCACACACACCATCTGCCCATAAATAGTCTCTGGCCTCAATTTGCTCATCTATAAAATGGGAATGCTGATGACAAGACCAGCCCCAAGATGAGCGTGAGCCCTCAGGAACACAGGCCACTTCACCTGAGGAATGTCCTACCTGTCCTTCCCATCTCTTGCCCTTGTGTTTCCTCTATTTTCCTCATAGATTTGGGCCTTGGAAAACCAGCCTCTGGACAGAAATGGAGGAGGAGGTGAGGGCAAGAAAAATCTCTCAAGAGTGTCAGTCCTCTTGGAAACTTCTAGAGCTGGGGAGGGTCTCCCCTCTCCCTGATTCCCGACATCTAGGTAGACAAGTGAGACACAGGGGCTTGTGGGAAAATCCCGAGTGACAAGTAGGGTGAGTCACGAAGGGAACAGGCAGCTCCACAGGAAGACTCAGGGGCCCCTTCCTACACCAAAGATAATTAAAATGTGCCCAAGTCAAATATCCTTTATCTTTAAGCCCATAAGAATTCGATGGAGCAGCACAGACCACCTGGGTCAAAAATCCCGACTCTGCTGTGTAACCTTGGGCAAGTGTCCTAACTGCTCTGTGCCTTGGTTTCCTTCCACGTTGTAACATAGGAATAATAAAACCACCTACCTCATGGGGTCATTGTGAGCATTAAATGAGTGAATAAGACATAAAACGCTTGGAAGGTATCTGTGCCTTATTAGTTACTAAGTTTGGTGGTCATTCAATTAGACATCCGGTAATGTTGGTTTGGGGATGGGGGTCTTTCATAGTTCCAAGTCGATAAAATTTTTTCAGGTCTCAAAATCTTTTTGAGAGCCTTTGAAAAGCTCACAAGCCTGAAATCCGGATCTCAGGGGTCCAGTGAACGGCTGGACTCGGGGAAGGAGCCGCAAGCTTTCCCCTGCACAGCCCTCAGCCGATGGAGTTAGGTCCTCAGAGGTTCCCCTCCACGCTTGGGGGTCTCTCTACACCCCTTGCTGGCCTCACATCAGGCAGGTCCCAGCCCTGCCCAGCACCCCTCCAGCCCCAGGAGAAGGGTACCCAAGGCGCATTGGAATGCTAATTCCAGCTCTCAGCAAGAGGGTCCCTGTGTGGGGAGGGAACAATGCCGGTCTTTATCCGGCCAGGTCCTGCAGCCTCCAGTCTCCCGAAGCCCCCGTGGGAACCCTCCAAGCTCCCCTCTTAATCGCCTTCTTGGCAGGCGTCCCCAGACTGAAGGACGACAAGTCAGTATCACAGGGATGAGCTGAAATGTCGCCACCCATCTCTCAGTGGGGACCTAGGACAGCATCAAGACTACCCAGCCCACCAGGACCCCCAGGCAGCTCCTGGCCCAGCCCCCGACTCGGGGAGAGGCCCTTACCAGTTGTCTCGGCATTTGAAAAAAGAATGTTCCCAGAGTTCCATGAGCTCATCCGCAGAGAGGCCCCGGAGCTCAGACACCAGCGTCAGGAACAGCTCTGCGGCCTAGAAATCAGAGAGGAAAGTGTGAGAGGCCCCAACCGCAAGGGTCACCTCATCCATCTCCTTGCCTCCAGGCATGGCTGGAAACACTAGGATCTCCTGCCTACGGTGTCACAGACCCAAAGAGATGAGGCTGCTCGTCTGGGCTTCCTTCCACTGCATCCCAGCTCCTGGCACACAGGCTGGCCCATTCTTTTTCTTTAATTTAACAAGCGTTTATTGGGCACCTACTACATGCCAGGCATGCTTTAGGGGCCAGGGATGTGCGGGTGAAGAAGAGACACGGCATCTGCATTTGTGGGCTTTATGCTCTAATAAAAGCTCGATACATGTTCACTACGATTATAATCTAGTTACTATAATGAGTCAGCGTATTTCACAAAGTTAGTGAGATAGCCATCTTTTCTGATATTTTTAATGAAAAAAATATGTGAACGTTTTTCAGCGTTATGAGCAGTGATGGCTAATCAACAGGGGTTTGCAGTTTTTGCCCCTTGTCTGCAGGTCTGAGCAGCACAGTCACCAAGTCTCCAAAAACCCAAGGAAATAAAGGACTCTATTCAGAGCCCGCACCTCTCGGGTTTCAGGAGATGCTTGGCTTGGGATGCCGGCCCCACATCCTGCCTTCCCTCCCCGGTGCCTCTTCAGTCTCAGATTCGTTGCCTCGGCCCGAGCCCAAAGCCACAGAAAGAGTGACGAGGTCCTGGCTTCCCGCTGCGCTTGGCGAAGGCCAAGAATGAGCCCTCACCCCACCCAGCCAGGGGTCCACTACTGCTGGGACGGGTTTGCCTCACCTCAGGCCTCCTCTGCTCTGAGCAGCTGAGACTGAGTCCCCGTGCACAGAGCTTGACCTCAGCAAGACGCAAACGCGAAACAGGCCCCTCACAGGCCAGCGTAAACCACCCTCCCCTCCCTTCTCACCAGCACGTCTGCCCCCAGGGTCTGGGCAGCTTCCCCATCGTGTGCCTTCTGCCGGTGGAGCCGATGGGGACCCTTCGTTCTGCCTTTAATTCCTCATGCAGGACACACAAGCAGCCCCCTGTCGGGGCCGACCACCACCTCTAGAGTGGCCCTGGCCAGCATCGGCCTAGTTTGGGGCAGCTACCCCAGGAGCCCCGCCGCCTTCCGGACAGGCTCAGGTGCATTTCCCTCCAGCTGGTGGCTGCCTTGCCCGGGCATCATCTGTGAATCCCTAGACTCGGAACACATCTGCTTCTAAGACCTCCAGCACGTGTGCAGCCGCCGGGCTGGCTGGGCATCCGCTCAGGAGCAGGCCTCCTGCTCTGGGAGGCCTCAGGCTGCAAGTGTTGGCTTCAGGAACAGCTTTCCAGAGCCAGACACAGCAGGAAGGGCTGTAGCAGCTCATCCCGGAAGGCTTGCGGGTGGAGGAAGGAGGCTGTCATTCCTGCCTCCTGGGCGAGAAGCCCGTCCCCACCATCGCCACTAACAACATCTATGCAAACGGTAATAACAACGGTTACTTTCTCTGGAGCCTCAGCTGTGTGCCAGGTGCTGTTCTAGGCACTTTACAGGGACCATTTCATTTGACCTTAACCCTGTGAGGGGCCGTCATTATCCTCACTTAACAGAGAGCATTTAAGTCAGGCGCCAGTGGACACAGAGCTACTAAGTGGCAGAGCGAGACTTGGACCCACACTCTTAACCAGGATCCTACACTCAAGGCCATGGGAAAAAAGAAAAGCCAGCCCTGTTTGCCAGTTTCCGAGGTGTGAATACTGCCACTGCAGCCCGTCACCAGCGGCCCGTGTGCCATCACTGAACGCAGACGTGGGAATCACTGTGCAGAAGCACGACACTGCGTCACAGTTCCACCCTGCGGTAGATGCAAATAACCTCCAGTGCAAAGATTAAAATGTAGTAAGATAACTAGGTAGTGATGATTTTGAGCATTCATTACCTTTGTTTCGAGTATGATTCATTTTCATTGTAAGTCGGTATAACTTAGTCTTTAGTAATGTCCATTTAACAACCAGTCTGCAGGATTTCTGGAATCTAACCATTGGCTCTGGCAAATCGGTACAAGCCAGCCTCGCGCACCACCGTCCACACTTCGCTGTACACAGTCGGTGCTGAATCAATATCTGTGACTTGGGTGTCCTATTACGAGCAACCTGGATGGTGGTCAGGAGCTGTGCCCTCCCCAGGCGTCCTCCCTGGCAGCCCTGGGAGGGGGTGGGGCCCGACCCGCCTTGCTTCTCTCCCCATCCTCTCCTTCACTCCATCAGGCTCTTGGCCATCCCAGCCCGCTGCCCCCCACGTGGAAACTCGGGGGGCCTCTCTGCGGAGGGGTCAGGCTGGGGAATTTGCTCTCCATTGAGTCCTGAGTCCTGGTTTTGTTTCCAGACTGAAAAACCAATCTTGTCTCCTGCCCATCAGCAATGGGGAGGGGCAAAGGCATTCTTAGCTGAAGCCCACGGGGTCGGTCCCCCCGGTAACCGACGGGCCCTCAGTCCTCCCGGGGAGGCCAAGGCACTGCTTGATGTGCACCAAAGCATCCCTGAAAAGCCATTTTCAGGAACAAGGTCCTTGGTAATTCACCCCCAGCCCAGGGGACCTCCCTAGTGGGAACAATTTGTTTCCTTGTTAGCACTATAAATACAGGGCAGCCACCCTGCACCCTCTGGGGCCGGCACTGCCAGTCTCCAGGAGGGGAGACACAGGCCCACAGCACGCCTGCCCCCGAGCCACCTCTGGCGGGGGAAATGCCCAGTCAGGGGGCCAGACGGGAGGAGGCCGGTTAGGACACAGGATGTAGAGCGGCGGTTCTCAGTGGGGGTGACCGTGCTCCCCAGGGGACGCTGGCAGCCTCTGGAGACACTCTGGGTTATCATGACTGGGCTGCGGGTGATGCTGGCATCTGTGGGTAATGGTCAGGAATGCTGCTGAACATCCGACAGTGCACAAGGCGGCCCAAGGCGTCAGGAGTGCCAGGGTGAGAATCCCTGCTGTGGGCTGGTTTGCCTGGACTAACAGCCCGCTCTGTCAGCCACTAGCTGGTGGGCTTGGACCACACCTCGCAGGGCTGAGGGCCCTCTCCTTGGGGCTGCTCTCTGACTCCCGCGAGGGCCACGAGATCAAGGATTCCAGAGAGCGATGAGCATGGGGCTTGGCTCGCTCCCGGTCCCTGAAACAGTGAACAGCCAGCTTGCACACGCGTCTCTGCTATACACACGCAAAATGTATGATGTGTGTGTACATGTGTGAGTGTTCAATATGCATTCGGTATGTGCATATATACTAGTCTATATTTACTGATGACATATTCAACATATTTTATACATATTCAACATATCCTTAGATATGGTTTTTTCCACGTTATATCTGAATCTGATTCTTCTCCCCACCCCACTCCCGCTATCACCCCAGACCAAGCCTCCTTCATCTCCTACCTGTGTTACTGTAACAGCCTCTTAACTGTCTCCCGACACCCCGTTGGCCCTCAGTCTATTCTCTACCGGCAGCCAGAATGTGAGCATTGAAATGTACATCAGATCACAACACCCTCCAAGGTTCCTCATTTACCCTGAGTAAAAGCAATCTGGGGAATTCCCTGGCGGTCCAGTAGTTAAGACTCTGTGCTTCCACTGCAGGGGGAGTGGGTTCAGTCCCTGGTCGGGGAACTAAGATACCGCATACCGCACGGTGAGGCAAAAAAAAAAAAAAAAGCAATCTGTGTGCCCCCCTAAGGGGGCGACCCTGTCCCCTCTCACCCTCCCACTCCGCTCCAGTCACAAGGCCTCCTTGCCACTCAAACTGGTGCTGAAACTCGCTCACCGTGCAGCTCCTGCCCTGGCGCACGTGCTGGGGCCGCCCCCTCTGGCAGTCCCCCCGCCAGACCCCTATCCACCCCACTCACTCCTCACCTCCTTCTGGTCCTTACTCAACATCACCTCCCCCGTGAGGCCTTCCCAGGCATCCATCATTTAAAACTGCATCCCATGCCTCCCCCACCTGCCCCCTTCACCCCTCTTCCCCTCTCTACTTGTCTCCCCAGCCCCCTGGGGCCCATGATCCCAGGCGCAGTGGGACCTGGCTCTGCTTCCTGCATCTGAGCAGGACACAAGTGTCTGAGCCATCTCAGCCCAGCCCCCCAGGGACCGAGGGGGGCTAACCCCAGTCTGGATGCCCCCAGCCCTGTTCTCTCCTGAACTAAACGCTTCGCCTCCCGCAGCCAGAGGCATCCATGAGGGCCTCTGGTGCTGAGAATTCCGGATGGAGACATTTCCGGCAGTAAAGGCACTCCTGGATCTGAGGCTGGGGCTGGACGGGCACTGGCCTCCAACATCCTTCTCCACTGACTTCACATGAGCAACACTAAGAAACACAAAGCTTTGCACCCAGATGCCTGGTTCCCAGCCCAGACCTGCCAGGCCAGGCCGTCAAAGGTTGGGGTCTGGGCATCCATATATCTGACAGGCCCCCTACCCAAGTGCTGCCCGGAGGGCAGGGGGTGTGCCTGGCACACCTGGCACCATGCCTAGAAGTGGGGCCGCACCCAGCCCTGTCCACACTTGGAACGACCTATTTCTGTCCAGCTGGGCACATGACAGCCCCCAAGTCCTCGGCCCTATGAAAGCAGCCAGTGAAACAGGCATTTATAAATTTGCGGCATCCCAAATCAACAAGCAAGTATATTTTGAACCCTCCCAGGCTGTTGTGGGATCAAAGTAAAAACACCCCATGCTTCTCTCCTCGGCACACAGGCCCTGGGACTTGAATCAGAAAAATCCCAGCATCTTTAATGCCTTCCAGGAAAGGCTAGGGTTCTCACGCTGAAGTCATCAGCAATGCTGAGATGGGCAGAAATAGTGGACACAGTGAAAGTCCCCAAAATGTCACTGGTGACATCCAGCCCTGAGCTGTGGATGGCAGGGATCTTACAACAAAGATTACTATGGGCCTAGAATGTTCTGGAAGGCATCCTGACCACGAGGCCCTGCAGGACCTGACCCCACCGGTCCTCACCGTCGAGCTCCAGCCAGGCTGAGCTGCGTGCTCCCCAAACACGCCCAGCGAGGTTCAGACTCAGGACTCTGGCCCTGGCCAAACCCTCCTTTTGGAGCACTAGTCCCCTGGATTCCCAAGGGACCAGCCCAGGTCTCAACTCCAGTGTACCCTGCTAGACCCCTGGCCTAAGGTGGCCACTCAGCCACGCCCCCGCTCTGTTCTCTCAGTGCCCATCAACAGCTAAAACCCTTGTACATTTGCAGTGGTTACCATCCATCTCCCCCACGCTGGATCTTAGGCTCTGGGAAAGCGGGGACTATTTCTGTCTCATTCGTCATAAGGGCACAGCGTAAGCCCCTCATCTTGCTGAACAAACCGAAGAGTTCACAGGCTAGGCAAGCCAGGGCCCTGCCAATAGGAACATTGCTCCTGTGATGTGGAAGGTCCCATCAGGAGGAGAACGTGGGAAGGCAGGCTCCACACGGAGCCCAGATGCATCATTTTCTTTCCCCAGGGACGGCGTTAAGCCTTCCTCAGGGCTCTCTTACAGGCAGGTGGAGGGCTCTGTCTCAGAACAAAACAGGCAGGGAGAAGGCACATCATCACAGCATGGTCTTGGTACTCTCAGAAACACTGTCATCAGTCACAAAGGAGGGAACCAGACAGATGTCTCAGAGACCTCTGAAACTCTCTGAGCTATGAGACCTCGACATCATGTCCACCCCTTGACTTTAAACAACTGGGAATTCCAAGGAAGGCCTGGGACATGTGTTTTTGACTTGGTGGAAACTCCTCAATGCTGAGGCTTGGGTATGGCTGGAGATTTCCTGAGAGATCTCTAGGACAGGCCAGGTCCAGAAGGTTAGTCCATGAGCCCAAAAGGACCATTTGCCCAAAGACAGACAGAGGAGAAAAAGGCCTCCTCTAAGCTCATATCCAACCTGCACTAGGCCAAGGCTTGCACACACCAGCTAGATTTCTTCCCCTTCTTTGCTATCACAACCGGGCATAGTTGTGCAGTGCACAACCTATGCAACAGTACACAGCAGTCCTGATATTGAACATCTGAGCAAGTAGACCGTAAAGGATCTGGTAGGAAGAGGAAGGTGTCCCAGGGAACCAGGCCCCAGGCAGACTCTGGCCTGTGGCTGGAGAAGCCACTTACCTCGAAGCTTGTGGTCTGAGCCAGGCACAGCTTCCTCACTGATGCAGCCACCATGGCCACCGTAGCCTGGGACGGTGTCTCCTCCCATTCGTACAACAGGCTTCTTGGGGTTAAGTCTCCATCGTCTGGATCTGAGATGGGAAGTGCTGGCCAGGGATGACCGCATGGGGGACAAGCCAGAGTGAGTAGAAGGACCCCTGGGAGCCACCCCCTCACCCTGCCAACGCTTCCTTCAACATGTTTCTGGCAACAGTTGAGGGGAACACGCATAAGGAAAATCATGGCAGTGTTGCTGCTAACAGCAAAAGACGGGCAGCAGTCTATGTGGCCATCAGTAAGGGATGGCCAAATAAGCTGACTCCAAAGCCCTCTTGGGACTGACAGAGAAAACATGAAAACTTCATCCATGCAATGGAGGGTTATTCAGCTGTGACACATGCTACAACATGCATGAACCTTGAAAACATTCTGGGAAGTGAAAGAAGCCAGTCATAAAAGGCCCCATACTGGGAACTTCCCTGGCGGTCCGATGGTTAAGACTCGGCGCTTCCACTGCAGGGGCCACAGGTTTGATCCCTGGTCAGGGAACTAAGATCCTGCATACCACACAGTGCGGCCAAAAAAAAGAAAAAAAAAAGTCACATACTATATGATTCTATTTACATGAAATGTCCAGAATGGACTAATGAAGAGAGTAGATTCGTGGTTGCCAGGAGCTGGGGGAACAGGAGGTGACAGCAAATGGGTGCAAGGTTTCTTCTGGGGTGATGAAAACGTAGTAAAGTTGATTGTGATGATAGGTGCACAACTCTGACTCTACTAGAAGCCACTGAATTGTTCACTTTACTTTTTTTTTCTTTTTCTGGCCACGCCACACGGCTACGGGGATCTTAGTTCCCCAACCAGGGATCAAACCCAGGACCCCAGCAGTGAAAGCACCGGGTTGTAACCACTGGACCGCCAGGGAATTCTCTGAATTGTTCACTTTAAATAAATGAGTTGCACAGTATGTGAATTACATCTCAACTACAGCTGTTTAAAAAATGTATGTCTGAAAAGGTCATTCCACTCAACGGGGAACCGCCAGGTCCTGACACTAGATGTCCCAGTCACTGCCAGTGTCTGTGCCTGAGGGAGGGCTCAGGGGGCAGGTCAGCCTGGAATCTCAGCCTGGGCTCCGTGGAGCCAGAGGGAATGCTGGGAAGACCCAGGGCTTCAGTCCCCACCTGCTGGGTTCTCCCCAGGGTGGTGCAGGCAGGGAGTCTGTCCTCCGAGGCAAACATGATTCAACCCACCAGGGCTACAGAAAAGACCCCGGGGGTCCAAGTCCCAGCTCTCATTAGCTCTGTGACTTCAAACAAGTCATTTTATCTCTTGGAAACATTTTCCTTAAATGAAAAATACAACTAATAATAACAGTAACTTCCTAATGGGGTCATGATGAGAATTAAATTAAATAATCCCCATAAAGCCTTCAGCACAGATACTGGCCCACAGTAAATCCTTCCCAACTGTCGGCAGTAAGAACTAACTACCCTTATTTCATTATTCAGGGAAATAGCCATTTTTCCACCATGGAAAACAAGAACAAAAACAAACAACTCTTTTCCTCAGATGCATGCCTTGCTTGTTTCTTTCTGTGCGAAATCATAGAAGGGACCCAAGCTCCAGGGGAGGCTACATGTTGGCAGGAACTTTCCAGAAAATCAGGAAACCTGAGTCAGTTTGCCCCCAAAATGGTCAGGTTGAAAGGTCATCAGATGTAAGATGGATTTCCCACAAAAGCTGGGAACCAGAAGATTCCATCTCCACTGAGGACCACCCAGGGAGGAGGCCAAGACCAAGCCTGGGCCATGTGAGCCGAGAGAAACTTCTAGAAAGAGAGGCTCCCTCTCCTGACGATGGCCACTTTCAGAAACAGTTCAAGAGTGTCCAGACAGGGACAGAGGGATGGAGCCTAGGTTTGCTTGAGTCCCTCTGGCCAGGGGAGGCTGTGAGGCTCAACTAAGGTTCCTTTTCCCCGCCTCATTCACCTGCGACAGCCGGGTCCTGGGGCGTCTCATACAGCAGGGTGAGCGAGGAAAGGGTCCGCATCTGCACAGCACTCGCCTCCCCGGAGAGGGGCCCCACGGTGGCCAGCTCCATGCAGGACGCCTCCCCCAGCACTCCGGCCTGGAAACTCTGGACACAGGTCAGGCGGAAGGCCTCCTGGACCGTGGGGGGAAGAGGCGGAGGCTCAGGCCAGGCCTTGGCAGTGAGGGAACCCCCCCCCGGGGCCCCTGAAACCGGCAGCAAGGGCCAAGGCTGGGGGGGAGCCCACTGCGGGGGAGCTTCAGCACCCCCCCTCCCCATAGAGAGAGGAGGAAGGTCAAGAAAAGCAAGAACGTGCAGTAAGCAGTAACCCCAAGGAGAGGAACGATAAAGCCTCAGCTGGAAAATGAATAACACCACCAGAGTCTGCAGTCCTGCATCAGCCTCTAGATGCTGAGGCTTTGTATCATCGTGTTAGCAGTGATCATCCCTTATCCTTATACAGTTGCTTACTATTTACACAACACTTTCACCTGCAGGGAGCTATGGACCCAAGAGGAGGAGAGGAGAAGAGGAGGGGAGAAGAGGGGGTAGGGCGAGGGGTGGAGGGAGAGGAGGATGAGAGAAGAAGTGGGGGGAAGGGAAAGGACAGAAGCAGCGGGAGGGGAGCAGGGTGGTGGGCAGAAGGGCTGAGAGATGGAGGGGGGAGGGGAGCAGAGAATAAAGAGAAAAGGGAGGGGGGCTAAGGAGGGAGGGGGGCTAAGGAGGGAGGAGGGGAAAGAAGGCGGCACTGCAAAAAGGATGGGAGGGTCTCGGGCACAGTACTCACCTCCGCTGCGGGCAGGGCCTGGGAGCGCAGGGAGGCGCGCACCCTGCGCAGGGAGCATCGCGCCAGGTCCTTGGTCTTGTGCAGCCTGGTTCCGCGTTGCTGGTACATGGTGGGACACCTGCCCAGGATATCCTCCTGGGCAAGCGGGCCCCAGTCAGCTCCCTGCTCCCCCCTCACTCGACCACCCACCCCCTCCAGGCTCGAACCTCACCTCCTCGACGGTCTGGGGGCTGCGGGTGCCCGGGCGACCCTGCAGGAGGCTCAGCACAGCGCGCTTCACGTTCAGCGTCCAGCGCGGCTCGGGGTGGCCAGGACACAGGCGTGCCACGCGCCCTGCCTGCAGGACGAAGCGCAGCGGCACGCGGCCCAGAGCGGCACTGCGCGGGGGACCAGGCGTCAGGGGGACCCCTCCAACGTCCCAGGCCACCTCTTCCGCAACAGGGCCAGAACATCCCTGACCCTCCTGCGCACCACCCCATAGGTCAGTCCCATGGGAAGCACCCAGGTACCCCCATATAGCCCCAAATGGTCTCGCTTCCCCTCCTCAGCTCAGCTCTCCAGCTACTTCTCAACAACACAGGAGGCAGCCAACTCTCTGCTCCAAGCTGCTCCCAACCTTGCGGCCACTTGGACGAAATGTACCTGTGTCAACCCAGCTTGAATAAACAAAAAGCTGAGCTTCCAAGGGCATCCTGCATTGCAAAGCTTCTCATTCTCCCAGCTCACCAGGGAGGAAGCAGCCCCCACTCACGCTGTATATGAGGAAGCTTAAGGCGCAGAGTGCTCGGGGCCACAGCTGGGATTCTAACCCGGGCAGGATGGCTCAGTCACAGGTCTCAGGAACCCTGAGCTGGAAGTGTCTGAGACTCCAGTACTGTACAGAGGAGGAAATGGGGTGGAGGGAGCTACTGGAGGCGATCACACAGCCAGTCTGCGAGGAGCTGGGACCAGAGTTCAGGCCAATACTCTCTTCCCGCCACCCCTAGCCTGACAACAAGGAGGTATGCAAGCCGGGCGGCGTCTGGTATGGCCTGGTGAGGGAGGGGATGGGGCAGGGCGGGGGTGAGGGCTGGGGGAGTGCCCACCTTTGTGGACAGTGGATGGAGGTGGAAGAGAGAGGTGCCCACGATAAAGGGGAAACTGCTAAAACCCCAAACCCCACCAGCTAGCCAGCAAGCAGAATCTTGAGGGATAAAAGTGGCCCTATTGAACCTCCCAGGGGAGGCTACCACCCCCTCTGCAGCTCCCAGTGGAGTCTGGGGCCCCCAACCCTACCCCCACTGGAGGCAGCCCCCAGGGCCTCAGGCCTCAGGCTAGAGAAATGCTAATGGCGCCCGCCCCTTCCAGAATAGCTAGTGTCAGTCTGGTCTCTCAGGAGCTGACAGCCCTGCCCACTCGCATTTCTGATGAGGCGTCCAGGGACAATAGCCCAGGCTGTCCCCTCCGAGAAGACCACCCTAAGCTTTTCAGTAGGGCTCCATCTGCCCCCACAGCGGCATCCCCCATGCCTGTATGCCCACACAAAGGCTTTATTTTTTCAACAAATGAATTTGCAATAAAAAAGGAAGAGGAATCTGTGGAGATGGGCTTGTCCTCAGGCTGGTGGCTGGACTGAGCTTTGAGGCCACTGAAGCCGCTGCCGGGAGCCCTGGGAAACACAGCCCAGGGAGAATTCCAGGCTTGGCTGGGTCACAAAGGGGAGCTTGGCTTGGGAAGGGAGAAGCTATGGGTCTCCAGGAAAACCCCCATCTTAGCGGGGGTGGGGAAGGAGAAGGGCAAACCTCAATGGGTGCCCAGTGTCTTCCAGAATGTTCTTAAGGATGAAGGCCAGAGGGTGCTGGGCAGACACAAAATCTGGACACGCTGGGCGTGACAGCCAGGAAAATATGGGGCGAGTTCCTTCCACCAGATGAGGGAAGGCCGCCTGAGGCAATGTGGACTCATTCAAGGCTCCCACATCACGACAGCTCACAATGGTCCTCATCAATGGTCTGGTCTGGGAGTTTACACGGTCAAAACAAAGGTGGAACCCTCTTTGAACTTCAGTCCGAGACAGCCTCTTTCTGCTGCAGCAGGGTCACCTGAATCGGGTGCTTCCAATATAATTTGGTGCACCCAGTGCCCGGCGGCCGTTGAAAGAGGGAGCAGGGCTCACATATCCAGCCCCATCGGGAGCAAGGCCCAGCGTCTTACCTCAAACTCTCTGACTCCTTCAGAACTTCCACCTTGGACCCCAGGATGGATGTCACCTGGAAGTGTTGGAGCTGAAGCAGAAAGCACGGAGAGCTGGTGACCTCTCCTGGGGAATTCCAGGCCCGCACCAGCACCGGCACCACCTAAAGTAGTTCTGGGACCCAGCATGACCCATGTGGAGGGTTAGGCAGAGAGATCCATCCCTTGAGCAGAAGAGTCTAGTGTCGGGCTGGTAGATGCCGAATGTCTCTAGGGATAAATAATTTAAATAGCCAGGCACCTCTGCTCCCCACTCAATGTACAGAAAGTTCTCCTTAGCTTCTCGTTTTGCCCCAAAAGGCCCTGGAACTTTGAGTGAGAGATTCATATGGCTCCACGGTATAAACAAAACTAAGTTAGGATTGCAAAGCAAACCAAAAAAAAAGCGTTGTCATCTTGAATAAAAGACTTGGATGTCCCAGTACCACCATGGTTGCACGTGTGTGTTTGGGAGGGTGAGTGTGCGTGTGTGTACTTACTGCAAAAGATGGGCTCTCTAAAGATGAATAAAATCACCTCTAAAACCTGCACCCCTAACCTGACTGGTTTCATTTTTTTTTTAATTAGAGTATTTTGAGAGCAGTTTTAGGTTCATAGCAACATTGCGGGGAAGGTACGGAGATTTCCCGTATACTCCCTGCCCCCAAATATGCACAGCCTCCCCAGTATCAACATCCCCACCAGCGTGGAACATTTGTTACAACTGATGAACTTACACTGACACGTCATTATCACCCAGAGTCCGTAGTATACATATGGGTTCCTTGGTATCATACATTCTACGGGTTTGGACAAATGTATGATGACACGTATCCACCGTTATAGTATCACATGGTTTCACTGCCCCGTGATTTCACTTTTTCAAAGTAACTAGTCCTCATTCATCTTATCTAAAACCTAATTCCCCTGTCTCCTCAACACCAGCTCCCCTCCCCCGACAGAGGGTCTGTCACCTCCCCAGTAACCCAGGCTTGAAATCTTAGGGTGAAATACAGTTCCACTTGACATTGAGATGTGGTCCAGGACAATGAATCCCTCGGCCACGTTACCAATACCAATTATGTCTGACCACTTGCTTGAAAGCTATCCATAATAACTGTATTTTTAAAGCATATAAGTTTAGTAGAGACAGGAGAGAGATTTTTTTTTTAAAAAAAACTACTTAACTGCACACTTTAAAAGGGTAAACTGGGGCTTCCCTGGTGGCGCAGTAGTTGAGAGTCCGCCTGCCGATGCAGGGGACACGGGTTTGTGAAGACCCCACATGCCGCGGAGCGGCTGGGCCCGTGAGCCATGGCCGCTGAGCCTGCGCGTCCGGAGCCTGTGCTCGGCAGCGGGAGAGGCCCGCGTACCGCAAAAAAAAAAAAAAAAAAAAGGGTAAATTGGGATTTCCCTGGTGGTGCAGTGGTTAAGACTCCACGCTCCCAATGCAGGGGGCCCGGGTTCTATCCCTGATCCTGGAACTAGATCCCACATGCATGCCGCTACTAAGAGTTCGCATGCCGCAACTAAGGAGCCCGCGTGCCGCAACTAAGGAGACAGCAAGCCACAACTAAGGAGCCCTCAAGCCACAACTAAGGAGCTCACCTGCCACAACTAAGGAGCCCATGTACTGCAACTAAGAAGTCAGAGAGCTGCAAATAAGGAGGCTGTGAGCCACAACTAAGGAGCTTGCCTGCCACAACTAAGACCCGATGCAACCAAATAAATACATAAATAAATAAATATGAAAACAAGGTAAACTTTATAGGGTTTTTACAATAAAAAAATAAAAACTAATTTTTTAAAAGGGAATGAAGTCCTGGGGACTTCCCTGGCAGTCCAGCGGTCAAGACTCCATGCTCCCAATGCAGGGGCATGGGTTCGATCCCTGGTCGGGGAACTAAGATCCTACATACCGTGTGGTGTGGCCAAAAAATTTTTAAAAATAAAAATATACACTTTGAATTAAAATACAACACCAACATATTTTAAAAATAAAGGTGGGGGCGACTTCCCTGGTGGTCCAGTGGTTAAGACTCCACACTCCCAATTCAGGGGGCCCAGGTTCTGTCCCTGGTCGGGGAACTAGATCCCACATGCATGCTGCAACTAAGAGTTCACATGCCACAACGAAGAAGGCCGCATGCTGCAACAAAGACCCGGCGTGGCCAAAATAAATAAATAAATATTTAAAAAGAAACAAAGCTGGGAAGTATCATATTAAAAAAAGGGGGGGGGGGTAATGACATTCTGCTACATGCTACAATGTGGATGAACCTTGAAGACCTTATAAAAGGTGAAAGAAGCCAGACACAAACGGTCACAGGTTGATCGTGAGTTGTTTGTGATAAGTGACTGCACTTACATGAGACATCTGGAATCGGCAAATTCATAGGGACAGAAAGTAGAATAGAGGTTACCAGGGGCTGTGAGAAGGAGAAAAGGGGAGTTAGTGTTTAAGGGGTACAGTGCTTCTGTTTAGGATGATGAAATGTTCTGGATACGGAGAGTGGTGATGGTTACACAACATTAGGAATATACTTATTGCTACTGAATTGTACACTTGAAATGGTTAAAATGGTAAAGTTTATGTTATGTACATTTTACCCCAATAAAAAAAATTTTTTTTTAATCAAAATAAAAAGCAGCCAGGCACAAAAGAGAACATCCTGTATGATTCCATTAAAGAGAACATCCTGAATGATTCCATTAAAGAGAACATCCTGTATGATTCCATTAAAGAGAAGTTCAGGGACTTGCCGGGTGGTCCAGTGAGTAGGACTCTGAGCTCCCAATGCAGGGGGCCCAGGTTCGATCCCTGGTCGGGGAACTGGACCACACGTGCCATAACTAAGAAGCCTGCATGCTGCAACTAAGAGTCCACATGCCGTAACTAAGAAGCCCACATGCCACAATTAAGACCCGGCCGCAGCCTAAATAAATATTTAAAGAGAAGTTCAAAGGCAGGCAAAACTAATCTATGGTGCTAGAACTCAGGAGAGCCTTTGGCAGAAGTGACTGGAAGAGAGAATGAGGGAGGTTATGGGGGGTTCGTGATCTGGGGGTGGCTACAGAGGAGTGTTTAATCAGTGAAATTCATTGTTCTCAATACTTATTTTCACCCTTTTCCCTCAAAAATATATTTAATTGATTGCATCCTGAGTGGCTGTAAATTTTCCATTTATGCCACAAATAGATTTTTTTGTTTTTTGTTTTGGCTGTGCCACGTGGCTTGTGGGATCTTAATACCTCGACCAGGGATTGGACCCGTGCTCCCTGCAGTGGAAGCGCGGAGTCCTAACCACTGGACTGCCAGTGTAGTCCCTGTGCCACAAATCTTTGAAATGAGCCAATTCTTTCTACCCTTGCCAACATTAGACATTATCAATTTTATTAATGCTAAAAACAAAGCAAACAACCAATTAAAACCTCAGTACACAATTTACCTTGTGAAAACTGGCCCTGCAGAAAAAACAACTACTAGTGTTTTGATAGACATTAAAGGACAGCAAAGACTAGTAAAGTAGCAGCTCTGACCAGGACTAACATTTTGGATAGTTTAAGAATTCAGAGGCAGCTCAGAGCCACCCCATAAAAGACCCCATCCGGAGGTCTACATGAAACATAACAAAAGAGTTTGGGGTTTGTTTTTTGTTTGTTTGTTTGTTTGCCATGCGCCGCCTGGCTTGCAGGATCTTAGTTCCCCAACCAGCCCTGGCAATGAAAGTGCCAAGTCCTAACCACTGGACAGCCAGGGAATCCCCCAAAGCAGTTTTGAGAAACTCTTGTCAGCAAGTGCTCCAGCCAGTTCAAAAACGCTTCCCAAGTAGGACATAAGACTTTAATGAAAACTAAGAGACCATTTAGGCAGGGTGGGAGGGTTTGTCCAGGAAACACATGAGAGTCATCAGAAAGGGGACAGAGAAGAATGGGCAGGCATTTCCACTTGCAAGAACATGGAGGAACTTCAGGAAAATCTTGATGAAAAAGAAACCTACAACCACCAAGAGAATCTAGCTCATAATTCCACCTTGACTGAAGCCAGTACTAACACCACCACTGCCCAGTATAGGCATACCTCGTTTTATCATGCTTCCCAGATATTGCTTTTTTTTTTTTTTTTTTTTTTTTTTGCGGTACACGGGCCTCTCACTGTTGTGGCCTCTCCCGTTGCGGAGCACAGGCTCCAGACGCACAGGCTCAGCGGCCATGGCTCACGGGCTTAGCCACTCCACGGCATGTGGGATCTTCCCGGACTGGGGCACGAACCCGTGTCCCCTGCATTGGCAGGTGGACTCTCAACCACTGCGCCACCAGGGAAGCCCAATATTGCATTTTTTATTGTACAAACTGAAGGTTGCATCAAGCAAATCTATCAACACAACTTTTTCCAAGAACATTTGCTCATTTTGTCTCTGTGTCACATTTTAGTAATTTTAAAAAGATTTCAAACTTTTTCATTATTATTTTGTTAGCATGAGCTGTGTAAGTGATCTTTAATGTTACTATTAGATAGCACAACTCACTGATGGCTCAGATGATAATTAGCATTTTTTTAGCAATAAGATACTTTTTATTTAAGGCATGTACTTTCTTTAGACATCATGCTATTGCATACTTAACAGACTACAGTATAGTGTGAACATAGCTTTGATATGCACTGGGAAACCAAAAAACTTGTGTAACTTGCCTTATTTCAATATTTGCTTCGTTTCAGTGGCCTGGAACCGAACCTGTAGTATCTCCGAGGTGTGCCTATACAAAGGAACCCAGGGGAGGCCTGGAGGCCCCAACCAGGTCTTCGGTGTCCACCCTAGTCTGCTCCTTTGTCTACAAGACCTTAACTTGCTCTGACTTTGCTCACCCCTGGGACTTGCAGCTTCCCCAGTTGTGACTCTCAGTCCTCCCAAGGACACAGCCTGTCCCCATCCTGTGGCTCTACTTGCTCCAAGAAATACCCTTCACTCCTTCTTTAACCCCCACTCCTCCCCCCACTGGACCTACCATGGTACCTCCTCCAACCAAAATGACACCACGTTCTCATGTTACTCTAGAGCCCCCACTCGCTGAATTTGAGATTCCTCAGAAAGCTCCTCTCCATTTATCAGACAAATGGGAAATTTCAGGGGACTGTGGCTTCCCCTTGGCCGTCCCCCATGTCAATGTGACCTCCTGGTTACCCAAAGATACTCACCCGTAAAGCCATCTGGCAGGGGCCAAGCACATCAAGGGTGACCAAGCCTTGGAGACCAAGGCCACTCCCTTCCTCCTGGGCCCCCTGCAGGCTGGTGCTGGTGTTGGTGGAAAAGTGATAGGTGTATCTGGTGCCCAGGGGGAGGTGGGGATCAGCTGAACCTGGAGGGCAGAGGACGCAGTGTCACCTTGACAATCCAAAACCTTTTGAGACTCAACTCCACCTGGACTACCTAGCCATCCTTACTGCCACCTCCCTCTCTCCTTTGGTCTATGAGCTGCCTGCTCCCAGCTCAGGGGAAGGCTGGGTGGCTGCAGACCCCAAGAGAGTGAAGGAGAAAATAAAGATAATAACAATAAGTGCTTAGTAAATGTTACCCAGTGTTTCATGTTCTAGGCCCTCTTCTGAGAGCTTTACACACATCAGGGTTTTCCAGCCTCGGCAGTATTAATATTTTGGGCCGTATAATTCTGCTGTGCACTGCAGGATGTTTAGGGGCATCTCCAGCCTCTACCCCCTGGATGCCAGTAGCACATCCCAGTTGTGACAAGCAAAAATGTCTCCAGAATTTGCAAAATGTCCCTGGGAGATACAATCATCCTTGTTGAGAACCACTGATCTATTTTATATTAACTTATGGAAGCCTCATAACAACTCTGAGGTGGGCACTCTTATTTTCTCCATTTTACAGAGTTGGAAACCAAGGCTAAGAGAGGTTAACTAACTTACCCAAGGTTGCACAGCTGAGATCCAAACCTTGGCAGTCTGATTCCTCACCTACTGCCTTGGTGGTTATCAGTGGGGGCAGGAGGTGGGTTGGAGAGATTATCCTGATCTTTACAGAAAACAGAGCTGTAGGGCTGGACAGTCTGGAGGTATTGGGGAGGTGAAGTAGGTGCTCTGGGGAAGATCAGATCTAAGGAGCAGTTGTCTTCCTTCCTTCCTTCCTCCCTCCCTCCCTCCCTTCCCTCCCTTCCCTCCCTCCTTCCCTCCCTCCCTTCTTTATTTTTTTAATGAAATCTAGTTGATTTACAATGTGCCAATCTCTGCTGTACAGCAAAGTGACTTGGTTATACACATACAGACATTTTTACATATTCTTTTCCATTATGGTTTATCAGAGTCTATGATTCTTGAACCTTCTATTTAGACCAGCGGACCAATTGCAAAATACTATTAAATTACTAATTATGACACCTCACCCTTTTCCTGGGCTTGGAATTGAATTAACATATTCATGTTAATTTCTTTGTGCTCAAATATAACCACATCTCACACATTCCCAAAACGCTTCTTTCCAAACAATTTGCCCCAAGTTTCTCTAATCTACTCTACCCCGAGATGCAAACAGAATCACTTGGCTGAAGTCTTTTACTCCACCTGGAGACCACAAGGTATGAGGAAAAAGCCCAGGGGCCTTAGGGCTGGGATGGCTTAAGGCCATTTTAAGCTGAGGGTGCTATTTGCTTCTCTAAATGCTGGTGACTTGGTGGCCTTTGCAGAACGGGTCTTGCTCCTCCCAAATGGCCTCCCTGGGAATGTGGCCAAGGCCCTCTGGGGTTGTCCCTAATCACACCTGGCAGTGGTCAGCTTCGCCTCCCCAACCACCTACTGGCCCTGTCTCAGGTTCAGGGTCACCAGAAGTGTGATAAGGTCTCCAGAGAGACTTGCTCACCTGAGCATGAAGTCATGCAGGAGGCCGCCTGCTCCACCGGCGAGTCTGGAATTTCTGAAATCACAAATCAGATGGAAGCAGGGCAAGGTCAGGAGGAGGCTCGCGACCGCCCCACCCCGTGGGCTGCTGACCTGCTCTTGAAAGAGGACATTTAAGGGTCCGGGGGCCAAGGGGACAAAAAGAGATAATTCCAGCTCTCCTCTCTCTCGTGGGGCTGGGAGTGACTCCCTGCCCCGTCCCCACCCTGCTCTTCCCCATCTTGGGCACTGGCATCACCGTCATCCCATTGCTAGAGCTGGTACCTGGGAGTCGTGTGTGCTTCCCCTCTTTTCCCTTATCATCACCCCAAGTCCCATGTGCCAGCAAGTGGTGCCAATTCCATCAGGCCTCCCTCCATCCATCCCCCCTCCCTCCACCTACCCATCCATCCCCCCTCTATTCATCCCTCCCTCCATCCATCCCCCCTCCCTCCACCTACCCATCCATCCCCCTCTATTCATCCCTCCCTCCCTCCCTCCATCCCCCCTCCCTCCACCTACCCATCCATCCCTCCTCTATTCATCCCTCCCTCCCTCCCTCCATCCATCCCCCTGCCTCCACCTACCCATCCATCCCCCCTCTATTCATCCCTCCCTCCCTCCCTCCATCCCCCCTCTATTCATTCCTCCCTCCCTCCATCCATCTACCCCCCTCCCTCCCTCCATCTACCCATCCATCCCCCCATCTACCCATCCATCCCCCCCATTCATTCCTCCCTCCTTCCCTCCACCTACCCATCCATCCCCCCATTCATTCCTCCCTCCCTCCATCCATCTACCCCTCCCTCCCTCCATCCATTCCCCCTCCTTCCCTCCATCCCCCCTCTATTCATCCCTCCCTCCCTCCACCTACCCATCCATCCCCCCCTCTATTCATTCCTCCCTCCCTTCCTCCATCCATCTACCCCTCCCTCCCTCCATCTACCCATCCATCCCCCCTCTATTCATTCCTCCCTCCCTCCCTCCACCTACCCCTCCCTCCCTCCATCTACCCATCCATCCCCCCCATTCATTTCTCCCTCCCTCCCTCCATCCATCTACCCCTCCCTCCCTCCCTCCATCTACCCATCCATCCCCCCTCTATTCATTCCTCCCTCCCTTCCTCCATCCATCTACCCCTCCCTCCCTCCATCTACCCATCCATCCCCCCCTATTCATTCCTCCCTCCCTCCCTCCATCCATCTACCCCTCCCTCCCTCCATCTACCCATCCATCCCCCCCTCTATTCATTCCTCCCTCCCTCCCTCCATCCTTCTCTCTCTCCATCTCCATCACCATCACTCTAGGCAAAGCCACATCTTCTCTCACCTAGACAACTGCAGCAGCCTCCTAACTATCCCCCATGTCTACGGTTCATCCCCCACAGTTAGTCATGTTTTAAAAGTCTAAATCCAGTCACATCACTCCCTGCTTAACAGCCCCTAAGTCTCTCACCCCACCCACCCCAACCCATATGCACTCATAATAAAAGCCTTCCCATGAGAGCTGGCCTCTGTCTGCCCCTCTGGCCACATCTCACCCCCACTCCTGACCTCCAGCCATGCTGGTCCTTCTCCAGCTCAAGGCCTTTGCACATGCTGTTCCTTCTGGCCTCAACACTCTTCCACCTGCTCTCACATCCTAGGCTCCTTCAGGCCTCAGCATAAACATCTCTCCCCAGCGACTTCCCTGGTGGTCCAGTGGCTAAGACCCGCACTCCCAGTGCAGGGGGCCTGGGTTCGATCCCTGGTCAGGGAACTAAATCCCGTATGCCACAACTAAAGATCCCACATGCCTCAACTAAGACACAGCACAGCCAAATCAGTCAATCAATCAATCAATCAATAAAACATCTCTCCCTGACCTCACCTCTCAGTGTCTATCTCTGATACAGACCTGGTAGTCTATCTTAGCATCCTATTCTCTTCATAAGGCTTGTGAAACTTTAATGATTTCATTATTTTGGTCACATTTGTCAAAACTGTATCCCCCAGCTCCTGATCCCCAGGACAGACTGGAATGATTAAATGAATGAATACAACTAACACTTGCACAGCAGTTACCGTGGGCCAAGCACTGTTCCAAGCAATTTATACATTAAACGCCTTCAATCTCCTGAGAGTCCCCTGAGGTAAGGGCAATTATTACTCCCATTTTACAGATAAAGACACTGAGGCATAGAGACTGAGAGCATACAGTTAGGAGGGGAGCCAGCATTTCAACCCAGGCACCCTGAGTCCACAGCCTTAACCACTACATTATCATGAAGGAATGAGTGAGTGAATAAAGGAACAGGTGAACCAACAAAGGCAAGACCCAGAGGCTACAGCAATAAAGGACGCTTATCTAGTTTGGCTCCCCAGCAGATCTCGTAATACCTCATTTAGCCACCGTCTAAGCTGCAGAACAACCAGAGTATGAACAGAACGGCCAGGGACCTCCTCAGGCTGCTGAGGACACTCTGCAGGGGATCCTCAGACCTCCTGCCTGGGAAGGGTCAGCATCTCTCCATCTGCCTGTCCCAACGTCACCTGAAAGCCTCCCCATTTCCGCCTGTCAACTCCTCATCTGTCCTTCCTTCCAACCACACGCCTGGGCATTTCCTGGGCATCACCCATACCCTTCCAGAACAGCCTTAGCCAGGGGTCCATCTGCAGGCACTTTCATACAATGACGTTCCAATAATACCATTTCTATCCTCAAAACCACCCCACTGTGCCTCAACTGGTAATCATTACACATACCACCCTGTTTAATCCCTCAAGAAAAATACACTTGCCCAGAATGGGGGGAAAGTGCATTTTATACCATTCCATTTAAACCCTTTGAAATAATAGAACATGTTAGGGTATTTGGCAGGGCTTTTTCCCCCCCTGAATGTTTTGGCTCATCCAACAAAATGCTCTTTGCATTAAAGTAGAATATCAATAGCTAAAATCACATTTCAAAGACATTTCAGTCAATCAGTCTCCTTTCAACTTTCTTTCAACTCTGATCACTTGGACCCTGGGCGTCAGATTGAACATGTGTGTGCATAATCTTTAAACTCCCAGTTGTGCACAGACCCAGCCTTCTGGCTTCTTTGCTCCACCGAACCTCTACATCTGCTTTTCAGCCCTGCTATGCGAGGGCAGTGATGCCTACAAGCCCAGGTCCAACACGAGCTCCCAGGAGTAAAGTGTGTTCTCAGAGCGTTCTGCTCGAACCAAGTCTGTTTCCCCTCCATTTCTCAAGCACTCAAAAAGACATATCTCAAGTTTAAAAAAGGTTTCAGAAAAACAAAGACCATTCGATGATCCTACTAAATAAATCAACCAAGAAGGGAAAAACAGTGAGTACTGGGAGGTAATAAATCTTTCCATCACCTCTAGGGAGAGATCTGAAATGGATTGAAATTGATGTCATCTCATTGCAGAAATGAAATCAAGTCTCATTTCAGCTTTCTCAGGTGTCAGTTGTGATCCCCGTTCATGTATATATCCAGCCAGCACAAGATTCACTAAACACCAGCTGTGTGAGAGGCAAATAGGTGAAAATACAGTGAGTAAAACAGCTGTGATCGGACCTGCACTGTCTGGGACAGTAGCCACCAGCCACATTTCACATGTGGCTGGTGTTATGAAGAAACCTTTAATTAAATTTAAATTAAAAACTGTGCTCAAGTCAGTTATTGGAAAACTTTTAAGTATGTTTGAAACAACTTAGTATACAAAAGTACTTTTTCAACTTGAAATTTTAAGAAATCTAAAAAGAGATCAAGTATTTGCAATGAAAATTTGGCATCCAAACTGAAATATGTTCTAAGTATAAAGTACACACTGGGTTTCAAGGAACAGGAAATACATCTTGTTAATACTTTTTATATAGATTACATTTTCTAATGATATTTTAGATATAGTGGGTTAAGTACAATAATTATTAATTTCACTTGCTTTTTTTTTTTACACTTTTTAAGTGTGGCTGCTTGAAAATTTTAAATTACATATTGGCTTGCATTGTATTTTTAATGGATAGCACTGTCCTGTACCTTCCTGCAGTAAATAGACAACAAAGTAAAGTTCATTCCACATTGTTACCCTGCATCGGAGCATTAGTATCCCTGCAGACAGCTAAGCATCCCTGCACCCAGGCTCAGGAGCCTGGAAGTCAGCATTTCCTCACTCAGGATTTCAGATCTGGTCTCAGTTTCCAGAGGATGTTGGTGAAAGTTGGGAGTGAGAGATGAGGGATCCACCTGTAATCTCTCCCTCCTTTTCCCCATGAAAGGCAAAACCAACGGAGGCAGCAGAAGGACAGGTAAACATACATTTGGCTATAAAAACACTGTCCCCAGTGCATCTGGGCTGCCGCCATTCCACCCCGGAAGGAATAGGATTGCAGCAGCTTTACTTACTCCCTGAAGTCGCGGCCGTCAGCACCCAGAGCAGGACCAGACCAAGGAGCCCCATGGACGCTGGCACTGCCGCTGGCCCGAGGGAGACACAGCCAGCCTCTCTCTCCAGAGCGGCTCAGAGCAGCCCAGAAAGGAACCTTCTTTCCCGAAGCGGAGGGCTTAGCTTCAATTCACACTCCCAGCACAGGAGTTGGGGACGGGAAGGGGCGGAGGTGGCTTCCAGGGCGAAGACCCAGCCAGTCAAGAGCCTCCAATAAAGTTCTTAGCACGGGGAGGGAGGGAGGGGCTTCTGACCAGTGAGGGGGGAAAATCCCTTTTCAGCCTGGGGGAAAAAAAAGGGTTTGCCTCTTCAAGCCTTGGAAATGACGCTCTCAGGGCAGAAGGCAACATAGCATCGTTTACCTTTTTGTGTGTGTGGTCTAATAGATATAAAATTTACCATTTTAACCATTTTAAAGTGGCGATTTGGTGGCGCTGAATACATTCACAGCATTGTGCAACCGTCACCACTATCGAGTTCTGAAGTCTGATTTTGGGCTTGTCTTTCCCAGCACTCATGGTGGACGAAGCAAAGAGAAGGGCCAGCCCAACCTCGGAAACGGCTCTCAGCAGCTGAGGGGTGTTTCAATCCTTCAGGCCCAAGGCCTCCCTCCTGCACACATTAGGACCACCAGCAGAGAAGGGGCGCAAGTCCTCTGGGAGGCCGGGGGTCCTCTCACACGTGATCCCAAGCCCCACATCTACCTGCACCCTTTGGTGTTTAGGCTCCAGGCAGCAGAGTTCCTCAGCCACCACCTCCGTCAGCCCCTGCAGGCCTCGTGGACCAGCCCCTCCTCTTATGTACCTGCTTCCCACAATAAGTGTGCTTTTTTATAAACCACTTTATTGAGATAATATATCACACAATTCTCCCATTTAAAGTACACAATTCAATGGTTTTTAGTATATTCGCAGACTTGTGCAACCAACACCAGAACCAATTTTAGAACATTTTCATCACCGTAAGAGATAATCCCACCCCCCATAAGCAGTCATTCCTCATTCCTGTCACCCCAGTCCCTGGTCACCACTGCTCTGCTTTCTGTCTCCATGGATTTACCTCTTTGGGTCATTTCATAGAAATGGAATCATTCAATACGTGGCCCGTCATGTCTGGCTTCTTTCAGTGAGACCATGCTTTCTAGGTTCAGCCATGCTGTAGTGTGTGTCAGTATTTCATTCCTTTTTATAGCTGAATATTGTGTCATCAAATGGATAAGCCACATTTGTTTGTTCGTTCATCCCTCAATTAACAGTTAGATGTAATTTTGTTAAAGTTAAATTAAGACCCACTTGACTGGTTGACACATCATGTCTTATGGAAATAATTATGCTTTGTCTTTTTTTTTTTTTTTTTTTTTTTTGGTCATGCCATGTGGCTTGTGGGATCTTAGTTCCCTGACCAGGGATTGAACCCGGGCCCTTGGCATTGAAAGCACTGAGTCCTAACCACTGAACCACTGGGGAATTCCCTAATCAGGCTTTTAGACTTGGGCCATTTTCTTTTATATTTTGAAACCAGTAATTTCACCTTCCCATCCTCCAGCTCAAACATCTTCACTGGCTGAGCGCAGAAACCCCCATAGGGCTGAAGATTCAAACAGCCCTTCAGCTTACAGCTGCCTGGGGGCCCTCGATGTGTTCTGGGGGGCTACTAAATGCTTTGAGGAAAAGCAGAAAACTACATCTGACAGGGCTGGCCTGGAGGAGCTAAAATTCTTGAAGGGAAATGAGATGCACATGCAAAAAAACAAGAAATGTACCAAGGAGAGCTCTGGTTAGAAAGGAATGGTTATTGTGTGGGGAGTCACTGGGAGCAATTTACAAAGGAGAGATTTCCCCGGGACTTCAAAGAATAGATAGTAATGTTACTAGAAAACTGTATACTTGCAACTAGGAGAGAAATAAGTCCTGGAGACCTAATACACAGTACAGTGATTACAGACAACAAAATGGTATTGTAAACATTGAACTTGCTAAGAAACTAGACTGAATTTTTCCCAACACTAGGTGATAATTATATGATGCAAGAGAGGTGTTAGCTAATGCTACGATGGCAACCGTATTGCAATATAAATGTATCAAACTAATATGTTCGAGGCCTTAAACTCACATAATGTCATATGTCAAATATATCTCAATTAAAAAAAAACTGGGGGCTTCCCTGGTGGCGCAGTGGTTAAGAATCCGCCTGTCAACGCAGGAGACACAGGTTCGAGCCCTGGCCCGGGGAAGATCCCACATGCCGTGGAGCAACTAAGCCTGTCCACCACAACTACCGAGCCTGCGCTCTAGAGCCTTTGAGTCACAGCTACTGAAACCCTCGCACCTAGAGCCTGTGCTCCGCAACAAGAGAAGCCACCGCAACGAGAAGCCCGCGCACCACAACAAAGGGTAGCCCCTGCTCGTGGCAACTAGAGAAAGCCTGCACACAACAACTAAGACCCAACACAGCCAAAAATAAATAAATAAATAGATTAAAAAAAAAAAACAAAACTGTACGGGTACAGGGCAAAGCACTCACTGAATATCAACTCATTCAGTCAAACCTCCCCGCCTGCCCGCCCGCCCCCACTAACAACAATCTGCAAGGTTGAACTAGCAGCATCCCATTGTACAGACAAAGAAGAGACACAGAGAGGTTAAGTCACTTGCCCAAAGTCACACAGCTTGTGAGGATTTTAAACCCAGTGCTGCTCCAGAGTCCCTGTTCTTTTGACTTAGGCAGCTTCGCTCAACGGTTATCACTTCCTCCATCTCTTCCTCCTGGAGACTCTGGTCTCTGCCCACAAGTCTGGATTCCTTCTCCTTTCACAGTCAGGAATCTGAAAGAAAACCATGCAACCTTCCATGTGGTGTTTCCCAGTTAATACAGCGACATCACAGTCTAGGCCTGGAAAATCAGAACCATGGTGGGGGGCGCCTCCCCCCAGGCCCTTCTCATGACCATCGGGGTCTGCCGATCTACCGGAGTTGACGGGGGTAGGGCTCCGGGCATCTCTGGCCTCCCTTCCCCGTGTCTGTGATTACTGGACAAAAATCTGATGCCCTGATAGGATGGAGCTCCGGGACTCGAGGACTTGATTCACAATCAGATCCTCCTAGACAAGCCTTCCCACCTCTTCATCCTCCGACGAAAACTGGGTCCTGCTTCCTCCTTGAAAGAATTTGCAGGATTGGGTTGGCAGACAACTGGAGGCTGAGCTTCCACTTCTGAAATAAGGCAGAGGATAAACTAAGGTCCATCACACCCAAGTCAGAGTTACCAAAAATAAGAAGACTTCTTTTTAAACCATCAGAAGACGCTTGATTTTGCCGCGAGAGACACCCCATGGCAGAGAAGACCTGACCAGTAGGGGGCGCAGTGAGCTCTTCTTACATGGGTAGAGGATTTCACAGAAGATTTTGTCCTTACAGCCATATTTTGTAAGACCTTATTCTTCAGAGCAGTTTTAGGTTCACGGCAAAATTGACAGGAAGGCATAGAGATTTCCAAAATACCCCGTGCTCTCGTGCACGCACAGCCTCCCCCGTGGTCAGCATCCCCCATCAGAATGGTATTGTACATCTGTTACCACTGATGAACCTACACTGACACATCATCATCACCCTAAGTCCAGAGTTTACCTTAGGGTTCACCCTTGGTGTTGTACATTCTGTGGGTTTGGAGATATGTATGATGACATATATCTACCATTATAGTATCATACAGAGTATTTTCACTGCCCTAAAAATCCTCTGTAATCAGCCTCTGCATCCCTCCCTCCCCAAGTCCCTGGCAACCACTGATCTCTTTACTGCCTCTGTAGTTTTGCCTCTTCCAGAATGCCATATAATTGGAATCACACAGTACATAGCCTTCTCATATTGATGTCTTTCACGTAGCAATATGCATTTAGAGTTCCTCCGTGTCTTTTCATGGCTTGATAGCTCATTTCTCTTTAGAGCTGAATAATATTTCCTTGTCTGGATGTACCACAGTTTATTTCACCTACGGAGAGACATCTTGGTTGCTTCTAAATTTTGACAATTGTAGATAAAGATGCTATAAACATCCATGTGGAGATTTTTGTGTGGACATAAGTTTTCAATTCATCTGGGTAAATACTAAGGAGCCCTATTGCTGGATCATGTGGTCAGAGTATAAGTAGTTTTGTAAGAAACCACTAAACCCTATTCTAAAGTAACTGTACCAGGAGTTGGCTGGTGGCCTAGTGTTTAGAATTCTGGGTTTTCAGTGCCGTGGCCTGGGTTCAATCCCTGGTCAGGGAACTGAGATCCTGAAAGCTGTGCAACTTGGCCACAAAAGACAAAAAACAAAGTAGTCTTACCATTTTGCATTCCTGTCAACAATGTATGAGAATTCCTGTTGTTCTCCATCCTCACCGGCATTTGATGTTGTCAGCTTCAGAGCCCAGCCACTTAAATAAGTATGCAGTGGTATTCATGGTTGTTTTAGTTTTCATTTCTCTGCTGACATATGATGTGGATCATCTTTTCATATGCTTATTTGCCATCTGTGTATCTTCCTTGGGGAAGTGTCTGTTAAGGTTTTTGGCCCATACTTTTTTTTTTTTTAACATCTTTATTGGAGTATAATTGGCTTTATAATGGTGTGTTAGTTTCTGCTTTATAACAAAGTGAATCAGCCAGACGTATACATATATCCCCATATCTCCTCCCTCTTGCTTTATAACAAAGTGAATCAGCCATACATATACATATATCCCCATATCTCCTCCCTCTTGCGCCTTCCTCCCACCCTCCCTATCCCACCACTCTAGGTGGTCACAAAGCACCGAGCTGATCTCCCTGTGCTATGCGGCTGCTTCCCACTATCTATTTTACATTTGGTAGTATTTATAAGTCCATGCCACTCTCTCTTTGTCCCAGCTTACCCTTCCCCCTCCCAGTGTCCTCAAGTCCATTCTCTACGTCTGCATCTTTATTCCTCTGCTGCCCCTAGGTTCTTCAAACCAATTTTTTTTTTTTAGATTCCATATATATGTGTTAGCATATGGTATTTGTTTTTCTCTTTCTGACTTACTTCACTCTGTATGACAGACTCTAGGTCCATCCACCTCACTACAGATAACTCAATTTCATTTCTTTTTATGACTGAGTAATATTCCATTGTATATATGTGCCACATCTTCTTTATCCATTCATCTGTCGATGGACACTTAGGTTGCTTCCATGTCCTGGCTATTGTAAATAGTGCTGCAATGAACACTGTGGTACATGACTCTTTTTGAATTATGGTTTTCTCAGGGTATATGCCCAGTAGTGCGAATGCTGGGTCATATGGGAGTTCTATTTTTAGTGTTTTAAGGAACCTCCATACTGTTCTCCATAGTGGCTGTATCAATTTACATTCCCACCAACAGTGCAAGAGGGTTCCCTTTTCTCCACACCCTCTCTAGCATTTATTGTTTCTAGATTTTTGATTATGGCCATGCTGACTGGTGTGAGGTGATACCTCATTGTAGGTTTGATTTGCATTTCTCTAATGATTAGTGACATTGAGCATCCTTTCATGTGTTTGTTGGCAATCTGTATATCTTCTTTGGAGAAATGTCTACTTAGGTCTTCTGCCCATTTTTGGATTGGGTTGTTTTTTTGATATTGAGCTGCTTGTAAATTTTGGAGGTTAATCCTTTGTCAGTTGCTTCATTTACAAATATTTTCTCCCATTCTGAGGGTTGTCTTTTAGTCTTGTGTATGGTTCCTTTGCTGTGCAAAAACTTTTAAGTTTCATTAGGTCCCATTTGTTTATTTTTGTTTTTATTTCCATTTCTCTAGGAGGTGGGTCAAAAAGGATCTTGCTGTGATTTATGTCATAGAGTGTTCTGCCTATGTTTTCCTCTAAGAGTTTTATAGTGTCTGGCCTTACGTTTAGGTCTTTAAACCATTTTGAGTTTATTTTTGTGTATGGTGTTAGGGAGTGTTCTAATTTCATTCTTTTGCGTGTAGCTGTCCAGTTTTCCCAGTACCACTTATTGAAGAGGCTGTCATATCTCCATTGTATATTCTTGCCTCCTTTATCAAAAATAAGGTGACTGTATGTGCATGGGTTTATCTCTGGGCTTTCTATCCTGTTCCATGGATCTATATTTCTGTTTATGTGCCAATACCATACTGTCTTGATTACTGTAGCTTTGTAGTATAGTCTGAAGGCCAGGCGCCTGATTCCTCCAGCTCCATTTTTCTTTCTCAAGATTGCTTTGGCTATTCGGGGTCTTTCGTGTTTCCATATAAATTGTGAAATTTTTTGTTCTAGTTCTGTGAAAAATGCCAGTGGTAGTTTGATAGGGATTGCACTGAATCTGTAGGTTGCTTTGGGTAGTACAGTCATTTTCACAATATAGATTCTTCCAATCCAAGAACATGGTATATCTCTCCATCTGTTTGTATCATCTTTAATTTCTTTCATCAGTGTCTTATAGTGTTCTGCATACAGGTCTTTTGTCTCCTTAGGTAGGTTTATTCCTAGATATTTTATTCTTTTTGTTGCAATGGTAAATGGGAATGTTTCCTTAATTTCTCTTTCAGATTTTTCATCATTAGGTATAGGAATGCAAGAGATTTGTGTGCATTAATTTTGTATCCTGCTACTTTACCAAATTCATTGATTAGTCCTAGTAGTTCTCTGGTAGCATCTTTAGGATTCCCTATGTATAGTATCATGTCATCTGCAAACAGTGACAGCTTTACTTCTTCTTTTCCAATTTGGATTCCTTTTATTTCTTTTTCTTCTCTGATTGCTGTGGCTAAAACTTCCAAAACTATGTTGAATAATAGTGGTGAGAGTGGACAACCTTGTCTTGTTCCTGATCTTAGTGGAAATGGTTTCAGTTCTTCACCATTGAGAACGATGTTGGCTGTGGGTTTGTCATATATGGCCTTTATTATGTTGAGGTAAGTTCCCTCTATGCCTACTTTCTGGAGGGATTTTATCATAAATGGGTGTTGAATTTTGTCAAAGGTTTTTCTGCATCTCTTGAGATGATCATATGGTTTTTCTCCTTCAATTTGTTAATATGGTGTATCACATTGATTGATTTGCGTATATTGAAGAATCCTTGCATTCCTGGGATAAACCCCACTTGATCATGGTGTATGATCCTTTTAATGTGCTGTTGGAGTCTGCTTGCTAGTATTTTGTTAAGTATTTTTGCATCTATGTTCATCAGTGATGTTGTTGGCCCATACTTTAATTGGGTTGTGTGTTTTCTTATTGTTGAGTTTTAAGAGTTCTTTGGGTATTTTGGATAATAGTCCTTGATCAGATGTATCTTTCGCAAATGTTTTCTTCCAATCTGTGGCTTATCTTTTCATTCTCTTGACAGTGTCTTTTGCATGGCAGACATTTTAAATTTTCAACGATTCCAGCTTATCAATTTATTCTTTCATGGATTATGCTTTTGGTGTCATATTTAAAAAGTCATCATTAAATCCCAGGTTATCTAGATTTTCTACTGTGTTATCTTCTAGGACGTTTGTTGTTTGTTTGTTTGTTTTTGTCTTTTAAAATATTTATTTACTTACTTATTTGGCTGTGTCAGGTCTTAGTTGAGGCACGAGGAATCTTCATTGCAGAGTGCAGGATCTTTGTTGCAGTATGAGTGATCTAGTTTCCTGACCAGGGATCGAACCCTGGCCCCCTGCACTGGGAGAGTGGAATCTTAGATACTGGACCGCCAGGGAAGTCCCTTAGGAGTTTTATAATTGTGTTTTACATTTAGGTCTGCAATCCATTTTTTAATTTTTTTTTGGCCATGCTGCGTGGCTTGCAAGATCTCAATTCCCTGACCAGGGATTGAATCCGCATCCTCAGCAGTGAAAGCACAGAGTCCTAACCACTGGACTGCCAGGGAAGTCCCTGCAATCCATTTTGAGTTAATTTTTGTTAAGGATGTAAGTCCTGTGTCTAGACTTTTTTTTTTCGCATGTGGATGTCCAGTTGTTTCAGTACCATTTGTTGAAAGGCTATCTTGGCTCTATTGTGTTGCTTTTGCACCTTTGTCAAAGATCAGCTGAGTATATTTATGTAGGTCTATATCTGGGCTCTCTATTCTGTTCCATTGATCTATTTGTCTATATTTTCACCAATACCACACTCTTAAATTCTGTAGCTTTATAGTAAGTCTTGAAGTCAGGTTGTGTCAGCCCTCCAGCTTTGCTTTTCTCCTCCAATATTGTATTGGCTATTCTAGGTCTTTTGCCTCTCCTCAAACTTTAGAATCAGTTTGTTGATATTGACAAAATAACTTCCTGGGATTTTTATTGAGATTGCATTGAAACTTTAGATCAAATTGGGAAGAACTGACATCTATGACAATAATGGGTCATCCTATCTATGAACAAGGAATCTCTCTCCATTTATTTAGTTCTATGATTTCTTTCAGAGTTTTGTAATTTTCTTCATGTAGATCTTTTACATATTTTGTTGGATTTATACCTAGGTATTTCATTTTTGGAGTGCTAATGTAAATGGTATTGTTAATTTCAAGTTCCACAGGTTCATTGCTAGTAGATAGGAAAGCAATTGGCTATTGTATATTAATCTTGCATTCTGCAACCTTGCTATAATAGCTTAATAATTTCAGGATTTTTTTGGTTGATACTTTCAGATTTTCTATATAGATGATCATATCATCTGCAAAGAAAGGCAGTTTTATTTCTTCCTTCCCAGTCTATATACTTTATATATCCTTTCCCTATATTTTTGCATTAGCTAGGACTGCCAGTATTATGCTGAAAAGGAGTAGTGAAGAGATGTTCTTGTCTTGTACCTGATCTCAGGGGAAAGCTTCTGGTTTCTCACAATCAAGTATGACATAAACTAGATTTTTGTAGATTATCAGTTTGGGGAAATTCCCCTCTATTCCTCAGGGTTTACTGAGAGTTTTTGTCATGAATGCATGTAAGGTTTTTGTCAAATGCTTTTTCTGCATCTATTGATATGATCTTGTGATTTTTCTTCTTTAGCCAGTTGATATAATAAATTATATTAATTTTCAAACGTTGAACCAATCTTGCATAGTTGAGATAAACCCGCTTGGTCATGGTGCACAGTTCTTTTTATACATTATTGGATTTGATTTGCTAATATTTTGTGAAGGTTTTTTGCATCTATATTGATAAAAGATACTGGTCTGTAATTTTCATTTCTTGTAGTGTCTTTGTCTGGTTTTCATAGTAGGGTAATTCTGGCCTCCTAGAATTAGTTAGGGGATTATTCCCTCTGCTTCTATCTTCTGAAGGAGAGTGTAGAAAATTGGTATAATGTATTCTTTAAATGTTTTGTAGAATTCATCAGTGAACCCACTGGGCCTAGTAATTTCTGTGTTGGAAGGTTATTAATTATTGACTCAATTTCTTTAACAGATATAGGTCTGTTCAGATTGTCTATTCCTTCATGGGTGAGTTTTGGCAGACTGTGTCTTTCAAGGAACTGGTCCATTTCATCTAGGTTATCAAATTTATGGGCATAGAGTTGTTTATATTCCTTTACTATCCTTTTAAAGTCCATGGGATCTGTAGAGATGTCTCATCCCTCATTTCTGCTATTAGCAATTTGTGTCCTTTCTCTTTCTTTCTTAGTTAGCCTGGCTACAGGCTTGTCAATTTTACTTATCTTTTCGAAGAACTAGCTTTTGGTTTTGTTGATTCTCTCTGGTTTCCTGTTCCAGCTTCATTGGTTTCTGCTCGAGTTTTTATCATTTCTTTTCTTCTGCTTTCTTTGATTTGCTCTTCTTTCTCTAGTTTCCTCAGGCAGAAGCCTATTGATTCTAGATATTTCTTCTTTTCTGATATATGCATTCAGTGCTATAAATTCCCCTGTAAGCACTGCCTTTATTGAACCCCACACATTTTGATAAGCTGCATTTTCATTTAGTTCAAAATACTTAAAATTTTCTCTTGAGATTTCTTTTTTGACTCATGTGTTATTTAGAAGTGTGTTTCAATCTCCAAGTATTTAAGGATTTTTCTAGCTGTCTTTCTGATTTTGATCTAGAGTTTAATTCCATTGTGATCTGAAAGCAGACACTGTATGACTTCTATTTTTTGCCATATCTTTTGTCTTTGAAATAAAGTCTGCTCCATGTTGGCTGTTAGTGAGACTGGAAACGCCAGGGTTTGAGGGGAGTGCTAGCTCATCTCTTTACTTTTTCAATTAGCTGTGTGATCTTAGAAAAGTCACTTGATATCTCTGGACTCATTTATTCATTGGCAAAATGAAGGGGTTGTAAATTACTGCTTAAGTGTCTTCTGCCTCCATATTACGTTCAAGTGGAAAAGAGAGAGGCCAGAAAGGAATCAAGTACACATGGGAATTATCACATGATGAAAATAGCATCACACATAGCTAGAGAGACAGATTACTTAATAACTGGACAAAGTATATGAGCATCCTGTTCACAGAAAACAGTGCATAAATAGATTTTCATCAAACTAAAAGAGGCTCAATCCCAGGCATAAAAGAAATACAAAATAAAGCTACCAAGTGAGTTTCTTCAAAAGTCAAACATACACCTGCCATTTGACCCAGCCACTCCATTCTGAGATATTTAACCAAGAGTAAAGAAAGCACATGTCCATGCAAAGACTTGGACACAAATATTCATAACAGCTTTGTTTGTAAAGCTCAAAACTGGAAACAGGGCTTCCCTGGTGGCACAGTGGTTGAGAGTCCGCCTGCCGATGCAGGGGACACAGGTTCGTGCCCTGGTCCGGGAAGATTCCACATGCCACAGAGCGGCTAGCCCCATGAGCCATGGCCGTTGAGCGTGCACGTCCGGAGCCTGTGCTCCGCAACGGGAGAGGCCACAGCAGTGAGAGGCCCGCGTACTGGGAAAAAAACAAAAACAAAAACTGGAAACAACCCGAATGTCCATCAACAGGTGAATGGATAAACGTATTTAGTACAGCCATACAATGAAACACTATTCAGCCATAAAGAGAAACAAACTTTTTTTTTTGGCCATGCAACATGTGGGATCTTAGCTCCCTGACCAGGGATCAAACCCACGCCTCCTGCAGAGGAAGCATGGTGTCCTAATCACTGGACTACCAGAGAAGTCCTGAGAAACAAACTATTGGTACATAAAATAACATAGATGAACCTCAAAATAATTATTCTGAGGGGCTTCCCTGGTGGTGCAGCGGTTAAGAATCTGCCTGCCAATGCAGGGGACACGCATTTGTTCCTTGGTCCGGGAAGATCCCACATGCCGCAGAGCAACTAAGCCTGTGAGCCACAACTACCGAGCCTGTGCACTAAAGCCTGTGAGCCACAACTAGTGAGCCCACGTGCCACAACTACTGAAGCCCACGAGCCTAGAGCCCGTGCTCCGCGAGAAGCCACCGCAATGAGAAGCCTGCACACCAAAACGAAGAGTAGCCCCCGCTCATCACAACTAGAGAAAGCCAGCACACAGCTGCGAAGACCCAACACAGCCAAAAATAAATAAATAAATAAATTTGTTTTAAAGAAAAAAATTATTATTCTGAAAGAAGCAGGGGCAGGGAGTACATGCTGTATGTCTCCATTTATATAAAATTCTTGTCTTTTGAAGTTGTTTTTTTTTAATACTTATTTATTTGGCTGTGACGGGTCTTAGCTGCGGCATGTGGGATCTAGTTCCCTGACCAAGGACTGAACCCAGGTCCCCCTGCATTGAGAGCGTGGAGTCTTAGCCATTGGACCATCGGGGAATGGGGGTCCCTATATAAAATTCTAGAAACTGAAAATTTGGAAAGCAGATCACTAGTTGCATGGAATGGGGAATTTACATAACAAAGAATGCGGAAGCTTTTGCGGGTCATGAGTATTTTCCCTACCTTGATTGTGATCATGGTTTTACCAGTATAAACCTGTCAAAATGTATCACATTGTATTCTTTAAATATGTGTGGTTTGCTGTATGTCAATTATATCTCAATAAACTCTTTAAAATCTACCATGTGATATCCTGTTCATCCACCAGATAAAGATAAAGCACTGTGACAAATGGTCTTCTGGCTGCACTGTGGGGAAACAAGCATCCCATGCACTACATCAGGGCAGAAATCAGCGCAAACTTTGAGGAGGAAATTTAGCAGCTGCTAAAATTTAAATGCACTTACTTTGGACCCACTTTTAGAAAACTTTTTTTTTTAGGAATTTACCTAGTTTTTTTACTATTGCTATAACACATATTACCACCACTCGAATGGCTTAAAACACCCGTTTATGATCTCAAAGTCCTGGAGGTCAGAAGTCCAGGTGCAGCAATAGCTCAGCTGCTTCAAACCTCACAGGCTGAGATCAAGCTGTTACTTGTCCCTGGTGGATCCTTCCTTCCAGGGAATTTTACACGTTGACAAGCAAACCCTTGTATTTTCTCTCTTCCTTCTGTCTTGTCTTTTAACATATAATGGTGCACTAAAATATGCAACACTGTGCCTGTTTTTTCTTTAATAAAAGATCACAGATCTGACTTGTTCTTTTCTGCAGCTGCGTACTACTCCACCGTGTGCTTCCATGTGCCATTTATGTAATCCGCCAAGGACTGTGTTCCTTTCTGGAGGCTCTAGGGATTGTCGATGAAAAATTAATCAGTTGATCTAAGAAAGAAATGGACAATTTTATTCAAGCCAAATTTGAGGATTATAACCCAGGAAGAGCGTCTCAGAAAGTTCTGAAAATTGTTCTGCCTGTTAGAAGTCAAGGCACGGTTATATATTTTTTTTTGACAGAGGGCTGTACATCAAATGACATATTATTGACAGATTATAATCCAAATCTAAGCATCACTGTGGGTCATGTGACCCCTTACAAGATCTCGCAGGAATGTTATCTTTTAAGGAGTTGTCTCGGTGATGCTGGGAGCATGTTTCTTTTTATGGTTGAGCAGGTATTCCTGCCGATGGGGGAGGTTTGGTTGAAACACAATGCAGATACACGACGCACTGCAGGGAGAGAGGAAGCCAAAGGACAGAGAAGAATATTTATGCTTGAATTTTCTGGTCTTGCCATAAAATATGAATTTTATTTCACTGGATGAATCTGCTTCCAATCTCATTCAGGTTGTTGACAGAACCCGGTTCCTTGTGATTGTGGGACTAAGGTCTCTGTTTCTAGCTGGGAGCCTGGCTTTGCTCCCAGAGGTTGCCCACATTCCTTCTCAGGCCTTTCTCGTGGCCCCTCACATGCTTTGAATATTTCCTTCCATTACATCCTTCTGCTTCCAGCCAGAGAAAGTTCTCTGCTTTTAAGGGCTCATGTGATAGATTGGGAGTATTCATTTCCTATGGCTGCTGTGATAATAAATTACAAGAAACCTAGTGACTTACAACCACACACATTTATTCTCTTACTGTACTGGAGGTCAGACGTCTGACAAGGGTCTCACTGGACTAAAAAAGACAAGGTGTTGGCCGGGCTGATACCTTCTGGAGGCTCTGAGTGGAGAGAAGCCACTTCCTTGTCTTTACCAGCTTCTGGAGGCTTCCTACACTCCTTGGCTTATGGCCCTTTCCTCCATCTTCAAGTGCATCACTCCAATCTCTGCTTCAGTTCTGGCACACCTGCTCCTCTGATTCTGACTTCTCCTGCCTCCCTCTTTTAAGGACCACTGTGATGACAGTGGGTCCACCTGGATAAGCCAGGAGACTCCCCCATCTCAAGGTTTTCACCTTAATCACATGTGCAAAGTCCCTTTGCTATATAAGGTAACATTCACAAGTTGGGGAGATCAGAATGTGAATGTATTTGGGGGCCATTATTCAGTTTACCACATTGAAACCACCCAGATAATCCAGGAGAAGTTCCCTGTGTTAAGGTCTATAAACTTAATCCCACCTGCAAAGTCCTTCTGGCCTTGGGCCATGACATATTCGCAGGCTCCAGAGACTCGTGCGTGGATATCTTCAGGGGCCACCTCCCCACCACATTATCCTACAACTGTACTTGCTTGTGGGGAAAACAGGAAACCTGTTACCCGAAAACTGGGTTCGCCTCTTGGTGGGCATCAGGCCAAGAGACACAACCAAGCCAAAGAGCAGGAGAAGGATTTATGACTTTATCAAGTGAGGAGAACACCAGGGATCTTTCTCAAAGCAGTGCCTCCCGAAGAGCAAAATCGGAGAAGTTTTAAACTGAGGGTACCTGCATATTCATGAAGGGGCTTCAGCAGAGGAAAATTCAACATAGAATTCCTCGACAAGAGTCCAAGCTTTAGCTGATTGAAATCAGGAGGGTCAACATCAGTCCATCCACCACCTGGGTGGGGGCCTTAGTTCCTACAGAAATCAAAGACTATCAGAATGTTACCTACCTCCCTTGAGGAAGAACTAGGATTCAGTTTTATTGCTGAACTATCATTTCTTGACTACTTTTGCTTTGTTCCTGCACTTCTTCACTTCCCTTAAGATGATTAATTACTGAGACCTGTTCAAGGGCAAGTCTTGTGGTCAGGCTTAGATCACAAAATGGCTTAGGCCAAAAATGGCTCCTTTTACGTCAAGACAGCCACGCCTGGTGCTTTCTCCGGGGACCCACTATCCTATCTGCTTACAAATCCACAAGATCTTTCACAGCGTTATTGCCTGTGATAGCCAAAGACTGGAGACCATCGCCATGTCCTTCGTACGAGGTCGGGTGAATTACACAAAGGACATGTATAGCCACACAGTGGAGTTGTATGTACTATAGACAAAAAATGGGCCAGATCTGTAATATTTTGTTAAAGCAAAGAAAAAGCAGGATTCAGGGTGTTGCATGTTATCTGCCACCATTGTATGTTAAAAGATAGAAGAGAGAAAATACCCTTGTTAATGTATAGAACTCTCTGGAAGTGAAACAGGAGGGAAGGGGGCAGGGCACAACCTTTGAAAGAATGACAGCCCGAGGACATGACATAAACTGATTAGAACCAAATGGGTCCAAGATGGCGGACGAGTAGACTTCCACTAGACCTGGAGCCTCAGTGTACGCTCACTGTAACACATCAGCAAGCGAAATGACACACCCACAGACGCCATGACAGTTCCAAGGCCGACCACAAAGATCAAAAGTGGGCACTGGCCCAATTTCTGGAAATCCCCACCCCTTCCACTAATACTCCTCCCACACATTAGCCTATAAAATTTCCCACCCCTATAAAAACTGACAACCCCATACCCTGGGGCCGGTCTCACCTTCTGAGATGGACCACACTCTGTCTGTGGAGTGTGTTTCTCTCTAAATAAATCCACTTCTCACCTACCACTCACTCTCACTGAATTCTTTCTGCCATGAGACATCAAGAACCTGAGCTTCATTAAGTCCTGAAACCAGGTGAGTGATCTCAGTTGGAAGACCGTGGGTTTTGGCCGGGTTCGAGTCCCAGCATGTGGGTTCAAGTCCCACTGTGAGTTGCACGGTTTCAGAAGGACCCACCAGGAACTGGTAACAGTGGTTTTGTCTGGGGTAAAAAACTGGATGAGGGGCCAGAGGTGTAAGGGAGTCCATCTTCACTGTACTGATCTCAGAGAGGGAGAAGTGAGCCGTGTTGCTAAGCGAGATCTTAGTTCCCTGCCCAGGAATTGAACCTGCGTAGCCTGGATGAAAACCAGGAATCCTAGCCACCAGGCCAGCAAGGGCTAGAGGCCAGAAGCTATTCTTCCCTGGCTCTTGCCCCCAGTGAAAAATTTCATTTCTCATAGAGGCAAAAACTGTAAAAACAGGTACAAAGTTTATTATTAGAGACATAGCACAACAACTAGTGGGAGAGCACACAGAGAAACAAGTTTAGCTAAGGTAGAAGCAAGGCAGAGACGCACACCTAGAGAGAAAGGGCGTGGGCATCCTCCCTAATGAGGGGGAGCGCAGTAAGGAGGCGGTTAAGTCATTTATATAGGGCAGGAACTGACACAAAGGCATCTGGAAGAAGCAGGACTCATTATGGCCCCCAAGGAGCTTTCCTGCACACGTGTGGTGTCTCCCTTACCCCAAGGTGTTGGGGGGGGGGGATATGTGATCGCTTGATCCTTTACTCAAACAGGGTTTTGCCCCTGTTCCTGCCATGACTGTTATATTAGGGCATCCACAAGAGACAAAGCCTGGCTGTTTACCCTGTTTCAGTGGTTACTTCCATTTTGGAGAGCAAACAGGAGGCTGATGGTAAATGCCTTACCGGGAGCCCACCTATCTTCTGTCTCAGGAAATGCAAACAGGAGGCTAGTTGTGAGTGTCCAGCCTGAAGCCCACTTTTCCTGCCCTATGAAATGTAAGGAGGCCAATTATAAATGCCTCGCCTGGAGTCCGTCTATCTCCTGCCTCAGTACCATTTGAATTTTGTTCTGGGGCATATGATGTTTATTCAAAAATAAATTGTTAGGACTTCCCTGGTGGCACAGTGGTTAAGAATCTGCCTGCCAATGCAGGGGACACAGGTTCAAGCCCTGATCCAGGAAAGATCCCACATGTCACGGAGCAACTAAGCCCATGCACCACAACTACTGAGCCTGCGCTCTAGAGGCCGTAAGCCACAACTACTGAGCCCACGTGCCACAACTACTGAAGCCCACACGCCTAGAGTCCATGCTCCACACCAAGAAGCCACCACAATGAGAAGCCCACACACCACAACGAAGAGTGGCCCCCGCTCGCCACAACTAGAGAAAGCCCACATGCAGCAACGAAGACCAAACGCAGCCAAAAAAGAAAGAAAATTTTAAAAATAAAATTTAAAAACTGTTTGTAAGTGAAAGGGCCAAGACGTCTGGATGCAATATTGGCAGCTCCCGAAGGATGAGGACACAGTGCTATCAGGGAAAAGAAATGTGAAAAGGTGTTTGGACGTTCTGCAGGTGAAAGTGGGGAGGCCCATAAAGGCCATGGATATGAAACACTTGAAAACCGACAGTATATCTTGTCAAGGGCGAAGCCCACCCCTCCCTCTAGTATTCCTCATCACAGGGTCAATTGTGATGAGAAAACAGCTGTTTTGAGTTGTTGCCTAATGCCCACTGAAAAAAAAATGCACAAACTAAAAGTTGCCAGTTATGTTTTATTGTGGGGACTTCACTAAGGGCTGTAGCCCAGGGCAGATAGCTCTGAGGAACTGTTTCAAAGAGGTAAGGGAAGAGCCAGGATATATAGGAGTTTTTGCTGAAGAAAACATGTAATCGAATATCAAAAGATTATTGCTAATCACCAAAAGCAGACATCTCAAATTAATGATTTTAGTGCTTTTCTATATATGGGAAGATGCAAGTCTGGGCTCACTGAAATTATTCCTTTGATATGCATCTTATCTAGGGCCAGTGTTGTAACAGGGAAGAAAAAATCTGACCCCATATTGGATCTGTTTCTTTTACTTTAACCTTTGTATTCTATTACTTTTGCTACAAGTTAATCATGAAAGGGATGTTGCCTATAAGCTTAAATTACAATGGCCCATCTCTGGGAACCCTGCTCCCTTGTAATGAGCCTTAAGCTATAACACCTTTGTTTATCTGGCAGTAAACCTCCTGACCAGACCCACCTGTGAATGGCTGCAGGAAGAAAGAAATTAACAAGTCCCCTCCGGAGCCTGAACAGAACCAGAAATTGACCCTCTCCTTTTTTAGTATAAAAGAAGCCTGAATTCTAACTCAGGGCAGATGGCTTTTGGACACTAGTTCACCATCTTCTTGGTCTGCTGGCTTTCCGAATAAAGTAAAGTCGCTGTTCCTTGCCCCCCAAAACTCATCTGTTGATTTATTGGCCTGTCGTGTGTGGAGCTGATTTTCTCCATCCTGAATTCCCCTCGGGGGCAGCTACAGTGGCTGATAGCTTGGCAGCGGGCAACATTCTCTGTTTAATGGAATAGCAGGCAACATTTTTTTTGTCCACACCAAACTTTTTACAGTATGACAACCCTGCTCACACCAGGAGTCCAGCCTTGTAGGATCTGAGTTTAGGATTCCCCTCCCCTACGCCCACCAACCCTGCCAAGCTCCTGCTTTGTTTCTCCCAGGGTGCTTTGAAAAATAACCACTTAAGAGTTGAGCGTGAGAAAAGTGAGTGGCCTTTGCCCCAACCACAGGCCGTAAGTCATAGGTGCTCACGGTCTATCTCCCAACCCCTCTGACCTGGGATGGAAGACTGCCCTCCCCACAGCTGACTGCAATATCACCTCCCCCACTGTTTCTGTCAATAATACATTTGTGACTTTACTTCCTTGGTGTGAAAGTACTGAAACTGTCCCTTTAATCAAAACGACCCTGGGGTTTTCACTTCCCTAAAGTGGGAGCTACCTGAGGACCCAAGTGGGTGGCTTGTGCCAATTTCAGGCAGTCACAATCTGCATATTCTAAATTCAATACACCAGCTCCACGCCACCCCACCCGCAGACATCATTGCACAATCAAAGATCCAGCAGCCCTTCCAGCTGATGTCGGGAGCGCGCGGCTTCAGCTTGCAGAGACCTGGCGAAGCTGCCTGGCGTCAGAGCAGCCAACAAGCCCAAAATGAAAGGAGCTACACTTTGCGTCACTTCCTACAGTGGGGAAAGCGCTGACTCCCTTTGTTCCACTTCCCCCAGGGAACTGGCACCCGTGGAGGATCGGGGGATCAGCCCAGACGTGCGGCTTTTCTCACTTATTGAGGGAGCCTCCCAAAAAGTCTATGGCAGTTTTATGGACCCTGAGCTGGCGGGGGTGGGAAGAGGAGTGGAAGAGCATCTTCAAGGTTCCCCTCCTCCCCACCTATAGCACAGGGAGGCCTCAGCAGGGACACCTGAGCAGGGATACCTGAAGGAGACCACCGCCTGAGGCCTCAGATAAAAAGACCTAGGAATGCAGGTATGCAGAGCAGCGTTGGGGGGCTGGGCCCTCGTCTGCAACTCCCCTCAGAGGCTGCAATTCATTGGCTGTCACCAAACACGCCAGGGAGGGCAGCTGCCTTCCCCCTCCCCCGGCAGGGGTCGGGGGCTGGGGGCTGCCAGGTACAGCCTTTGAAAGCACTTGGCCAGGCCTGAAAAAAATCACACTTAGGTTTCTCGAGGACCCTGAATCCTCAGCCCAGGGCCCGCTGAACAAGGCCATTCATCATTCTCACTTGGCCCAGGAATGAGGGCATCTGTACCTCGGGTTTGCCCAGCACAACCCTGCTTCACGTGTGTTGCCCGGTATAATCATACATAGCAGCCCCTTTCATCCTCCAAAGGTCCAACCTTGCTTTGCTACCATAATAAAAGATTTTCAAAGAACACGGAAGGAAACTAATAATCATTTTACGGACAAAGGGCGCACAGCTAATTCTTTCTTGAACAGCCACTACAATGAGTAGCCATTTTAGAACCATGAATTCCTTAGAAAAAGGTAGCTATCAACAGACGAACGGATAAACAAGATGGGATACATCCATACAACGGAAGACCATCTGACCTTCCAAAGGAACGAAGTACCAGTACATGCTACAACATGGATAAACCTCGGAAACATGCTAAGAGGAAAAAAGCCAGACGCAAAAAAAACACACACTATACGATTCCATTTATATGAAATGTCCAGAGTGGGAAACTCCAGAGGCAAAATAGATTAGCGGTTGCTTAGGACTCGCGGGTGGTGAGGTGGGGTAGATGGGTGGATGATAACTAAAAGGTATGGGGTGTCGTTTGGGGGTTGATGAAAGTGTTGTAAGAGGGGTTGTAGTGATAGTTGTAAAATTCTGTGAATATACTAAAAAACTACCGAATTGTACACTTTAAATGTGTGGATGGCATGGTATGTGAATTATAGCTCAATAAAGCTATTACCAAAACAAAAAACAAAAAAACACATAAGTTCTTACCTAGAAGCCCTTTTTCAGTGGCTGTTTACAGAGGAGATTCTACAGTGGAGTCTGAGCACGTCTCTGTATTTGGAGGCCTGCTTCTCCCAGAACCTTCCCCCCCGACGCCCGCTACTCACAGACCCACCAGCCACTGCGCCGGCGCCTCAGCTTTATATTAACCTGCTTCCAAGCTCCACCTCCTCCAAACAGACACACCTGCCCAATATTCCATTCACATCCGCTGCAAGGTAATAAGTGAGCTCACATGAAGACTATAAATCATGCCCAAGCATTCATTTGCTCCTGCTTCCAAGGAATGGGCTCCATTAATCATGACCCAAGGAAGAAACCCTTCACCTTGGGTCAGTGAAGGTAAGAGAGTCACTGTAAACGTGGCATTCTCGGGCCAGCCAGGGAGGGAGGCGGCCCCCATGACCCCCCCTGTGAAAGGAATGCGGGGGCTTTCAAATGACTGCAGAGGTGGCTTCATCCCCATGGTAAGCCAGGCGTGCTGACACAAATGCTCACACCTGGCGGCAGACGGCAGGAAGGGGACCCAGGTGCCAGTTCTTGTGGTTTAGTCTCCCTGCTTGGCTCTTCTGATCCTGCTTATCAAAGCTGGACACTGCCCAGTCCTAACTGAGACTCTTGGATGCCAAGCCTGTGTCTTGATGGGTCTCCTGGCTCGCCCAGGAGTTTGCCTCTGATACCCCCAGAAAGCCAGCCCCTGGAACGTTCCAGCATGTTGGGGCATGTTCCAGAGCCTTCTCTCTGATCTGCCCATGTCCCAGCACAGACATTTAGAGCTGGAAGGATCAGCCTGCCTCTTTTTAGAGAAGAGAGGACCTCAGCCCGGGAAGTTGAAATGATATGCGTTGGCCACACAGCAGGTTGCGCGCCCCAGGCTCAGTCAGGTTCTTAATGGAACTGCCTTCAGTTCTTTTTGCTTCTCAAATTCATCAAGCTCACACTGCATACTAACTCTCACCCAGCCAGCATCGTACCAGTTCCAAAGACAATAGTACTGATGTCCAACCCTCAAAGTCTACTCTTGCTTTTAAAATATTTATTTGTATGTTATGTTCTTATTATACTTGTTAATGGTTATGACCTCATTTAAAGGTCCAATTTACGCTGCATTCACAATTCACTCCACCCCCCATCTTACCAATTGTCACAGTAAATTATACAAACTGGCACTTTTTTTTTTTTTTTTTTTTTTTTGCGATATACGGGCCTCTCCGGTTGCGGAGCACAGGCTCGGGACGCGCAGGCTCAGCGGCCATGGCTCACGGGCCCAGCCGCTCCACGGCATGTGGGATCTTCCCGGACCGGGGCACGAACCCGTGTCCCCTGCATCGGCAGGCGGACTCTCAACCACTGCGCCACCAGGGAAGCCCTGGCACTGTTTTTTAATTGAGGTGAAACTCATGTAACATAAAATTAACCGCTGTAAAGTGGACAATTCAGTGGCATTTAGTACATTTCACGACGTGGTGCAACCACCCCCTCTATCTCGTTCTGGAACATTCTCATCACTCCCAAAGGAGAACCCATGCCCATTAGGCAGTCACTGCCCATCTCCGCCCACCCCCGGCAACCACCAATCTGCTTTCTGTCTCTATGGAGTTATCTATTCTGGACATTTCATTTTAATGGAATCATAGACTACACTGCCTTTGTATCTGGCTTCTTTCATCTACACCCTGTTGTCAAGGTTCATCCACGTGGTAGCAGGGATCCGTGCTCCATTCCTGTTTATGGAAATGGGCATATTTTACATGTTAACCACATGCTTGGATAGTGAGGGACACCCCAACTCCCAAACACGGGAAATGTTGGCTTCAACCCATGTAGTTATCCCGGGGGTTCTCAGTGGGGCCATTTTGTCCCCCGGGAACATTGAGCAATGTCTGGAGAATTTCGGGTTGTGCTGAATGAGGCATGTGCTTGTGGTATCTGGTGAGTAGGGGCTAAGGATGCTGCTCGACATCCTACGATGCACAGGACAGCCCCCACCCAGGAAAAGACCTGGACCAAGGCGCCAATAGTGCCGAGGTCGGGGCCCCTCCCCCGGCCTGACTTCAGTTCCTTCTCTCTGGCTGATCTGGCCCCAGGCCATGTGGGACAGCATTTCTCAAACTCACCTGCTTTTAGGAACCACCTAGGTGCTTTTATATAAAAATGCATATTCCTGGGTCCCCTCCCAGGCCTTCTGAACCCAAATCTCCTGGCAAAAGGCCCAGAAATCTATGTTTAACAAGCCCAAGGTGTATTTTAGGACAAGAAGTCCTCACTCTGCTGTGAGTCGCCCGGTAGCCCTGTGTAACTCACACTGATTCTGTGTCTCGTTATTTTTATTTTTATTTTTATTTTTTGGCCATACCACGCAGCACGTGGGATCTTAGTTCCCAGACCGGTGCCCCCTGCAGTAGAAGCGCTGAGTCTTAACCACTGGACCGCCAGGGAAGTCCTTCTTCATTATTTTATCTGTAAAACGGCAAAGATGTTTTTCTTTTCCATCTGGAAGAGTTCTTGGCAGGATTGGTGAAGACAATAGGAGATGAAATTCTTATTTAAATTCCCCAAGAGCAAGGGGGCTGTCTCCTTACACATTACACACCCAATAAACATTTATTGAAAGAAGGGAGGCACGATTGAGTCTATCACGTCAATGGTAGACCAGGGTCTGCAACCTGGAGCCATGTGAGGACTTCCCTGGGCCCCTCCCTCCTTAAAAATATATTCAAAAGTGTATTTTGGGCTTCCCTGGTGGCGCAGTGGTTGAGAATCTGCCTGCTAATGCAGGGGACACGGGTTCAAGCCCTGGTCTGGGAAGATCCCACATGCCGCGGAGCAACTAGGCCCGTGAGCCACAACTGCTGAGCCTGCGCGTCTGGAGCCTGTGCTCCGCAACGAGAGAGGCCGAGATAGTGAGAGGCCCGCGCACCACCATGAAGAGTGGCCCCCGCTTGCCACAACTAGAGAAAGCCCTTGCACGGAAATGAAGATCCAACACAGCCAAAAATAAATAAATTAATTAATTAAAAAAAAAATGGTAGATTACTTTCATTAAAAAAAGAATGTATTTTAAGGCTGCGTTGATACAAAGAGGAATATAATCCAGGTTGGATTCATTATTATATATTCATTATTATTTTATTCAGGCTTTTCCCTCCTCATTAAAAAAATTAAAAATCAAGCATTTCCCTGGGTCCCTAAAAATATCAGGGGCCCCAGGTGCCCAGTGGGGAAATCAGCCCCAGGCTTTGTTGCAGCCTGGGAGATTCTGATCCAGTTGGCCTGGGGTGTGGCCAGATCGGGAGTTTTATAAACGCTCCCCCAGCCCAGGCTGAATGCGGGCCAGGCCTGGCCCTGCTGTGGAGGTTTCAATAAGTCTTTCCAAACTGGAGTCACCCCCTACCATGGGGAGTGATGACAAGGTCAGGGAGGCCAGGGTGTCCACACACACACAGTATTCCAAGCAGCTTACATGTAGGGAGTGGAAGAAGAACGACCATTCTCACCCCTTAGTCCCTGAGATCAGCTAGGTGACAGCCAGTCCCCCGCTAGGGTGGTTGGCCTGAAGTCCCTGGAGGCCTCCCAAGCTGAGGGACTGAAGCCGCCTTCAGGGAGCGCTGGAGGGAGACGCAGCTCCAAGTAGCTCTGTCACTTCTCTTTCTCCTGCAAATACCCAGGGACACACACACACACACACACACACACAGCCACTCACAGTGGCCACAGAGACACACATCACAGACACCTAGAACCATCCCCCAGCAAACATCCACAGACACACCCAGACACACACACAAGTCCAGACCCCCGTGTACCCTCACAGAGGCTGTGCACCAACACACACACACACACACACACACACACACACACACACACACACACACACACACACACACACGAGATCTGGTCATTGACGAAGGCCTGAGCTAATCTAAGACTTTGGGACAGGGACTTCCCTGGGGTCCATGGTTAAGACTCTGCACTTGCAGTGCAGGGAGCTCGGTTTCGATCCCTGGTCAGGGAACTAAGATCCCACATGCCACATGACGTGGCCGCCTCCCCAAAATTAATTAATTAAAAAAATAAGACTTTAGGACAGAGGGCAGGAAGAAGATAAAGTGAGGAGGAAGATACCTAGTTAGAAAAACAACAAGGTAGGGAAAGGTAAACCAATACAACCACAACTTACGTGTGAATTTTAAAAAGTAAACAAAAGAATATAACAAAACAGAAACAGACTCACGGATGTAGAGAACAAACTAGTGGTTACCAGTGGGGAGAGGGAAGTGGGGAGGGACGAGATAGGGGTAGGGGATCAAGAGGTACCAGCTACTAAGCATAAAATAAATAAGCTACAAGGATATACAGGACAGCACAGGGAATGTAGCCAACATTTTATAATAACATTAAATGGAGTATAATCTATTGAATCACTATGTTGTTCACCTGAAACTAACTGTAAATCAACTATATATACTTCAACTAAAAAAAAAAAAAAGACAGGCCCTCAGCGAAACTAGGGAAAGAATCCCTAAATCACATCATCACAGGCAGCAGTGATCAGATTCAGCTGATGAAGCCGATGAACTCAGAGCCTCCACCCGCCACCCCTCCCCCACACCCTCCCCTACAGCTGCTGGGAGCTCCTTGTTGTGCTAAGAGTTTCAAGTTCAAGCATGTGCAGAAAGGGGAGACCTCAACCCACCACCTCCGCATCAGGCTTATGATAAGCTTTTTTTTTTCCTACTACTTTAATTTCAGACATGAACAAGAAATGCAAATTATGGCTTAGAAAACAACCCTAAAGAGCTATGAGCATTTTTTTACCATATGCTGCCTTCCCAGTTCTCTCTGCTGGGACAGGCCCCAGCCCTAGAACAAAGCAAAAAAAACAATCTCCACTGAAAGAAAAAGTGATTGTCAAATGTTTCCCTTTCCCTTTCTCCACAGTGTCCTTGCTGGGGATGCTCAGATGAGCTCAGGTTGGAGAGGGGATCACCGGCAGACGCCTGGGAAAACCCTGTGGCCCGCCAGGCAGATGGAACAATTTCTACTGACCACACCCACCCGGAATCCACCCACTTACTTGAAGTCAGCCTTGCCCTTCCTGCTTATCAACAGGAAATCTGGGGACAAGAGCTAGAGTAAAGGATTAGGCTTCACTCTTCCAAAGAAAATGGAAGGCGTCCTGGGATTCCCCCCAGAGAGGGAGACAGAACAAATGAAATCACATAAAGACACAGAACAGAAATGAACTTTCCTAACACAGTTTTCAGACTCATCAGGCAGTGAAACCTAAAGGCCACCCCCTAAGCAGGTGAAAACATCAGAATGACTTGATAATTTGAAAGGATGAGGTGCCCCTCCCCCAAAATACAATCACTACAAAAGTATCTGGCTACCCTGCTTGCACACTCCCCCTGTAGCTGATATACTGAGCTTGCAGCATTCATTTTGCCACAGTCCCCACCACTCCCTATCATCACACACTAGTCCTGCTTCACTCACAAATGTCACCTGCTGACCCTTTAGGCAGCTGGTTTTGTCATTTCGCCTTGTTGAGGCTCCTGAAAGATCCTCTGATCCAGCCTAGAAAATTGAGGCCCAGGGGCTGGAGAGGAGAAGGGGTCACACTTCAAGTGGGGTCACACGACTACAAAGGAGGCAGATTTGGGGTGGGGACCAGATTGCTTGACTCCTGTCCGGTTGACTTCCTATGACCCCAGGCTTCTTCCCGTGTGAATTGTTCAGAATTTATTATCGTGCCTGACACCAAAAGTGACTCTCTGACCTTGCTGTCAGTCTACTCCCAAACAGGTGTGCTTTAAAACACAGGGCAAAAACAAAAAATAAAACAATGAGGGGCATAGGGTCTGAGACATAAAGGCTGGAGCCGTTGGGGGCCAGGACGCTTATTAATTTGAACGCTATTGTATTCTTTCCCAATTCCGCTTCACTAATTCAGCAAAACCAAGTCCAGGAAAAGTATAGCAAAACCTCAACAGCAATGCTCTAGGAATGCGAACTTCCTGGGGATTTTTCACTTTCTGGTTAACAAGGGTGATCTGGACGTCCTTTTTTTGTTTTTAAACTTTAGAATCGCAGGATGTTTCTTGAGTGAATGGATGAAGGAATAGGTGGAGCTCGCGAGGGCCTCAGAAGGTGATACTTTCAACCCCCCATTTTTTCAGAAGAGAAGGCCCAGAGAGGCACAGTGACTTGCTCACAGTCACACAGCAAGTTAGAGGTGGAGCCGGTACCCTGTTCTCTTCAGAACTTCCAGACCTGTTGCAGGAAACCCTCAGCCCACTTTCTTCCCCTGGTTAAGGAGAGCTGAGGGGTCAGACTGAGCCTGTCTTTGCTGTCGATGACTTTGAAGGGCCGAGAGTTGTACCATCTGGTCTGGGAATGAAGGTGGCTATGGATTAGGACACACAGGCCTGGCACCGAGCACCTGTGCTGGGCACTGTGGCTCCAGCAGGGATTCCGCCTGACCGAGTCCTGCCTTCACAGAACTCACAGCCACAGCTGTCTGTCAAACAACCCAGGGAAAACAGTTCTGTTTCACTGAGGAGTCAAATGAGATTTTAAAAAATGGGCTTCAAATGGACACTCAGCTCTTGAAAAGGTGAATTTGCGAGGTCTTCTTTTACTCAACAGCTGGATCAGAAGGGGCACCGGGGTCTGAATTCCCTGAAGCTGAGCTCCGCCTGCTCCACGGGGACCCCTCCACCCTCCTCTCTGCCTGAGCAGCATCCCCAGGCCCTGCTGCAACCCGGGCTTCTGCCCCAGGTCTGTTCGCTGAACCACATCGTGTCCCCTCACCGCTGAAATCCACTAGCGGCTTCCGAAATCTTTCCCAGCTTCATTGACATGTAAGCAACGAATTGCAAACTGCACATATTTAAGAAGTACGGTATGATCAGTTTAACATATGTGTCCAACCAACAAGCCACAGCCACTAATCAAGATAGTGAATGAATCCATCACCCCCAAAAGTTTCCTCGCCCCCTTGGTCATCCCTCCCTCAACCAGGCACACACTGATTAGTTCGTGGTTTCTAGAATTTCATATAAATGGAATCATACACCGTGCGCCCCTTTTTTTGTCTTGCTTCTTACACTCAGCATATTTGTTCTGAGACTCGTCCATGTTGTCGCATGCATCAATAGTTGGTTCCTTTTTATTGTTGAGTAGTCCACTGTCTTTCCCATTGTGAGCTGAATAAAACTCAGGCCTCTGACTGGCGTTCCACAAACCTGCACCGTCTGCCCTCTGCTCCCCGCCACAGCCTCAGCTCCTCCTCATTTCTCCACTCACTATGTGCTGACCGTCCTCTATTTTTCTCAACACACCAAGTTCTGCCTGCCCCAGGGCCTTTGCACTCACTGTCCCCACTTCCTGGAATACTCTGTGTGTGTGTGGCTCCAGCTTGTCGTTCAGGTCTGAACCCAAATGCCACCTCCTCCGTGAAGCCTGCCGTGACTACTCTACCTCACCTCCCATCTCTGTGACTGTCCCGTTACCTTGTTTTACATACTTCACAGAACTTATCACCACCTGAAATCCACAAGAGCAGGATGAATGAATGAATGAAACTATAAACAACCCATTTCTGTCATGATGTTTAGGTGTAGGTTAAAAACTCCAGTACGATCCCAATAAGACAAAGACGAAATTATCCATCAACTACAGAGTTTGAAGAAACCTCAGAACATCTAGTTAGATGTCCAGACTTGAGCCAAGTAGTGCATTTAATTCCCACTTCAGGAAGCAATAACTAAAGAGCAGAACCCTCCTCAGACTCAAACCCAGCTCTAGGGCTTTGTTCACTCCTACTGCCTGCCATCTTATACTCAAAAGGCCCAGCTTCATCCCACTGAGATGATCCCAGAAATTAGACCCTTTTGCCCCCAGGATCTGTTTCCTGGGACACCCCCCCCCACCTCCACATTCTCCCTCAGTTGTGGGTTTGATGATGCCCACCTCATGGCCCACACAAGGGTCAGTCAACCTGGAACATGGGTTCTATTTATCATGTCATTTTATGGAAGTGGAAAGTGAGGCCCAGAGGGGTTAAGAATCCCACCCATAGTCACACAGTGAATACATGGCTGAGGCAGGATATAAGACCAGGTGTGTGACCTTAGGGTCTGAACCGCTGACCCCAGCCTCCCAAATAAGAGAAGAGCTATTGTTTAGAGTGGACCTAGAGTTCAAGAGGGATCTTGTAAGGCCATTGGCCAATCACCCCCTGCAGAGTAGTCTAAAGGAACAGACGACCCCATAGCCTTACTCTCCAAGCAGCTGACCTGGGGGGACAGCATTTCTCTGTTCTCTGCTAACAAATAGCAGTAATAATAATAATAATTGGAGATAACATCTTCAATGCTTGCGAGATGCCTTACAAACACGCTCTCGGAACGGAACTCCTTCATGTGTAGGGGACTTACTGTACGCTGTTTTCCTGCACTTTTCCCTCCTGGTTTGTAACAGGTTGGAAATGTTTTCTTATTTGGTGTCTCTCTCTCCCCTTCTACCATCAATTCCATGAGGGAGAGGACAGTGTTTCCCACTTTACTGTTGTATCCCAAGCTGGGCATACAGGTAAACAAAGGACAAACAGTTGAACACCCCTCCACTCAGAGGGGCCGAGATGCACCATCCACCCCTCCTCATTTTTCAGGCTCAGTGGGACCCCCAGAGGATTGAATGGGGTTCAGATCAGCTGAGGAGTGTGGGCAGGACGGCGGGGGGAGCAGGTCTTCCCGCTCCAAATCCAGCTCTGTTGCCACCAGGCTGTTCCAAACAGCTCTCACTGCAGAAGAGGGCAGAATTCTCCAGGGCAGGGCAGTTCCAAATGGTAGCCTGTGCCAGATGTGGCTTTACAATAGGACACATTTCTTTGAGAAGCCATCGGGCAGCTCCTGAAAGAGTTAAACTGAATTACCATGTGACCCAGCGATTCCACTTGTACGTATATACCCAAGAGAACTGTAAACATACTGTCACATAATAACCGGTAAACAAATGTTCACAGCAGCCTTATTCACAATCACCAAAAGGTGGAAATGACTCAAATAGGCCATCCATAGATAAAGGGATAAACAAAATGTGGCATGTCCATACAATGGAATATTATTCAGCCACTAAAAGGAATGAAGCCCTGACACATGCTGCACTGTGGAGGAACTTCAAAAACATGATGCTCAGTGAAACAAGCCCGACACAAAATGTCACATATTATGATTACGTGTATATGAAATGTCCAGAATAGATAAATCCAAAGAAACAGAAGGAAATTGGTGGCTGCCAGGTGCTGGGGGAGGAGGAATGACTAGTGGCTGCTTAATGGGTGTGGAGTTTTATGCTGGACTGATGGAAATGTTTTGGAACTCGATACAAGTGATGGCTGCACAACCCTGTGAATCCACCAGATGTCACTGAATTATACACTTTAATGTTACATGATGGAGGTTGAGATTGACATATACACACTACTGTATATAAAATAGATGATCAACAAGGACCTACTGTATAGCATAGGGAACTCTACTCAATATTCTGTAATAATCTATATAGGAAAAGAATCTGAAAAAAAATAGATGTATGTATATGTATAACTGAATCACTTCCCTATACAAGTGAAACTAACACAACATTGTAAATCAACTATACTCCAATATAAAATAAAAATTAAAAAAAATAACGTTACATGAATTTTAGCTTAAAACAAAGAATAAAGAAGACACCAGAAATGTTGGCAGTGTAGTTCTAGGCCCAGTGCTCACTTTTCCCGGGCAGGGCTGTGTCTGGTATCCAAGCTATACAATGCCTTGAATACAGCAGGAGTCAATCAGTGGTACATGAAAACCACAGATGTGCCAGAACAGAGGTTCCCAGATGTCGCCCTTGGCACTCACTTTGCACTGTGAACCCCCTGTAACAGAGCAATCTTCCCAGGACATACCCTCATGTCCTCTGCCTGCCTCTTGTATATAGAAAATCTTTGGCCAAGGAATACATTTAATCAGAGAAGCGAGAAAATACAGAAGCAAAGGAAAATAATCAAACAAGACAAAATATTGGGTTGGCCAAAAAGTTCGTTTGGGTTTTTCCATGATGTCTTATGGAAAAACCCAAACGAACTTTTTGGCCAACGCAATAATAATAGTTTAGCCATTAAATGAAGTCAAGGACCTTTAGTTTCTCCTCAAGGGCTACCAATAATATTCCGAGCCATATCCTTTGAGCTGTTTTGCAGATACTAAATAAAACCCCCACCAGGTGGGTTAACTACATGATGACCAGACTGCAGCCGTCACATAAGCTGCTCCATCTTACACAATCCTGAGAACTGGCCTCATAACAAACCGACCCTGGAATTAAAGATGAACTGTACCTAAAACAACCGTGATGACGCTGATCAGGCCACCGCACGACTAATTTCAAAGGGATTGTCGGAGCTGACTGTGCTGTTCTGCATGTAGCCCCCTCCCCCAACCCAGAAACACCCCCTTAAAAGCTCTTGCCCCCGATTGACAGTGGGGAGTTGGTTCTTTGGGTCATGAGTCCACCTTCTCCCCAGGATTACCAGATTCCTCAATAAAGCTATCTTTACTTTTAGCCAACACGTGTCTCTCAGTATTGGATTCTTGAGCAACGAGCAGCCAAAGCTGAGCCCGGTAACACCCCCCCCCAACACATATACAACTATATAAACACAGGTTTCACAAACAATACTGTGCTCTCTGATGACACTGATGTTGGACACACGAGCAACATTGATTTTGCCCATTTGGGAAACCAGGTACAACATCACTGAGACACTGCAGTACTAAGAACAGTATAGGCACTTACATGTATGGCACATCCAAAGGGATATTATCTGAATAGTAAAGAAATGAACTACCCAGCCATGAGAAGACATAGAGAACCTTAAATGCGTATTGCTAAGTGAAAGGAGCCAATCTGAAAAGGCTATGATTCCTGTATATATGTTTCCAACTCTGCATGATTCCAACTGTATGACATTCTGGGAAAGGCAAAACTATGGAGCCAGTCAGATCAGTGGCTAGGGGCTAGTGGGGAGGGAGGGATGAATAGGCAACACATAGATTTTTAGGGCAGTGAAATTATTCTGTATGATGCTATGATGGTGGATACATGTCATTATACATTTGCCCACACACACAGAATGAGGCAGTCCAGTGGTTAGGACTCAGGGCTTTCACTGCTGTGGCCCCGGGTTCAATCTCTGATCGTGGAACTAAGATCCCAAAAGCTGAGAGGCATGGCCAAAAAAAAAATAAATAAAAATAAAGAAACACACACACATAGAAATGTACAACTCCAGGAGTGAACGCTAACGCCAACTATGGACTTTCGATGGTGATCAGACGTCAATGCAGGTTAATCAATTGTAACAAATGTAGGGGATGCTGATGATGGGGAGGCCGTGCATGTGTGGGGACAGGGGATGTATGAGAACTCTCTACCTTCTGCTCAATTTTGCTATGAACTTAAAACTGCTCTAAAAAATAATTTAAAAGGGGAAAAAAAAGGTATTTCAACGTGTGAACACTTTCCTAATACTGCAGAGAACAGTCACAAAACAGTTAAACGCACTAGACTGTATACTTGGCCATGAACTTTTTTTTTCCTTCTTTTTTTAAATCTTTCCAAGCCTCAGATTCTGTTTCTTTAAAATTCTTAAGACAAAAAAAAAAAAAAAAAAAAAAACCTCCGGGTTTCTCTCTTTCATCGCCCTTGCTGGATCTACTTTCAATTCACTGGTGTGCCCATGAAAAACAGACAACTCATTATAAACATCTGAGTCATAAATGCAGGAGATAACTTTAATAGGATCCAAAATGCAAATCAGAATTCTGTTAGTAAAATTCCAACGTCTACACTTACTCCTAAACAGAGATCTTTGAGCTCAAAATTCAGAGAAGGATTTTAATATCCCAAACACGAGAGGTTTGTTACTGGGGAGAAAACTGAGGCCAAATTGTGTGTGAGTATATGAAGCCACATTTATAAATAGTTCAGGGCCCAATAGAAGTGTTCTCGGTAGCAACTGGGAAGCCAGTTGTCCCAGAGAAAACATTTTCATGGGTAATGTTGTGGTCAGCCAGGAATCAGTCATGTGCTCAAAGTTGGCTTAAACAGATGCAAAAACTGAATTCTTTTTGATAACAAGACACAAGCCAACACTTGTATGTGTACAAGGCCTAGATGGACTAACAGTGTGTAAGATGCACAGCCATTTTGGGTTTGAAATTGGTAAATATTCTTCTTTGAGGTCCAAGTAGATATAAAATAAAGCTCTCGCATTAATTGAATGTGATTCAGTGTTTGCAACAAACTCCAAAGTCCCCAACAAACAGGGGAAGAACAAAAGAGCCTTTTAATTTGTAAAAATATATGAATAAGCCCGTATTTCAAAGAATAAAATAGAATATCTGACGAACACTTCATGCTCCAGGCATCTGATGTTATTTTTAAAGTTTCCCAGAATATATATATATATATATGTATGTTACGGTCCTCGAAATAGGGCTCTTGTTTTGAAGACTCTGCATATGTAATTGATAACAGCTTGAGACCATTTATATGCCACCATCTGAGCAAAACTGCTAAATATGCATGGCCTTCAATTTTGTCAAATGCAAGAAAAACACATGCTCAGGATCGGCTGAGGGGCAATTTCTTAAGACCAGAAGTTAGGGTTTAAATGACAAAGTCGCACCAAGGTGGCATGATTTTCCGGCACCTTCCAAAATGAAGCTTTATCACCAGGTAGGAAAAGAGGATGACATTCATATTCCCGGCGAGTTACAATGCCCTCCTTCTAGCATCTCGCATCTACCCGGATCAATTAACAAAGCATGTTTTGTTCGGAGCATGAATGAGGACGGCTTTCTTCTGTGCATTTTATTAAAATTTGAAAGCTATGGCTTGCTGCCACTGATGACGCCTATTGGGTTCCAACAGCCTAATGTTCAAATATGACTTGCTAGCTATCCACCCAACTCAACATCGGTCATCTTGACATCGGGGGATATTCAGCAAGTCTGTAGTTTTTATCATGAAGGATTTTCTACCGTTATGGAACAAATAAAGGGTTCTTTGTACCAATGGCTGGAAACACAACATGAGACCTTTCTTTACACCGTAAGAATTGATGAATAGTTCACAGAGTGAACAAAAGACTTTATTTTTGAAAAGCAGATAACACCAAAGTACTATGTAGTATCCATAGTCATTGCAAAAATAATTACTGGAACTTCCGAAACATCAAACGAATAAGCTGAATCAATGGGTTATGACTATAATTTTGAACCAATATACAGATTTTCGATCAAGGCCTAGGCTTGATTTCTACATAATATTATTCACATGCATTCCCTGTGTCTATTTAGTATCAAAATGGGGACTCTTGAAAGTCGAGCCCGGCGTTGTCTTGATTTCAAAGATGACACAGCAGCGCACAGAGAACTCTGGCTTGCTGCTTCAGTCCTAGAAATCATGTCTTCAGATGTTATACAACAAATTGATTTCTGAAAAATAAAATCCAGACTTCAGATGCCTTTGAAACAGTCAGGTCCCCACACTTTTCAGCACCATGATACTCAGACGTGCTCAAACACGCTTTCCTTCGTCTTTCCACATATCCACCAGGAACCCAAAAGGGGACCCGCTTTAAGAGTTCCATTATGGAGGTCTTTAGGAACAACACTAAACCCAAGTAAAGGCAGTAGACGAAATTATCCCCGTTACTTTTTCTGTTAAGGAAAAAAAAAAAAAAAAAGTGAGAGTGCATTGGCAAATGGGAAAATGATACCAGTCATACGTATGGTTAGGGAAAACAGTTCTATAAATCCCTCCTTTCAAAATTATGTTCAAAGGTGTTTAAGACCAAAAGGAGGTCACAAAAACTGTTAATACAAACAATTCCTCTACCAAAAAAAAAGCTCTTTGTGGAAAGTGGCTGAGGATCTGGTCCAAAGAAGGCAGATCAGTGAAAAGATCCGGCCTTCTATTCCTAGCCTGCGTTTATGACCTCATGGCTATGCGTCTGATGGGTGTGAATAACCCCTCCCTGTACTTAAAAATGAATTAAGAAATTAAAGTGAATTTGTGTGCTATTTAAAGGCCTGCAGTTACAGAATCTGAGAGCCAAGCCCTTAGACTGTAAGGCAAGATTTTTGTCATCAGAAGTGGAAACAGATGGCTAGGACGGTAGGCACTAAAGGTTGGTTCAGCCGTTCTAGGGCCAGAACAGTTTAAAAACTAAGGCAATCTGGGGCTTCTCAGTTTGAGACCACCAAGAGAAAGGCCCACTGAGGCCAAAAAATCAGTGGCAAATCACCAGAAGATACTCAGGACAATGGTCACAGCTGGATGGGGTGACTTGGGGTCACAGACGGGGAGGCAGGAAACCCTTGAACCAGCACTCAAGGAGAATGTCTTTGCATGTCCTGTGCACGACACCAAGCAGCAATTTCTGGGGTTTGGAGGTGTGTTATTTTTGCGATATTTTCCCCCCAAGAGAAGACACGAAGGTGGAGACCCTGGAGAGATGAGACCACCAAAATGGAGCCTTCACCAGGGGTGGGGCTGGGTGAGAGTCGGAAAGGCCTTCCTGCAGCACACGGCTCCCTTCAGGTCTGGCTGAGTCCTACAAACGCTTGTAGGTGCCCAGGAGAGCTTTGCAGTTGGGACAGTAGTGGTCCACATCCTGCAGGGCGTCCACACAGAAAGGGATGAAGCAGCAGCCCACGACGCACCTAGAACAAAAAAGACCACACGTGGAGAGCGTTACAGACTGTAGTCGTTTGGATGACAGCCGCCAACAAGATATGTCGGAGTCTTAATCCCCGGAACCTAGAAATGTGACCTTATTTGGAAAAAGGGTCTTTGCAGATGTAATTAAGGATCCCAAGATGGGATCTTCCTGGATTTTGAGGGTGGGCTCCTTAAACTCCAAGACAGGGATCCTGATAAGAAGAGAAAAGGACACACAGAAATACAGAGAGGGACAAAGCCCACGTAAAGACAGAGGCAGAGACTGCAGTGATGCAACCACAGCCAAAGAACACCCGGACTACCAGAAGCTAGAAGAGACAAGGAAGGATTCTGCCCTTAGAGCTTTTGGAAGGAGCATGGCATCTTGATTTTGAACTTCCGGCTTCTAGAATGGTGAGAGAATAAATTCCTATTGTTTTAAGCCACCAGGTTTGTGGTAATTTGTTATGGCAGCCCTGGGGAACTAAGACCCCAGCCATTGCCAAGGCTGCTCCCACGGACAGACTGCTCTGCGTGTATTATCAAGTCTTGGGACACGTAGGCATCTTTCAAAGTGTTAGATTGGAATTGGTGAATTTCTTTTGTAAAGGGCCACAGAGTATGTATTTCAGGCTACATGGGTCTTGTTCTGTCACTGGAGCATGAGAGCAGCCACAGATAATCCGTAAATAAAGGGCGTGACCTGTTCCAATAGAACTTAAAATAGGCTGGATTTGGCCCCGGGGCTGTAGTTTGCTGACTCCTGTCTTGGACTGATCACTTTTCCATACAGACAGCCTGCTTCTCACAGCAACAATCATATAAATTTCCACAAATCACGTCTCTTAACCTACATAATCCATCATCAGCGCACGCAGGCAGGACCTCCATACAGCCTGAGGTGTAAGAAGAAATATATTTGGTCTTTGGTTCTCGGCACAGAGCTCCAAAACCCGTGGAACGTCCTGAGTGACAGGAGTGTCTTCTGTTACTCACAAAGAGCCCCTTTCAATCACACCTGAGTTTATGCTAGTGAGATGACTAGGGTGGGTCCCTAGACAGGCTTGGGATGGGCTGGTCACCAGAAAGACCAAGTGACTAGAGGGATGGAACTTTCAACCTCGACTACAGACCTCTGGGGTGGAATGGGGGGGATGACGATTGGGTTATAAACACACTTGAACAGCTAATTTGGAGAGATTCTGGGTTGGTGAATCCGGCATTTATGTGCCGGAAGGGTGGTGTACCCCAACTCCAAGGGGACAGAAACTCCTGCACTCAGGACCTATCTGGATCTCGCCCTGTTACCTCCTCACCTAGCTGTCCATCTGTCTGTCTCCTGTATGATAAACCTGTAAATGTAAGTAAACTGCCATGCTGAGTTCATTCATTCTAGCATATGATCAAACCCGAAGAGGGGATAGCAGGACCCCTGATCGGTCAGAAGTTCAGGGGACCTACGACTTGTGCCTGGCATCTGAAGTGGGGGGCAGTCTGTGGGACTGAGCCCTTAAGCTGTGGGGTCTGCAACTCCAGGTAGTGTCAGAGCTGAACTGAAACACTGACACGCAGCTGGTGCTGGAGGCTTGGCCAGTGTCAGAAAACACCCCACAGCCTTACAACCAAAGTTTGCCAAAAAACATGGTTTAAAAAAAAAAAAAATAATCCACATTTTACAGGAAGACACTGATTTATATAAAGCAGAATCAGGAAATATCCTGAAGAGAAGACTATCTCATGAATGGAATTTCCTATTGCCTAAGCTTACCTGAGTTCAAATAAGGGCAGCCAGTGCATTTAGCGATCATCCTATCCTCCCGCCTGACAAGTGCGGGCATGGCTGCAAGAGGCGATGCACACACAGCCACTTACTTTATCCTCAACACCCCCGGAGGTGGGCGTTAGTACAACCCAGTTTACAGATGAGGAAACTGGAGCACAGAGAGGTGAAGTCACTTGCCCAGAGCCACACAGCTGTGAGAGGCAGGATCTGAACACACAGTACTGCATTTAAGGAAGAAAAGGAAGAACGGATAGAAAAAGCTGCCTCAATTTGAAAGCGAGAGGCCAATATTCGATAAAAGTTTCCATTTTGTCCTTCCCTGATTTCAAAGACAAAAGTTAGTTTTAACAGGAAAGTCCAAAGGACGATGAGTTTTTATGTATGTTTTCTGTCTCATTTCTTCCCCTCTGAATGCAAGTCCTCAAGAAAGTTAATTAAGCTCTCAAGGGCTTTGAGCCTCTCTTCAAAATTAGGAAGAGAACCACGATTCCCCCTCCACCTAAGTCATGAGCAGATAATGAGGAAAGATCCAGGCAAGGGTCTCTGAAAAGAAACCCACAAACACGGTTGCCTTCGAGGAAGCAAACGGAGCACTTATGGTTTTCTGAGTGACTTGCATGGCCAGGAATAAGGAGGCTGCCTTTATCTGTTTGGAAAAAAAAAGTTAAATGGTGCTTCCTCAACTTTCTCCCAGAACAGAAAGTATTATCTCTTTCAACATAATACCCTTGGTGCAGACATAAATTTATTTACACATTCTCCTTGTGTAGGCAACAGAAAACTACTGGGGGTCCTAAAAGGATAAGAAATTTTAAAGAGATGACTATAAAATATTTTAATGTACAGATTGTTTAAAGCTTCTCTTAGAGTCAAGCAAACATTATTAATTAGGTCATGAAATTCTACAAAAAGAAATCCCCAAGGGTATCGCTGTACACAGATACAAATGGCTGCTATGCTTGTCCCTACACGCAGGGAGTGGTCTGAGAAGAAAGGATGGGACAGCAGCTTCCAGGCGCTGATATGCTCGAGGGCAGTGGTTCTCAACTGGGCACGATTTCTGGTTATGACAACGGGGGCAGGGGAGCTCCTGACATCTAGTGGGTAGAGACCAGGGATGCTGCTCAACATCCTACAGGGCACAGGACAGGCCCCCACAACACAGAAGTAGGTGCTGAGGCTGAGAAATCCTACAAGAGAGGAATTCGGGAGAGCCCGGGGTCTGAGTGGACCTCAGACTTACCCCAACAGGCACAGGCTCCCGCAGGAGAGCCAGGTGAGGGCGCCGGCATTATAGGACAGCTGAGTCACGATCATCTTGTTGCAGGAAGGACAACACATCTGGACTGGGCGGTCGAAAAAGGAGATGGGCTGCTGCACGTAGACTGTCTGCACAGCAACTGATGGAAGGAACAGAACAAACCGGCCAATCAGTAAATGAGGAAGACATTCATTAAATGCAAAACAGTAGAGGCAGGATCTTGACAGATATTTGCTCACCCACGTTCAGGAGAGCACTGTTCACAAGAGCCCAGAGGTGGAAGCAACCCAGCGTCCATTCATAAATGAATGGATGAACAAAATGTGGTCCATCCATGCAACGGGTTATTAGTCAGTCTTAAAAAGGAAGGAAACTCTGACACATCTTATAACATGGATGGACCTTAAGGGCATCAGGCTAACTGAAACAAGCCAGTCACAAAAAGACAAATACTGCTGATTCCACAGATAGGAGGCACCTAGAGTAGTTGAATTCATAGAGATAAAAAGTAGAATGGTGGGTGCCAGGGGCTTGGGAGAGAGGAGTGAAGGGGAGTTGCCATTTAATGGGTATAGAGTTTGTTTTGTATAATGTAAGAGATGGAAGGTGGTAATGATTGCCCAAAAATGTGAACGTACTTAATGCCACTGAACTGTCCGCTGAGAAATGCTTAAGGTAATCAATCTTACGTTATGTGTTATTTTATCACAATAAAAAAAATTGGGGATGGGTGAGGAGGGAGAAAAATGACAAAAAGGGAAGAAATCAGTGGCAGATTTCCAGAATTACCACTTGAGGGGCTCTGGAAACCTCCACACACGAGATGGGGGAAAGGACTGTGTGTTTCTGGAGGAGATTTGGCCCAGCTCCACCAGGCTTTCAAACTCAACTGTCTCTGGACTCAAGTGCGGAGCTTATTAAGAATGCAGATTCCCTGGTCCTGCCCTCAAGACCGTCTGATTCGGCAAGTCTGGGGCAGGGTCCCCAAACTGCTTTTTAAGCTCTTGAGTGGTTCTACAAAGGTGGTCTGCAGATGGTAATTTCAGAAACAGTGATGTGATGGGTTTTAGCCTCAATTTTCTTCATCTGTAGATTAGTGGTTGCCGGGGGGCTGGGGGGATGGAGGGTGACGGGGGTTTCTTTCTGGGGTGACGGAAATGTTCTGGAATTAGTGCTGATGGTTGCACAGCTCTGTGAAGATGCTAAAACCACTGAATCATATACTTTAAAAGAGTGAACTTTATGGTATGGGAATTCTATCTCAATAAAGCTGTTTTTTAAAAAATGGAATAATAAGGGTTGTCGCTAGGATTAAATGGGACAAAGGCAGTAAAGAACCTCACCCCGTGCCTGGTACAGAGTGAATCCTCCATAAACAAGCCTGCATTTCACACGGTCTCCTTAGCAAACTCCAATGCCCAGTAATAAGGCTGGCGTTTACCAAGCCAGGGGATACTGGCCCAGTTCTTTACAAGTCGGGGGACCATACTGATACACGCAGTGGGTATATGAAATCGTGCTAAAAAGAGAAAACTATGTGAAAAACACACGCGGACATCCACAAGCATTAGAAGAGCACCTAGGGTGATGGAAATCACAAAGCCCTCGGAGCTTAGCACATTCTTTTGGTTTTCGGCAAAGTTGTTTAAGCTCGTAGTTCTGTCAAAGTGACTTTTTTGTTTTTATGTTATTGAGATGCCATTTCTGTGATCTGTGTATTAGGGGACATGAACTGTTACCCAGAGCTAACCAGACAATATTCCCAGAAAGACCTAGAAAGCACCCCCACCCCCTGAAGAAGAGCAGCATCAAAGCATAATTCAGCACTTACACGTAAATTTTAATAAGGGTTATGTGGGGTACAAGAATGAGTTATTTATTGATCAGAGTGTGATCTAAAAGAGTCTGAAGTCGTTATCTTGTCCTCTTCCATCTCAAGGAGTCAAAGTCACTTGAGCACAATGACAACAATGGTTCACATTCATCCAATGATTACTCATGGAACCTTACTTAATCTTAACAGCCGCCGGTTGTAGGTACTTGATGGGCCCCGTTTTACAGATGGGGAAACCGAGGCACAAGGAGGCTGGTGAACCCAGGCAGTCTGTCTCGCGGGCCCGCTCTCTGAGCTGCCTGTAATACTGAATCAGCTACATACCTGGGTGCAGACGGGCAGCAGGAAGTACCAAAGGGCAAGGACATGAAGAAGTTGCTGGAGGGCAGGGGAGTCACCTGCACTAATGTTGGGCTGGGGGTGGGTTTCAGCTCACCCATTCCTCACTCACGGCTGCATCCTCTCCCTCTCCTACTCCAGCCCTGGCCTCGGGGCAGGGGTTCTCCCGCCAAGCCTCAGCAGGAAGGGCAGGAGCCCCCGAAAGCAAACTCCCATTCCCAAATTTCTCTGGGACGGTTCGTTGTGCCTCTGTGATAAGCAGCAGAGGCTCGGTTTACAGTGGACGTGGGAAAGTTCATACACTGTGCTTCATTATGGAAAAAGCAAAGCCTCACTGACAGGGAACCCAAGACTAGATGTGACATTTCAGGACACGGGGGAAAGTTGGACTGACTGGCACTTTGCTTAGACTGTGGGGCACAGTCACTACGGCCACTCTCTGGAGTCCCAGGGCTGAGGGCCAAGGAGAGGTAAGGGGGCCCGGGAGGCCGTACGTACTTGCATTGGCATTGGGGACGGGCACTGGCTGGGTATAGTACCCAGGCGGATTCATGCCCTTCCCATCTGGGCCCGTCATGAGCCCCGTGGTCGGCCCAGGCATGGGTGCTGGAGGTGTGGGGTAGTAACTGTTAACAGAAACTGTCTCTTCATAGGATGGGGGCGCAGTTGGCACCGAGGAAGGTCCAGCAGCCGCCTGGTAGGATCCTGGAGCAGACATTTTACCTAAAGCAAAACCAGAAGACACCAGATCAGAAATTCAATGGACAGGGGCCTCCCTGGTGGCGCAGTGGTTAAGAATCCACCTGCCAATGCAGGGGACACAGGTTCGAGCCCTGGTCCAGGAAGATCCCACATGCCGCGGAGCAACTAAGCCTGTGTGCCACAACTACTGAGCCTGCCCTCTAGAGCCTGTGCTCCGCAACAAGAGAAGCCACAGCAGTGAGAAGCCTGCGCACCGCAACGAAGAGTAGCCCTGGCTCGCCGCAACTAGAGAAAGCCCGTGTGCAGCAACAAAGACCCAATGCGGCCAAAAATAAATTAATTAATTAATTAAAAAAAAATTCAATTGACATCTCCCCATCTCTCTTTTCCACTCTCAATCCTTTTTTTTTAAACATCTTTATTGGAGTACAATTGCTTTAAAATGTTGTGTTAGTTTCTGCTGTACAACAAAGTGAATCAGCTATACTTATATATATATATATATCCCCATATACTTCCCCACCTTGAGCCTCCCTCCCACCCTCCCTATCCCACCCCTCTAGGCCGTCACAAAGCATCGAGCTGATCTCTCTGTGCTATGCGGCTGCTTCCCACTAGCCATCCATTTTACATTTGGTAATGTATATATGTCAATGCTACTCTCTCACTTAGTCCCAGCTTCCCCTCCCCCTCCTGTGACCTCAAGTCCGTTCTCTACGTCTGCATCTTTATTCCTGACCTGCCACAAGTTTCATCAGTACTGTTTTTTTAGATTCCATATATGTGCATTAGCATCTGGTATTTGTTTTTCTCTTTCTGATTTACTTCACTCTGTATGACTGACTCTAGGTCCATCCACCTCATTACAAATAACTCAATTTCGTTCCTTTTTATGGCTGAGTAATATTCCATTGTATATATGTGCCACATCTTCTTTACCCATTTATCTGTCGATGGACATTTAGGTTGCTTCCATGTCCTGGCTATTGTAAACAGTGCTGCAATGAACATTGTGGTACATGTATCTTTTTGAATTTCTTTCATTTTCTAACTGACAAACAGACAATTAGGAAATGACCTGTGTCCAGTCTTGTCCAAAAGCCAGAAAGGGAGTTAACATCATCCCTTCCAGACCCAAGAATGAGAACCTTAACAAGAGATTCCCTACATAAAGGTAAAAGGTAGGGGGACATCCCTGGCGGTTCAGTGGTTAAGACCTCAAGCTTCCACTAGAGGTTCAATCCCTGATTGGAGAACTAAGATCCCACATGCCGAGTGGAGTGGCCAAAAGAAAACAAAGGATTGCCTTGGGTATTGCTCACCCTTTGCATTTCCATTTTTAAAAAAAAGAAAGAAGGTAGATGATGACAAGAGAAAATTATCCAAATCCCCTGGGCAAACATCCACCAAATGTGAACATAAATTTTTTCACACTTGAAACCATCACCCAACCAAGACCTATCTTTCATAACTAATGTTTTTTCTTTTCTTTTCTTTCCTCCTTTTTTTTTTTTCAAATTAACCGCTGCAGTTTTTACTAACAGTGTTTCAAGTGACCAGAAAAGACAAAGGCCTTCAAAAGCCAACCACAACCTATGGCAAATACTAAGCAAAACAAGCCAGAGGCCAAGAAACCCTCCCGGTGAATGCCATGTACCCGAAGTCCAGAAGCAGGAAAAGGAATCTTGGGGGTGTAAGTTAAGAAAACGGTTACTCTTGGGAGGGGAAGGAGAGTCTGGAAGAGGCTGGTGGGTGAGGGTGTCTAGTCATGTTCTCTTCATCTGGGGGTGGTTACACGGGAATGTCCACTTTGTGAAAATTCGAGTTGTACAATTAAGCTATGTGCCCTTTTCTGTATATATGTTATAGTTTTTAAAAAGTAAACACACACAGGGACACACAAACCAACCAGTTCTCATTTTGAAAAGTGAGAATCAGAGCAGCCAGGCACATATTTCCTTTTGTGAGGGCAAAGAACCGTTTTTTTTTTTTCCCTGCAGAACTGATGCCCGCCTAGAATTACATGGCCTGGACCCAGGGTGTGTTCCTGTCTGCGGTCCCATGCTCGGCAGCCCCCGGGCAGCTGGAGAAGGACACAGTGCCGTCCTTTGTCTGCTTCTGTTTTTCCAACGGGGCAGGGCTAACGCTGCATTAGAAGATCCATTCAAACCTGTCTCAGGAGAAACGGAGCAGGGAGCTCTGAGGGCAGCGAGCCACAGTCCGGGGGTTTGGCCGGGCCTGTGCTGCTTCCCACGCACCATGCCTCCTCTTCTAGATCCCGTGGGAAGCAGAATCGATTCATTCTGCTGCGGGGAGAAGGGGAGAATCCTTCAAGGACGCTCTGCCTTTCAGCCCAGCCCGAAAGAGGAGATTTCTCTGGGGGAAGAGATGAAAGGGCTTTCAAAGTGGAAAGAGAGGCATGGGAAAACGACCATGCATAAAACAAAATCCATAAATAAAGCCAGATAGGTTGGAGCTGGGTTCTAGAAAATTGTGGAAGCCCTATGGAGATGTTTGGATCTCATTCTATAAGCCTGGGGCTGTCCAAGGGAAACTTTCCAGAAGGATGGAAATGGTCTCTATGTGGGCTGTTCAATATGGTCGCCAGCAACCACACCACACCGCCAAACACTTGAAATGCGTCCGAGGAACTGAATTGTTAAATTATATTTATTTAAATTGAAAATCGAATACAGGGAATTCCCTGACAGTCCAAGTGGTTAGCACTCTGTGCTTTCACCACTGAGGGCCCGGGTTCAATCCCTGGTTGGGGAACTAAGATCCCACAAAGAAAAAAAAAAAAAGAAAGAAAAAAGAAAGAAAGAAAGAAAGAAAATCAAATACACAATTCATTTACTGGAACATTTTTATGTAAGTCTGGGACTCCTTGGGTATGCGAATCTACTTTCTCAACAGCAAATTTAAGGAACTCTGAATTGAGATCAAATGTTTTTGATAAAATTTTAGCATCCAATTTGGGATATGATGTCAACGTAAAATACACCTTGGATTTCAAAACATTTTTAAAATGTTAATGTGAAACACCTCGTTCATAATTTTTTATATCGACTCTAGATTGAAATGATAATACTTTAGATAGCCAGAGTTAATATGCTGTTCCAGTTCATTTCACTTGTTTCTTTTTCCTTTTTAAAATGTGGTTACTAAACAATTTTAAATTGCCTATGTGGCTCGCTTTCTGGTTCTATGGGACAGGAACCATGGGAGGTTACAGAGAAAAGGAGAGGTCCAACCCTAGACAGGGTAGATGAAGCAGAAGGTCTGGAAAGGAAACAAGAAGCAAAGCTCGGAAGGCCCCTGCGTGGGGGTGGAAGGCCCAGGGTTGGGGGGAGTCTACAGTGGGGGGTTGACCCCAGAACATCTTTGTGAAAACAGGCTCAGGGTTTAAAACAGACTGACTGTGAAAAGTGGTTAAGGTATATAACTGTGTCAATTTCCTCTCACCCACAGGAACAGAAATGCAGAAGTAGGAGGGAAGACGGGCCACAAACATCGGCCCCAGGATGCCTCTCTACCAGGCTCACCTCCAACGCTGGCTGCTGTCCCCTCCCGGCTTGCCCCAGACCTCCCCACATCCGCGCACTGCGCTGGAGGAGACTTCAGCTGGGGGAAACACGGCCGCCTCGTGCTCCCGGGTATTTTACAACCGTGCAGAACGTCAAGGACTCACTGTCCCTTCCTGTCTCAGGAAAGGCAGACCCAGAGCTGCCAACACGATTTATTATGAAAACTGAGTCATATAAAAAAACCCACAAGAGCAGAAAGCACTATGCGTCCAGAAAGCCTAAAATAGCACAGTTTGCTGTGGCTGCAAACGGAGCGCTTCGGGAGGGGAAACAGAAGGTCCTGGGGTGCCCCAAATTCTGCAAGTAGTTCGGGTCAAACCATTGCCTCTCTCCTCCAAAAGGGAAGAAACTCAGAGATTGTGAATTGTGCTGCTGAGAGCGAACACACAGGTGTTAGGAAGCTGGGGGGAGGTGGGGTTCTTGCCAAGACATCTAAAGGAAGGAAGGGTCTGAGCTTCTGGTTCTGGAAATTAATGTCTACCCACCCCTGCCCCTGTTTTAATTGACCATCATCATCTTTCTTGTGGTCACATCCTATTTGCTGGAACTTCAGGACACTCTCTCTCGGGAACATTGCTTTTGGATCAAACAGACACATAAACACGCTCATAATTCTGAAAAGAACAAGAGCAACAGTCTAGAATGGTTTAAGGAAAAGAAGGAAGGAAGAAGGAAGGAAGGGAGGGAAGGAGGGAGGGAGGGAGGGCAAGAAAACATATAACCAGCTGCTTTGAAATCTTTCTAAATAAATTCCACAGCTTGCCTTCCCCCAGGCCCCAGGCCAGGAAATGCCACTTCAGTCAATCCCATTTCTCTCCCTCTCTTTTTTCTTTTTTCTCCCCACCCCCATTTCTTTTTAATTTGGTTTCCCCCAGGGGCAGGAGGCCCACCTCGCCAGCCACTAAGCCACCCTTCCAGAAAGGATTTGCTCAACTGGCCTCCACACTCCCCTCCTCACCCCCACAATGTGAAATTCTTAAGGGCAGACACACATGTGGACACAGACACACAGACGCTCCACTGTCAGCAGAGGACCCTGCATCCCTCCAGAGCCGCCCGTGTGCTGAAGCACCAGCACAATTCCATCTAATACTTGGGACCCATTTTTCTGGGACAAACTGGAAACCACAGGAAAGTGTCTTTTAGTTTAACAAAACAGAAAAGCCACAGTTTTGCCACGTAAAACACAGCCTTGAGAATCCTTTGGTGGCCCTGGGTGGCTGGGGTGCAGCCTCTGCAGAACCCAGGTTGCCACAGTTACGGGGAGCTTTGTGGGGGGAAATAAAGGAACAAACAAGGGGGTCTCCCTCCTCCCTCCCCAGTTGTTTAACTTTCTTATTAAGCCCCTGAGAGTGGCTTTTCTCGACTGTCTATTGAAAAGGACACATTGAAGGCGATTCTCCACCCACCTTCCACCTGCCCCCGCAGGAATCGAGGCAATGCTAAGGGGCTGGAGATTTCTGTTTCCACCATCTCATAATGACTCTTATTAGCTCCTTCCAAATGCAGAGAGAGGCATTCCAAACCCCTTTTTTTAAATATGGAAAATTTGACCAGGGCTGACCTCACGGGCATGTGACCCGTGTAGGCCCACGGGGCCCTACACGCAGAAGGGCCCCCCAAGCTCCGCTGAATGCTGCCGCCATCTTGAAATTCCAAATACTTCTCGAACCAGAGGCCCTGCCTTTCCACGCTGCACTGGGGCCAGATGTTAGGTAGCCAAATCGTGACCGTTGGTTACAGAAAAGGAAAAGGAGGCATTTCTGATGCAAGAAGAACAAGGCTGGGCTTCCCTGGTGGCGCAGGGGTTAAGAATCCGCCTTCCAATGCAGGGGACACGGGTTCGATCCCTGGTCCAGGAAGATCCCACATGCCGCGGAGCAACTAAGCCCATGCGCCACAACTACTGAGCCAGCGCTCTAGAGCCCACGAGCCACAACTACTGAAGCCCACGTGCCGCAACTACTGAAGCCTGTGCGTCTAGAGCCCGTGCTCTGCAACAAGTGAAGCCACCGCAATGAGAAGCCAGCGCACCGCAACAGAGTAGCCCCCGCTCACCGCAACTAGAGAAAGCCCACATGCAGCAACGAAGACCCAACACAGCCAATCAATCAATCAATCAATCAGTAAATAACTGAATAAAAAAGAACCAGGCTTGGACTTGGAAGTTGGCCCATGACCAGCTGCGTGATCCTGGGCCCCACTCTCTCATCCGTAAATATGCCAATTGGAAGTCTGGGGTCCCTAGCTGAAAACATCCCTTGTTCTGAGACAACGATTCGCTGGGTGAAAGATGTTCTCTTAAATGGGCAGTGAGGGCTACACGGATATTTATTCCTGGTTAGGCCTACGGGAATGAGTCTGGGAGTAGCTCCTTCACTGAACCCAGTATAAAACAGGATTTCCCAATCTTGTTTTCATTACAGCCGCCTCCCTCCCTCCCCTCCTACCCCTGGCCCCCAAGGAAAAAAATTAAATTATATTTAAATTCAATTAATTAACTTGAATATAATTTAATTTCTACCTAACAAGAAAAATTAAATACTAAGAAATAAGATTTTGTTGGGCAGGGTTGAGTTTTGGAGGGCCACACACCACTGTAATAGTTCAGATTTTTTTCACCTCTCCCCTCCCCCAAGAACCAATTTTCATTCCCTTGGATCCCCAGTGAGAACTCACTGTTTGGAAAGAGGTAGTTGGGCCCAATGAGTTCCGCCAATCACCCACATTTGTTCATTGAGTATTTCTAAATTATGACTCCTCCTTTCTTGGTGTCATAAACGCAATTGTCCGAACTCAGTTTTTAACCTTTTAGGGACCAAGTCCTAGGATCCCTTACATCTGCATGTTCTTTTCAAGGCATGCCCAGCCCTCTCGCAACGTAATCTCATGAGCCACAAGGGAGGGAGGTGGACAGGGGTCGGGTGAGCAGACAGAGGGACACTTCCTTCTGTTGTACTGGGGCCAAGCAGGGCTGGGCTGGCATCCACTTCCTCCTGCACCCATCACTCCTCTGGGTCTTGAATCTGCTGGGTTCTCACTCCAGGAAGAAAGTAAAGGGTGCTCAGGGGTTCCAAAGACTGTTTACACCTTATTTTGGCATCTCAGAGTCCAGACGTCCTGGCCTGATCAGAATCTACCACTTATCTCACAACTGCTACTCCGCACCCCATCCCAGATTCACAAACTGCATTAAGATGAACCGTAACGGGCTCTTAACTTGACCGCAGCGGGCCCTGTAATTCACGCCCTTACACGCATCATCCCATGTCATTCCCACACCACTGAGTCAGAAATTATTGTTATCATCAACCTGATTCACAGATGAAAAAACTGGGGCCCAGAGAGGTTGAGCGGCTTATCCAAATGTACACAGATGGAGTGGTTTGAACCCATGCCCCTCAGACTCTGGAGCTCTTTAGAACTCATCAAAATACCTCCCAGGCTGGGAGATCCAGACACAATCAGCAACTCGTTTTGCACACCTTGCCCCCCCCCCCAATGAAACGTGAAAGGAAAAATCAATTCTCAGTGGAAGCAACATATCTGAGCCCAAGGCGACAGGTCACCCCCTTTCTCTCTGCCTTCCTAACACCCGTGAAGATGCATATACACAGACTTTCACACGACACACCCAAGACAAGATTTAAAAAACGACCTGCCCATTATGGACTTCAACTAATTTTGTCATGAGGACTTTGCAGTTCAAAACGATCTACTTCTTTAATGAGAATCAGGGGTCCAGGAGGTCAGTGATCAGGCCGAGTTAGATATCCACAGAGCAATTCCTGCCCATCTGGGGGACATAAGCAATGAAGGGGAGATCTCAGAACTTCTGAGATGCCACATCTGCTTCAAGCAGCAGTGGGAGGCTGGGATATCTCTGCCACCTGCTGCAGCTCCCAGGGAAGAAAAGGCAAAGGCCATGCCAACCGAGTCTCAGAGCAGGCTTTTTAATATCGCTGTTGAAAGACTGTCGCAAAAAGCCCTCAAAATCCTGGAGAGAAGCCATGCCGGTGGGCGCAGTGATCTTCGCGCCTTGAGCTGAGATTAATGAATTGATCCTGAAACCTCGAGACACAGGAAAAAACTCCAAGTCACTTTCAGCAACAGATTTGTTCCTAAAAAAACTCGGCCTAAACAGTCTTAGAATTCCCGGAAACACCCCGGTGGAGCTGCTATTCCGGGCCCTCACACAAGCTCTGGGAGTCGTCGTACTCGGTCTGAGCCTGCACCAGTGTTCACTGGATAACTTGGGGTCCCAGCCTGGCAGCGTTTGCCTGGAATCCTAAATTCAGAGGCAGGGGGCTGACTTCTGGGAAGCCTAGCGATGGCTGGCCGACCAGCTCGATCACTGATACAGCGGTTCCAAAACATCGCTGGGATGAACCTCGAAAACATGATCCTAAGTGAGAGAAGCCAGACGTGAAATCATCGTATGATTCCATCCATGTATACGAAATGTCCAGGATAGGTAAATCCAGAGACGGAAAACCAATTAATGGTGCAGCAGCTGGGGGTGGGGAGGGGAGGGCACTGGGAGGAAACAGGTACGGGGTTTCTTTTTAGGGTGATGAAAATGTTCTGGAACTGGATGGAGATGATGGTTGCAAAACACTATGAATGTACTACTTGCCACTGAACTGTACACTTTCAAATGATGAATTTTATGTTTGGTGAATGTCACCTTAATAAAAAGGAAAAAAGAAAGAAAGATAAAAGCAATTTGAGTCTCCAAATCCACCACTAGCCTTAGTTCAATGCATTCAGTGGCCCGTTTACCTAAAATTGAGACCACTGGGGTGTTTCTGACACCGGCCAACGTGTCCCCGACGAAGGTGACCTAAGGTCCTGAGTTGCCTGGGATGGAGGGGGTTCCCAGGACACGTTGAACCCCTAACTCCCCACCCTGCCTCTCACTTCACCTCCCACCACAGGTACAAATTGATGTGTCTGCAGCCTGGCTTGGATGTCCCCAAACATGCCCCAAGCATGCTCTTTCCTCTTTGCCCCCTGTTTCCTTCCTTCCCTATGGGTTTGCAAATTCCTCTCACCCATCATATCCCTGCTTGGCTGCCACCTTCTCCAAGAGGTGATCTCTGGCTTTCCCAGAGGAGAACTAATTCCTCCCGAACCTCTCTCTACACAGTGCGGAAATCAAGGGTGCAGAGTCTGGAGCCAGACAGCCTGTGGTCGCATCAAAGTTCCCCTGGGCATGACTTTGGTGCCTCAGTTTTCCCATCTGTAAAATAAGCACACTGGCAGCTTCTTCCTCATGAGGCTCTTGGGAGGATTAAACGAATCCACTTGCGAAGAGGACCCAGAGCAACGAGAGACACATATGCCCTCAGCACATGCTAGCTGTCATTAACATACGTTTCTCTGCTGTACTTGTCACAGGGCACCTTTCTCGTCTAAGACGTCTTCCTAACCAGTCTGTGGGCCCTTTAAGGGCAGGGATTGAAATTATTAAAATCTGCACCCCCAGCACCTAGAACTAAGCTCAAAGCATCATGGGTGCTTCATAGGGTAACCCACTGTCCCAGGTCGCCCAGGAAAGAGGGATTTTCCCGGATACAGGATTTTTGGTACCTAAATTGGGAAAGTCCCTGGCAAAGACCAAGACAATTTGGTCACCCCGATATTTCCACAAATGTTTGGAGAAAATGATACCTATGTGTAAAAAGGACACCAAGACCCATCTTGGATGGCATCAAGATTTGGAAGCAGACATAAATGGGAGGGTCTTACCCTAAGAGTCTCAACTTAGAATCTGACAAAAATGAAGTTTTTTTAAAATAGGAAGATGTTCCTAACAACAGGTCTCAATAACAGATGGCCTCGCAGTTCAGCTCAAGGTAACAGGAGGGTTTGGCCAAATGTGCTCCAGAACTGGAATCACTTAACTGGTCTGGAATCCTTTGTCTCCTCCAGAATGCCCTGGGGAGAATGGTATTTCTCAGCAGGGCACCCTGTGATGTCCAGGCAGAAGGTCAAGGTATGGGTGGAGGGACTTCCCTGGTGGTGCAGTGGTTAAGAATCCATCTGCCAATGCAGGGGATACGGGTTTGAGCCCTGGTCCGGGAAGATCCCACGTGCCATGGAGCAACTAAGCCCATGTGCCACAACTACTGAGCCTGTGCCCTAGAGCCTGCGAGCCACAACTACTGAGCCTGTGAGCCACAACTACTGAAGCCTGCGCACCTAGAGCCCGTGCTCCGCAACAAGAGAAGCCATCACAATAAGAAGACCGCGCACTGCAACGAAGAGTAGCCCCCGCTCGCCGCAACTAGAGAAAGCCTGTGCGCAGCAATGAAGACCCAACGTAGGCAAAAATAAATAAGTTAATTAATTAATTAAAGAAAAAAAGAAAGAAGGGCTCTCCTCACACCCTTTGGAAAAAAAAAAGATGTGGGTGGAAAGAACTTGAAAAGGGAAGTGTGGAGGTAAGTAAACACAAACAAGACAAAATCAGAGACAAAAAAAGCCACAGTCTCTAAACTTCAAGATCGGTTCATTTTTACTCTTTGATGCAAGTTTCTGAGGCTGCTCGTCCCCGGGCTCTGCAGAAGGCATCCCTGAATTTTGCCGACAACCACTGCTGGTTCTTGTTGGGGTTTCAGAAGAGAGTGAGAAGGAGGTGCTTCCTGCGGCTGCACCATCCGTCCAAGATCTGAACTTAGCAGGCTCCTCGCTGCCACCAGCCCAAACTCAGTAACACCTGTCACTCCGTGTTCATCACCTGGTCCTTGGCATGGCTCTGAAGCCACTTGTTCTACATGGATGGTGTGTCAACCATTCTCCAAAAATGACAATCTTTTCTCATGGGTGTCAAGAAAATTCAGAGGCTCTAACGAGCTTCTACCCCAAGATGCCATAAACATCAGCAACTGCTGCTGACACGTGTGGACAGGAAGTGGGGGGGACGGAGTTCACACCTTTGCAGCATCTCCACCCTCAGTGCTTACCTACAACCAGCACGGATGGAAGGGGGACTCTTAAGGAGTCTCAGGTGACTTTTTTCTCCCCACTCCCAATCCTTTCTGGTGAAATGACCGACAGGCAGGCAGGGTCCAAAAGCAAAGGAGGAGGAGGACAGAGAGGTAATGCCCGATGCTGAGAATTCTCCTTGGGCAATTGTACAAGACACATGGGCTTCACAGGCGACTCTGATCAGGAACTGACCTGGTGGAGAAGCAAGGCCATGGCCACTGAGCTCAGAAATGTTACAGGTGGGATGTCTCTGCCTGGTACCCAAGATACGGTTGCATGTGGGGTTTTCAGAAACACCTGTGTGTGTTGCCTGTCATTTACAAGCATGGGCGGGCACCACCCACCTCTCAGGGGTCGGTAGGAATGACGTGGACCACGACCTGGCCTGCTGAATACCCAACAGTGATTTGGAGAAAAGAGAAGACATGGAAGAATGTGAGCAGATGGGGCACAGAGAGGGGAACAAAAAAGGCCCAAAGAAAATTAAGACGATAGGATTTTAAGGTAGGTTGAATGTTTAACAGCAGTAACTGGGACCAAACTTCCTTGGTTCAAATCCCAACTCTGCCATGTCTAGGCTGTGTGAACTTGGGTGAGTTGCTTCATTTCTCTGTGCCTTGGTTTCCTCATCTGGAAAATGGGCTGACAATCGTACCCACACCTTCACAGTGTTGCAAGTTGGATGTGCCCAGAACACTGGGCACGTGGGTCACTACGAAAGCATTAGTTCTAATTACTTACAGGGAAGCAGAGTAAAATCCGGGGAGGGGGTCACTTGCCCTCAGTGACACAAGAGGTCTCACTGCCAGGAGGCAGGAGGACCCAAGCACAGACCCCATCATACCACGTGCCCCTGTTGTGAGGCCTCTACCTTCACGCCTTTACTTGTTTGTCCAAACCCCCTACAGTCTGACCCTCCCAGCCCCACCTGCAGTACATAGACAGAATAATGCCCCTTAAAGCTGTCCACACCCTAATCCCCAGAACGTGCCTTAAATGGCAAAAGGGACTCTGCAGCTGTCATGAAGTTAAGGCCCTTGAGATGAGGAGATGATCCAGGTGGGCCTGAGGCAACCACAGGGGTCCTTAGAATAGGGAAGCAGGAGGGCCTGAAAGAGAGAAGGGGCCCATTGGCTTTGAAATTGGCCCACGGAGCCATGAACCAAGACATGCAGGCGGATGCTAGCTGGATTCCGGCCTAGAGCCTCGAGGAGGAATGCAGCACCTTGTCACCCAGTGACACCCATTGTGGACTTCTGAGCTCCAGACTGTAGGATAATACACGTGTTATTTCAGCTACTAGGCTTGTAATTTGTTACAGCAGCCAGAGCAAACAAACCTGCCCCCTCCTAGCTAGGTTGCCCAATCCCCCTCTGGCCCTGCAGACTCCCAAGGGGGCTCTCCCCCTCCCATGGTGGGTGCCCCCCACCAGAGACCTGAGCCCCTCAACCTCCCACCCCAGCTCCCAGGCATCTGTCCACCCACCCTCGATACTGAAGGAGCCCTTCTCTGGTTCAAACTCCACTTAAAGTCCACAAGTGTGGCCACCCCGCCACACCCCGCCACGTCCGGGGGACTTTGCTCCAACAATGACCCCTCCTGCCAACCCTGCCCTCTCAGCTGGCTTCTCTCCTAATCTCTAGGCTGGTTCAAATCTTTCCTTATTAAAAGGTAAAAACCAGGGCTTCCCTGGTGGAGCAGTGGTTGAGATGCAGGGGACACGGGTTCGTGCCCCGGTCCGGGAAGATCCCACATGCCGCGGAGCGGCTGGGCCCGTGAGCCATGGCCGCTGAGCCTGTGCGTCCGGAGCCTGTGCTCCGCAACGGGAGAGGCCACAACAGTGAGAGGCCCACGTACCACAAAAAAAAAAAGTGGAAAAAAAGGTAAAAACCAAAACCCCTCTCTTCCCTCAGCCTGGGTCCTCAGCCCCTCTGGCTCCCTGCTTCTCTTTCGTGTCCACGGATTCACCCCTGACCACCAGCCTCCTTCCTCCCTTGGCCATGACCCCTCCAAGCCCACTTCCCGTTTCCTGTCCTCTTCTCCCAAGGCTGCTGGCGTCTCCTCTGGAAGGACTGCCTCACTGGCCTGGCCCTGCACCTCTACCTTCAGGGGCTGTGCCTCCCCGTCAGCCCGTCCACAGCAGGTCCCCGGGGACTCGGGGGTCTGCACGCAATGCCCATCGTCCCCCGAACTCCTCAACCCCACACCCATCATGCTGACCACGACCCACCCCTGGACAGCTCCCCCCCACCCCACCCCACCCCGGCCAAGCCAGTCTTCATACAGAAAGATGCTTGTCTCTCTCTAAAGCAGGGAGATGCAGTTAAAGCGACTCAGGGACAGATGGTCAAGCTTAATATCATCAGTGAGGAGTCATGCGGACATCACGCACCTGCTGATCTGACGGAGTGAAAAGGGCACTCTGGCTTGGTGGTCCTGCTCCCCAAAACCCCTGACCCCAGGCTCATCACAAGAAAAGCTCAGACAAACCGAAATTGGGCGACTTTCTACAGGGGACCAGGCCAGAACTCAGAACAGCCAAGGTCATGGAAAAAGGAAAGCCTGAGAAACTGTCACAGACCAAAGGAGAATGGCAGGTGACAACCGAACAAAAGGTAGGTCCTGGATTGGACCCTGGAATGGAATCCACTGGAAAAACTGCTGACACTCAAAAAGTCTGGAGCTTGGTTAACAGGAAGTCACCAATGTCGGTTTCTTAGCTGTGGCGAATGCACCCCGATGATGTAAGATGCTAACAGTAGGGGAGGCTGGATGGAGCATACGGCACCTCTGCGCCGGCTCTGCAACTTTCCTGTGTATCTAAAACTATTCTAAAATGAAAGGTTTGATAGACAGAGATAACAAACTTACGGTTACCAAAGGGGGAAGGTGGGGAGGGATAAATTAGGAGTTTGGGATTAGCAGGTACACACTAATATACACAAAATAGATAAATAACAAGGACCTACTGTATAGCACAGGGACCTATATTCAATATCCTGTAATAAACCATAATGAAAAAGAATATGTATATATATGTATAACTGAATCACTTTGTCACACGCCAGAAACTAACACATTGTAAATCGATTATATGTCAATTAAATAAATGAATTAATTAAATGAAAGGGCTGTGTTTAAAAAAATCCACAACTGATACCCAGATCTTTTTCACCCATTAGACTTGCCATTTTCACCCTGGCAAAGAGCAGAATGTTTGATTGTACACAGAGCTGGCCTGGACGTGGATGAACAGGCCTCTCTCCCAGAGCCGGTAGGAAGGTAACCTGAGTCTCACACAACAGAAGCATCTACCAAAATTTAACATGCATGAGTCCTTTAACCTAGCAATTCCTCCTCTAGAAATCTGTATCAGAGCTGACCCCATGCCTGGGTGCAGTGACAAAACGATGAGCACACAAGGGTACTCACTGCAATGTTGCCAGAAACCACCTAATTGTCCATCAGCAGAGGCCTGGGTAGACCAGTTATGGCGCATCCACACAAGGGAATAGTATGCAACCATCAAGAAAGAATGAGGGGGCTTCCCTGGTGGCGCAGTGGTTAAGAACCCACCTGCCAATGCAGGGGACACAGGTTCGAGCCCTAGTCCAGGAAGATCCCACATGCCGCGGAGCAGCTAAGCCCGTGTGCCACAACTACTGAGCCCGCGTGCCCAAGAGCCCGTGCTCCGTAACAAGAGAAGCCACCACAATGAGAAGCCCACGCACCACAACGAAGGGTAGCCCCAGCTCACCGCAACTAGAGAGAGCCCGCGCGCGCAGCAGCGAAGACCCAACGCAGCCACAAAAAAGACAGAATGAGGAAGTTTATGTGCAGAAACGCAGTTATCTCCGAGATGTATCAGTGCATGACAAAAGCCCAAATGGTGTTTATTGTTACAAGCCATCATTTGGGTACAACGAAGAAGGATATATGTATTTCTTTGTAAAACATGCATAAAATGCCTCCAAATGGATACACAAGAAACTGATAACTGGGAATTCCCTGGCGGTCCGGTGGTTAGAACTCAGCGCTTTCACTGCTGCATGATGTGGCCAAAAGGAAGGAAAAAAAAAGAAAAGAAGAAAAAAAGAAACAAAGAAACTGGTAACAGTGGTTGCCTGTAAGCAGAGGGGGGAGGAGCACTGGGGGATGCAGCCAGATGAATGCTTTTCACTCTTATACCCTAAGTTGATCTTTTGTATGTTGAGCCATAGCAAGATTACAAAATCAAAAAATTAAATTAAGAAAAAATTAATAAGTTAAACATATTTATAACTTTAAAAATTTACAGTTCTATAATCTATAATTATAATTTAATTATTTATATTAATTATGATGTATTTATAAAAAATGTTTTAAAATTAATGAAATTTAAAATAAAATACATTAAACCTTTTATTTTAATAAATTTATTTTATTTATTTATTTTTGGCGGCATTGGGTCTTCGTTGCTGTGCACAGGCTTTCTCTTGTTGTGGCGAGCGGGGGCTACTCTTCATCGCGGTGCGTGCGCTTCTCATGGCGGTGGCTTCTCTTGCTGTGGAGCACAGGCTCTAGGCGCGCGGGCTTCAGTAGTTGTGGCACGCAGGCTCAGTCGTTGTGGCTCACGGGCTCTAGAACACAGCCTCAGTAGTTGTGGTGCACGGGCTTAGTTGCTCTGCAACTGGCATGTGGGATCTTCCTGGACCAGGGCTCAAACCCATGTCCCCTGCATTGGCAGGTGGATTCTTAACCACTGCGCCACCAAAGAAGTCCCAAAACTTCTTTTTTTTTTAATGGGGAAAAAGAGCCTCTTCTGCAAACCCATATTTGCCCTCCCCAGGTTGGTGTCTCTTGTCCTCCCACCTCTGGGTGAAATGACGTTATCATTAAAGTTACTGATTACTTCTCTTTGGTGAAAAGATGTGCACTCCACCGTTTCTGCTATATCAGCCCCAAATCTGTACTAACAACATCCTATTGGCCAAAATAAAATTCTTCTCTTCACATTTTACTCTATGATCCATTTTTCAGGCGGGAGGTTCTGAAGGCTGATGGCGGATGTGGGATTGGGGAGGCATGGACCCTCCCTCACTGGGCTTAAGGAACCCATTTAGGGAGGCAAAGTTAACCAACATGGGGAGATATGGGAGCAAACGCAAAGGGGAAACTGAGCCCAGATTCTAAGGCAAGTGGAGGGTCTAAGACAAGAGAAGGACACAGGCGAGGGCAGAACAGGAGGTGGGTGAACAGTGTGGCAGAAGACACAGAGGCAGGTACACCTGTGTCCTGTGGGGGCGTGAGCAGTGGTTGGCCAGGAGGGTGGGGTCGGGTTACAGGAGCACTTTCTACATCAAGAGCCTGGCCCTGGGACTTCCCTGGCAGTCCAGTGGTTAAGACTCCGCGCTTCTCACTGTAAGGGGAGCAGGTCCTATCCCTGGTCGAGGAACTAAGATCCCGAATGCCGCACAGCACGGCCAAGAAAAAAAGAAACAAAGAGTCTGGCCCAGGTGAGGTGGGGACCAGGCTCCCAGGCTGGACCTTCTGGGGAGGGACCCCCATGCAGGTTCTGTTTCATTAACCAGCAGCCCAAAAGTGACTTGAAAAGCCCCCCAAAGTTTTCAACCCCTGCCAGGGAGAATTCAGATTCTAAAAATAAGCCTCAAAACCTAGAATACCAGGAGAAAGCGACCACAGCAGAAGCCATCCAACAACTCCCCATCAGTATAAACACACATCCAAGGCCCAAAGACCCGTAGCCAAGGGGTCCTCTCCCCAGATCACGTCCCAACACAACAAAAACTCCAGTCTCATAACTTCTGGTGTTGCTTCATTCTGATCGAGGCCCCTTTTTCAATATCTCTCCCTTGAAAATCTCTTAACCATTTTCTAAAATGATCCCCTATTATTTCTCTCTGCCTTCTTGAAGTCAAGAAAGAAAGGAAGAGAGAGAGAAAGAGAGGGAGGGAAGGAGGATAGCAAGGAAGGAAGGAAGGAAGGAAAGGAGGGAGGGAGGGAGGGAGGGAAATGCTTGTGTCAGCATCTTGTGGTTCTGTGATACCCCAGGCTGCTGGCAGCCCCCATCCTACTCCTCCATTTGCTGCTTCAAAGCTTCCGAGGACTGGAAAACCAGAACCCAGTGTGTAAGAACTCTGTGTAAAGTAAGAATTACTAGTTTCCTTCGGTGCCTCCCATGAGAAAAGTAAACAAGCTTGGGCATTTATCTTGATGATAAATACCTGCGTTACTTGGGAGACTCCTATTTGCTTATTTTCTCAATTCTGGCCATAGTCCAGATGACTGTAGGTTTTATAACTGTCATACCTTTGAAAGTTATACAACAGTCTTGCCTTTAGCAAGACTTAAGGTGAGAACAGGGTGGTAAACATTAGCTACTGCAGTCTTTTAAGGCATGCCCCGCTTCCCCTTGCCTATCCTATACAACCCAGCCCTGGGTGACAGAAGCCTTCCCACTGTGTCCTAATTGCTTCCTGTCTGCAAATTAGATTCTGTTTCCCTAACTGGACTGCATTACACCCCTCCAGGGAAGGGCTATCTTCCATGTTTCTCTGGATCCCCCAGAGCTTTAGCGAAAGCGATGCACAGACAACCTCCTGGCAGAGCTGAGATTTCATGCGAACATATGGCGTATACATATCCCATATACGATGGGGGAATCTATAGTGCACGCTCTTTGAAAGAGTGTATTTTTGGGGGGTAGTTTTCTTTTCCAGTTTGAGATATAACTCACATACAGCACTGTGTAAGTTTAAGGTGTACAGCATGATGATTTGCCTTACATACATCACGAAATGATTACCACAATAGTTCAGTGAACAGCCATCCTCTCATAAAGACTCAACACTAAAGAAATAGGAAAAAAATTCTTTTCCTTGTGATGAGAACTCTTAGGATTTACTTTCTTAATAAGTTTCATTTATAATGTACAGCCATATTAATTACCTTTATTATACATTTACATCCCGAGTACTTACTTATAACTAGAGAAGTATTTCCTAAATAAAGACAAATCTTCCTTACAAAAGAATTCCAAATGATATGTGTAGAAGCCCCCTCCCTCCAGGAGGTGGAGATTAATCTAGCCCCTCCCTCTCCTAGGTGTGGGCTGGATTTAGTATCTTGCTTTTAAAGAATAGTCTAGGAAAAGAGAAGAAGACTATCTACAATGGAGAAAGCTGGCAAACACCACCTTAAGCTAGAGACAAAGGTTAACATCATTAGCAATGTCACATGGGTATCATGTACCCCCTGATGTGATGTGATGCAAAGAGCCCTTCATCTCTGAGGCCTTCTTCCCCCAAACCCATAACCTCAGTGCAATCATGAGAAAAACATCAGACAAACCCAATGTGAGGGAAATTCTATAAAATCTCTGCCCAGTGCTCTCCAGAGAGGAAAGGAAAGACTGAGAAACCATAGTAGACCGGAGGAGACTGGGAGATGGGGTGATTCAATGCAGTATGGTACCTTGGGTGGGATCTTAGAACGGAAAAGGGACGTTGGCGGAAACACTGGTGAACTCCAAATAACGTCTGGAATGTGATTAACAGTGAGCTACCAATGTCAGTTTCCTCCTTTGACAAATGTCCTGTGGTGATGATGTAAGATGTTGCGGGGCGGGGGGTAGTCGGGACGACTGGGTGAGGGGTAGATGAGAACTCCCTGCCCGAACTGCCACTTTCCCGCAAATCTAAAATTAAACTATAAGATGAACTGGAGCAGGCAGGCCTCACTCAAAAGCATTCAAGTTCAGTTTTTAAAAACAAAAGCAAAAAAATGTTAAGGTTTACTTTTTTAAGTTTTTTTTTTCTCAAGTGTATTTTGGTTAAATGGGAAAGGTTCAGTGGAGGCGGGGGTGATGATCAGGGTTTCTATTATTTCTCACTGAGGATGAGTGGATGGATACTTACCTAGGTAGATAGATAGATATCACCATATTTAAGCAAATGGGCCTTAGAGTTGAATGAATCTCCAAACCTCCCAGCTGAATGCACACTGATTCTCGGCCACAGATCTGTACCCCCTCCCTTAAGATAGATTTTAAAACTCTCACAAAGGGGTTTTAACCACAGGTAGGTGATAAACTCTTCTAAAAATATATCCTCCTGTTTTCTAGATTTAGGTATCAGATCAACATACAAAAGGGCAAAGCCTTCAGAGAGAAGATAAAGCAGCTTTTTCACCACCAACTTAATCCTCTAAGATCAGTTCTTTCAGGAAGAAAAAGAGGAAGACTATTCAATTCCACTCTCTGCCCCCACCGTGCGGCCCCAGAAAAGAATCTTGCTCCGGGTATACGTGCATCACAGAAATGACCCCAGGAAAAAAAGGCATTCCTTCAGCAAAAGGAGGACACACACACACATGCAAGTTGTCAGGTCCCCTAAGAAAACAGTCTAGTTTGTACACAAGGAGGAGAACCAGCTGAGGTCAAAGAGAGCTGGTCTTTCACAGTCGCTGGAGAAAAATGTTCTTTACAATAATGTGAGCACAAGTGAAACCTGATTTCAAAAACCCTAACGAATTACCTGACTTCTACATTTAGTCCATCAAATATTGTTCAAAGTTCTTAAACTAAAGGCCACTGGCTAGCAATCTTTAAAATACAAAGATTCTGCGACGCCGTGTTTGCTGTAATGTAATTTAACCCGTATACGGCACCAGAAAACGTCCCAGGCAAATGGTGCTTCTTAAGCTCTCAGTCAGTAAGGAGGAAGAATTTAGACAAAAGGGGAAATTGGGATCTCCAACTCTCTTTGGGAAAGGAAGTGAGAAATTACACTAAGGTTCTTAGGCTAATGGACCCCAAAACACATTCAGATTCGGTCTCCCTCAGTTAAAAAATACCAAAGCTCACAGGGAAAGATTTCAGAGACATGTTTTCAAATGACATCTTCTAAATTCAGTCTGTTTCACAAGTCAAAGATAAAGTGACCACAATCTGAGAGCCAGGTTCAAAGATGGCATAACTACAAATTACAGTGATTTGTAGAATGGAAAATCCTTCCACTGGGGAGCTGGGCTGCTCCCCCACAATCAGAGAGGGCAATTTCCCCCTGGATTCCTGGTGAAACCACATCCCCAGTTTCCACATGAATGATAGTTTTTGATGAAACAGCACAATGAGAACATTAATGGGACTCCATCAGAAGACAAAATGACATGTACCCTGATTACAACTTCATAAAAAAACAGGCACCATGACAAAAGATAAAACGGCCAAATAAGGAAAACAGATGCTACTTGTTTCATTCACAGGGTGAGATTATACCTGATAATCTTCTTTATCTTTCACGCTTTCTGTAATATTGTTATTTTTTACATAACTTTAAAAGCTATCAGGGCAGCCTTTATGAATAACCTCCCTGGACTCAAGGTTAGGGAAAGTCAATGCTAAGCTCTTAAACTGACCCCAGGAACACTGTCAATTCTAAAACTCCACGAGCTAAGTAAGCTTCAATTCTCCATCATCATTTTCCCTGAAGTTACCTTCTTCACCCACAAAGAAGAAAGTGCCTCTGGCTTTTCCGATCTTGGTGAATTAACCTCCTACCTACTAGGTGAACAGGGAATCACCACACAGACACCCTTGATATTTCCTTTCTTCTGTCCAGGTCTTAAACCCTATGAAATGACACACAGTTCTCCTACTGAAATAACCTGCGGCTAAGGGACAACTTCATTAGCTACGAAAGTGTTATCCTGACTGCCCGGAGTGCAAACAATAAGATGAAATTGTGAGGACCCGGGAAAGTACCACTTAGAACTCAAATAACAATGTTAAGATAAGTAAACACCAGTCAAGTTCAGAACAGGCCATGGGGGGGCCAAATAGGCACCAAAGACACCATAAACACGTCAGTACTAAGTCTGGCAGAGTTAAGGAGGACTTATTTGCATGTTGAGATGGACCACCTCGCCCACTGAGCTATTTTTGTGGCAGTGAAAGCACAAATAAGGACAAGTCACCGTGCCAAGACTTTGGACTTCGTGTCAGATCTTGCTTTTTCCACCATCACTGTAGCTGGGGTTGATTGATCTTCGGTGGGAGAATTTTAAGTCCCTGAGGGCATACTCCCGTTCTCACAGTGGCACCATAGCACCTCTGGTTGTGGGTAATGGCAACAAATCATGCCCTATCTCCTTGAAAATGAACTTAGGCCTTCCGGTTCCTTTGCTCTCAGTGGTTCCCCTTTTACTGTTCTCAGCTATGGGCTAGTCCGTGCCTCCTCCGAAGCTTTGCTGAGCCCCTCCTGCTCATTCGGAATGCTGCCCATCTAAGTCCACATGTACCTTCTGCTACCTGTACTCAGGCCTCTGCTTTGCTATGAAACTTTCCCCGACTAACCTGGCCCCCAGCTCACAGCTCCCTCCTTTCCATTCCTTTCAATCCTTCCAGAGTCACAGGGGCATTGCTGAGCATTGGCTTTTCACCTTTGTGTGTTTCCATTTTCCACCCACAGCATAAACCCCTCAGGACCGGGAGCCATTTCTTCTGTGTCCTTTACAAGGCAAGGGTAGCACTTTATTTCCCCACAGCTATCGCGTAAAAGCGACCACAGGAACAAAGGGAAGTTTACTCTCCAGAGCCAGCGAAATGACTTCTATCTAGTATTTTAAGAGACTTCAGAAATTGATTCTCCATCTCAGATCAATCACCGAGTCACTTAATCCACGAAAACATTACAACAAGGATACTTTTACAAATTTGAATAAAAGCATGTATTATTCATGCCTTAAAGTAACAGGAAAGAGAAGATGGACCTCTCCCATCGCAGAGCTACAATAAATGTTTCTTAGAGAGTCTGGGGCACATTTACATTCCAGAGCAAGGACTGGCTGAGAGGTAAGCCAAGTGCAGCATGGGTGTTATTCTATGCCAGGTAGAGCAAGTCACCTGCTCGCTGGACTCCGAGCCAATTGTGATAAAACCAAACATGCTGGTGGAGTCCCAAATACCAGTTCATCCCACTACACGGCATCCAGGTTAGTCCCATTTTAGAAGAGTCACCCAGAGACGTCTTGGGGTGGGAGTAGGAAGGTAAGGGAGGCAGTCAAGCACACACTAATGCAAACCATGTCTTTCCTTAAAAGGGCCCCAGGGGAACGGCAGGGCCAACCTGCATTCCAGACAGCGCCTGAACCAGGGCCAGCTCACCAGGCCAAGGATTTATTCCTCTTGGGAAGGACGGGTGGGAGAGTCTACCCTGACGGGCTAAGATGGGAAGGTCCTGTGGCTTCCAGAAACTGGATTTCCCAGCCACCAAAGCTCGGTCCAACAGGCAATGACATCAGCCCCACTTATCGGAAGCACAAAAGCCACCAGAAAACTATTCAAAGACCAGCTGGCCTGATCCCTGGAATGCACAGCCCTTCCAGAATACACCCATTTCCCATCACCTCCTCTCCCTGACCCTGACCAAGGGCTTCTGGCACAACAATTACCCCACTGCCCAGATCGACAGGGGCCTGTACAGCAGACGGGAGGGGGCGACCTGCCTATCTTGGTAGGGAGGGGCGAGGTCCACCTCGCCGGCATGTGCCACTGGCATCCATCCAGCACCGGCAGTGGATGGGGTCCCGCCCCAGCCCTGCACTCACAGGGTGCCCACCTTACCCCCCCATGAAGGGGGCGTCTAGCCAGGGCCCAGGCTCCCTTTGCTCTGTGTCCCGGATTTTCATCTGCTGGGGGCTCCCTAGGCCCTCGGGTGTCCACACAGTCAGCGGCTGAGAGCCGTCCTGAATCCTGCGGGGAACCCCCGGGGTCAGGGGAAAAACGCAGATGCCGTGGCCCCTAGAAGTCGAATTTCTGGGACCGGCGTCCGGAAATTCGTCGGGCTTTTTTGTTTGTTATTTGGTTTTGTTTCTGAATCACCGTCTGATGATTCTGGAAATCTCAACTTTGAGATAGCTCCCACCAGAGCGAGTTGAGACTTTCCTGAAAAGCCTCGGGGAGTTCTCTCCGGGGAGGCGGCCCCGCGAGTAGGAAGGGGCGCGCTTTCAGGTTGGGGCGGGACGACCCCACCGCGCGCGATCCGCGGGCGATCTGCCCACTTAGCAGAGCAGGAACGGAACCAGCCTGTCCCGCGGCGGGAACAGGCGCCGAGAGGCTGGAAACCCGGCCTCACCGGCGCCGCACAGAAGATCGAGGCGGGACCTCGACGCCTTCCACCCCACCTCGACCCCGGGGACCCGTCAGGGTTCCCGGCCGCCACGACCCGCGTGGAGCCCGGAGCAGGTGCTCGCGCCGCACGGAGCCCGCTCGCTCCCCACCGCCGGCCCGGGGTACCCCCGATTCGCGCCCCGGCCGCTGCCCGCCCCCATCCGCGCCCCCCACCCGCGCCCCGACCGCCAGCCCTCCAGCGCTGCACTCACCGCCGCCCGCGCAACCAGTCGAGCCGGGAGGTCTGAGCTGGCGGTACAGGCTGGCGGGCTGGCGGGCGGGCGGCGGGGAGGAGCTCCCGGCGGCGGGGGCGGGAGCTGGACCGGCCGGGGCGGGACGCTGCGGCTTCGGCTTCCGGCTTCTCCACGCCTCCGCGCGCGGTCTGGACCCGCGCCCAGCCACCTGTGGGGGCCGCTAACCCGGGCCTGAGAGCCCGCCAGGGACCTGCGACCCTCCGGCTTCTGCCCTTCCCCTCCACCCCTCCGATCTCCCACTACCCTCGAAACACCCCGGGTTACACCCCAGACCCCGTTCACTCCCTGGAACCCCCAGTTTCAGCCCAGACCCCACTCGCCCCATACTGGTGTCTCCCCTTTCGGATTCTGCCCCTGCTCGTCGATCCCCGCCACGTGCCCGGACACCCTTGAATCTCCCCTCCTGATTTCCACCCCCTGCTCTCCCCGGTTCGCATGGGTCCCCCATCTCTGGCATTCCTTCTTCCCCACCCTCAGACTATGCGGACCCCCACCCTCGAGTTCCAGATCCCGCGCCAAGGGATCCAGTGCTCCCTGCCCTCCGGAGGGCGGCCCTTCTCTCCCCATAACAAATTTCTGTACATTCAGACGCATACAGACAGCCCAAGATGCTCTATGTGCCTTTGGCCAAGTGCCCACTTTCTCTGAGCCTCAGTCTCCTCTCTGTAAAATGGGCATAACAGCGCATATCTCATAAGATCTACGGGAGAATTAGGTGAGCTAATGCAGGCAAAGCATTTAACACAGATTGCGTTAAATAAAACTTACCCTATATTATAAAGCAGAAACTAACACCATTGTAAAGCAATTATACTCCAAGAAAGATGTTAAAAAAAAAAACAAAAAAAACTTACCCTATCTGCTAACTATTGTACTTTGTATGCCCCCAGGGTGGCCCCTGGCCCCTAGGTACTTTCTCACTCCATCACTGAAAACTGGAAATCAGTAACTACTGTTTCAGCAAAACCCTTTGCCCCTAAACAGGTGCTGCGTATCTGATAAGAGCCCCCATTATGCTGCTACAGTAATAATAGCAGCCCTGATCCAGCAGGCCCCCCTGGGAAGTCATTACAGGGCACTGATGAGCTGATGTGGCTTTGAGAGTACAGAGCCCTGGAGAATGGGTGGAACCCTAACGTGGCTATCTAGAGAAATGCCGGAAATTCATCGGGCTTTTTTGTTTGTTATTTGGTTTTGTTTCTGAATCACCGGCTGATGATTCTGGAACCTGGGCGGGGAGCTTAAAATCCCCCTTGCGGATTCATAGACCTGGATCCCAGAACTCCTCTGGTGGTGGAACCCTCCCCCCCTTTACACTGAGACCCAGGCAGAGAGTGACTTGCCCAATGTCTTATAGTAAACTGTCCCCTTCTTCCCTGCCCAAAGCTCTTACCACCTTTCACCACGTGGACCCAGCTACCAGCAGCCACGTATTACTACCAGCCCTGGACGTATTACTCAATTAAAGGAGGGGATTTCAAAGTTCTCCCCAGCATGAGAAGTTGCCACGTAGATGTTATTAGTGATGCCAATCTTTTCTTGTTTTAAAACTATAGAGACAGCTGGATTGTGCCCAACACCTGATGTCTTGACATTAACCCAGAGTATCACAGACCATTGATAGCAAGAGGTGAGCCCTACAGAAAATATGTCAGAGCAAAATCTTGAAGAAACAGCCTTCCTCCCTCTCCCCCATCCCCTTCTTTCCTTCTTCCTTTCTACTGAAGGAAAAGCAATCGCACACCTGAATTTCCGTCTCTATTACTCATTGCTAAGCCATCTTCATTCGTTTTTCTCCCCCCAACCGCTGAGCCACAGCAGGAGCTGGTTTTGTTTTCTCATCTGTCCTAAACACTTACTGCATCCGTGAGTCTGCAATTATTTATGGGGAGAGCTATAAAACTGTAACCCTTTTTTGACCCCTGAAAAAACCACAGAGTTGAAATTTCCAACCCAACGCTTCCAAGAAGGGAAGAAAAGTAAACCAGCCACATGATCATCTTTTTCTGTGTCATCAATAGACACAGAAAAAGCATATGACGAATCCGAAACCTTTTTTTCAGTTTTTGGCCATACCACACGGCATGTGGGACCTTAGTTAGTTCCCCAATCAGGGGTCAAACCCGCACCCCCTGCAGTGGAAGTGCGGAGTCTTAACCACTGGATCGCCAGGGAAGTCCCCCAAATCCAACACCTTTTCAAGATATAAAGACACTCAACAAACTTGGAATAGAAAGACACTTCCACAACCTGATAAGGAGCATCTACAAAAATCCCACAGCAAACATCATCTCCATGGTGAAAGACAGGATGCTTTCACCCTTGAGATCAAGTACAAGCAAGGATGTCTGCTTTCACAACTTCTATTCAACACTGTACTAGAAGTTCTAGCCAGAGCAAGTAGGCAAGAAAAAGAAATAAAAGGCATCCAGATTGGAAAGGAAGGGGTAAAACTATCTCTGTTTGTAGATAACATCATCTTGTATATAGAAAATCCTAAGGAATCCACAAAAACTGTTAGTACAAATAAGTTCTGTAAGGTGGCAGGATACCAGATCAACATTTAAAAAATCAGTGGCATTTCTATACACTAGCAAGGAAAAATACAAAAAGAAAATGCAGAAAACAGTTTAACTAAGGAAGTTTAAGACTTCTTCACTGAATGTTGCTGAAGGAAATTAAAGAAGACCTAAATAAATGGGAAGATATTCATGTGGTATATCGGAGTTCTATCAGAGAAATGGAACCAGAGATAGATAGATACATAGACACATAGATACACAGATATAGATAGAGAGATAGATACGAAACTCCTGAGCAGGAGCTGAAGCTCTAGTCCATAGGTGGAATTCTTCTGGGAAACCTCAGTTTTGCTCTTAAGGACATTCAACTGGTTGGATAAGGCCCAAATTACCTAAATAATCTCCTTAAAGTCAACTTGTTGTAGAAGTTAACCACATCTACAAAATACCTTCACAGCAACACCTAAATTAGCGTTTACTTGAATTACTGGGTACTACAGCCTAGCCAAGTTGACACACAAAACTAACCATCATGGATGGTAATACTCCCCAAACTTATGTAGAGATCCAATATAATCTCTATCTAAATCCCAACTGCCTCTTTGGCAGAAATAGATAAGCAGACACTAAAATTCATATGGAATTGCAAGGGACTCAATAACCAAAACAATTGTGAAAAAGAACACAAAGTCGGAGGACTCACACTTCTAAATTTCCAAAGTTATTATTCAGTACAAACCTACAGTAATCAAAGCATGTGTTATGGGCATAAGAATAGACATATAAACCAATGAAATAAAACTGAGATTCCATATATAAACCCATACATCTGTGGGCAATGGGTTTTTGAGAAAGATATCAAGACCATTCCATGGGAAAAGAGTCTTTACAGCAAGTGGTGCTGGAACAACTGGATATTCACATGCAAAACAATGAAGCTGGGGCTTCCCTGGTGGCGCAGTGGTTGAGAGTCCGCCTGCCGATGCAGGGGACGCGGGTTCGTGCCCCGGTCCGGGAAGATCCCACATGCCACGGAGCGGCTGGGCCCGTGAGCCATGGCCGCTGAGCCTGCGCGTCTGGAGCCTGTGCTCCGCAACAGGAGGGGCCACAACAGTGAGAGACCCGCGTACCGCAAAAAAAAAGACCAAAAAACAAAAAAAAACAATGAAGCTGGATCCCTACCTCACACTATAGAAAAAAATGAATTCAAAATGGAAAAACTATAAAACTCTTAGAAGGAAACAAAAGTGTAAATCCTCATGATCTTGGATTAGGCAATGGTTTATCAAATATGACATCAAAAGCACAAGCAACAAAAGGAAAAAATAGATAAATTGAACTTCATCATGATTAAAAACTTTTGTGCATAAAAGCACACTAACCGCATACTTCGGCTATATTATGGGTTCAGTTCCAGACCACCACAACAAAGTGAATATTGCAATAAAGTGACTCACACAAATTTTTTAGTTTCCCAGTGAATATTGAAGTTATGTTTACACGCTACTATAGTCTATTGTGTGCAATAGCATTATGTCTAAAAAAAAAAGTACATACCTTAATTTAAACATACTTTATTGCTAAAAACTGCTAACCAAAAAAAAAAAAAAAAAACTGCTAACCATCATCTGAGTCTTCAGCTAGTCTTAGTAGTAATGTCAAAGATCACGGATCACAGATCTCCATAACAAATATAATAGTAATGGAAAAGTTTGAAATATTTCGGGAATTACCAAAATGTGACAGAGAGACACAAAATAAGCAAATGCTCTTGAGAAAATGGCTTCAATAGACTTGCCTGACGCAGGGTTGCCACAAACCTTCAATTTCTAAAAAAAAAAATGCTATGTCCACAAAGCACAATAAAGCAAAGAGCATAAGATAAAGTATGCCTGTATCAAGAGAGTGAAAAGACAAGCCACAGAACGGGAGAAAATATTTGCAAATCGTACACTTGGTCAGGATCTAGTATCCAGATTTTATAAAGCACCCTTACAAGTCAACAACAAAAAGACGACAACCCAATTTTTTTTTTTTTTTTTTTTGCGGTACGCGGGCCTCTCACTGTTGTGGCCTCTCCCGTTGTGGAGCACAGCCTCCGGATGCGCAGGCCCAGCGGCCATGGCTCACGGGCCCAGCCGCTCTGCGGCATGCGGGATCCTCCCGGACCGGGGCACGAACCCGTGTCCCTTGCATCGGCAGGCGGACTCCCAACCACTGCGCCACCAGGGAAGCCCAACCCAATTTTTAAAATGGGCATTGGGATGGTGAAAAAGTTCTAGAGAAAGGCAAAACCATGGAGCCAGTAAAAAGATCAGCAGTTGCCAGGAATTGGGGTGAGGGTGAGGGTTAGGCTGAAATGAATAGGCAGAGCACAGAGTAATTTTAGAGCAGTGAAAATACTCTGTATGATATTATGATGGATACATGTCATTATATTTGTCCAAACCCATTGAATATCCAACATCAAGAGTGAACCCTAATATAAACTATGGACTTGGGTGATGATGATGTGTCAGTGTAGGTTCATCAACTGTAACAAACATACTGTTACCGATCAGGTTCTTGGCCTTCCCTAATCGATAGAAATTGATAAGAGGCCAGACAAGAGATTTAGGTAAGGCTTTATTGGGGCTCCTGCTGCAGCAGGAGGGAGTGAAAACAAGTAACAGATGCCCTTGGTCGCTCCTCGAGGTGGGTGGTAGTCTGATTCCTGCTCTGGGGTGAGGGTAGGGGCGGGGCCAGGGGTTGGGCAGAAGGAGTAGCTTAGGTGGTTTGCCCACCCTTTTGGTGGTGTCGTGTGCAGGGTGCATGCACAGTACGCTGTTTTTTCTCAGGACTCTTCAGAAGTGGCAGTTGGGTTTTTGGTCTTTTTGTATCTTGTTGTCCATAATTTGCCCCAAGTGCACATGCACACAGCTAATTTTAGTCCCATATAGTTTCTTTGTATTTTGTTGCTCAAGGAGACGTTTGTCCGGGTGCAAGCACTGCAGCAAAGGGTCCCAGGTCCCAGGTCCCAGCCTGTCTCAGTACCACTCTAGTGGGGGATGTTGATAATGGGGGAGGCTACGCATTTGTGGGGACAGGGGGTATAAGGGAACTTTCCGTGCCTTCCTCTTAAGTTTGCTGTAAACCTAAAACTGCTTTTAAAAAATAATCTTTTTTTTTTTTTTGGCAGTACGCGGGCCTCTCACTGTTGTGGCCTCTCCCGTTGCGGAGCACAGGCTCCGGACGCGCAGGCTCAGCGGCCATGGCTCACGGGCCCAGCCGCTCCGCGGCATGCGGGATCTTCCCGGACTGGGGCACGAACCCGTGTCCCCTGCATCGGCAGGCGGACTCTCAACCACTGCGCCACCAGGGAAGCCCAAAAATAGTCTTTTTTTAAAAAAAAGTTTTAGAGATGGATAGTGGTGATGATTGCACAGTATTGTGAATGTACTTGATGCCACTGAACGGTACACTTAAAATGGTTGAAATGATAAATTTTATGTTATGCCTATTTTATCTCACACACACACACAAATTTAACTTAAACAAAAAACTGGCCAAGAACTTGAATAGACGTTTCTACAAAGAAGATATACAAACACCAACAAGCACATGAAAAGATGCTCAACATCTTTAGTCATCAGGGAAATGCAAATCAAAACCACAATGAGAAACCACTTCATACCCACTATGGTGGTCATAAAAAATTTTTGTTTGTTTTAATGGAAAATAACAAGCGTTGGGGAGGATGTGAAGAAATCGAAACCCTCAAACATTGCTGGTGGGAATATAAAATGGTGCAGCCACTATTCTACGCCTGGTATATACACAAAAGAATTGAAAACAGGTATCCACAATTTGTACAGGAATGTTCACAGCATTATTCACAATAATCAAAAGATGGAAGTAATCCCAATGTCCACTAACTGATGCACAGATAAACAAAATGTGGTATACCCTTATGATGGAATATTATTTGATCATAAAAAGAAGTGAAATACTGATACCTGCAACAGTGTGGATGGACCTTGAAAACATGATACTAAGTGAAAGAAGCCAGACACAAAAGGTCACATATCATATGATTCCATTTATATGAAATTTCAAGAATAGGAAAACTCTATAGATACGGAAAGCTGATTGGTGGTTGCCAGGGGCTGGAAGGAGTGGGGTAATAGGTATGGGGTTTCTTTTGGGGGTTGCTAAAAATATTCTGGAAGCCAATAATGGTGAAGGTTGTGCAATATTTTGAATTGTGAAGTTTACTGAACTGTATAGTTTAAAATAGTTAAAATGTTAAATTTTATATTATGTGAATTTATCTCAATTAAAAAATAGGGCTTCCCTGGTGGCGCAGTGGTTGAGAGTCTGCCTGCCGATGCAGGGGACGCGGGTTTGTGCCCCGGTCTGGGAAGATCCCACATGCCGCGGAGCAGCTGGGCCCGTGAGCCGTGGCCGCTGAGCCTGCGCATCCGGAGCCTGTGCTCCGCAAGGGGAGAGGCCACAACAGTGAGAGGCCCGCGTACCGCAAAAAAAAAAAAAAAAAAAAAGTAAACCAGGCATCTTACGTATGCTCTGTGAGGACATAGCAGAGGTGGGGCAGTTATACATACATCTGTGACTGTTTCTCTTCCCACTGAAGATTTTGCAGCTGTATTCTAACCTGAAAGGGCCCAGAACAAGATCTGGGAAGTGGACACATTATATGCCAACACCCCTGGCATCACATGAACCAAACAGAAAGGGGGAGATGTCCTCTGGGTATATTCCGAAATTTCAGCAGCCAGGGGAGAAAAACAGTTTGCATGAAAGAATGCAGGCTATAATCCCATTTTTTGTTAAAAAGAAAAAAAATGCACACACATACACCTGGAAAAATGTCTTCACACTTTTTCAAGGATAAAAGAACGTGATAAATAGTTGTCTCTGAGTGAAGAGAATTAAGGATTTTTCTTCTCCTTTTGCTACTTTCCATTTTCTAACTTTTTTTTTTTTGCGGTATGCGGGCCTCTCACTGTTGTGTCCTCTCCCGTTGCGGAGCACAGGCTCCAGACACGCAGGCTCAGCGGCCATGGCTCACGGGCCTAGCTGCTCTGCAGCATGTGGGATCTTCCTGGACCGGGGCACGAACCCGTGTCCCTGCATCGGCAGGCGGATGCTCAACCACTGCGCCACCAGGGAAACCCATTTCCTAACATTTTAAGAACAAACACAAATTGCTGGTTTAGGAAAACTAATTTTCAAAAAAGGAAAACAGTTGCCAGAAACAACCTCCACTGACTGGTCTGTGTTATTCATAACAATGAATTCTGGTAACTAATGTTTCCATAACACCTTTTTCATTTCCAAAATATGTTTCCCACACACATCACACGATTCATCCTTGCAAAAGCCCTGTGCAGCCAAGATTCTTCCTGCTGAGTTATGCAGATGGGGAAACTGAGGCCAGGGACAGGCGAGGCCCTCCCCGTGCCCACATCCTAGCTCACTGCCCTTGCCTGGGCTCTGGCCCTGGATAAGCCCTTTGCTTCTGCTGCTGCCAAGACAGAGCTGAAATGGGGTGAATTCAGGGGCAGAGGCCTTGGTAGAGTTGCCAGATGCAGCAAATAAAAACACAAGACTCCCAGTTAAATTTGAATTTCAGATAAACAGCAAGTAATTGTTTAGTATAAGTATGTCCCGAATGTTGCAGTGTTGCAGACTTGTAATATATTCTCAGCATTGTACAAGACATACTTAAACAAAAAAAAAAAAAAAAAAAAAAAAAATCACGCGTTGGTCTGAAATGCACATTTAACTGGGCGTTCTCTATTCTATCTGGCAATGCTACCTGCCTGGTGCACCAAAGCGATGGCACCTACAGACAGTGGCCCAGGTGGAAGCCCGGGTGAGTTTCCCCAACCCTGCAATTACGTGGGTCAGCCTTTCCCCTGGAGGTGTGGGAGACTGTCCCCAAACTAGCCAGGCCTCTGTCTTCACCAGGCCCAGAAGAAGTAGCAAGTGGGGCCTTTCCTGGCCTGCCTAGAGTGAGAACTTTGTTACCTGCTTGTGGGGGTGGCCCATTAACTGCAGGGAAAAACAGGTCCTCAGGATGAGAGGCCTGATCCCCTCAACAACACCACCTAAAGGACACGCTGTGTGCCTGTGGTTCTATTTAACAAGATATACCCTGACCACAGCAATGGGCCAAGGATGCAGAATAAACCCCCAGTGCAGAAGGAGGAGGACGACGATGATGATAGTGATGGGAAACACTAACACTAGCCCTACCCCTGCTGGATGCTGGACACTTTTATATCCATGATCTCCTTTTCTTTAAAAAAAAACCTCCTGTTTTACAGATGAGGCATCTGAGGCCCAGAGAGGTTAAGTAACAAGCTCCAAGTCACAAAGCAAGAAGGTGCCTGGAGATGGGATTTTAACCAAGTCCAGCTGACTCCTGAGACTGTCGCACAGCCTTCTCACTCCCTCAGCTGATGTGTCCTGGGTGCCAGGACTGTTCCAAGGCCAAGAGCTGGGGTAACAAAACAAAGGGCAAAGTCCTAACTCCCCTGGATTTTATGTTCTGGTTGGGAGCAGGAGCTAGATAATGAATCAATAATGAGTACCCTGTGTCTTTGCAATCATCCCTGGCTCTTTCTAATTGCTGTAGCTTCCCAGAAACAAATGTTTTCATGGCACAGAAGAGCTTCGTTCTCTGGGATCCATTCCAACAGCCCTGGGTGGGGAGAAGGGGCTTTGTGGGTGGAGCCTGAATCCTAGAATCATATTTATTTAACAAATGGTGCTCCCAACAACCCTGTGAGGGAAGTATTATCATCTCTACTTTACAGATGTAGCCATTGGAGCCCAGAGACATTAAGCAAGTTGCCAAAAGTCACACAGCTAGTAATGGTAGCAGTGGCAATTTGAACCCAGGCTGGCTGGCTCCATGTTTAGTCACCACGCTGTGGAGAGCTTCTTGGTGTAGAGCCTTCTAGATCACCCAGACCTGTATCTTTCAGGCTGTTGAACCTCAGAGTCTTTCCCTCCAATGTAGCCTCCTACAGAGCCGCAACCCACAAAACAAAAATAAGCATTTCCAAGCAACACCTGGCCCTCCCCAGTCTGAAAGGGAACAGCCAACTTCCCACCTCCACCCCCCAGCCAAGGTCTCCATGCAGGTTCCTCTCTTCCCTTGGAGCACCCACAGAGGCCCTTGGCCACTTTTCCTTAATATTTTTGTATGGAGATGTAACTGACATATAACATTATATATTAGTTTCAGGTGTACAACATAATGATTCCATATTTGTACATACTGCAAAACGATCGCCACAATAAATGTAGTTATCCATCACCACACATAATTACACATCTTTTTTCTTCCTTGTGATGAGAACTTTTAAGATCTATTCTCCTAGCAGCTTTCAAATATACGACACAGTATTATTATTAACTATAGTCACCATGCTGTACATTACCTCCCCAGGACCTATTTATTTTATAACTGGAAGTTTGTACACTTTGACCACCTTCACCCACTTCACACACACCCCACCCCTGGCTTCTGGAAACCATCAATCTGTTCCCTTTTTCTATGAGTTTGGTGGGTTTGTTTTTTTTTTTTCAAATTCCACATGTGAGAGACTTCCCTGGCAGTCCAGTGGTTGGGACTTCGCACTTCCAATGCAGGGGCGTGGGGAGGCGGGGCGCGGCCCTGGTTCAATCCCTGGTCGGGGAACTAGGATCTGCATGCCGCACGGCACAGCCAAAAAAAAAAAAAATTCCACATGTGAGTGACATCATATGATAGTTGTCTTTCTTGGTCTGACCTGTTTCACGGAGGCCCTCCATGTCTTGCACCACTGTCTTTCCAGGTGCCCCAAACACCAGAGCCACCTTTCCATTCAACTTTCAAAGGGACTTCCTCATTTGGGGTTTTCTCCCGGGCACATTGCTGGACTGATTCTGCAGTTCCTGGAATTTGAACCTAAATGCCAGTGTTCGTCCATCAGCTGGTCTCTCTTCCGGCCAGAAGGAGAAGTGCAGGCCAGGGGCGGTGACTGTAGGTCTGGGAAGCCTGGAATTGCCCAACCTCCAGAGGGTCAGACCAGGGCTTGGGGGTGGGAGGTGGGCAGTCAGGCGCCCTCTGTTGAGGAAATAGATGGAGCAGTGGTGATGACATCAGGTCTGACACAAGGCCTGGGTCCCAGTCCCCGTCTTGGCTCCTTCCCGGTGGCTGGACCTCAGCCAGCCCCTCCTTCCAGACTCTCTTTTCTCTGCTGCCCCAGCATCTCCAGTGAGGTCGTGACAATGAGACGAACTCGTGAAGGGCAGTGGCCTGGCACATAGGAAGGCTTCAGGTGTTCATAACTGCTGTTATTATCGTGTTGCTGTTGCTGCTGCTGTAGTTGTTTTTAACTGAATTGTAGTTGATTGACAATGTTGTGTTAATTTCTGCTGGACAGCAAAGTGATTCAGTTACACACATACATACATTCTTTTTCATATTCTTTTCCATTATGGTTTATCACAGGATATTGAATATAGTTCCCTGTGCTATATGGTAGGACCTTGTGTTTTTTTTTGTTTTTTTTTTTTTTTGCGGTACGCGGGTCTGTCACTGTTGTGGCCTCTCCTGTTGCGGAGCACAGGCTCCAGACGCGCAGGCTCAGCGGCCATGGCTCACGGGCCTAGCCGCTCCGTGGCACGTGGGATCTTCCCGGACCGGGGCACGAACCCGTGTCCCCTGCATCGGCAGGTGGACTCTCAACCACTGTGCCACCAGGGAAGCCCAGGACCTTGTTTTTTATCCTTACTATATGTAATAGTTTGCATCTACTAACCCCAAACTTGTTGCCGTTGTTTTCAAGCACCTCTTCCATCAAAACCAAATACCCACAAGGCCTATGAGCTCTTTGTTTCTGGAATCACACTTTAGATCTGCTAGCAGCAGCCACAGCTCCGTGATAAGAAAATAATCCCACTCAAGCAAATATACTCATGACCCATCCTGAGCTCCTGACTCAGTTTCCCCACAGTCTAGAGAGGTATCAGGCCCTCCCTAAGGCCTCCAGAGCCCCACGTGATCTAAGCCTCACTACTTCTCTGTCCTCGTCTCCAAACACCTTCAATCTCACTCATTCTGCTTCAGCCACACAGGCCTCTCTGCTGTTCCAGCACTGTCCTGCCTCAGGGCCTTTGCACTGGCTGTTTCCCCCTGCCTGAACCACTGGCACCCCAGGTATCAACATGGCTGGCTCCCTCCTTCAAGCCTTTGCTTAAATGTTACCTTCTCAACCAGGCCCACCCCGACCACCCTCTCTGAAATTACAGCCCCTCCCTCACACTCGACCCCATCCCCACTTTTCTGAAACACGTACTACCCTCTCATGAACGACATCATGTTTATTATTCCACATCTGATGGTGTGCTGCTCACGGATGTGTCCCAGATGCCCAGCACAAGCCTGGCGCTGGAATAAAGAGAAGGCAGGCTGGAGGGGAAGTGGGGAACACCTTGATGTCCCTGACACCCCCCACTTCCCTTTTCTGCACCCCACCCCCGAGCACATGTAGCCCTGAGGCCCTAACCTGGGAGCATCCCCAGGAAGCCTTATTTCCAGAGCATCTCCGCAAAAAAGACAAAGTACACAGCTTCCGCTTTCACTTCCCCACCCTTCCGGGATGGAAGTTGTCTCCCCCACCCCCATCCTCCCCTCCTCCACCTTCCTGAGCCGCTGAAATGAGACACTGAAATGTGGAAGAAACACTTGCGAAGAACCCCTGAGCAGGTACCTCTACGATTTCTTCTCCCTCCTGAGCTAGTCAGAGCCAGGGCTAAATGTTCATTACCAGGCCTACCGCATTCCGAACCAAAAATACCCTGTCTAAAACTGTCATTTCTTTTAAAAAATTTGATCATTTACTACATGCCAAATCCAATAGGAGCGCATTTAGATCCATTATCTTTTTTTTTTTCTTTGTTGCGCCGGGTCTTAGTTGTGGCATGCAAACTCTTAGTTGCGGCATGCACGTGGGATCTAGTTCCCTGACCAGGGATCAAACCCAGGCCCCCTGCATTGGGAGCTCAGAGTCTTAACCACTGCGCCACCAAGGAAGTCCTTAGATCCATCATCTTGTTTAATCTTCATGACAACCCATCATTCTTAATAAAAACAACAATAATAAATGCATAGCCAGGCATCAGCCTAACATGTTTATTAACTCACTTAATCCTTGCAAGAACCCTAGGAGGTAGATATTATTATTCTCCCCATTTTACAGATGAGGAAATCAAGACACAGAGAGGTTACGTAGCTTGCCCAAGGTCACACAGTGGGTTAGTGTGAAGCCAAGATCAGAATCCAGAGAGGCTCTTTCTAAAGTCCCTGGTGGTCCAGTGGTTAAGACTCCACACTTCCACTGCAGGGGGCACAGGTTCGATCCCTGGTTGGGGAACTAAGATACCACAAGGCACAGCCAAAATAAATAAATAAGTCTGTGCGCTTACCCACAGACTTATTCTATCCTGTTTCCCCGAGCAGGGATTCTAAACCCCATTTTATAAATGATGAAGCAACCAAGACCCAAGGCTTTTCCCACTTGTAAGTGTCAGAACCAGGATTTGATCCTAAGACAGGACTGCAAATAAAGCGCCCATTCTAATGCACTGCAGCTGCGGGGTCCCAGTCCAACTCATGTACACACGTGCATGGAACCAGCTTTGACCCCCTGGGAACTTACTGCCCAAGTCACACAATATAAAAGGCCCAAGGACTCCAGACAGAAAAGCCATCGATGTGGAAGAGCTTTGGAATCAGGATTGAGGAGGGTTCCCTCCTCCAAAGCCCTCGAGTGACAAAAGAGGAAGCAAAGGAGGAGAAAGCAGAAGTGAATTGGAACCCAACTCATTTCTAAAACCCACATATGTATTTCCCAGCATCGCAAGCAGGGTGTGACACAAAACAAAATCCTGTGCGGTCATTGGGTGTAGGGGACCCTGGGGGAGCAAAGTGTCCTCTGTGCCCCTAGACGCACACTTCAATGAACCCCCCCACCCCAGGCCATTCCCAGCAGCAATCGTGATGTCTGAGGGGTTCTTTCTTCCTGACCTGCGGATCCCATGCTGGGAATCACTGTGCAGATGCCCCTGTAGCTGTGCATGGATGGGGCATCCCCTCCCCCAAACCTCGCTGATGACAGCCCAACGTGGAGACAAGGCGAATGGCTGTTAAAAAGGAGCTGGACTGGGGCTTCCCTGGTGACGCAGTGGATGAGAGTCCGCCTGCCGATGCAGGGGACACGGGGTCATGCCCCGGTCCGGGAGGATCCCACATGCCGCGGAGCGGCTGGGCCCGTGAGCCATGGCCGCTGAGCCTGCGCGTCCGGAGCCTGTGCTCCGCAACGGGAGAGGCCACAACAGTGAGAGGCCCACGTACCGCAAAAAAAAAAAAAAAAAAAAGGAGCTGGACAAACACCTCGTGAAAAACCAATCATGATTTTTCCTCTGCTGCCATTAAGGAGGAAGAAATAGTGCTCTATGTGCATTTACGGAAAGTGGGCTGTAAAATCCTCAAGTGCGAAAAGCAAGTCATAGAACGAGGAGTCGAGAACAATGACGTTATGTGTTAGTAACATCTACAGTAGGGGACTTCCCTGGTGGCGCAGTGGTTAAGACTCTGCCCTCCCAATGTAGGGGCGCGGGTTCGATCCCTCGTTAGGGTACTAGATCCCACATGCATGCCGCAACTAAGAGTTCACATGCTGCAACTAAGGAGCCCGTGTGCCGCAACTAAGGAACCCAAGAGCCTCAACTAAGACCAAGTGCAACCGAATAAATAAGTAGATAAATAGATATTTTAAAATAAATAAAACAAAAACATCTACAGCAGTAGTTTCACTGACGGTCACACCAAGGCATGTGAGACATGAAATTATGTGACTGGGTTAAGACCAGCCACCTTTCTTTTAAAGGAAATGGGATAGAATGGAATAGACTGTCATAGAACAAAACAGAACAGAATAGACAACCCCAGCCAGCATTCCTTATAATAAGCATCATTGCATAAAACTTCTGTTCTACCTATATTCCACTGTCCGTGTGTACTGGGTTACAATGCAAAATCTATTTTTTCATTGTGGCTCATAGCTAAACAAAAAGTTTGAAAACCCCTGATATGGAACATATCTAAAAGAAAGGACCCAACGAACCAACAGAGTTTCCCTCTGAAGAGAAGAGGGAGGCAGGCAGGGGCTTTATTTTATACAATTCTATACTATTTGGTTTTTTCTTTTTTAAACAATGAGCATGCATTGCTTTTGCAATAAAATAAAGAACTTTTTAAACCTTTTAGTAAAAATAAACATCGCTGCCTCAGTCTCCAGGAAAGAGGCTGTGCTGTTTGAGCTGTCAACAACTTTTTGATGTGAAAAAGACCAAATCCCTACCCCGAGGGGCTGTGCCTCCCAGCAGGCTATAAGGGCCTCCCTGGTTTTTTTCCACCCGTCCTTCTCTTCCCCTCCAGAAAGCCACAGGATCATCCAGAAAAGGAGACACGCCTTAAGCTGTTGCTCTCCATTTTCGAAAATGGAACAGGCACACCAGTTTGGGGGCTGGATGGCCGGGCAGAGCCCTGGTGATGCGTCTGCTAGCTGGGGAGGCGGCTGGAACGCCCCCTCGCCACACACAGGCCGGTTTTCCTGCCATTTAGAGCAATAGGAGGATATCACAGACTGTTAGGAAAATCAACAGACCCCCCACCAGCCCTGCCTGCCATCCCCACATTGTGTTTTCAGCTCAGTGTTATATCATAAGTATTTTCTATGTTGATAAAGAGCTCTCATAACTCCTTCTTCTAAATGCCTCTTAAGAATCCACGAAGGGGTTACAACAGATGCGTCACGCCCAATGATTCCTATTACAAATCTCACGGCAGTAGATATCACCGGGCACTCAGTCTTTCTTTCCTTGTTTTAGGATTAGTTCCTTTGGGCAAATTCCCAGAAGCGTGATCACTGGAAAGGAAAGTGTAGGCCTTTCCAGCCCCTGAAACACTCTGTCAAACTGCTTTCTGAAAGGGCTGAGACCCACACCTTTTTTGTTTTGTTTTGTTTTTGTTTTTTTGCGGTACGCGGGCCTCTCACCGTTGCGGCCTCTCCCGTTGCAGAGCACAGGCTCCGGACGCGCAGGCTCAGCGGCCATGGCTCACGGGCCCAGCCGCTCCGTGGCACATGGGATCCTCCCGGACCGGGGCACGAACCCGCGTCCCCTGCATCGGCAGGTGGACTCTCAACCACTGTGCCACCAGGGAAGCCCGACCCACACCTTTTTAAGGAACTGCAGGCTGGCATGATTAAGTCACCACCACCTCTGACTCCTGACGTGAAACATCTGTGACCCAGGCGCCCTGTGTCAGGAAGTGACAGCAATGCAGGAAAGAGAGAGACTTCCTCTCCTACTGTGGGAACTGGCCACGATCTGAGCCACAGCAGAGTGGACCCTCACCCTGGACAGTCCTCGAGGACTCCAGAGGGCAGGGAGGGCATCACTTCCTCTCCTTCCACAGTGGGAACCTGGAACCCAGGCCCTCAGCATCCCAAAGCCAGGGCTGGGAGGATGGACTTCGTCGGTAGGCTGCTACCATGAAGAATGTGGTCCAGAGCATGTTCTGCTGGTGGCTTATATACCAGAATACCACAGACAAGATGGCTTATAAACATCGCACATTTATTTCTCACAGTTCTGGAGGCTGGGAAGTCCAAGATCAAGGGGCTGGTAGATTCTACATCTGGTGAGAGCCCACTTCCCAGTTCTTAGATGACTGTTTTCTCTCTGCGTCCTCACATGGTGGAAGGGTTGAGGGAGTTCTCTGGGGTCTCTTTTATAAGGGCACTAATCCCATTCACAAGGGCTCCACCCTCATTACCTACTCACCTCCCAAAGGCCCCACCTCCTAACACCATCACATTGAAGGTTAGGCTTCAACATATGAATTTGAGGGGGACACAGACATTCAGTCATGGGAAAATGCTGGGCAAGGAAGACAAGGCCTATGGTTTGTCCAGATGGGGCAGATGGATGGGTGGGGACACAGCTCAGTGTCGGCTCTGGCTTCGGGGACCCCGCAGACCCCCACAAGGCCTGGGTCCTCGTGGCTGAAAAGCTGCAGCTTCCTACTTCCAGGCAAGACCCTTGCACACTTCTCTAAGGGTTGGCAAGGAGGAAAGGAGGTTGCACTTTCCCTGTGTGACACCCCCCCTTCCCAAGGGTATGGAGCCCTCCCCAGCTCAGTGGTGGAGGGGAGAGATTGAGGACAAGAAAGAACAAAAAGAAGGGCTCTGACGAAGCCCCCAGCGGTGTGCTTGTTCTGAGCCCTTCAGCGAGTTACTTAGTATTCTCACAACCGCACCAAGCCAGGCGCCATGGTCCCGGCCGAAACCTATCACCGGCTGCCCAATTAGGATCAAGACCAAACTCTCACCATGGCCTTTGATCTCCGAAGCCTCCAGTCCCCACCTCCAGCTTCCCATTTTCTCCTTAGGGCATCGCTCACTGAGGGTGTGTAATTACCCATGTGGTTAAGATATGCCTTCTTGTTAAATTCATTATGGACCGTTACAAACAGCTTCCCCATCACCTACTTGTGGTCCATCTGATACCGTCTATGTATCCCCACGCCTTCCTCCACCACTGGATTTTTTAAAAATAAACTTTAAAAAAGAATAATTTTAGGGAATTCCCTGGCGGTCCACGCTTTCACTGCCAAGGGTCCGGGTTCAATCCCTGGTCGGGGAACTAAGATCCTGCAAGCCGAAAGGTACGGCCAAAAAAATTTAAAAAGACTAATTTTAGTTTTACAGACTGGATTGTTTCAAAGCAAATCCTTGACATCATATGTTATCTGTAAACACTTTGGGTTGAGTCTCTAAAAGATGAGAACTCTTGAAAAATATAACCACAAAACTACGATGTGCCCCCACCCCTCACCCCAAAATGAACAACTTCTGAATTTCATCCAATGTCATCCAATCTGGGTTTATATTTCCCTGACAGTCTCATAAATGTTTTTAAAAGAATCTGGTTTGTTCGAAACAGGATCCTGTTCACAGTGTGGTCAGCACCTGGCACTCAGCTCATTTGGCCCATAGTAGGTGCTCAGTAAACACTTGCTGGGTTACCAAATGAGAGGAGAAAATAATCAAAACGACAGCTCACATTTTCAGAGTACTTCTCAAGCTGGGCCCCATGCATTTTCTCATCTGTCTAACCCAGGCAGCCGTACCAAGAGGTGATGCCTTTTGTTGTCCCATTTTACAAAGGACAAAACCGAACCCACAGAGGTGAAGTGACTTGCCCGAGGCCACACAGCGAGGATAGACTAGACCAGTGAAGAGGGCATGGGGCGCTATCTCACTGTGCCAAGTGCTACCCTTAACCTGACAACAGCCCTCAATCTGCAGGTGAGGAAACTGCTGGGCAAGGCTGGCCTCACCCACACCCAACTGTTCCCCAGCAACATGAAGACAGACAGGCACTTGGCACGATTTTCAGGGCCAGGAGTTAATGCCCTCTCCGCCCTAGACCCCATCGTGCCCTGCAGAGGGATTCCTAACCCACTTTCCCTCCTCCAGGAGGACTCCAGGAACATCCTCCTCTGGGCCCCTGAAGGAGAAGCAAAGTCATCTCAGGTTGCCCTAACCCTGTTCGGTCATGCAACAGATATTTATTTCTCATCAATAGCTGCCAGCCATTGTGGCAGGCCCAGGAGAACAAGTAATGGCTGAGACCAAGTTTAAGTCCAGTGGGGAGAAAGACCTTAAAGGAGACCACCAAATGCATTTATAATGGTCAATGGAAAAAGGGTACGAGGGAAGGATGTAGAGGCTCTAGGTGCATCTGGGTGGGGTGGTCAGGGAGGGCTTCCTGGAGGAGGTGAGGCCAAGGCTGATTTTTTTTTTTTTTGGCTACACTGCCACACAGCTTGCGGGATCTTAGTTCCCTGACCAGGGATTGAACCTATGCCCTTGGTAGTGAAAGCACAGAGTCCTAACCACTGGACTGCCAGGGAATTCATGGTATTTTTTTTTGAAGTATAGTTGATTTACAATGTTTCAGGTGTACAGCAAAGTGATTCAGTTATATATACATATTCTTTTTCAGTTACATATATATTTTATATTATATATTCAGCTATATATATATATATTTCTTTTTTTTTCTTTTTCAGATTCTTTTCCATTATAGGTTCTTATAAGATACTGACTATAGTTCCCTGGGCTATACAGTAGGTCCTTGTTATCTACTTTCTGTATAGTAGTGTTTATCTGTTAATCCCCAATTCCCAATTTATCCCTCCCGCCCTGGCTGAGTCCTCTTATTATTTATTTTGAACAATTTTAATTAACTAATAAAGTAATGTTAACAATAATAATTCTGAATAACAATAATAATGGCTAACAATTATTGGGTTATATCATTTTGGTGTTTTACATATGGCATCTCCTTTCATCTTTACAATAACCTAATGGGTAGAGACTATTATAAACCCCATTTTATAGGTGAAGGAACTGTGGCTCAGAAAGGTGAAGTAATTTAGCCAAGTCAAAGAACTCAGTAGGTGGTGGAGCTGGGATTTGAACCTAGGCCAGCTTCATCACAGGATACAGCCTCTGATTTTAGTCTTTCCTTTCTGCCACCCTGACAGGCTGCTTGCTGGACCTCAGCCTGGGGCCTCAAGGCATCATTCAAGGTCATGTCCCTTCTCCAATCTCAGACCCTAGGTCCATTACAAGGGGTCAGGGATATGACCAGTCTTCAGAGCCACAGGCCTTGCACAAACCGTGCTTGGCACCCAGCTGCTAGGCTGACAGGCTCTGCAGTTGAAGGAACTGAGTTCAACTGTGGCTCTGGGGCGTACTAGCTGTGTGACCCAACGCAAGCTCGGCAACCTCTCTGAGCTGCTGCCTCTGACCCTGAAAAGTGCAGATGACCGTGGGGCCAACCTTGTGGGGCATTCCAGAAGGAAGGAACAGCAAGAAGAAGGAGATGGAAGCCTGCGGGACATGTCTGGGGGACCAAGTAGCCATGTCCCAAGGACCCAGGGCATGAGGTAGGAAGAGGTAGAAGCTAAAGTCGGAGAACTTTATGTCGGGGTGGTTTATTAAGCACTTACTAGGTGTAAGGGCTGGAGACACGGAGGCCCAAGGAGGGTGATTTTTGTCTGTTTTTTCCACTACTGTATCCCCAGTGCCTAGAAAAGTAGCTGGCAAACAGGAAGCTTTCAGTAGTTGATTTATAAATGAATGAAGGAACAAATCAAAGAATCAATGAGTGAGTGAGGAATTAATGAATGAGTGATTGAATCAATGAATGAGTGAGTGAATTATGAATGAGTAACTGAGTCAATGAGTGAGTGAGGGGACCTCCCTGGTGGTCCATCGGTTAAGAATCTGCCTTTCAATGCAGGGCACGCAGGTTCGATCTCTGGTCAGAGAACTAAGATCCCACATGCCGTGGAGTAAGTAAGCCCGTGCACCGCAACTAGAGAGCCCACATGCTCTGGAGCCCACACATCACAACTAGAGAGCCCGCGCACTGCAACGAAGCAAAGACCCAGTGCAGTCAAAAAAAAAAAAAAAAAAAAAAGAGTGAGTGAGTGAATGAATGCATATGTGTTCTGACTGCAGTCTTAGTGGAGTAGCTGGGGAGGGAGGTGGATACAAAGAAGAAATTACTGTTCCCTGGAGGGTAGGAAATCCAACAAAGGCTTTTTAAAAGGGCTGATGCTCAAGTCCAGTCTTAGGCAGACAGGGAGGAAGAGCATTCCAGGCAGAGGGCATCACATGGGCAATGGCCTGGCACGTTAACCATCGCCTGGAGTTCAGAATTACTGGGGCATGGGATGGAGGTGGGTGTAGAAAGAAATGGTGGTGGTAAGTCAGGGACGGGCCCGCAGGGTCTGGGATCAAGCATTTGAATACTGCCCTTATGTGATGAGTCAGAGAAGGTTTTAAGTAGGAAAACAGTGGGGTCAGATCTGACCATGTCTGGCTGCAGGACTTCCCCAGCCAAGACCCTTCACCCTTTCACTGCCTTCCACAGCAGGACTGGATCCCAAACACATACCCCCCCCACTCCAAAGGCTGAATCTTTCATTACCTGTGAAAAAAAAAAATGCAGGTGTCCCAAAAGTATTTACCCAGCACCCTCCATGGCACAGAAATAATAGCTGGATTAACTATTTACTTCTGCCAGGTCTGGGGTCAGCCTTGGGTACATGCTATCTCATTTAATTCTCCCAACAGCCTGTAAAGTACGTACTATTTCGGCCCCATTTTATGGATGAGGAAACTGAGCTCAGAGAGGTTTAAACAATGGCTGAAGGTCACACAGCTACTTGGGAGTCATTCTAGGCCTTGACCCTAGGCGGTCTGGCTCCAGAGCCCCAGTTCCTATCATCATTCTGAACTGAATAAAGCATGGGCCCTGCTTTCTGTTTTCAATCTGGGAAAGTAAACCACCACACTCAGGACAGGCACTCGAAAAAAGGCTGCCTTTGCCCAGCTGGCCTCAGCCTCACATCACGGCCTGCTTTGGTGCTATCAGCCCTAGCACGTTGTTGTGGCCCCTTTATAAGGGCCTGTAAGAGAAAAGCCCTGAGTTCTTCAGGCCCAGGAAAGCCAGACTTCTCCTGAACACTTGATTTGTTTTCATCTTTGGAACAGCGTGAATCTTGAAATTGATTGTGTTTCCCCCTTTGCTCTGGCCACTAGGAAGCTCAGACCAAATGTACATCCCAGCTCTGGAAGCAAAAGCATGCTTTAAGATGAGTGTTATTTTCTTTCCCTCCTATTATTTTTCACAGTTTCCTCATTAGAAAAAATTTCATTGCTCTGTTGCTATCTTTGTTAGTTACTTCTCATTCATTGTGGCAAGAGGCAAGCTTACAGATAAATACATACACACATGAAAAATGAATAACAATCATACCATTAAATCAGTGTTTCTCAGCCTTGGCGATATTAATATTTGGAGCTGGATCATTCATTGTTGTGGGCCTGACCTGTGCACTGCAGGATGTTTAGCAGTGTCCCTGGCCTCTACCCGCCAGATACCAGTAGCACCCCTCCCACCCCCGTATTGTGACCACCAAAGATGTCCATTGTCAAATGTCCCCGGGGCAAACTCTTCCCTGGTTAGGAACCTCTGCTATAGCCTGAACTCCTTAAAGGCAGGATGAGAGTGGTTTATGACAGCAACCAGGGCCTAGCTCAGGGCCGGAAGTTGGCAGGATGAGAACGGCTGGCTTAAGCGATGAACAAATGTCCACCCCAATACCTCATCACCCTTCTCCAGGTTTTCTGCCCATAGAGCTCTTGCCGTCTCAATCCTCATAGGAGCCGCATGGAGTCATAATTAGAACCCTGCTTTACAGATAAAGGCACTGGGGTCCAGAAAGGTTGAGTGAGGAGTAAAAGGTCACACAGCAAGTGGGCCACAGGGCCAAGAGGCACAGGGAGCGGTCACTGTGAGATAAAGGATGGAAGCTGGATTCTGAGGAGTAAGTCGGACTTGACTGGGCAGGTGGGATCCCAGGTGGGGGAATCTGAGCACGAGAAAGGCCCGTAGGTGGGCATTTGAACGGCTTCCTTAAGACTGGGAGATTCGAGAGGGAACTGAAAACCTGTATGTGGATGTTCATAAGAGCATTATTCACAATGATCTAAAGGGAAAAACAACCCTCATGTCCATTAACAGACAGACGGATAAACAAAATGTGGTCTGTCCATACAATGGAATATTATTCAGCCATAAAAGGAATGAAGTTTGCTTCATGCTGTGACGTGGATGAGCCTTGAAAACATGATACTCAGTGAAAGAAGCCAGACACGAAAGGTCACATTTTGTATGATTCTATTGACGTGAAGTGTCCAGAATAGGCAAATCCACAGGGACAGAAAGTGGCTGCTTAGGGCTGAGGGGAGGGTGGAGTGGAAGGTAATAGCTAAAGGGGACAGGGTTTCTTTTCCAGATGATGAAAATATTCTAAAACTGTGACGGTTGCACAACTCTGTGGATACTAAAAGCCATTGAACTGTACACTTTAAATGGGTGAATCATATGGTATGTGAATGATGTCTCAATAAAACTGTTAGAAAATAAAGAGGGGGGGGCTTCCCTGGTGGCGCAGTGGTTGAGAGTCCGCCTGCCGATGCAGGGGACATGGGTTCGTGCCCCGGGCCGGGAAGATCCCACATGCCGCGGAGCGGCTGGGCCCGTGAGCCATGGCCGCTGAGCCTGCGCGTCCGGAGCCTGTGCTCTGCAACGGGAGAGGCCACAACACTGAGAGTCCCACGTACCGCAAAAAAAATAAATAAATAAATAAATAAATAATAAAGTAAAAAGATGGAGTGGGGGGATACTCCCAAGGCAGAGGATGCAGGCTTCAGTGCTGGCTGTGCCACTGCCTGGCTACATGACCATGGACAAGTCACTTCACCTCCCAAAGCCTCAGTTTCCTTATCTGTAAGATGGGTACATCCATGACCCCCCATCTTCTATGGGTGAAGGGAAGCTGAAGGAGATAAAGCATGCGGCCGAGAGCCTGCCATTCGAGTGCTCCACAGATGTTAGTCGCTGGACGTTATACTCTGCATGTGTCTTGTCCCGACCCACTTCTCATTCATACTCCAGAAGCCTCTAGAGCACCCATTCCAGGAATGGGGCAAGTCCTTGAAATCTGAAAAGACCACACAGGCTTTCTTGCCCTGGGAAGAAAATAAAAGCCCTCACTGTTGTCCTAGTTCCGGATCCTAAAATCAGGCAGGCCTTCTTTCCCCAGATTCAGAGGGCCCAGACTGTCATTTACAGTTTCAAGACACCAAATGACCCCAGTGATCTGCAAAGAGGTCCTCATGGCCCCCGTCACCTGGGGCCCTCGAATCTGTGTTCCACCCCCTCCAGTCCCCACTGCTCCTGGTGGCTTTGAGGACCTCAGGAAAGGCAAAGAGAAGCTGGCACTGACCCTGCAAAATAATCCAGCCTGGGTGGGATGGGGTGGGGAACCCCACAAAGAAGCAAGTGTTGGGGGGGGCTCATCCCTGTACAATGGCTCCTCAGAAACCTGTCCCTGGGGGGAAACAGAGGATCTCTATCAACATGGCCTGAGAAAGAAATGTCTGTATTCTTTTCGGACCCGCCCCCACAGGCTCCAGGCCAAGAATGTACAGCACAGCATCTATTAAGTTTCTAAAATTATGCCTAGGTTTGGGGGTTTGGCCAGGGCGAGGAGCGGGAAAGGATGTGGCGGGTGGGCAGGCAGGCAGGAAACCTTTAATCCAGCGCCTTGCACCCCGACCTGCACGCTGGGCAGCGGGAAGGGAGTGCCCTTCCAGCAGATGTCAAATTGGTCCTTAGAATCAAAAGCCCTTCTGTGCACAGCCTGGGCACTCAACCGTTTTTAAACATTGCTGCACTGCCTTCCCGGATTGTTTGAGTTTTCCTTGGATCGACGGAGTTGGGGGGAAGGGGATGATGTATTTGGGCCTCCCAGTTTGAGGAGTAAATGAGAGAAAGAAAACTCCTAGTGGTCAAAATCTAGAAGTGGGAACAGGGTTGCTATAGAGGGTTGTGCAGGCTGTGCACTGCACAACTGCTGAGGGTCCTCTTCTCAAACATGGAGTTACACTGTGTACACCCATTCGAGGTGGCCCATCATGTACCAGAAGGAGGACCAGCTGGCTCATGTGGTCAGGGCCTCATTCTTGGATGGAGCTGGGGGGATGGGAATCAGTGGCCAGTTTGTATATGGGAGTCAGAGCAAGACCTTATCACAAATGTCAATCCTGATGGAAATACTCAGACACCCCCTCATACAGATAACTAAATCTAAGGGGGAGGAAGGAAAAGTCAAGGGGGTAGGAGCCCCCAAATCTGTGGGCTATCCTACCTTCCAGATATGGTTGCCAGAAAAAATAGAGGACACACAGTTAAATCTGAATGTCAGATAAGCAATGAATGGAAAATATCCCCAGGGCTAAGATCAAACAACAAACAAAAAAACAATGATTTTTTAGCATCAGTATGCCCCCAAATATTGCAGGGGGAAAATTACTCTAAAAAAAAATCATCTGTTGAGGGACTTTCCTGGTGGTCCAGCGGTTAAGAATCCACCTGCCAATGCAGGGGAGGTGGGTTTGATCCCTGGTCCAGGAAGATCCCACATGCCGCGGAGCAACTAAGCCGGTGCGCCATAGCTACTGAGCCTGCGCTCTAGAGCCTGCGAGCTGCAACTACTGAGCCTGTGCGCCCAGAGCCCGTGCTCCGCAGCAAGAGAGGCCACCGCAATCAAAAGCCTGCGCACCACAACGAAGAGCAGCCCCCGCTCGCCGCAGCTAGAGAAAGCCCCTGCGCAGCAACGAAGACCCAGCACAGCCAACAACAACAATAAAAAATCCTCTGTTTCTCTCACAGTCAAATTTAACTAGGCATCACTATTTTTCTTTGCTAAATCTAGCAACCCTACCCCCAGAGGGCATGCCTATAAAAACTCTTTGCCACCCACCATTGCCTGGAAATAGCTGTTGAAACAGCAGCTAATTAGGAGCAACCTTCGCCCCAAGCCTTTTGGCTGCTGAGCACGAGCCAGGGTAGGAAGCGTGAGAGAACTTCCCCCACCCCCCCACATGTCATCGCAGTGGCCTCTTCCTCTCCTGGGGGCTCTGAAATCACCACCTGGCCTGGCTAAGAGGTTTCTCTGCAGGTGGGTGCCCAGCACCGCGCCTGTCCGTGGGGAGGATGGAAACAGCCTCGAGCCAGAGGATCTCACAGTGCTGCCCACGCGGCTGAAACTGGAGGAGTGAATCTTGTATAAGGCCTGCACAGTAAGTCAGACCCTGTGACCCAGGAGCCAGGGTGGCCTCGGACTCTGGTGTACTCTCATTCATCTGAGATGGGCTTGCCCTGGGGGTCAGGCTTGGGGGGGCCAGTGCTCAGGTCAGGGGGTAGGCCCCTCCCAGGCTGTCCCCCTGGGCTTTCTGGAAGGCAGGTAGAAAATGAGGAAGAGCGCTCTGCAACCCTCGGAGGTTTCTGTGGGAACGGCTGGCTGACCTCTTGTGGGGCCAGAACCAAATGCACGTGACCAATGGGCAGTGGAGCCAATCCAGCCGGCAGGACACTCACATGCACAGGAAACCTGGACAGAAAGCTACCCGAGGCCCAGGCAGGACGGACCTGGACCTGGAGCGCGGAAGAGCCTTGGCAGACAGCAGGAGGGTCTCCCCGGTCCCCCACTTCCCCCCCAGCTCAGGACTGGCCACCAACTTCCCCACCCCTGCTCCCCACTCCGTCTGAGACCCTGGAAAGGGTGGGGAGGCGATGAGGGGCTGAAATGCCCCAGGGATGAGTCAGCCCTGTTTGGGAGCAATTCCACTCTGCTAGCCCAGAGGTGATTGGACACCATCTGGGAGCCTCCCTGTGGCTCCTGAAGACTTGTGAGTCCCCTCCCCGTCACCCCAGAGTCCTGTTCCCTATAGAGGCACAGAGGCACCCGATCCCTGCAAAAGCTGTCCCGTGTGGACCATAACCGGAGACTTGAGATGCCTTCTTCCCACGAGAGGGCCAGCCAACCAGGTTCTTGACTCTAGTTTTTGTTTGCACTTCTGATCCTCGCTGGGTGGAAAGGGGAAAGATGCTCACAAGGGCAAAGAGGCCAGAGCTCCTCTGTCACCTGGGAGAGCCCCCAAAGGGAGCGGGCAGTCAGGGAAGGCTTCCAGGTGGAAGTGGCACTGGCTGGAGCCAGGGTTCATTGCGGGGAGGAGGAGGAAGGGCACTATCACACAGAAACAGTGAGATGGAAGGTGTGGCACACAGGCAGACTCAGCAGGCAAGTAACCCAGGGCCGCTCAGGCTGGTGGAACTAGGGCATGGGTTGGGGGCTGGGGGTCTAGAGAAACGGCTGAACAGAGAGAGCATCCTGGAAACCAGGATCTGGACCCAGAGAGCCAGCCTTGCCCTGCCATGTGCTGCCAGATGACTTGGCAAAGCCACTTCACTTGCTAAGCCTCAGTTTCCTCATCTCTAAGATGGTAACAATGGCGGAGATGAACATCGCTGATCTGCGGGGTCCCTTTGCTCCCTGCAAGGCCCTGGGGTCCGCACGTTTACCGGCACATCACTCATTCCCATGACACCACTAGGAAACAGGGGGCACCCTTATCCCCACTGTACAGATGGGGCAGTTGAGGCTCAGGCAGGCTCAGAAAGACATCCCAGGTCCTAAGGTTCGGGATTCGAACCCAGATCCAGCGATGTGAGGCCCAGGTCTGAACTGCCCCTTGGATAGAGGGAAGGGGGATGCTCTTTGGGATATGGGCGCAGTTGTCTCTCACTATACTTTTTCCTCCCTGGGGCGGCCATAGGAATTAGCACAAACTTGGGTGGCTTAAGAAAGAAAGAGAGAGAGAGGAAGGAAGGAAGGAAGGAAGAAAGGAAAGGGAGGGAGGAAGGGAGGAAGGGAGGGAGGGAGGGAGGGAGGGAGGGAGGGAGAAATTTATTCTCTCATAGTCCTGGAGACCAGAAGTCCAAAATCAAGGTGTCTGCAGGGTTGGTCCCTTCTGGAGGCTCTGAGGGAGAATCTGTTCCCTGCTCCTCTCCCGGCTTCTGGGGGCTTCCAGCTGATGACGTTCAGGACATCATACCCCAAAATACTGCACCTAGGCATGCTGAATACCTTAAGCAGAAGCAGGAATATCACCCTGATCTTGCCCTTCTTCCCTCAAACAGGTGAATAAAACTCCCATGGGAGAGGTGCCCTCCCTGTACCAGAAGGAAGGGAGACTTTCTTATCACCGGGACGGGGAACTGGGGATTGAGAAATCTGAACAAAGTTTGTTCATCTCACCTTTTCCTAGTTATTTCTCCACTTACCACCCCAAACCCAAACCCCTTTGTCTTGTCTTGTTCATTCTTCACACATTTACTTGTTTCTTTGTCTCTAAGGTACAAAATCTTCCTGCTTTGGTCACTTCTGGTCCTCATTCTCTTGTAAAGACTCCCATGTCCAAGTGAAAATTCAATCAAATGTGTTTCCTTTTCTCTTGTTAATCTTTGTCAATTTAACTTCCAGACGCAGCCAGGGACCTTAAAGGGGTTGACAAAAATTTTTTCTTCCCCTCACGGCAGTCCTGGAGTTTCCTTGGCTTGTGGCTGCATCCCTTTAATCTCTGCCTCCATCATCCTCTGTATCTGTGTCCTCTCTTCTTCTTATAAGGACACTTTTCATTGGCTGAATTGTTACGGTCTCTCATTGGCTGGGCTGTTGCTGGACAAGGAGAAAAATCTTCCTTCCTCCTGCTGGGGTAGTAAAGTAGTAACTTTCTTCCTGTTGCAGATGCAAGGTACATCTCTTCCTGTTTGGAGTCTACAGACAGCAACGTGTGATGGGGCTTGAGAGCTCCCCCTTCCTGCCTTCCTGCCTCCAACTTAAATGAGGTTTCATTTGGTCCTCAGGGTACTTAGGGTGATGGAAGTGTTCGAGAACTAGGTAGTGGTGCACAACATTGTGAATGTACTGAATGCCAGTAAATCGTTTACTTTAAAATGGTTGATTTTATGTTGTATGAATTTTACTGCAATTTAAAACAATAAAAATATGGGAATTCCCTGGTGGTCCAGTGGTTAGGACTCAGCGCTTTCATTGCCTGGGCCCTGGTCGGGGAACTAAGATTCCACAAGCTGTGCAGCGGGGCCAAAAGGGAAAAAAAAGCAATAAAAATAAATGAGTGAACTCAATTTGAATGATATATTTTTTAACCCAGGCTAACCAAAGTGTTATTATTTCAACATGTAATTGATATAAGAAGTTATGAATGAGATATTTTACATTCTTTTTTCCATGCAAAGTCTTTGGAACCTGGTGTGTGTTGGACACTGCACCACAACTCAACGCAGACCAGCCACATCTCAAGTTTCAGCAGCCATGTGGGGCTGGCGACTCCCTCGTTAGACAGCAAGGCCCCAGAAAGAGGCAAGCCTTCTGGCTTCTTCAGAGGAGCCACCGGAAAGCAAATCTTTCGCTGCAAAGCCCCCCCCACCCCCGCCAATGTAACTTCCGCGAGTGATTCGCTCATGGAGTCTCTAGGGTCTTGTCTGCTCTGGCCAGTCCTCCCTCCCAGAGATGGGGAGAGCGTAGGGGTGGAATGGAGACCCTTCCCCCAAAGATATGTCTACCCAGAACCTGTGAATGTGATTCTCTTTGGAAAAAGGATCTTTGCAGATGTAATTAAGACTCTTAAGGGAATTCCATGGTGGTCCAGTGGTTAGGACTTGGCGCTTTCACAGCCGAGGGCACAGGTTCAGTCCTGGTCAGGGAACTGAGATCCCTCAAGCAGTGCAGCACAGCCAAAAAAAGAAAAAAAATCATTAAAAAAAAAAAACGACTCTAGAGGTGAGATCATCCTGGATCATACAGGTGGGCCCTGTCAATTTGCTGACATTCAGTACATTCACAATGTTGTGCAGGCATCACCACTACCTAGTTCTAGAACATTTCCATCACCCCAAGTACCCTGAGGACCAAATGAAACCTCATTTAAGTTGGAGTCAGGAAGGCAGGAAGGGGGAGCTCTCAAGCCCTAGCACACGTTTCTGTCTGTAGACTCCACAAACAGGAAGAGAGTTACTACTTTACTACCCCAGCAGGAGAAAGGAAGATTTTTCTCCTTGCCCGGCAACAGCCCAGCCAATGAGAGACCGTAAGAATTCAGCCAGTGAAAAGCCACTACACTTCAAACTTCCAGCTTCCTCCAATGGGCTCTTTGTTTATAACAGCCCTGCCCAACTCCCCCTTCTCCTCTATGAAAGAATGTTCCTCTGCTTTGTTTCTCTGGACTTGCCTGTATTTTTTGCTATAACACACTTGTCACGAGTTGCAATCCTCTATTCCCCAATAAGCCAAACCCATTTGCTGGTAAAAATAAATGGCTGTTTCATTTTTAAAGTCAACAACCAATTAGCAGTCACTCCCCTCTCTCCCCAGTCCCCGGCCACCACTAATCTGCTTTCAGTCCCTATGGATTTGCCTATTCTAGTCACACAGCAGGGACTTAAGTGGCTACTTCATGCCAGTGGGTGCCCGGCTTCCAGGACGTCGTGGAGTGCTACCGGTTGGGGCCAGGCAACCCCCCGCGCCAGAGCCAGGTCTGTTCGCTTCACTCCCAGCATTTTATCCAGCACCCAACTCAGCCCTGTCACAAAGTGCATGCTCAGTAAACATATATGCTGGGAGAAGTAAGGAACGAACAGGGACCCCAGAAAGAGAAGGAACTCTGGGAGCCCCATTCTGCCCTGGGGTCTGAACGGCCTGGGCAGCAACTCAGTGGAAATGGAGAGATGTGCGTGCGTGCGTGTGTGCCTGTGTGTGTATGTGTGTGGGTGTGTATGATATAATTTTTAAAATATATATATATTTGGTCTTTGCCCCATTCCTGGCAGAAAGCCCCTAAAATCCTTGGAATTTCCTCAGAGATAAGAATGTCTTTTGTATGCTAATGAGAACTCCAGGGGTCGAGGCTACAAAGCTTCAGGAGGGGAGCTGGTAGTCAGAAAAACCAGCCAAGTAATTACAGGGCGGGGACTTTCAGCCCCATCTCCTGAGAAAAGAGGCTGGAGATCGAGATCAATCACCAATGGCCAATGAGTTAATCACTTGTGCCTGTGTAATAAAACCTCAATAAAAACCCCTAAATAATGGGGTTCAGGGGGCTTCTGGGTTGGTAAACACATCCATGTGCCAGGAGGGTGGCACACCTCCCAACTCCAAGTGGACAGAGGCCCCTGTGCTTGGGACCCTTCAGACTGTATTTCCCTCTTCATCTGGCCATTCATCTGTCCCCTTATAATGAACTGTAATATGTAATAGTAAGGATAGCTCTTTCCTGAGTTCTGTAAATCCTTCTGGCAAATAATCAAACCTGAATGAGGGATGTTGTGGGAACCCTCAAATCTATAGTCAGCCGGGCAGAAGGGCAGGTAGCCTGGGGATCCCATTTGTGGCTGGCATCTGAAATGGGGGCCGTCTTGCGGGACTGAGTCCTTAACCTGTGAGGTCTAATTCTAGTTAGTGTCAGAACTGAATTGCTGGACACCCAGCTGGAGTGCGAGAATCAGAAGGTGTGTTTGAGGGATTCCTCTGGGCTTTGTTGCATGGATGGGCTGAGAGCAAGATGACTTTGTTGCTGGTAATGGACACGGGTGATGCCCTTGCTTCCAGATGGATGGAGTATTTCTGGGGGGCTGCCCAGGGCTGAGAGCCGGTCATCACCCTGGGCTCAGAGGAAGAAGCTCCAAGGGAGCTACCCGGTGAAAGCCAGCACCCCAAGGGTCCTGCACGTCACGTGAATGACAAGTGCTTTGCTCTGTGGTTGAGAGGCTGCCAACGAAGCCCCCTTCAGGGGCCAGGCCAGCAACAGAAATAGGAGAAGTGAGCGGAGTGTAGTTATAAGCACAGGGCATTCTTAGCTATATTTCACTCTCCCACTTTTGAAGGTGATATGGGCAGAGGGACGTTTTTCTTCTGTAAGAAAATCAGCAGCGGAAGTATGAAGACGTAAGGAACCAACCCTCAGCCTCCTGTCTGGGAGACGGACAACAGGGAGCAGAGGGACTAGGGCAAACGGGAAGGCAGGGCCGTCTAAAGGGTGCAGCAGGCACTGTCAACAGTGCGTATGATGCTTCTGCATCTGTGACTTTCTACCTGAGGTTTTTCTCTTGGGCCAACTGGCAGTGCCAGGGAGCTAATACCCCGGATGCAGGTTTCTACCAAGAACAGACAGGCGCTGGCAGGAGACACCCCAGTTCCCTGGCCCCTCGGGCGGCAGATGTCCCCAGTGGGATTGCACCCCAGCTGCCCACAGCAGTGACTGCTCGCCCACACCCAGCACCCTGCGCTAGCTCCTTCCTTCCCGCCTCTCTCCCCATCTCCCATCAGTTCTTCCTGGGATCCCCTCCCTAATAAACTACTTGCACTAAGATCCTGGCCTCAGAGCCTGCTTCTGGGGCAACTGACATTTAGGTAAGGGACTGAGGAAGGGACCAACTCTTCCTTAGCTGCAGCCAGTGTTTGCTGGATGGGAAGGCAGGCCCTGTAGTGCAAGACCTTCCAATTTTTTTCAAAGAGAAACCAAAATCCAGACTTTCCTATGAAACCTTCCGAGTTCTCATTGCCAACTCAAATTAAACAGTACAGAACAAAATAAAACAGAACAAAACAAAACATGTCCGTGAGCCAGCCCTGGCCCTCGACCTGCCAGGTCAGAGCTGCTGGTGGTGGGTGGAGGAGGCACAGAAAACCGTAAGCAGTGGGGACTTGGTCAGAGGGGCTTTTTGGCAACCCGCTCAGGCGGCCTGGGTGGGGACAGGCGGAGGAGGCCCGCGGTGGGCCGGGCAGTATGGCCTGTTTACGAGACCCCAGCTGGAAGCATCTGGAAAGCCCTGCATGGCCGCCCGTGGGCCGGGAGTAGACCCAGAGTAAACAATCAGTCCGAATGCTTTTCTAAACACGCAGACCCTGAGCTGCCTGCAGCCTCCCAAGGCTCGCCAGGCTGAGGAGAAATCCCAGGACCCCTCCGCCTGCCTGACATCTAAGCTCAGGCCCAGGAAAAACAAACTCAGGGCGGCTGGAGTGCCCCGAGGGGGCAGTCGCGAGACAGCCACTTCTCGACCCCATGCCTGTGAACTCCTTTTTAATTCTGTGCAGATGGAGGAGGCTGTCTTTACAGATTTCCATCTCCCTACAATGCCCACTTCCTTCCTCTTGCAGAGAAAACAAAATGGGTGTCTCTCGAGATTGCTTTTGCCCCATTTCACACGGTTATTTAAAGCCATCGCTTTTCTGCTGCCTTCTCAGGATTTAAATTAAGAATACAGGGTGTCGAGTACAGGCGGGCGATGTAAAATTTGGGTCCTGTGTGTTTATTGTTCTACAACCAGCCAAACCCTTCTGTGCCTCTTCTAAATTGTTTAATACGTTCAGGAGATTTTCAGTTGGAACTATATTCCGTCAGGGGGAGGAGAAGAGAAATTCCTGAAAGTGGACCTTTAATGGCTCCCTACGAGCCACATATTTTATGTATCTTTAACTCATGCAATCCTCATCATGACCCAGATAGCTGGATAGCATGGTATGATTAAGATATCTTTTGGTTGCAAGGGACAGAAACCTACATCAAAGGGAATTTACACGTTTGAAAAGTTCATGGTAAGGACCTCAGACATGGCTGGATCCAGGAGCTCAAATGCTGTCATGGGAATCTCTCCATCTCTTCTCTGCTCTCTTCCGTGACTGTTTCGTTCTCAGTCAGGCCCTTCTCTTGTGGTTGCAAAGATGGTACCCAGCAGTTCCAAGCCTCCAGTCACCAAGCGACACTGGTGGAAAGAGAATACCTTTTTCCCCAAGAGTTTTAGCAAATGTCCCATGACTGAATTTCATTGGTCCAGCTTGGGTCATGTGCCCATCCTCTGACCAATCACTATGGCTAGGCTGATTAAGGAAAGTCCCAGAATTTAGGACTTACTCCTCCAAATGGTGTGAGTCAGTTCCATAATATTGGGTTGCCCAAAAGATGTTAAGATGTTATGGAAAAACCCGAATGAACTTTTTGACCAACCCAATACTTGTGAGAAAAATCTCATTACTTTCCTTAGTCTGATGAAATTGGGATCTGATCCCCCTTACCAGGGGCGCAGGCTTTGGCCACGCAGAAGCTTGTTTCCCCAGGTAGTTCCCACAAGCTTCTCCCAGAGAGCCTGGTTCCATCCCCCTATGGCCCCAGGAGTAGACAATATCTCTTACCTTTGCTGCCAAATCTTCCCTTCCTAGCCCCACCCCCGGCTCTTGGAGCTGAGTTGTGCACATGACCAAGGCTGGCCATGGTGACTGCTTCAGTAATGAGCATGTGACTTAAGCTGAGCCAGAGACGAAATGTATTGTATGATTTCCTATTCAACAAGAGGAAATCTCCACTAGGCTGGTGAGATGGAAGCCTGGCCTATGATGCACCATCTTTGCCAGCAGATGGTGAGAGCCCACCTGAGAATTAAGCCCCCACAAAGGAAAGCAGAGTCAAGAGACAGAGACAGACCCCCAACCTGCCTGAGCCCCTGGATCCAGCTGTGCCTGAAGCTGTTGCACTCCTGACCTTCCGGTGACACAAAACAATACACTTTGCTTCAATATAAGCTAATTTCAGTGGGATTCTGTTATCTGCAGCTAGATGAATCCTGACTAATGTACTAGACTTCCAAAAAACCAAGGCCCGTGATTCTCCACTGGCCCAAGACAAACACAGCCCTTCAGAATGCAAAGTTGGTCCTTGAGAGGGATGGAGGGAGGGAAAATATCTCTCGTTCTTTTGTGATGACTCAATAGCTAAAAGAAGCCCTGGTTCATTTCTCAAGCAGGTTATCCTGGCTGACAAACATTACTCATTCCAGCCCCAACGAACCCTGAGGTTGGTGTGGCCCCAGAGAACTTGCTATACTCTAAGCCTCCACAGATTTTCCACATTCATGTGAAAGCCTGTCTGTGTCATTGCTCCTTTCTCCTCCAGCTCAGAGTCCTGGGAGCTGGGTTTTCTAGAGCTCCAAGAAAACACCTTACAGAATGTCCAGCCAAATCAACACCCCAAAAATGCTTACAATGCACAAGAGGCCACCGGAGATCTTGCCTCTACAGAGAACGCCCAAAGAAGTTGTTCTTGCCCCTTCCTACCGAGTGATGGGCTAGCACAGGACTTCAGAAGCGAGGAGGCAGGTCAGTAGGGGCCAGACGAGGAAACTCTGGCTGAGCCAAAGAGGCAAGACTCTTTCTGGAAGGACCTAGGGTGTATGGGAAGATTCTCAGTTGGGGAAATCAGACACGACTTCATCTTACGTTAGGTTCCCAAGAGATGGAGCCCGAGACGGGGATTTTGGTGCATGTGGCTTTTTGAGGGGGAGGTTCTCAGGAGGAGGTGGTGTCATTCCCTCTGGGCTGGAGCGGAGCGTGGGTAAGATGGATGTGAGTCACTGGCCACCAACACTCACGGCAGCTGGCACACAGCAGCCTGGTAAAGAGGATTTGGGCAGCCCCTTCCTTCCTCCTCGGGACCACACACCTGCTTTCAGGGAAGGGTTACACCTGGCGGGGATGGGGATTCACCAGTGACGGCACAGCGCAGCGGTTGAGAGCCCAGAGCCTTGGGGGCAGGCAGAGCTGGGTTCAAATCCGGGCTCTGGGATACCTCAGGCACCCATCGGGACCTGCAGAGGTGCGCAGCTCCCAGGACCAGGGCGGATGAAGCATGATCCTGTGTTAGGTGCCCCTCCATCCAGAGTCCAGCGTGTGGTGGGTGCCCCACAAGTCTCGGCTTTGTACACATCTCTGAGTGTCCCAGGCCTGAGGGCCGTGGTGGAAGTTCTGGGGTGTATGGGGGGCGTGGGGGGTCTTCCTGTGCCTTCCCAACACCTACAGACACTGACCTTCTACGTGTGCCAGGTGTTACCAGATCCCTGGCTTTTGGGGTGTCTAAACCTTCTTTGTTGGGGATTCCTGGCTCCCCACTTTCCTTCCCACTCTTACTCCCTCTGGGTAGAAAAGTACCCTGATTGGCATGAGAATCAGGTCTGGAACACAAAACTGGAGGTGGGTGGGGTGATTCTAACAGAGGAGCAACTCAGTAAGAGATGAAGGAAGTCTGGTCTTAGCCTTAACCAGAATTGCTTCAAATTCTCCAATGACCCCTAAGACCTGGAGGACAAGTCCCAGCCCCTCATAGGCCATGCTCAAGGGGGAGGTCTCTTGGGCCTCGGTGCTCACCAGGGCCCCCTCCTGTACCTTGGCTGCTCAAAATACCTCTCCCATTGTTCCACATGCTCCTGTCCCTGGGCCTTTGCACGTGCTGTTCTCTCTGCCTGGAATGCCTTCCCCTCCTTCTCCAGGGCTACTTGTCCTTCTGCTCTGGCCTCAGGCCTCCCCTGACTCCAGGAAGCCTTCCCTGACCCCGGCTCCTGTGGGTGGGCCCCTCCTTCCCGTTCCCTTCCCACCTCCCCACCCTGTGCCATCTCCCTCCTTGTTCACTTGCCTCCCCAACAAGACGGAGCAGCCCAGAGGGCAGCTGTCAGCCTTGACTGACTTGGTGTTGGCTGTGCCAGATACAGTGTAGGTGCTCAGGAAATAGGTGTGGCATGAATGAATGAAGGCCAGTGAGTGGGGTGGGCGGCCCCCCTTGGCCAGTGACATCAGGTGCCGCCACAAATTATATCCACTTATGTTGCACCAAGCAACACGCTAAGCCAGTGACACTGTCCTCTAAGCTGACCTTGACCATGGTTTGTGACAGCCGAACATTCCCAGATATACTTATGTATAATATACACCCTCCCCAGCAAATTAAAATTGGCCATTGCTTTGGATGCATGGATGACAGGTGCCATCCCACGAGTAGAAACAGCCATGATAATAACAATCATTGCTGCTCTGGACGTACCCAGCTCGGCTAAGCATCATCTGAGGTTTTATTATTATTTTCCCTGTTTTACATTTGTGGAAGCTGAGGCCCAACATGGTTAAAGTTACCTGCCCACAGCAGGTGGTGGAATAGGGATTAAACAGAAAACGAATGACCAGGCTACAGTTAACTGTGCACTGCATGGGGCGGTGGTGTATCAGTTTCCCGGGGCTGCTGCAACAAATTACCACCAACCTGGCTTAAAACAACAGAAATGTATTCTCTCACAGTTCTGGAAGCCAAAAGTTTGGAATCAAGGTGTTACTGGGGTTTTGCTCCATCTGGAGGCTTTAGGGGTGAATTCTTCTTGCCTCTTCCAGCTTCCAGGGCTCCAGGCACTCCTCGGCATTCGGCGTCATCACTCCCATCTCCGCCTCCATATTCACATGGCCTTCCCCTCTGCGTCTCTGTCCCTCAAATTCCACCCCCCCGCCACCATCTCCTTTCTCTTATAAAGACACCAGTCACTGGATTTAGGGCCCATCCTAAATCCAGGATGATCTCATCTCAAGATCCCTAATTTGATGACATTTGCAAAGACCCTATTTCCAAATAAGGTCCCATTTACAGGTACCGGCGTTAGGATGCGGACATATCTTTTAGGGGGTACTATCACTGCACTACAGGTGAGCAGGAACAAGCCATCAGCTGCCCCGCCTCCACGGGGCTGAGAAAGATGAGGAGGGGGGCTTGCCCAGGGAGAGGAGGAGACGGGCAGGCACAGAGATCAGCAGGGACAGAGAGGCCACCAGGCTTCATTCCCCACTGGAAACCCCGTTTACAGAGGAGGAAGCGGCCAGGGAGGCTGCGAGGCCACACAGGTCCCACTCAGGACAAATAGCTGTCTCTGACCCTGTGATCCCTGGAGCCTCTCTGGACCCTCTGGGCCAGCATCCTGGCGCATGGGGTCCCTTGGACCGGTCTGGGGGAGGCCTCGCCAAGCCAGACCAGGCTGCTGGCCGGAATCCAGGTCCAAGGCAGACGCCGCCCAGGCCCTGCTTTTGGTTCTGCAAATACCACCGGCCCTGCTCCCTCGAGGACGGAGAGTCCGGCCCCTGTCCGCATGACCATGCTGTGCCCTCAGCCCCCACCAGCGGTCCGAGTTTTCCATGCGCCTCCCCGACCCCCAAAAGGCTGAATGCCTAGAATTCTGCAGGAATTCCCACAGCGGCCCCCACCCTCTCTGGGTCCCCAGTGAAGGAAACAAACACCCTTTGTGGCCTGGGGCCGTGGATGGGGGAGGCCCAGGGCAGTCACTGGGGCTGTCATTCCTGGAGGTTTGCTCTTAGACAGGAAAGGATGGCGTCAAAATGGGCCCTATAGATGTTTGCTATCATTATGATATAAACACACAGGTATGTATGAGGCTACGTACCTACACGTAGAGACACACGTAGAGAGACACATGTAACCCCGAATAAAAACTCACATGCAAATAGATACACAGATACATGGGTACCTACGTGCACATACACACAGAGGCACTCACACACACACAAGTACACAGATACACACAATATAAAACTGGATGCACGGCCGCCACACGCAGGCGTGCAAAGTGATGCTCAACACGTACCCACATGCGTGCACACCACCAACCCACACGGGGGACCATCCCAGCCGACCCTGCATCTGTCCCACTTCCTTTTCAGTACTTCCCCTCCCCCAGCCCCACCACTCCATTGCCCAGCTGTGCATAAGACACAGCTGGCCGTGACCACAGGCACCAGAGTCCTTCCTTGACTCTTGAGAGGCGCCTGTGTCATCTCTCAGGTTATGACATGCTGTCACACGCAGGCTGGTTTCTGTCTGTCTGACCAGACACCCCACTGCTGGGCCCAGAGTCTGGTTTCAGGACTCTCAGCTGCACAGCCTGGGACCCTTCTCCCCGCCATCTCCCTGCATCCCCCTCTGCTGGGCCCCATTTCCCAAAGTGGGAAACGAAGCCCAGGTCCCAGCAGCCTCTAACCCCACTCCTCTCCCCACTCCTCTCTCTGTCTCTCTCTGTCACACACACACACACACACACACACACACACACACACACACACGGAAAACAGATCACAAACCCAAACTGCAGTAGCTCCCTCCCACCTCCCTCATCCAGATTAAGGATCAGTGTCACCAGGGTGACACCTTTTGCCATCAGTGCCCAACCCCTGACCCTGTAGATTGAAACCTTTTGTCTGTGGGACCACAAAGGGCATTTCTGACCCAGGACTCCAGGCTTTTTACTCTCCCAAGGCCTGTGCTGTGGGCCGGCCCCCAGCATTGCCACACTGGGAAGAGTGGATTCGGGGCAGCAGCGCAAAGACCCTGGGTGTTTCTGGGAGAGGAAGCAGGAGGGCAGGGAAGAGCTAGACAGTGAGGCCATCCAGGCGGGGTCCCCGTCCTCCCTGAGCCTCAATGTCCTCATCTGTAAAGGGGGTAAGAACAGCACCATCTGCACTGGGCGTTGCTTGGGGCTGCCCAGGCTGTGCCCCTCCCCACGCTTGAAGAAATTTCCACCTTCATGGGTCTCAGTGGGAGAAAGCCCTGCTTCCCACTGGGGACCCTGAGGATGGCAGCCTGGCGTTTTGTCAGCCTCCTGGCAGCTAGGATGCGGGCACGTGCCCCTGGCTGGGGCAATCAGTACACAGGTCCCAGAGTGGCACTAGTCCCACTAAGAAATAGGGATGGGAGCTCCACCACAGGGACAGGGTGGCAGGGACACCCACCCCTGGGGCCAGGCCTGCAGCCGTGGGGCAGAACCCCATCTGAAGTTTCCAGGCATGAGTTTGCTGCCCACTTTCTAGACCGTAGTCAGCACTGGGGCTGAGTTCTCCAGTTTTCTTCCTTTTCCAAGAGATTCCTTTCAGCTTATATCAGCCGGGTCTGTTTCTGTTGCTGGCTGCCGGGTCCAGGGCTCATCACAGCCCCCTAAGACTGCTGTGGGGAGTGAGTAGAACAATCCACTGGAGGACTCAGCTCCGTCACCTGCTAGCCGGGCACCTCAGCACACCACACTCCCTCTCTGGGCCTCAGTCTCCTCAGCTGTAAGATGGGCTGATAATAGTTCTCCACCCCATGTGACATAATAAGAAATAGGTATTTCGTCTCTGCCCCCAGCTCCTGACACAGAGCTCCTAAAACCCTTGTAATCTCCTGAGTGATAGGAGAGTGTTTTGTTCTAATGAGGTGGCTCTTGGCGGGCACCCGGGGTGAGGGCTGGTCGCCAAAAAGGCCAAACCATGATTAGAAGCTTGGAGCTTTCAGCCTCACCCCCATCCTCAGAGAAGGGAGAAGGGTTGGAGATCGAGTTAATGATCCATCATGCCTACATGATGAAGCCGTGATAAAAATCCCCAAAGTATGGGGCTCAGAGAGCTTCTAGGCTGAACACATCCATGTGCTGGGAGGGTGGTGAACCGCATCTCCATGGGGACAGAAGGTCCTGTGCTCAGGACCCTTCCAGACCTTACCCTGTGTATCTCTTTATCTGGCTGTTCATCTGTATCCTTTATCATATCCTTTCTGATAAGCTAGTAAATGCAAGTGTTCCTGAGTTTTGGGAGCCATTCCACCAAATTATCAAACGTGGGCGGGGGTTGTGAGAACCTCTGACTTTGTGGGCAAGTCAGACAGAAGTAGGGGCGCTCTGGGGAGCTCCTGTGGCTGGCATCTGAAGTGCGGGCAGTCTGTGGGACCGAGCCCTAACCTGTGGTCTGATACCCAACTCCAGGTAGGTAGTGTCAGAATTGAATTGAATTATATGATACCCGGTTGGTGTCTGGAGAATTGGTTGGTGTGGAGGAAAACCCCACATATTTGGTGTCAGAAGTGCTGTGAGTAGACAGCTTTCCTTTATCCTCATGGGGATGGTGTGAGCATTAAATGAGATAATGCAGGAAGAATTTGCCATGGGTAGCATTTGCCTTAACATGGTAACAGCAATGATTTATTTGGTTTTTATGAAATAAGGACCGAGTAGGGGTCCTCAAATTCAGAGAATCTGTAGATCTGGATAGGAAAAAAATTACGTTTTTGTTTTCACTAGCCTGTAACTGAAATTTAGTGTCTAACTTCAATTCCTGAGGTAGCAACATCCATGGACCTGTGACTTTGTCACCAACAAGAATCGCAAGTATTTTTATATCCTATGACTGTCATATATATGACATAGCTGGCTTCTTTTGTAACCTGTGGGGGGTTTTTTTGCATTGAAAAGACTATTCTGAATATTAAACTTAGTTATTAAAATACATGCCAAAAAATACATGCCAAACTGTTTAAAGGGACGGGTACTGATGTTAGCAACTTATTTTGAAATTTATCAAAAAATAAAATAAAATGGCTAGACAGAGTTATAGATGGATGGAGAGATAGAGAGATGGAGGAATGGAGAGATAGAGGGATGGATGCATGGATGGAGAAAGGGATGGAGAGAGGGGTAGAGGGATGGATGGAGAGAGGGATGGAGAGAGGGGTAGAGGGATGCATGGAGAGAGGGATGGAGGGATGAAGGGATGGATGGATGAATAGATGAGTAGAGGGATGGATGGATGGATGGATGGATGGATGAATAGATGAGTAGAGGGATGGAGGGATGGATGGATGGATGAATAGATGAGTAGAGGGATGGAGGGATGAGGGATGGATGGATGAATAGATGAGTAGAGGGATGGATGGATGGATGGATGGATGAATAGATGAGTAGAGGGATGGATGGATGGATGGATGGATGAATAGATGAGTAGAGGGATGGAGGGATGAGGGATGGATGGATGGATGGATATAACAACATGCTATCTGGGCATTCACTGCTCAAGTCTTTCAACTTTTCTGTATGTTTGAACATTTTCACAATAAAATGTTGGGGGAAGATTTCTAAGAGAAAAGGATGAAACCGAGAAAGAAAAAGACATTCAAAGCCTGAAGAAAGAAAGAAGACTCATCTTAAAGATCATCTTTATCATTGAGTCCTTATCAAAGTCAGAGTATACAGAGAAGAAAATGAACAAAAGCAGCACCAAAAGCAGACACATAATGCAGGACTTAAGTAACTGTAACATTAAGGGGGGAAAATTAAGTTTTCCCTATAAAGGAAGTTCAATGTCTAGGCTGTATTGCCCATGTGATGCCCACTGGCCACCTGTGGCCACTGAGCAGTTGAAATACAACTGGTCAGATCTGAGATGTGCTGTAAAATATACACTGGAATTTGAAGACTTAGCACCAAAAAAGGAGAATGGAAAATAGCTCTGGAATATTTTAAAATATTGATTACATGTTGAAATGTTAATATTTTGGATATATCAGATTAAATAAAATATATTGTTAAAATTAATTTCCCCTGCTTCTTTTTTTTTTTTAATGCAGCTATAAGAAAATTAAGATGACATATGTGGCTAAATTAGTTATATTTCTACTGGGTAAGACTGGTTTAAAGGAAGTGTCCACTGTGAAAATTCTGAGTTTACCAAGCTGCATGCATTTCTCTCATGCTGCTAGAATTCTTCTTCTTCTTTCAATGGTTGACCAGACATGGATACGCCAAGGGAATAATTGTTGCCCTTTGCTTACCTTTGGGGGAGTACCTGCTTTTTCCATTTTTCTTGTGGTCTGTACCTCTGGGAGATACGATGTCAAACTAGTGTTTAAGATATTTGGAAATAAAATAAAATCCTTATAAAATAAAAATATTTTTTAGGACTTCCCTGCTGGCACAGTGGTTAAGAATCTGCCTGCCAACGCAGGGGACACAGGTTCGAGCCCTGGTCTGGGAAGATCCCACATGTCGCGGAGCAACTAAGCCTGTGTGCCACAACTACTGAGCCTGCACTCTAGAGCCCGCGAGCCACAACTACTGAGCCTGCATGCCACAACTACTGAGCCTGTGTGCCACAACTACTGAAGCCCGTGCACCTAGAGCCCGTGCTCTGCATCAAGAGAAGCTACTGCAATGAGAAGGCCGTGCACTGCAAAGAAGGGTAGTCCCTGCTCGCCGCAACTAGAGAAAGCCTGCGTGCAGCAACAAAGACCCAATGCAGCCAAAAATATAAATAAATAAAAACAAAATTTTAAAAATATATATTTTTTAGAAGAAATATCCAGTCTTAAATCAACAGAAATAAATTCAGGTACATCTTTCAGAACAAAACAAAGCATATTTTTGGAAGGGGTGCCTGGACCCCAGAAGGGTCCTCAGTGAATCAGGATGTCCGAGCTGGGTCCCCTGCCCTCCAGCCCTTTGAGAATCATGTGGTTTCTGACCAGGATCTTCCTGTTTTCAGATGATTCTGCCACAAACAGATGGTCATCACAAAAACATGAGGCACCATGTGACAGTCGCCTGGCCCTTCCTGTGGGCAGTGGCCCCTGCCCTGACTGGGGCAGGCACAAGGTTTAGTCCCTCTGGGCCCTGCTCCAGAGTAAGGAGACCTCGGGAGGAATCTGGCCAAAGTGACAGTGGCTCCATCCTCTGGTCAGAGAGTGGCATGGAGCTAAGTCAGGGTCTGAGCACCCTGGGTATTTACCCCAAAGGCAGCTTGGGAGGGGGGATACCTGGGCTCTGGGAGGTGGGGCCAGGCAGGGCCAGCTGTCACTATCATCAGCAACTTATTGCGAGGCATTTCCTGGACTGGGGCTCCTCTTGTACTGCTCACCTCTCCAGGCCTGAGCCTTTCTCTTCCTTATTAACATATTGTAAGCATGTTCCAGGCGCTGTCACCAGACAAACATCATCTCATTTCATCCCTACTCATCCTTGAAGAAGGAGCTATCATCACATTTCCTAATTCACTGATAAGAAAACTGAAGCACAGAGAGGTTAAGTGACTGGTTGAAAGTCACACAGCTCAGGACCCACAGTCTTGACAACCACTCTGTGCTGCCTCTTCGCGGAAGGGTCAGAAACCCAGGTGCTCCATTCCAATAAACAAATTCCTACTGCTCACCAGCATCTCTACCCAGGAGAGTTGCTTCTCCCCCAGGTGCCCCACATCCTCAGGGCATCACTACCCACCAGTCACCCAGACAGACATAAGTGTCTCTGGCGTCAGGCCCTTTGTCTCCAACCCTTCCCCTCACTATCAACTGTGTGACCTGGGGCAAGTCACTTGACTTCTCTGTGCCTCAGTTTCCCCATCTGTAAAATGGGGATAAAGCTAGGTCTATTTCATAGAATCATCATGAGGTCAAAGTGATTTTTTTAATTTGTTATTTGTTTGTTTATTTTGGCTGCATCGCACGGCTTGTGGGATCTCAGTTACCCAACAGGGGATTGAACCCGGGCTACGGGTGAAAGCCCAGAATCCTAATCACTAGGCCACCAGGGAACTCCCACAGTGATTTTTAAATTAAGAAACACACACACGCACATGACACTGTAAATCAACTGTACCCCAATAAAAGTTTAAAAAAAACCCAAACCAAAAAACAAACAAAAAACCCCACATTGTAAAGCCAACTATACCCCAATAAAAACTAACCACACACACAAACACAGACACACACACATATTATCATGACACCCGGCACACAGTAAGAGCTCAACACTATTTAACTATCATAATTAGCATCTGCATCCAGAGCTCGGCACAGTGGATGGACACCAGAGACCCCACAGCAGATGTCTGGGAGGCCAGAGATGGTTTCCTGGGAAATGCGATCATGTCCCCCCCCAGCCAGGGGTCCTGTGGTGCTGTCCCCATGAGCCCGAGCATGAAGCATGAGCTCCTCAGGCTGTCTCATGAGTCCCAGCTGATGTCACCTACCCTCTCCTCCCCACAGAGCTCCCTCCAGTGAGCTGCTGCTCCCCTGCCCTCCCACCCCCCAGGCCCTGCACAGGTGGCTCCTTCTCAAGCTTCAGGGCTCAGCCCACATCCATGCCTCTCTGCCCCAGGTCACAGCACATGGCTCTTCTCCCTCTGGGCCCCACAATTTGTCAGTTTGGACCTGCTTGTCTGTTGACTGTCCCCCCACTGGAACGTTGTGCTGTAAGGGCCCGGACCTCGTCAGGTGCTCACAGCTGGATCCCCCCAGCAGGCACACCTGGCAGGTGTGTCAACAAGTGCTTGTGGAATGACCAAATGCTGGAATCAGTGAAGGAACAAATGGGGTCTGGTCCCAACGCTCATTTTGCAGCCTGGGAAGCCAAAGCGGAGATGAGGTGACATCACAGGTCACATACACGGTGGGTGGCAGAACCAGACTGAGGTTATTATTATGAAATATTTCATAAGGACAAGGGGGCACATGCCATGCAGACAGAGCTCTGGATGACTTCCTCTTTGATTTGCCACCAGCCCTGGTGACACAGGCAGCTGAAGGCTCCATGAATCACTACGCTTCATCCCAATCACAGTCACCCCTGTGCCAGTGGAGGGACTGGCTGCGAGGTCTTTTCATTTGATGCTGGGATGGGGGCTCAGGATGCCCCCTCTGGCAGGTCACAAGAACACCTCGTGGGATGGGAAATCACGTCTTAACATCTGAGTCACAGCCAGGGTGCAGAATGGCATCGCCGGTAGGCGTGACTCCATGACATGCATTCCAAACTCATCCCAGCCTGCTTCTCCCCTCCACACAGCTTGGCTGTATTCAAGTCGGCTCACTGGCAAGATGCTGCCACGGAGGAAGGAAGCAAGAGCAGAGAGGACAGAGCTGGTTTGGGGTGGGCAGCCTGGACCCTTGTCCCTTGTGGAGGGAGAGAACCAGGTCATGATACCCAGAAGAGCCAGGCCCACTAGGTGCCTATAGTGCTGAGTCCTCACCTCCACCCTCATGAAATGGGCAGAACTGTCTTATCTCCACAGATGCAGAAACAGGGCTCAGAGAGGTTGAGGGCTCTGCCCAGGGTCACACAGCTGGCCAGAATTACCTCGGGGCTGGAACTCCAGAGCCTTACACGCAGCGTTCCAGCTGATCGCAATCCACACTCCACCACGTGCCAAGTGTTTAGAACACATCACAGCCTTTAGTTTTTTTTACAACAAACCTATGAGCTACGTGCTATTGTTAGCCCTGTTTTACAGAGGAGGAAACTGAGGCTTGGATAAGGGAGGCCATTTGCCCAGAGTCCACAGTCGGGGGCTGACAGGGGTAGGATTTGAACCCAGTGCATCTCCAGGGCGCATGAGCTTCCCTCTGCACCCGACCTCCTCCTTCATCATCGACTCTTGGCTTCCGCACAGTTGGGCAGGAGCAGGCGGGCTGACCCACACTGTGACCTCTGGGCCAAGGACACGGGTCTGCAACCACCTTCCTGCCCCAGGACTGCTCTCCCAGGCCTCCGGCTCTCCTAGCATTTGTGTAACTGGTCATTTTATTCACTTGTATGGCCTCCTGCCTTGGCCCTGCCTGATCCCCCATCCCCAGGAGCCCCTTTGAAAGAGTAAACGGAGCTGGAATGAGGGACTGACGCTGACGGATGGACAGATAGCCAGACAGCCTGGAGGCAGATGAGGACACAGCCGAGGGACCCAGACGGCTACGGTGAGTGTGAGAAAGCAGGTGATATACACGTGAAATGCTGGCGACAGATGTGAGCAAGGCAGATAAAGGAACCTGGGTCACTGCAGAGCAGAACAGAAATAAAAATGCTGATTTATCACCAGCTGGACACGGCCCCCTGGAGGCTAAGTGTGTGACTTTTAAAGAAATACCCTGAAAAATGGGTCTGGCTCAGCCGAGAGCCTTGGAATCCTTTTTTTTTCCTAATAGCTGAGATATGATTCACATACCATACAGTTCACCCATTGAGTGTACATTTCAGTGATTTTTAGTATATTCAGAGTCGTGCAACCATCACCCAGTCCACTTTAGGACATTTTCATCACCTCAGAAAGAAGCCCCGTACGTTTTATTATCACCTCCCTGTTCCTTGTGCCCGCTCCCCATAGCCTTAAGCACCCACTAATCTTTTTGTCTCTATAGATTTGCCTATTCTGGACATCTCCTATGAGTGGAATCATGTACTTTGGGGCCTTTTGTGTCTTTAGCATAATGTTGTCAAGGTTCACCCATGTTGTAGCACGTAGCAGTACTTCATTTCTTGGGGAGGGATAAATTAGGATTAACAGATACATACTACTATATATAAAATAGATAACCAACAAGGACCTACTGTATAGCACAGGGAATTCTATTCAATATTTTGTAATAACCTAAAATGGAAAAGAATCTGAAGAAGAATATAGATATATATAAGTATAACTGGATATATATAGAATATATATAGGTCACTTTGCTGTATACCTAAAACTAACACAAAATTGTAAATCAACTATACTTCAATAAAAAAATAAAAATAAAATACTTCATTCCTTTTTATTGACCAGTAACATTTCGTGGTACAGATACACCACATTTTGTTTATCTACTCATCCGACTGACTGACAGGGTTGTTCCCTCCTTTTGGTATTACGAATAATGCCGCTACGAACCTCCCTGTACAAATTTCTGTGTGTTTCTACTTCTCTTGGGTCCACACCTAGGAGTGGAAGTGCTGGTCATATGGGAAAGAACCTTGGAATCTTCTTCCAGATTTAGAGATCCTCCATAAACACATAGGCAAGAAATTCTACAAATAATCCCAGCACATCTTATGCAGGCTTCCTGCATGCCAGGTCCTGTTCTATATTCACTTGTAGAATCTTCACAGCAATATACTGATGAGACACTAGCATTATCTCAATGGTACAGACAAAGAAACTGAGGCACAGCTCTGCCTGGCTCCTGAGAACCTGCTCTTAACACTAGACCAGAACAAGGTTTGTGATGGGTGAGAATAAGACCAAGGGCACCCGTGAGTCACACCCCAAGGACCTGAAGCAGTGGCTTCCCCTCCCTTCCTGGTGTGACCCCAAGGGACAAGCATCTCCCCCGGGGAGGAGCCCACTGAGGGCCCCCAGGCCTAGCCACACCCCTCCATCCTGGCTGAGATTTTTCAAAGGAGGGGAGGGGGTGGGCTGGGGGAGATCTTTCCTCTGCCATCAGCGAATCTGACCACTTCCCTCTCCCCTCTCCCCCACGTCAGGACAATGGTCAAAAACTCAGTCCAAAAGCATTTAGTGAGCACTTACTACATGCCAGGCACTGTGCTGTGCACAGAAGATCCTGCCAGGAGCAAAACAGACACAACCCCTGGAGCTGACACTCTAGGCGGGAGAAAGACAATACACTGCATAATAATAAATATATACGGCCCCCATAGCAGCGGGTTCCTCCTGGCAACCGATACACGCACCCCTCCTCTGTCGCACAACAAAGGACCCCATTTCCTCCCCACAGGGGATGGGTACAGCAGTGGGGTTCGCCAGGTGCCACGTGACGCACGCACACACTTAAGCAGGGCAAAGGGGCACACGTTGGGTCTGAAACAGGAAAGACATCCTCACACAAGGCGATGAGGCTGAGGGGCCTCTTTAGTTCCTGGTAAGGAAGTGTTCTAGGCCCAAGGCCATTCTGTGAGGCCAAGTCCAGGTTAAAAGACTGCACACTCAAGGCCCCTTCTCAGCACAAGGCAATGCAGATCAAACCCAAACATCTACAGCTGGAGGCAAACGCAGAGATGAGCTTAGTCCAGGGTTTCTCAATATCAGCCATACTGACATCTGGGGCTGGAGAACCCTCTGCTGTGGAGGGCTGTCCCATGCACCGCAGGGTGTCGGCAGCATCTCTGCATTCTACCCACTAGATAACGGCAGCGCTCCCCACCCTGCAGCTGCAATAGCCATCCAAGTCTTCGGAGTTACAATCACCACCCCCACCAGTTGAGAACCACTAATCTAGATAAACCGTGTCCGATTACAGATGGGGAAACGGAGGCCGAGAGAGGTTAAAGAATCAGAACAGCTACCACAGACTGGGCACCTACCTGGTGTTGACCCGACGCCAAGGGCTCTAGACGTTATCATCTTGAATCTTTGGCACCATCCTAGGAGGGAGGCGTTACCACCTCCCTTTCACACATGCAGAATCTGAAGCTCAGAGAGGCCAAGGGACTTTCCCCGGGCCACATAGCAGGTGAGTGGCCATCAGAACAGGGCATCCCTGACTTGGGGTCCAAGCAGCCGCCTCCAAGAGCTGAAGGTGAAGTTCACTGAGGGAGTTTTGGTAAACAGGCAACAGCTGCTGGCAAATTCTTTCATTCCATCTGTTGACATGTCTGTCATCAACTGCAAACATCTGTGGGTTTCCACCGGGGTCCGCTTGACTCCTTCCCGTCCCCGTGGTCTGTCAGGCATGCGCAGAATTACAGGTTTCCGAGCTGATGGTCCACCTTTGGCCTGTATTATCCCGGGTCTCAGTGGGCAGGTGGCCCTGGTGAATATGTAACCATCTGTCATAATAAAATCATAAGCTGTCAGAGCTGGATGCAGCCTCAGAACGTACCTGATTCAGCATCTGTGTTCTCCAGGCAGGAACTGGGGGCCCGGGGGTGAGGGGAATACCATGCTCAAGGTTACATAGGGAGCTGGGGCGGGGCCAGAAAGAGGACCAGCTGAGATAGAATGCACATACCATACAATTCACTCTCTCACACGTACAGTTCAATGGCTTTTAGTATATTCCTAGAACTGTGCAACCATTCTCACAATTGAGAACATTCTCATCACCCTTCCCAAAACCATTGGCAATCACCCCACCCCACCCTCATTTTCCTCCCCCAACTCTCCAAGCCCCTGACAACCACTAATTTCTGTCTTTATGGCTTTGCTTATTCTCAATGTTTCATGTAAATGGAATCATACAGTCTCTGGTCTTTGGTGACTAGCTTCTTTCACTTCGCATAATGTTTTCAAGATTCATCCGTGTCTGTAACAGGGCTGCATTCCTCTTTAAGGCTGAATAATATTCCATTGTATGGATAGACCACATTCTATGTGTCTGTTCATCCATTGATGGACATTTCCACTGTTGCCACTAGACTGTTTTCTTGGTAACTTCCATTGATCGAGAGCTTCCTATGTGCCAGCCTGAGCACCTGACTTGCAGACAGATCAAACAGCCCTGGAGGAGGCAAAATTTTTCCCATTTCACAGTCAGGGAAACCAAGGCTCAGAGGAGCCAAGGGACCAGCTCAAGGCTCCAAATCAGAGGTGTTCTCAGAGGCCCCAAACTGGCAGCCTGGGGGCCAACATGAAATGCACTCTGGTTTGGCCTGAAAAGCATTTCATAGTTGCTTGAATTAGCTGCAAACATTTGAAACTTCAGGGTTTTTTGTGTTAAAAAAAAAAAAGGATTTCTAGCTTCTCTTGAAAAAAATAATAAAAAATCACAAGATCTAGCCACACAGGGCCTGTCTTTCCCTTTCCAGGAGTTTAGAGACAGCTGCTGAGAGATGTGCTGTCCCCTCAGGACAGGACTGTGCTCTCTCCCATCCCCCGGCCCACCTGCTGGGTTAGGGTGACCCACCATCCAGCTTGCCCAGGACTGTCCCAGTTTTAAAACTGAAGGTACAGGGCCCAGGAAACCCCTCAGTCCTAGGCAAGCGGGATGGCTGGTCACCCTACTGGCCTGGAAGCCCCATCGCCTTCCAACCCTGCCACCCATCACTCCCCCCAAGACCCTTACACTATAAGTCACACATCAGCTTTGGTCCAGCGTCTGGTGTTCTCAGCTATGGTTTTCTTCTACCATTTCTCCCCCTGCCCACATTCTCCAGGCCCCAACTTCTCATGCGTCCTGGGCAAAATGAGAAATATAAAGAGTCTGAATTCCTCATTAACCTGGACTAACTCCATTTCAACTCTTGTCCATTCTGAGATGGAGGCCTTCCTGCTGTGATGAACCTCCTTTCTTCTATGAAACAATAGGGGAGGGGAGATCGTTGGTGAGGTTTTTAATGTCTTCATTAGGTAAAATAAAAAGTTAGCCATCTCATGTCCAACCTCAATTTTTTAAAATAAACTTTAAATTTGAGAATAGTTTTAGATTTAGAGAAAAATTGTGAAAGGAGCACAGAGAATTCCATCTACTCATATCCAACTTCCCCTGTTATTAACATTGATACATTATTATTTACTAAGGTCTGTGCTTTATTCAGATTTCCTTAGTTTTTTTCCTAAAGTTTTTTTTCTGTTCCAGGATCCCATCCAGGACACCACATTACATGTAGGCTCCTCTGGACTGTGACAGTTTCTCAGACTTTCCTGGCTTTTGATTACCTTGACACTTTTCAGGAATATTTATCAAGTCCCTCAACTGGGATTTGTCTGATGGTTTTCTCATGATTAGAATGGGGTTGTGGGGGCTTCCCTGGTGGCACAGTGGTTAAGAATCCACCTGCCAATGCAGGGGACATGGGTTCGAGCCCTGGTCCGGGAAGATTCCACATGCCGCGGAGCAACTAAGCCCGTGCGCCACAACTACTGAGGCTGTGCTCTAGAGCCCGCGAGCCACAACTACTGAGCCCATGTGCCACAACTATTGAAGCCCGCACGCCTAGAGCCCGTGATCCGCAACAAGAGAAACCACCGCAATGAGAAGCCCACACACCACAACGAAGAGTAGCTCCCGCTCGCCACAACCAGAGAAAGCCCGTGTGCAGCAACGAAGAACCAACACAGCCAAAAATAAATAAATAAATTAATTAAAAAAAAAAAAAAAAAGAATGGGGTTGTGGGACTTCCCTGGCCGACGGACTTCCCTGGCCGTCCAGCGGTTAAGACTCCACTTCTACTGCAGGGGACACAGGTTGGATCCCTGGTCAGGGAACTCAGATCCCGCACGCCGTGCGGGTTGTGTATTTTGGGAGGAAGACCCCAGAGGTGAAAGGCCATTTTCATCACCATCATATCAAGGGTACGTGCCCTGAAGATGACCTATCATGATTGGTGGTGACCTTGATCACCTGGCTGATCGAGGTAAATAATTTGGAAATCTTTTGTGTGGGAAATTCATCTCTCCTCCAAATTAAAAAAACTTATATATATATATATATATATATATATATATATATATATATATGATATATATATATTTTTTAACTTTCTATCAGCAAAGCCCTAATCCTGGCTTCACCACTGCAGGCTCCAGCTGGCCATATGGGATTTGCCAGAGAGAGACAGAGCCCCCTCTGTGTGCCAGGCCTATGTGGGGTATTTTTATTTCACATAAAAGGGTGCTTTCTGGCAAAATGGGGCTCAGCCTCCCCAATTTACAGAAGAGGCTCAGAGAGGCGAATGGAGCCCCAGGTCACACGCTGTGAGTGGCAGCTGCTGGGTTTGAACCCCCTTCTCACCTCCCTCCCCAGCCACCCCTGAGCTGGCTTGCTAAAGATAACTGCTAGCAGCAGGAAGACACCCAGGCCACGGAGGCGGGGAAATTATACCAGCCTGGATCCTCCGCTCTCAACCCACGGGGTCCCACCCACCCGCACGGAGACATCCCACGGCGCGGACCTTCAGCTGCTGCTGCTCCGGAAACCTGGAGTTAGAAAATGGAAAAGGTCTGGAGATGAACCGCAGGACGCCCCAGCCAGAAGGGCGCCACCTGGCGTCGCCCCTCCCCCAGCGCCCTTTATACGGGGCCTGGTGGGCGCCCACCCATTGGGAGAAGCCTGAACATGTCTTTAAGGGAGTCTTGGCTTACTCCCCGGACCACATCCTGAGGCTCATCTTCATCATCCCCCTGCCTCCAGCGGGGCTGGGCTGGGCAGTGGTGAAACCCGGGGGGCTACTCCTGAAGGAAAGTCTGGGAGTCCTGGACCCCACTCTTGACCTCTAAGGTTCCCCTGGTGCCCTGGGAAATGCAGCTCAGGTTCCCCGGCAGGAGCACTGGACTGGGGGGGTATCCTGAGAGGCTGATCTACCCCTTGGGAGAGCCCTTCCTGCTCTGTGGGCCTGGGGGTTCTCCTCTGTAAACTGGGGGTAAGAGCTGACTCCCCGGGAACTGCCCAGTCCCCTGCTTCCAACCCCGACGCAGCTGGCCCAGCCGCCTCTGACGGGGTCCTCTCGGCCTCCGTGGCGCGTCCCCTGCTCTCTGCCACCCCCTGCAGGTCATGTATGGAAGGGCAACTTGGCTGAAAGCACCCAGAAGGAGACTGAGAACTAGGTTTCTAGACCGGCATTCCTGGGTTCCCATCCCGGCTCTACCACCTGCTAATGGAACCTCAAGTGTGCCACTGAACCCCTCAAAACTTAACCCAATGCTTTGTCATTTATAAAATGCATATAAACAGGTGAGGAGGACATCTACGCATCTCTGTGGTAACATTTGCCCAGGAAATTATTGCCTGCAGCCTTGTCCACTCTGCATCCTCAATGCTGTTGTGTCCACCCACCCACCTCTGCCCGGGCTGGGCCTTCATCCTCTCTCCCGAATCACTGCCTAGACCTTCAAGTGGCCTCCAGTCTCCACTTTAATCCACCCTCCTAACTCCACCCAGGGTTCTCTTTCTAAAACACAGATCTCATGAGTAACTCTCCTGCATGCAATACTCAGTGGTCCTCTATCGATAAAGTCACACCCTTCACAACATTCAAAACCTTTCCCCTCAAAGCTGTCAGAATGGCTATTATCAAAAAGACAAGAGAAAAAAAAAAAGACAAGAGATAACAAGGGCTGGCGAGGATGTGGAGGAAAGCGAACTCTAGTGCATAGCTGGCGGGAATGCAACTTGGCTCAGCCACTATGGAAAACAGTATGGAGTCTCCTCAAAAAATTAAAAATCTAAATACCATATGGTCCAGCAATTCCAGTCCTGGGTATATATCCTAAGGAAATTAAACCACTATCTCGAAAAGATATCTGCATGTTCACTGCAGCGTTACTTACAGTAGCCAAGACATGGAAACCACTGAAGTGTCCATCGGATGAATGGATAAAGAAGATGTGGTATACATATACAATGGAATAGTACTCAGCTATAAAAAAGAACGAGATCTTGCCATTTGTTACAACATGGATGGATCTTGAGGGCATTATGCTGAGTGAAATAAGTCAAAGAAAGAAAACTACTGTATGATCTCACTTTATAGGTGCCATCTAAAAAAGCTGAATGATACAGAAAACAGATTGGTGATTGCCAGAGGCCAGGGGGGCAGGTAGGACTGGGGAGGCATGAAATGGGTGAAGGGGGTCAAAAGGTACAAACTTCCAGTTATAAGATAAATAAGTTCTGGGAATATAACATACAGCATGGTGATTATAGTTAACAATAATGTATTGTATAGTTGAAAGCTGCTAAGAGAGGAGATCTTAAAAGTTCTCATCACAAGAAAAAAAAATGTAACTATGCGAGGCGATGAATGTTAACTAAACTTATTGTGGTGTCATTTTACAATATATACATATATCAAATCATTACGTTGTATGCCTGGAACTAATACAATATTACATGTCAAATGTATCACAAAAAAACCCCAAAAAACAAAAAACCTGTTAGACTGGGGCCTTGTCTTGTCTCTGATCCAATCATTTACCATTTCTTTTTCCATCCTGGGCTCCTGCATATGAATCCACTGGCACCCTCTGCACCCCCTCACCCTATGGTGATTCCCAAATCTGGGCCTTTGCATGTGCTATTCCTGCTGCTGGAAGACATTGCCTGTATCTCTGTCCACTATTTGTCATTCAGGATACAGCTCAAATGTCCCCACTGCTGAAAAGCCTTCTTTCCTTCCCACTCCCTGCCCTGCCCTGCCCAGAGAAGAGTGGGTCCCTCCTTTGACTTGTCCTTCAGGCATCTGCTCGGGATCCACCTCCTCCAGGAAGCCATCCCTGACCACCCCATACCCCCAAGGTCTTGAGTTGGGATAGTGTGCCTTTGGTCTGTCTGACCTTGGGTACTGAGCGCTGTGAGGTCAGGGGCTGTGTCTGAGTACTCGGGCATCCCTGACCCAACCACGGCTCGGCATGGAGGAAGAAGTCAGTTGGGGTTTGGTGGATGGGTGAATAAATAAATGAATGAATGAACGAAAGAATTTGGACAAGCAAGTTAGAACTGGTGATCACAGGAAGGGTTCTTGAGTGCTACTTGGAGGACCCCTTGGCTTCATGGGAGGTAGAAAAGGCTTTGCTCTGACAGAGATCATGGCTCCTTTGACCCCATCTAAGCCTGTTTCTCCACAGGCAAACTTGGGAAAATATTAAGCCATTGCCCAGGTGGTTATAAGGATTGACTGGGATCACACTGCTATTGGTTTATAGCCTGGAACCCGAAAGCCTTATGTCAAAGCTCACGGGACCTTTAGGTGTTTAGGCTTCATGATGGGATTCTAGGAGGGAGTGTCCAGGACACACAGTGCCCAAAGTCTCCAGTGCCCACCCTCCACCCCTTCCACCCACCACTGGGCCCTCTGTGCCTAACACTGGCCACCAGTCTGCTCTTCCAGCTGAGCCCCAGGCAGGCTTTTCCAGGGTCTGGGCTTTAGCCTCTCTCGGCCCCTCAGTCTCTGCAATCCTCCCTGCATCCCAGCTCCCCCGGGACATCCATCAGCGTCTGGCCAGCTGCTGTCCAGAGCAGCCACTTCCGACCGGCCCCCCCATCCATCACCGCAGCCCAGGGGACTTCAGCCCAGCTGCAGCCATCAGCCCCAGCACCCACCCAGGGGCTGGGGTTCCCGGCAGCCTCTCTGCTTAACCCCAATTCTGGAAATGGACAGCAGCTGGGTGGGGGCGGGTAGGGAAGACCCTCCACTCCAGCTGTTAGGAGGGGACACCCCTACAGCTGACCTGCTGACAGAGGCCTTTTGCAGGCCACCCAGTCAAAGGGAATAGGAGCCTGATTTTCACAGCATCAATGACAGCTGACCTCTATTGAGTGTTTACTGTGTGGTCCGATCCTCCGCCAAGCATATTCCCTGCCTCTGCTAATTCAATTGTCAAAACAAAACAAAACAAAGACAACCCATGAGGGGGAACTTCCCTGGCAGTCCAGTGGTTAAGACATTGCCTTCTAATGCAGGGGGTGCAGGTTCGACCCCTGGTCGGGGAGCTAAGATCCCACATGTCTCGCAGCCAAAAACCCAAAACATAAAACAGAAGCAATACTGTAACAAATTCGATAAAGACTTTAAAAACGGTCCACATCAAACAAACAAACAAACAAAAACAACCCATGAGGTTGGTTCTGTTATCATCCCATTTCATAGGTGGGGAGACAGAGGTTCAGAGAGATGCTGTGACTTGCCCACAGTCACGCGGCGGGGAAGTGCCACAGCTGGGATTCAGACCCAGACTGAACGATTCTGGAATCCACGCTCCTTCTACCCTACACAGATGCCTGAGTGGAAGTACATGGAAGACAGAGGGAAATAAGGACCAGGGTGGAGGGGAAAGAGGGATTCCTGCTCAGAGAGGCATTCCTTGGGAGCTTTGAGAGATGGGCAAGATGTGGGTGGGCAGAGGACTGATGGGGATGTGTGCTTAGCAGGGGAGCACCTTGAGCAAAGGCATGGAGGTGGGAGCCTGAACCACCATCAGTGCAAAAGAGCGAGAGTCAGCGAGATACACAAGACACACACACAGTGTGAGGCTCGTAGGTGATGTGGATGTGTGTGAATGACTGCATTTGTTAGTGATTGTGACTGTGTGTGTGTGTGTGTGTGTGTGTGTGTGTGTGTAAAATTTTGAAAGGCTTTGAAATGGGCAAAAAAGATGACTGGTGTCTTGCCTAGTGCACCCTTCTGGGTTATCTTGGCCTTTCATCATCTTCAAGGTATTTCACACAATGTAGAAAAGCGACTGTAATGCAAATTATTCTCCTCCATAGAAATGCAAATTACTCGCATCCGGTAGAGACACAATTGATTTCTGCCCTGGCACACTGACCAGTTTTGCACCTATTTGTAAGTTCATTTCAGCACTCCTAATTGCCTGCGTTTGTGTGTGCGTGCGCTTTTTAATCCTCCTTTGAATTGGCTGTAACATCTTACTAGTTCCCTCATAAATTCATGAGTCAAATAAAATCTTTGACATATGTTCAAAGATTTTATATTTGTATGAGAGCCCTGAGTTTCCTTTCTTAAAAATATGTTCCTTTACCAGGGCCTATGTGCCTGCCTGCTCAGGGGCTGCAAAGCCTGCACACCCCCTGCCCCCTGCCCTGGTGCCCCTCAGCTGGCCTGTCCAGCTGACCACAGACAGTATGCCCCCCTGTGGGATGCCCAGACCAATCATGGTTCTTGTGACATTAGTCAGCACTTACTACATGCCCAGCACTGGACTGAGCAAATTAAATGTCTGAGATCGATTCTTTCTCCCAACACTGCTGTGAGGCAGGTGGTCTCATCACCCCCATTTGACAGATGGGGAAACTGAGGATCAGAGAGGTGAAAAAGTCAGCTAGAGAGAAAATGCCAAGGCCAGGATTTGAACCTCAGCCATCTGACTCCCGTGCCCATGGGTTCCTCCACTATCTACAAGTGAGTGGGTTTCTCTAGCTGCTCCAGCTCAGAGAAGGTAGGAACAAGGGCTCCCAAAGGCCAAGCCCCAGCCCTCCCACAGAGCAGTAGGGGAGGCTGTTCTTCAGTGGGGAGCACCTACTATGTGCCAGGCCCCAGCCAGGCACTTCACATGCACACTCCCACAGTGTCCTCACCAGAGTGAGGCAGGTCCTGCCTCATCCCCATTGGACAGAGGAGGAAACAGGCTCAGAGAGGTTAAGCAACTTGTCCAAGGTCACAAAGCAGAGCTGGGATTTGAACCCAGGTCAGTGTGTCTCCCAAGTCTGGTGCAGGTTCAGTCTGCCTTCCCCTGGTCTGCAGGGGGATCACTTATCCCAGCTGGGGTTCAGAGGGGACTGCAGTCAGCAGTGGTGGACATTGGTCCCCTCCCCGACCTGCTTCCTGCCTGGGAGATACAGACAGTCCCTTCAGAAGGAGCTGGAGTTCGGAGTGCCAGGTGTGCCAGACCCACCCTGCCCCCTTGTCCAAGAACGGTCTGGGGCCTCCCAATCAGATGAGACTGGGGCTTCGCTGCTGTCTGCGTGCTCCTCCATGCCTCAGCCTCAGTTCCCACACCCGGAATCCTGCTCCCGCCACCGTGCACAAGGCCTAGCTCACTTGTTAAACCACATAGCACAAGGTTAAAAGGGGCCCGCCGGTGCTTCCTGTCTCAGTAAGTGGCACCTCCACCCACACACGAGCACAGCTGTTATGCATGCCCATAGCACCGTGAACTCCTGGGTAACATGTATCACAGTTATGACTGAAAATCCCACGAGGTCCTCTCAGTTTCGCTGTGAACCTGAAACTGCTTCAAAAAATTAAAGTCTTAAGAGACAGTTTTTTTTTTTTTAATCCCATGAGAGTATCTACAAATCTGTCCCCGAAATACAAATCCATGTATGCACAAGGTTTTGTTGTTGCCATTGCAGCACTAATAGTATCAGCAAAGACTGGAAACAATACCAACATGTACCAAGAGGAAACTGGTTGAATAAAATGGACATCCACAGAAGAGAGCGCTACACAGCTGTGAAAAGGAACAAAGATGCTCTTTTTTTTTTTTTTTTTTTTTTTACGGTACGCGGGCCTCTCACTGTTGTGGCCGCTCCCGTTGCGGAGCACAGGCTCCGGATGCGCAGGCTCAGCGGCCATGGTTCACGGGCCCAGCCGCTCCGCGGTATGTGGGATCTTCCCGGACTGGGGCACGAACCCGTGTCCCCTGCATCAGCAGGCGGACTCTCAACCACTGCGCCACCAGGGAAGCCCCCCAAAGATGCTGTCTTAATCCTGCACTGGAGTGATCTCCAGGATGTATGATTAAGTGAAAAAAGCAAAAATAGAATCCAAGGAGCAGAACTGTATATGCAAAGTATTCTATCTTCTGAATATGTGTGGGGTGTGTATACATTTGCTTATATTTTCAAAAAGAAACAATGGAAAGATAAAGCAGAAGCTAACAAAAGTTGTTACCTATGTGGAGAGAGGTAATTAGCCAAAGGGAAAGATGTGGAAGCTGGATTTCACTGAGTGTATCTGGTTTTAGAGTAGTTTGTAAATGCAAACTTACAAAACTGTAAAGCCAAGACAAAAAAAGCAATCCCTTAAAATAAAAATACCCAACAGAAATGAGTAAACCTGACTAAATGTCAACTTGGCAAACACACTAAGAAGGATTATTGGAAGTGACTTTAAAACAGCATTTTGATTGTACATCCCTAATGGGCTTTAACCTAAGGACCACAGAATCACAAAGAAACAGAAGCACAACGAAATCTTCAACAGCGCTCAGTTATCTTACAGGTAGTGATTATATCGGTATTATTAGGTTGAAACTGTCTGCTTTATAATATAGGATAAAGAAGATAAGAAATTGGATTAATATTGTTAGGAACAAAGATTTTCTGTGTAAAAATAAAAAAAGAGATACATAAAATCAAATAAGTTAACTGAAAACCTTGTAACCTTAAATGTGAATGATAATTATCATTGCCTCCAGCTTTAAGCCTAGATGCAGTGATAACCCAGTGGCAATGAACATCCCTAATGTCTAGATTGTGATTCCTAACTCCCATTTATTGCCAAAAGGAACAGGGCTCCTCTGAGAAACAGCTGAGTCCAGGTAGAAAATGCATGAGATGAATCTGGGACATGTCATCCATAAATCAAGAAAACTGTCAAAGACTACAGAGGTCATGTCGAAAAGAAGCAGGGTGCAGGGGGAAGAGACTCCCATTTACTTGTGCTGCGTACGGTTCTAAGCACTTTACAAGTATTAACTCACCCTTAGGAAAATTACTTAACATCATTTAATCCTCACAATAAGCTTGTTATGAGATTTGTATGATTATGCTCGTTTTACAGATGAGCAAACTGAGTCCCAGATGATGAAGGAAATTGCCTAAGATCACGCAGCAGTTAGACGGCTGAGTGAGAATTTGAATCCATGCCCTTAGCCATCTTCTAAGCTGTGTCTTCATTAATGCAGGATGATTAGCATCGAAGTAGAAAAATAAAGAAAATGGCCCAAGGCTTGGTACAGGCCAGTCTGGGGATTGTTTAGAACCACAGAGAGTACCCCCAGTCTCTCCTTGTTGGGCCACCTGTGCCAGGGTGCTCAGAGGCTGACCCCAGTGGGGATCAAGGACCAGTTGTGATGTGCTCGGCCCCATACCCTGGTCAGCTGCAGACCACGCTCCCATAATGCTCAGCCTCCCTACAGCCACGCCTCACATCCTCCTGACTCTCTTGGGGCCACGTGGGCTCTCTTCCTCAAGACCACCACTCAGAGCAGCTCACCATTTACTTCCTCACAATGCCCAGCCAGGTGGGAATGGGCATTCCCATTGCTCAGATGGGGAAACTAAGGCTCGGAGAGGTATTGAGCTTTCCAAGCTCATGGCGCTTGGGAAGAGGCTGATTCTGGCATCCGTGCCCTTGTCCCACCCTCTCTCTTTCCTCTGTTGGCTCGTTCTCTTTGGAAGGCTGAGCATGGGGTGCTGGTGGTCCATGCTGAGGAGTGAGTTACCCTCATTTTGGTGTGTGTCATCTCCCCAGCTTCAGCTGGGAGCTTGGAGGAGGGGTCTGCGTACATGAGCTTGAGGCAAGAAGGCTGCTTTCCCCAAAGAGAAAGGAGCCTGCCATCCAAAGCACCCTGGACATCTCCTGCCCTCCGTGTCCATACAGCCACTGCACCCAACCAGTCCTACCTCCAGAACACTCCTGGAATCTGTTCCCTCTTCACCTAAAGCCACCACCCTGGCCCAGGCCACCAGCAGCTCTCACCTGGACTGTGGAAGCCTCCCACCCAGCACCCCCCTCCCCGCTTCCTCCCTCATATCCTCCAATCCACTGCAAGAGAGAAAGGGCAGATTCCAGACGTGTTTTGAAGGTGGGATTGACAGCATTTGTGACAAATGGGAAAATGAATATATTTCGTTTCTGCCATCATCAATGTGCCTCCCTTTTCTACCTAGGCCTGATTTTATTTCTTTTTAGGTAACCAGTAAGGTGGAAATACCAGGCTCTCCACAAGGCCTGGAGGCTGGGCCAAGCCCCCACCATTCCCTGCCCGCTCTACCCCCCAGCCCAGCCCTCCACTTTCTGCTGAAGGCTGTTTAAGAGGCAGCAAATCAATGCTTAGGAGCAAGGATCTCACACTCTCTGCAGTGACTAAAAGGCAAGGAAGTAAAAGAGAGAATCGTTATAGCTTACAAGGGATTTAAGAGAAATACCAGCCAAATGCAATGTACAGACTTTGTCTCTTGATTTGAACCATTAAACACATTTAGAAAACAAACGGGGTCGGGTGGGAAGATGGGATTTGAGAGGATATTACAGAACCATGAACTTCTTGTAGGTGTGATGTGAAAGTGGTGATTAAAAGAAAATGTAGTTATTTCAGAAAGCTCACATCACAGAGATACATTCTGAAGAATTTATGAATGAAATGCTTAGATGATATGATTTGTGATGGAAGAATCCAGCGGGGAAATGGGTGGGGGCAGAGCTGCAACCAGATGATTTAGAGGAAGGTGCACCTTTCTCAAAAGATATGGAGGCTCCTTAAAAAACTAAAACTAGAGCTACCATATGATCCTGCAATGCCACTCCTGGCTGAAAGTCATAATTTGAAAAGATACATGCACCCCTATGTTCACTGCAGCACTATTCACAATAGCCAAGACATGGAAGCAACCTAAACGTCCACTGACAGATGAATGGATAAAGATGTGGTACATTTATAAGATGGAATACTACTCAGCCATGAAAAAGAATGAAATATGCCATTTGCAGCAACATGGATGGACCTAGAGATTATTATACTAAGTTAAGTAAGTCAGACAGAGAAAGACAAATATATGATATTGCTTATATGTGGAATCTAAATAAATTTGATACAAATGAACTTATATACAAAACAGGAATAAACCCACAGACAAAGAATACAAACTTATGGTTACCAAAGGGGAAAGGGGTCGGGGGGAGAGATAAATTAAAAGTTTGGGATTAACACATACACACTACTACATATAAAATAAATAAACAAGGACCTATTGTGTAGCACAGGGAACTACATTCAGTATTTTGTAATAACCTATAAGGGAAAAGAATCTGAAAAAAATAGATATATATGTAGGTATAACTGAATTACTTTGCTGTACACCTGGAACTAACACAACATTGTAAATCAAATATACTTCAATTAAAAAATAATTAGATATATACAACACTATGTATAAAATAGATAACTAATGAGAACCTACTGTATAGCACAGGGAACTCTACTCAATGATCTGGGAAGGAAATCCAAAAAAGGGGATATGTATACGTGTAACTGATTCAATTTACTGTACAGCAGAAACTAACACAACACTGTAAAGCAACTATGTTCCAATAAAAATCTTTCTAAAAATCATTAGAAAAAGATATACTTCACATGATTCCAGTAGAAGCATGGTGTCTAGAACTAGAGCAGCCTGTGGTTTACCGATGCTGAACATGGTGGGAGCACTCTTGGGCTGGGGACACTTATTGATTAAACTCTTATCCTGTTTACTCTTGTCTAAATCAGGGACGGATGTGAGGATATTGGAGCTAGACTGTGGAGTTCAAACCTTGCTCTGACACTTCTTTGCGTGTGACCTTGGCCAGGCACAGTGCCACTGTGTGCCTCAGTTTCCCCATCTGTCAAGGGGGGTGTAATAATGTCTGCCTGACAGAATTGTGGTGAGAGTCACAGGAGTTAACCAGCATGTCACCAGCACTAAAGAAACGTTAGCTCTGATTATTGCTATCAGGTATTATTTGAGTGTTCCCATGGTTTTTTTTTCACATTTCATTTGTCTGAGCCGATCTGGACCCCCTGGGGAAGACACAGAACACCTGGCTTTGTTGTTCTTGTTTTAAATAGATATACTGAGCTATAATTCACATACCATGCAATTCCCCCACTTAAAGAGTAAAGTTCAGTGGGTTTTTCTTGTGTCATCCATCACCATAATCGGTTTTAGAACGTTGCCCCCAAAGAGGCCACTGCTTCAAGGAAAGGGTGGGGTAGTGACTCTGAGCCCCCTGTGACTTCTCTTCTAGCAGAAGGGGTGGGCTGTGGGGACCACCACCTCCCCACAGCTCCTCTGGGGTGGGAGCAGCCAGCCCGTCCTGCAGTGTTCTTTAGGGACACCAGGGACCAGCCAGCCGGCCTGGGCTCCAGACCCACTGCATTTACTGCAATCATGCGAAGTACCTCTTTAGAGAAAGGTGACTGCAGACCTCCGTGCGGCTCTCTCTAGGTCGATGATAACCTGCCACAATTTAATTTCCTCCTTTTTTCTCAGGAGGGAGGGAGAGAGAACCGCTAGCCAGATATGCTGGGTGTTAAAGGTGCAACAAGGCCCGTCAAGGGGCATTTAATGACCGGCCCCTGGAAAAGGGGGGCAGCCAAGGGATCAGAATGGCTCTGGGGTGTCTGGCCCAGCAACTGGGGAGCTGGTGGCGACATTTACCGAATGAAGGGAGGCAAGCAGGAAAGGGGGGGAAGAATCTGGATCTCCCACCATCACGAAACTCTCACGAGGCTTGAATAGGATTTGACAAACCTTCCAGATGAGACTGAGCTGGGCTCAAATCTTGGCTCCTGCCTTCGGGCCACATGGCCTGGGGCAAGTCACACTGCATCTGGTCTCCTGGTCTGTAAAATGGGCTGTAAAACCTGAAGGGTTCGTGTGAGGGGCCAGGTCAGAGCACGCCCAGCATGAGGCATGGCTCACGGTAGGAGGTCCATGCACAGTGGCCTTGACAATGATGGGTGTTAGTTCCCCTCCCTAGCTGCACATCTTGGGGAAATTCCAGCCCAGGGAGTACTTGTAATGGGGGTGAAGGAAGCAGAGGGGCTAGAAAGGGCTAAAATAGGGAACTACGGGTAAGGGGGTTTCCAGGCTGAGCAAGAAGGGAGATTCTGGTAGGTCAGGGGCATGGAGCCCATCACCCCTGCCTGAAACCCGCCAGGCCTCCCCAGTGCCATGCTCACAAGTGCCGTCCAGGACTGGTCCACCCCTCGGTCCCCTTCTCCCACCACTTCTTTTCCTCCCAGACGCCCTGGCCTCTTTGGTCCCCCTTCAAGCCTTTGCCTTGACTGTTCTCCCCACTCCCCCGCCAAACAATGCATTTCCATGACTGTCTTCTTTGCATCCTCAGATGAGGCATCACCCTGACCCCCTCTCTCACGTAGCCCCCACCCCAACCTCCCCGAGTCTCTATCACATCACTGGTTAGAGCATTTATCTGTTTCTGAAGTTATATTGCATGATGTATTTATCAATGTGTTTTCATGCTCCTGGCCTCCCCCTCTAGACTGTCAGGCCCCTGCGGGCAGGGATCTTGTCTCCTTTTTCACGTTCTCTCCCCAGAACTTGGCATGTGCATCCTGAGTGGTCTAACGGACATTCCCAGGGGTGGGGCTGCGCTGAGCCTGGGTGGGGACTTCCTGGGAGGAGACCTCTAGGAGCCCTTGATCCCCAAGGAAGGGAATGAGCCTCTGGCTCTCAGCCAGCAAGGCAGGCAAGGCTCCAGCGCAGAGATGGTCACTCAGCAGCTCCAGGGCAGGGCGGGGCTCAAAGGAGGTAGAAGACTCTTGTCTCCTGGAATGGCAGGGGCAGCGCTCCTTGTGTCCCCAGGCCCATGGCTCTGGCCAGGGGGCTCTTGGCGGGTTGGTGGCCAGTGGGTAGCCAGGGCCCTGGAGGCTCGTCAGACCCTCCTCCTGAGAACAGGCTGCTCCCAGCTGGCCCGGCCCTGCTTAGGGCATGACACCAGGCCTCACCCTGAATCCCCGCTTTGCTCTCTCTGCAGGCTCCCCACGGCTGGGCCTGCCGGCTGGCTCTTTGCTAAAAATCCTCCACACCTGACCGTCCCTGCCTCAGTCCAAGTCCTTCATGGGCTGCAGGGGCCTCCTCCCTGCTCTCCCGGGCCCTCTGATCTGTTCTCCAGGAGGCAGACACAGCCAGCTCTTTAAAATTTAATCTGGGTCCCACCCATCTTCCCAGGGAGGATGAAACCCTTTAAAGTCCTTGCATTGCTTTGCGGATAAAGCTCAGCCACCCTCCCCGCTACCTGACCTTTCCACCCTGACCTCGACCTCCGTGGCCAGCAGCGTCTCACACATTACTCCCCTCTGGGTGTTTCTTGACCGCTGGGCCTTTGCACATGTGGTTCCCCCTGCCTGGAAAGATCTTTCTGCCTCTCTGCTCAGTTAGTTGTCCTCGCTCAGCTTTCAGATCAGGCCTCAAACATCACATCTTCCAGGAAACCTCAGGTCCCTGTCAAGGTCGCATCCCTCTACACAGTCTCACAGCACCGTATTTGCCCTCGGGGATTGTTCAGGGTGACTGTATAGTTACGTTTAATGTCTGCCTCCCCTTAGACTGAAATGTGCTGAGACTGGGAACCTTCTCTTACCTGCCTCTCTCAGCACTGCACCTGGTGCATCAAAGTCTGGATGCAGCAGAGACATGCACGTTCCTTCGTGCATTTGCTCTCCATAAGCATTTGCTGAGAATCCACTGTCTCTGGGCTACCAAGTTGGCACAGACCTGATCCTGGCCCTCAGGGGGCTCAGCCTGCTGGGGATCACACACTACAGTGAGACCCGGGCTGGGCAGCGGCCACAGAGCAGGACCTCAGGGAGGGCTTCTCAAGACTTGAACAGCGAGTGGAAATCTGAGAAAAGAGGGGGAAGGGAACCCCAGTCGTGGGAACAGCCTGTGCAAAGGTCCTGAGACAGGAGGAGACAGGAGGCATCAGGGAACTGTAGTGGCTGAGCATGGCTGCAGTGCAGGGAGGGAGGAAGGGGTGGAGGATACAAGGGCTGATGGAGATGCTCAGGACCCTGAGCTACCTTCCTGCCTCACTCCCCTGTGGTCTCCCCCCAGGACAGGTCAGAACCTGCCAGAATCACGCTCACCAGCTCCAACTCCCTCCCTCTGGGGCCAGAGCAGCAGGGACAGGGTTTGGTAGGGGCAAGGTTTGGCAGGAGCCGGGTTTGGCAGGGGTCGAGGGCAGTGTGGGAGGATTTTCCTCCATGCATTGGGAACCAGGGAGCCCCAGGAGGCACCAGCTCTGTTCAGAAATGATTCTCATTTTCTTGCACAACCCTCGCTCTCAGCCAGTTCTCACCAAGCGCTCAGCTGCCTGTGTACCATGTCCATGCTACAGATAGAGAAACCGAGGCTCGGAAACTGGGGTCTTGGAGCTGAGATGAGTCAGAGCCGGGCTTGAACCCACAGGCTGTGTGACTCAGAGCCCAGAACGTGTTCCTTGCAGAGCCTGTTCCACGTGGGGCAGTCTGGTTCCAGCACAGCGCCCATCAGGCTCAGGACTATCAAAATAGCATCAGTTCCCTGTCTGAGGGGATTGCTGGCTCTGTTCCGAGGCAGGTCCTATGGCTGCACACCGCATCAGCCCGTTCCAGAGTTACAGGCGTTCTCTGTCAGGCAGGCACACTGCCTGGAATCCCAGTCTTTGCAGAGGCCCTGAGGATGCCCTGACAGAGCTGCTGGTGCAGGACCCCCATAAACAGGAGGGAGCACCTTGCCGGGTGCAGAGGGTTCTGGGGCTCAGAGGGTGGGTTGTGGCCTTTGCCCACCTCTCACCTCACATGGGGAGGCTGGCAGGCAGGTTCCATCTTACTTCCTGGTACCACTTTTCCTTCTGGAAGCTTCTCCTCGATTGGAGTGAGATCCAAGGGGGCAGAGTCCTGCCTGCACCCCTGGACCCCAGGGCCCCATCCACAACCTCATCCCCAAGCACAGCCCCAGGGCCAGCCCTGAGCCTGCGGGCTCCAGGCTCAATTTGTGCGTGAGCAACCTCTCAGCTCTTCCTGGCTTTGTTGTTTTCCCAGTATTTTCTCTCAATTATTTCTTTTCCTCTAAATATTACTGTGTAGATTTTGTTATAGATATATTAACTATTTTCAATAAATTGCATATCTATTTTCATTATATATTAATATAATAGGTTAATATATTATGTTAAGATATTCCTATATATTATAATGATAATGCATATTAATGTAACAATAACACTACACATTAGAATTTTATTATTCTGTTAACTTCAACAGGAAGATCTCTCAGACCCTATCATTTGTTAGTACTGTAATCTGGGACTTAAAATTTCTCTGAAGTCAGTAGTTGTTATTATCCACCTGTTTATAAAAGCTGCCCATGAACTGAAATTCTTTTCTGGAAACAGCACCCACCTTACGAGGTTGTGGGGAGGGTCAGATGAGGTGACTGGCGCTAAGGACAGTCAGCGCTCAACAAACACCAGCTTGTCATTCTGGCTCAGCAGAACTGTGTCTTCATATGTTTCAAATTATCCTTTAAAATCAGTAAATCAAAAAGAATAAGGCACGTCTATGTGTGATGATAAGGAGTGAATTTCAAGCTATATTTTCAAGTGAGAAAAGCAAAGAATAGAATACCATGTATAGAATATTACCATCTGTGCTTTTAAAATAGGGATATATCTTTATCCATCCATCCATTCATCCATCCATCCATCCATCTCCTGCGTTCAAACAGGATAGCTCTGGAAGAGAAGAGAAGATGGAGCATGCACACCTGGACCCCCACCTCCTCCCCTTTTCCTCTGGTTTTCTCCAAACGTGTATGGTACGTGATGCATGATACTTCTGTATTTACTGTCCATCCCCTCCAGTAGAATGGAAGCCCCATGAGGGCAGGGATGTCCGCCTGTTGTGTTTGCTGTTGTGACTCCCACACCCAGAACTTTGCTGTCCAACGGGTCAATCACCAGCCACATGTGTTGCTTGAGCCCTTGACACTGGGCTGGTTGGAACTGAGATGTGATATGTGAATCAAATCCACATTGGGTTTTGAAGACTCAGTGTGTCATGGACTGAATTGTGTCCCCCCTTCCAAATTTATATGTTGAAGAACTAAGCCCCATTTCCTCAGAATACGACTGTGTTTGGAGACAGGGCATTTAAAGAGGTAATTAAGGTAAAATGAGGCTATTAGGGTGGGCCCTAATCTAACCTGACTGGTGTCTTTACAAGAAGAGGAGATTAGGACACTGAGAGAAACCAGGGACCACACACACAGAGAAAAGACCATGTGAGGACACAGCAAGAAGGCAGCTGTCTGCAAACCAAGGAGAGAGGCCTTCCTCAGAAGAAACCAACCCTGCCAGCACCTTGATCTTGGACTACCAGCCTCCAGAACTGTGAGAAAATAAATTTCTGTTATTTATGCCACCCCACCTGTGGTATTTTGTTATTGCAGCCTGAGCTAACTAATACACCATGAAAAGATCATTAAAATTTCATTAATAATTTTTGTATTGATTCCATATACTAGGTTTGGATATACTGGGTTAAAGAAATATATTATTATTTCAAGAAAATTAATTTCACCTGTTTCTTTTGACTTTTTAAATGTGGCTCTTGGAAAATTTTAAATTTCATGGGCAGCTCTCACTGGTGGCTGACATCATACTTTCTGATACCATAGCCTGGCACAGTGCCTGGCACATAGTATGTGCTCAATAAGTATCTGTTGAATAGATCAATTAAAATAGCTGTCTTTGGGAAGTGACTGGAAGATGGGAGGAAGGGTGACTGGCTTTGCACTGTATTCCCTTTGAGTTTACCATGAGCAAGTATCTTCTTAAAAAAAGAGAGAGTGGGCTTCCCTGGTGGCGCAGTGGTTGAGAGTCCGCCTGACGATGCAGGGGACACAGGTTCGCGCCCTGGTCCGGGAAGATCCCACATGCCGCGAAGCGGCTGGGCCCGTGAGCCACGGTCACTGAGCCTGCGCGTCCGGAGCCTGTGCTCCGCAAAGGGAGAGGCCACAACAGTGAGAGTCCTGCGTACCGCAAAAAAAAAAAAAGAGAGAGAGAGAACGAGAGATCTAAAATAAAATACGATGAAACACTCCCTTTGTGATGACTTAATATATTAAGACAAAATAAGAGTTGCCCTCATACAATTAAAAGTGCCTCTTGGACTTCCCTGGTGGCGCAGTGGTTAAGAATCCGCCTGCCAATGCAGGGGACACGGGGTTCGATCCCTGGTCCGGGAAGATCCCACATGTCGCAGAGTAACTAAGCCCGTGTGCCACAACTACTGAGCCTGTGCTCTAGAGCCCACGAGCCACAACTACTGAGCCTGTGTGCCACAAGTACTGAAGCCCATGCGCCTAGAGCCTGTGCTCCACAAGAGAAGCCACCGCAATGAGAAGCCCGTGCACTGCAACGAAGAGTAGTCCCCGCTCACCGCAACTAGAGAAAGCCTGCGCGCAGCAACAAAGACCCAGCACAGCCAAAAATAAATAAATAAATAAATAAAATAAAAGCTGCCTCTCGCAGGTATGCACATAATAGTCAGCCACCAGGTGCCCTCAGACGGATGAGTGTGTCAGCCACGAACTGCCGGAAAGCTGAGTCTCGGATGATGGGGGAGATTCCTCTCCACACCCCAGGCTCAGGCAGGGAAGCAGGTCCCAGAGTCTCCTGCACAAGCCCCCTCCCCAGGATGAACAAAACACAGGGCTGGGCCCAGGGACAGCCCCCCAGTGTCAACAACCTAAGGTGCCCCCTGAGTCCCTCCAATCCTCCTGCCTGGGGTTTGCTTTGTCCCTCTATACAATGGGCACATTGGACTCACTCCATTTTTCAAACTTTTTTTTTCGGCCACACCGCAGGACATGCAAGATCTTAGTTCCCCAAACAGGGATCGAACCCACACCCCCTGCAGTGGAAGCACAGCGTCCTAACCACTGGACAGCCAGGGAATTCCCATTTTTCAAACTTTTTACCATGGAAAATTTCAAACATATACAAAAACACAGAGAATAGTAAAGAGAGCCTCCAAGCACTGTCCCCTCCCCTCCCCAACCGTCAACTCATCATTTTCTTTCACATTTACCCCCTCCCCACCCTGACTATTTTAAAGCAATTCCCCAACAGAGTATCACTTCATCTGTAACTAGTCCAATATGTTTCTCCAAAAGACAAAGCCTCTTTTTCAAAACATAACCACAGAACCACTATCACACCAAATAAAAGTGAACAATAACAGCTTAATATCATCCAGGATCCCCTTGGTGGTCACATCCCCTAAATATCAACTTAAAACAAAACAGTTAATATGTTCAGTCAGGATCCAAACAAGGTCTGCACATTGAAATCAGTTTATGTTTCTTAAACCTCTTTTATTGTAGACTTTATTTTGTTGTGGTGGTGGTTCTCCTATTTTATTTTTTTATTTTAAAATTTTTACTGGGGTAGAGTTGATTTACGATGTTGTGTTAGTTGCAGGTGTACAGCAAAATGAATCTGTTATCCATATACATTAAAGTAGACTTTAGATTACTCCAGTATATCCTTCTATTCCCTCCCACGGCCCATCTCTCCCCTTCCTGCCAATATCCACCATATTAGTTATCTATCTGCTGCATAATGAATTTCCACAGAACGTAGCACTTAAAACAACAAACATTAATTATCCCATAGTTTTTGTTGGGCAGGAATCTGGGTGTGACTTCCTCCAGTGAGAACCCTTAAGAGTTTCTCCCTGCAATCTAAGTGTCGGTGGGGCTATGGTCTCACCTGCAGGCATGACTGGGCAAGGATCCAGCTTCCAAGCTCCCTCAGTACACGTTGGCAGCATTCAGTTCCTTTCCATGTGGGGCCCTCCAACGTGGCAGCTCACAACATGGCAACCTGTGTCATCAAAGTGAGCAAAGGAGAGGGAGCAGTGGGTCTCACACTTGTGTATGTGCCAGACTCTCCCAGAGGACCTGTTAAAACACAACTCACTAGGCTCCACCCCCAGAGCTCCTGATCCAGCAGGCTTGGGTGGGGCCCAAGGATGTGCATTTTTTAAAAATTAACATTTATTTATTTATTTTATTTCGGCTGCGCCAGGTCTTAGTTGCGGCACGCAGGATCTTTGTTGGGGGAAGCACAATCTTTTAGGTGCGGTATGCGGGCTTCTTAGTTGCAGCATGCGGACTCTTAGTTGCGGCATTCAAACTCTTCAGTTGCGGCATGCACATGGGCTCTAGTTCCCCGACCAGAGGTCTAGCCCAGGTCCCCTGCCCTGGGAGTACAGAGTCCTACCCACTGGACCATCAGGAAAGTCCCAGGATGTGCATTTCTAACAAGCTCCCAGGTGATGCTGGGGACCACACGTTGAGAGCTACAGAATTATAGGTACCCCCCTCTATAATTTTTTATTTCTTCATTGCATTTTATCTGTTGAGGGGCCACTCTTAAGAAGTCCAAGGTGAAGACAATGGTTTCAATCCTGGATGCAAATGAGAATTACTTGGTGAAAAACTAAAAATACAGTTGCCATATGATCCAGCAATCCCACTCCTGTGCATCTATCCAAACAAAACTGTAATTCAAAAAGATACATGCACCCCTACATTCACAGCAGCACTAGTCACAATAGCCTTTTGGCTATTGTGAAACAACCTAAATAGCCATTGACAGATGAATGCATAAAGAAGATGTGGTACATATACACACACATACACACCTACATATAATGGAATACTACTCAGCCAGAAAAAGGAAATAATGCCATTTACAGCAACATGGATGGACCCAGAGATTATCACACTAAGCAAAGGAAGTCAGAAAGAGAAAGACAGATACCATACGATATCACTTAAATGTGGAATCTAAAATGCAACACAGGGCTTCCCTGGTGGCGCAGTGGTTGAGAATCTGCCTGCCAATGCAGGGGACACGGGTTCGAGCCCTGGTCTGGGAAGATCCCACATGCTGCGGAGCAACTAGGCCCGTGAGCCACAACTACTGAGCCTGTGCGTCTGGAGCCTGTGCTTCACAACAAGAGAGGCCACGACGGTGAGAAGGCCCGTGCACTGCGATGAAGAGTGGCCCCCGCTCACCACAACTAGAGAAAGCCCTCGCACAGAAACGAAGACCCAACAACACACCCAAAAATAAATAAATAAATTTATTAATAAATAAATAAATAAAATGCAACACAAATGAACCTATCTACAAAACAGAAACAGACTCACAGACATAGAGAACAGACTTGTGATTGCCAAGGCAGAAGGGGGTGGGGGAGGGAAGAATTGGGAGCTGGGGATTACCAGATGCAAACTATTATATATAGGATGGATAAACAACAAGGTCCTACTGTATAGCACAAGGAACTATATTCAATATCCTGTGATAAACCATAACGGAAAAGAATATGAAAAAGAACATATACATAATTGAATCACTTTGCTATAGAGCAGAAATTAACACAACATTGTAAATCAAGTACACACCAATAAAATTGAAAAAAAATTACTTGGTGAACTTTAAAGGGTCACACCATCTCCACATCCCCAGCAGGGCCTGGGAGACAATCACTGAAAAAGCAAATGTCACAATAGCAACTCTGATGCTCAAGCCCAGCTATGGGCCACTCATGCATCTAGCTGTAGATTATTTCTAAATCTTTTAGCAAAGTGGGGCCAGTTATTCCCATTTTACAGATAAGGAAATTGAGGCCCCAAGAAGGTAACAGGAAAGTGGCAGAGCTGGGCTCAAACACAGCCCCAAGTGCTTTGTCTGTCAGTGGGTCGCAGGCCTGTAACTCATGCTGGAGTCTCCGTCCCCTCTTGATGGAAAGTCCTCTCCCCTCAGATCTAGAGAAGAAAGTTGCTTGTGGTCAGGCTCAGCTGTGGATAAAAGCGCCTAAGAGCTGGGCCTTGGGAATAATTCCTGCCTGACCCCAAAGCAGCCCCAGGCCCGGGATGGCAGCTGTGAATAATGGATGACACCGGGGAGAACACTGTGGCCTGTGATTCATCTCCACTGTGATGGACAACTACCTCTGGGGATGGGGAAGATAGATGGACTTCCCCAGCAGGAGGCCCCGCCTCTCCCCTCCATCCCCAGCCTCTCTCCAGCCTCAGAGTCAAAGGTAGGGGCCACCGGGGAATCAGGGGTCAACCCCACTGCCTATTACTTCCTCATTTCAACCTCTAGACCCTTCCTCCTGTAGAAGCAGGGCCCAGAGACTAGATTCTGGAGGGTGAGGGAGGGAGGGAGGGAATGGCTTTGATGTGTGGTGGTGACAGATGAGGGCTCTGTAGCCAGACTGCCAGGGTTCAAGTCCTCTGACATATGCTAGCATTGTGCTCTTGGGGGACTCACTCATCCTATCTGAGACTCAGTTTCCTCATCTGTAAAGTGTGGAAAATACCATCAACTTCATGGAGTTGTCAGGGGTTAAGTGAGTAAATAACACATGTAAAGTGCTTGGCATCACCTGGCACATGGTAAGTACTCAATAAATGCTAGTTAGTGTTCTTATGCTGTGTACCCGGCAATGTGGGAAGCTTCCTGTGTAATTTGTCTTATGCAATCCTTATGGCAACCAAGGGCAGTATCTGCTATAATTCTCATTTTACAGATGAGAAAACCGAGGTCACGGAGATGAAGTATAAGATCGCAAAGGCAGTCAATGGGAGGAGCAGAATTTGAACTCAACATCCAGTGAACAATTCCCAGTACACTCAAGAGTCCCAGTCAAACATCCTGCCCCACTGTCCCCAAAATACACTTGTCACCTTACAAAAGCTCCTAAGATTATACGACCCATCCCTCCTTAGACAAAAATCAACTCCAGATTAAGGGCTTAAATGCCAAAAACAAACAAACAAATAAAAACCACTTTAAAATTTTTAGTAGGAATTAGAGGTAAATATCCTTTGGAACTTAATGATGGAAAGGTGATAGATTATGGACTTAAAATGTCAAAACCAAAGCTTCAGAACCCTTAGTAGGAAATATAGGTGAATATATTTTAGACCTGTGTTGACAAAGATGTTCAGCATCATTAGTGATCAAGAAATGCAAATCGGGCTTCCCTGGTGGCGCAGTGGTTGAGAGTCCACCTCCCGATGCAGGGAACACGGGTTCGTGCCCCAGTTCGGGAAGATCCCACATGCCGGCGAAGCGGCTGGGCCCGTGAGCCATGGCCGCTGAGCCTGCGCGTCCGGAGCCTGTGCTCCGCAGCGGGAGAGGCCACAACAGTGAGAGGCCCGCGTACCGCAAAAAAAAAAAAAAAAAAAAAAAAAGACATGCAAATCAAGATCTCAGCTGGCAACAATTTCACACTCAACTGGAAAACATTTTTAAATCTAATAATACCAAGTGTCGGAGAGGATGTGGATCATACATGCTGCTGGTGGGAGCGTAATTAGTGCAACTGCTACATAAAGTACCTTGTTATCATCTCCTGAAGTGAAACATTCACGTATTCTGAGTCCCAGTGATTCCATTTCTGGGTAAACATCCCAGAGAAACTCTTGCACGCGCACCAAGAGCCACTTATGAGAATGCCCAAACAGCACTGTAAATTAGCAGACACCTGGACACTACCCAGAAGGCCACCCACAGGACAGCAGATGGGTCAGCCATGGTACACAGACCTAGTGGATATATGACACAACAGTCAAAACAAGTGAACCTCAATATGGGCCAATCTTAGCTATACGTAGACTATTAAAGAAATTAAGCCCCATAAGAGTCAGACAGCTTGATACTCTTTTTTAGGTTATCTGGATTCCCTTTGTTATGGGTTGAATTGTGTCCCTGAAGAGAAACACTGAAGTCCTAATCCCTGGTACCTGGAAATGTGACCTTACTTGGAAATAGGGTCTTTGCAGACGTGATTAGTTAAGTTTAGATGAGGTCCTATGGGTTACAATGGGCCCTAAATCCAATGAATGGTGTCCTTATAAGAAGAAGAGGAGGTCCTAGTCGTAACAATCAGGCAAACAAAAGAAATAAAAGGCATCCATATTGGAAAGGAAGAAGTAAAATTATCTGTTCGCAGATGATATGATCTTATGTATAGAAAACCCTAAAGACTCCACCCAAAAGCTATGAGAACTAATAAATGAATTCAGTAAAGTTGCAGGATACAAAATCAACATATGAAAATCATTTGTGTTTCTATATACTAACAATGAACTATCTGAAAGAGAAATTAAGAAAGCAATCCCATTTACAATAGCATCAAAAAACGATAAAATACTTAGGAATAAATTTAACCAAGGAGGTGAAAGACCTGTACACTAAAAACTATAACACAAAACAAACAAACAAACAAAACCCTGATGAAAGAAACTGAAGAAGACACAAATAAATGGAAAGCTCTCTCGTGTTCTCGGACCGGAAGAATTAATACTGTGAAAATGTGCAAACTATCTAATGTGATCTATAGATTCAATGCAATCCCTATCAAAATTCCCATGGCATTTTTCACAGAAATTTACAAAACTACCCTAAAATTTGTATGGAACCACAAAAGTCAAATAGTCAAAGCAATCTTAAGAAAGAAGAACAAAGCTAAGGCATCACACTTCCTGATTTCAAGCTACGTCACAAAGCTATAATAAAACATACTGGCATAAAACTAGGTGCAGAGACCAGTAAAAATGAATAGAGAGCCTAGACATAAATCCACATATACTGTATGTCATACAGTTGACATACAGTCAACTGATTTTTGACAAGGTGATAAGAACATACAATGTTTGAGGAAGGACAGTCTCTTCAATAAATGGTGCTGGGAAAACTGGATATCCACATGCCAAACAATGAAACTGGACCCCAGTCTTCCACCACTCACAAAAATTAACTCAAAATGGATCAAAGGCTTAAATGTAAGACTTGAAACCATAAAACTCCTAGAAGAAAATATACGGAAAAAGCTCTTTGACATTGGTCTTGGCAATGATTTCCTGGATAAGACCCAAAAGCACAGGCAATAAAAACTAAAATAAACAAGTGGGATTACATCAAACTAAAGAGCTTCTGCACAGCAAAGGAAACAATCAACAAAATGAAAGGCAGCCTACAGAATGGGAGAAAATATTTGCAAACCATATATCTGACAAGGCGTTGATATCCAAAATATACAAAGAACTCACACAGCTCAATAGCAAAAAAAAAAAAAAAAAAGTAAATAATACGATTTTTAAAATGGGCAAAGGACCCGAATAGACATTTTTCCAAAGACATTCAAATGGTCGATAGGTACATGAAAAGGTGCTCAACATCACTAATCATCAGGGAAAAGCAAATCAAAATCTCAATGACATATCACCTCACACCTGTTAGGATGGATATCATCAAAAAGACAAAAGATAACAAATGTTGGGGAGGGTGCGGAGAACAGGGAACCCTCTTGCGCTGTTTGTGGGGATGTAAATTGGTGCAGCCACTGTGGAAAACATTACGGAGGCTCCTCAAAAAATTAAAAATAGAACTACCATATGATCCAGCAATCTCACTCCTGGGTATATATCCAAAGGAAATGAAACCAGTATCTTGAAGAGATATCTGAATTCCCATGTTTACTGCAGTATTATTCATGATAGCCAAGATATGGAAACAACCTAAATGTCCTTCAGTGGATGAATGAATAAAGAAAATGTAGCATATATATACATACACATATATATATGTATATATGTGTATGTGTGTATATATATATATATATATATATATATATATATATACACACACACATACACACTGTAATATTATTCCACCAGATGTTACGTGAAATAAGTCAGACAGAGAAAGACAAATACTGTATGGTTATCACTTATATGTGGAGAAGAAAGAGAGAAAGAGGGAAAGAGAGATAGAAGGAAAGAGAAAGAAAGAGAGAAAGCTGATTTCATAGAAACAGAAAATAGAACGGTGGTTGCCAGGGGCTGGGGGAAGGGGGAAATGAGGAGATGTAGGTCAAAGGGTACAAGAATAAGTTACAAGAATAAGTTCTGAGGATCTAAGGTACAGCGTGGTGACTATAGTTAATAATTCATTATTGTATACTTGAAAGTTGCTGAGAGTAGATCTTAAACATTCTCACCACGTGCACACAGGTGTGCGTGCGCACACACACACACACACACACAAGGAGTTAACTATGTGAAGTGACAAATAGGTTAATTATATTGATCTGGGTAGTCATTCTGCAACGTGTATTATATCAAAGTATCACACTGTATACTTTAAATCATATTTGGCAATTATTCCTCAATAATGTTGGGGGAAAAAAGAAGAGGTGATGACACATAGAGGAGAAGGCATGTGAAGACAGAGGCAGGGGCTGGAGTGATGCACCTACAAGCCAAGCATTGCCACGGATTGCTGGCAACCACCAGAAGCCAGGAGAGAAGCATGGAGCAGATCCTTCCCTAAAGCCTGCAGAGGGAACATGGCTCTGCCAGCACCTTGATTTTGAACTTTTCGCCTCCAGAACTGTGAGAGAATAAATTTCTATTGTTTTAAGCCATCCAGTTTGTGGGAATTGCTTCCAGCAGCCAGGGGAAGCTAATATAGCCTTTTAATAAAGTTAGTAAGAAGAAACTAACATAAAAAAATATACTTTGAGGGACTTCCTTGGTGGTGCAGTGGTTAAGAATCTGCCTGCCAATGCAGGGGACACGGGTTCGAGCCCTGGTCCGGGAAGATCCCACATGCCTCAGAGCAACTAAGCCCATGGGCCACAACTACTGAGTCCTTGCGCCACAACTACTGGAGACCGCGCGCCCAGGGCCCGGGCTCCGCGACAAGAGAAGCCACTGCAATAAGCCCGTGCACCGCAACGAAGAGTAGCCCCTGTTTGCCACTGCTAGAGAAAGGCTGCGCGCAGAAACAAAGACCCAACGCAGCCAAAACTAAATAAATAGATTTTAAAAAAACCCTATATATATACATATATATACACACACACACTGAGGATAAAACCATACAAGAAGGAAAGCAGGGAGTAATGAAGACAGGACCCAAGGTGATGGGGACCACAGGGTGGGGGATGGGATGGGGAACCTCAAGACTGGACTTGGGCCATTGTTAGGGTTCTGGCTTTTGATAAATGGGTGACTTGGTGCGTATCACGTGAGTAAAATAACTGTGGAAATTTTTAAGAAAAGCAGGTCATGTAAGACCAAAGAGAATACGCCATGATCTGGATTATGATCAGTCCATCATTCTCTGCACCTGAAGTTTCATTAGAAAATTACTTAAAATCAAAATAAAAGGGATCCCTGCTCAGCTCGCTGTCTGCCTGCTTCCACGTCTGTGAGATTCTCTGGTGCCAGGACGAGGCTGCATCCTCCCAGTTCAGGGCACACCTTCTCAGAGAGCCCCTGCCACCACACCTCTCACCTTGCTGTCTTTCCGTTTTTCCCTAGCGCATACACTGTCTGATAACCCCTATAGTGTACTCAGTTCTGTGTTTATCATCTGTCTTCCCCCAGGAGACTGTGAACCCCGTGAGAGCTGAGTTTCCCATCTGATTCATGCCTGTCTCCCTGGGAACTAGCACAGTGCTTGGCACAGAGGAGGTCCTCCATAAAGATTGGCTGAATGAATGAAAAAGTGAGTGAATAAATGAATGATTCAGTGAATGGGTGATTAAGGGGCGCCAGTGCCCAGGTGTACGTGTGTGTTTCGGGGGGTGGGTACCGCACGTGGGAATGCAGGGCAGGCTCAGGGCAGGGAGCACCTCAGGACAGCCCTGCCTTCCCCCCTCCCCAAGTCTGCCCCTCATCACGCTGATAACACAGACTACAGGAATGAAGACCGGAGCCAACCCCGGCCGCCCTCAACCCATGACAACCCAGCTGGACTCTTCCGGTCAACACAGGAGCCCATGGGATATCTCCGTCCCGGTGAGGGGCTCTGTCTGGTCCTGCAGTAAGAGGACTGGGCTGCGAGCGGCTGTGGGGTTCACCTCTGGCAGGTTCCCCACTTCAGCCATCCGTCTTCCACTGTACTCACTGCTTCCATACCCCCGTACCATCTCCAGTTACTTCTATTACATTTTGCTTTAAATTAACTCACTTAGTTTTTTCCCCTGAATAGACTGAATTAAAAAGGAATAGGGGGGAACTCCCTGGCACGCCAGTGGTTAGGACTTGGTGCTGTCACTGCTGTGGTTCTGGGTTCAATCCCTAGTAGGGGAACTAAGATCCCGCAAGCCATGCGGAGTGGCCAAAAAAAAAATTTTTTTTTAATAAATAAATAAAAAGAAATGGGTATGTCACTATCAAAAATGGAAAAGCAGTATCTGCGCCCAAAATAGAAAGTAACATAAACTGCAGAAAAACAACACGTTGTTAAATTCTAGATCAAGACTGTGGATTGCCCAAGACTGTCAGCCCAAGGTCTGCTCCCTCCTGGTTATAAGGGAGCCAAGCCAGTGCTAGAGAGATGCTAGAGAGATCTTAAAGCCACCCACCAGCAAGGGAGGATTTCTCTCCTTGACCAGGATTGCTGTGTGATTCAGAACAAGATGGCGCCCTCTCTGTGTCCCATCTAACCTCGCCCTGCAGAACTCACCAGCGGCTCATTTCTCTCCCTTTGGGGAACTTCCCTCTGGCCAAGCAGTTTTCATTTCATTTTTAGGCCTGGAACCCTAAGAGCTGTGGGCTTGGCAAGGAGGCCCCACTGGAGTCTCCCTGGAGGCTGGCTGAGGCCTCTCTACTCCCCAGCAAACCCCTCCCTTGTCCCAGTCCCTCCAGTGCCCCAAGGGAAGCAGGCACAGGGCCAGCCTGGCACAGGGCAGGCCCGGCTGGGCCCCGGCAAGCCCCAGGGAGCCAGGGTGATCTCAGCCCTTGCCCTTAATTATCTTCCTGGCTAATGAGCATCTGAAAACCTCCATGTCATCTACAGGAGGACCCCTGGGATGCTGGGGGCAGGGAGATTCTACGGGCCAGATGTCACCCATGGAGGGAGGTGGTAGGGGCCCCAAGAGAGGAAATGGGCTTGGGGAGGAGAACTATACTTCCTGCCTCTTTGTAGGGGAGAAAGCTAGGGCTGGGGCAGGCACTTACGGTGGCGGTTAAGTGCAGGACTCGGCAGCCTACTATGCGGGCTCAGATCCAGGCTTGTTGTGCACCACCTGTGACCTTCAGCAAATGCATTAGCCCCTTGCTGCTCAAAGTGTGGTCCCCAAACCATCAGTACCACCTGGGAGCTTGTGAGAAATGCAGAAGCTCGGGCCCCGACCTACTGAGTAAGTATCTACATTTTAACAAGACCCCCAGGTGATTTCTGTGCACATGTGCCACTCTGTGCCTCAGTTTCCCCATCTGTAAAATGGGGATTAAAATGAATTTATGCATACGTAGTGTTTAGAACAGGGTTTGCTGCTATTATTATTCATTCATTGTTATTATTATCGAAGCAACTCACTCTGGGCAAGAGGGATGGCTGGACCCAGGTGGGCTATTCCCAGTCCCCCACCTCTCAGGGGCCCAGAGATGGGTTGTCACTGTGAAGACCAGGAGCCTGAGGCTCACAGAAATGCAGTGATTTGCCCAAGATCCAAATGGGGGAGCCCAGGTTCAACCCCATTACTGTTCAACCCTATTACTAATGTTAAGAGTGAGTGAAATTGTTTCCTCTGCACAAGCACTTGTGGTGCTCACAACCGCCCTGTGAGGTCAACTTACTGTCACCCACATTTTTCAGATGATGAAACTGAGGGACAGAGAGATTAGGGTGCTTTTCTAAAACTACCCAGCAGGAAAGGCTGCACTGCAGCCGGGCAGTCTGACGCTCACCTTCTATGCTATGCTGCATTCCCCCTCTGCTTTTTTCCTCCCAGAACCTGTTCCCCCAAAGTGTCCCTGCTTCCCCTGTCATTTCTTTGACAACCCTAGCTCTGGGGCTCCGAGCCTGCTCCTCCCAAGTGCTCACCACTAATGAGGTCTTTGGCTACTTGAGGCTGGAACCGCAGAGGCCGCTGAAACTGTCTCTGTGGGAAGAACCTGCTTCCTTTCACCCTGGGCTCCCAGGTGTGGCTAATGAGGCAGGAGCCCTTGAAGGCCGCGCTGCCCAGACTCAGGAGCAGGACTTGTTCTGGGCTGTCTGACTCTGGTGTCTGCGGACCTGGCCTGGAGCTGGAAGCTCCTCTGCCTCTCTGTCCCCTCTTACTTTCCTCTCTTACAGCTCCCATCCTGGGCCTGGCCTCTTGGCTAGGGCACAGCAGGGCCAGACCTGGACGTCTGCAGTCTGCCCATTCATTCATTTACTCGACTGGCACGCATCATACTCTTGCAAACGTACAATTTTGAAATGCACAGGCGGGAAAATAACAAAGGGACCGCGCTAGGTGGAGATCAGGGAGGGCCCTCTGAAAGACAGGAGTGGAAGAATGTTTCAGTTGAAGGAAACAGCACAGGCAAAGGCCCAGAGGTGGGAAACAGCTTGGCACATTTGAAGCAGGAAGGAGAGACCAGCGACAGCGTGGCGACTATGGCCTTGAGAGCTGGGCCCTCCATCTTCTCCCAGAGGCCTCTGCTTGAGGCTGGCAAAGACATTTCCAGACAAGACTCCCAGCTTCCAGGATGAGGGGCACCACCTCCCCCCTCCTGCCTTCCAAGCCAGAGGTGGCGATAAAGGGAACTTGGGCCACAGAGGCCTTGAAGTACCCACCCTTGCCCCTCTTATGGGCCCCGGCTGGCCACAAGGGGGAGTGTCCTCCTGCTGGACCCCCTTCTTGGGTGGACAAGTGGACTAACCGGCAGTAACTCCCAGGCAGACAGGCGTGGCCTCCAATCCTGTCTTCATTATATGCGGGCTGTGGTACTTCAGCACTTCGGAGCGTCTGGAAAATGAGTAGCTCTTCCTTTCCCCGTTGTCTCCATGAAATGTGTTGAGAGCTGAGTACAAGGCATAGCTCTTGGTGAGGGCCTAATCGCGGGGTTATTAAATTAAATAACCATGATTATAAGAGGCCAAGAGGCTGCAAATTCCCCACAGCTTCAGCCCGCAGCAAAATGAGTGCTCTGTGACGGCAGAGTCCTTATTTGTCTTGTTCGTGGCTGTACCCGCGACCACTGGTGTACCCGGCACATGGTCGGTGTTCCATAAATATTGAATGAATGGACAGATGGATGATGAATTAATGAACTAATAAACGAGTGAACAACCAGCTCCCTCCCCACGGAAGGACATTTAACTTAGGGGTCCTGCCTATCTTTTGCTCCTGCCCGGGATGCTGCCGCTCCCTGCTTCCGGGCAGCGTGCCACACTCTTACCTGCTGTGCGCCTCAGTTTTCCCCTCCGTAAGCTGGCGGGAGTAAGGTGAGCCTCTGGGGGGGTTGGAGGCAGGGCCCCCAGCCCGGGCCTCGCACCCACCCGCGCCCAATCGGCGCGCTAGGAGGTCGAACCCGCGCCCCGCCCCCAGTTCTGCCAGCTGCGCTCAGCCCCCGCCCCGCGCGCACGTGACCCCGCCCCGGCCCGCCCCGCCCAGCCGTCCCAGCGCGGACTCCCATTGGCTGTTCTAGGAGAGCCCTGCCCCCGTCCGGAGCGGAGCCGGAGATACCCCGCCCGCCGCAGAGAGGGGCTCCTGCGTCCGGACTGTTCGCTGCGGCCGGACCGGGCTGGCTGGCTGGCTGGCGGCTGGCTGGCTGGCGGGCGGGCGGGCGGAGCCGGGCCCGCGGGGCTGCGGGACGATCGGGGAGATCGGGCCGGGCTGCGGGCGGCGCCATGGTGAGAGGGGTCGGGCGGGCCGGGCGCTCGGGCCCGGCGGGGGCCTGCAGGAGGGGAAGGGGCCGCCCCGGATGGGGTGGGGGCGCGCGGTGGGGGGGGGGGTCTCTGCGGCGGGGGAGGGGCAGCCCGGGCGGGGGCGCGGCTTCGGGGGGAGGGTCTGTTCCGGGGGGCCGCGCCCGCGGGCGGGGGTTCTTTGTCCGCTGCGCTGCGGCGAGATCGGGACAAAGGAGGCGGCGGGGGGCGGCGGCGGCTTTGCAGGGAGCTGGTGTCCCCCCAACCCAGTGCATGCCCCTCACCGCGGCCCGCAGTTCTGCGCCCCAGGCTGGCCGCGGGTCTCCTCCGGACACTTAGGGATTTTTAAAAATAACAGAAGGCGGGGATCCTGGCAACCTCCAGAGTGGTCAGGAGAGCTGCAGAGGTTAGGGGTGGGGGTTCTGGCGACGTCTGGCGCCCATTTCGCAGGTGGGGAAACTGAGGACGGGCCGCGGCGTTTGGTGCCCGGTTCCGTCGGTGGTGACTGTGCGGCGTGGGCATGACTGAGTCTCGTAGTCCCCCGTCCCCTAAGCTTCCCCCGCGCCAAGTCAAGCCGACTGGAGTTGCCTCTCCAGCTGTCGTTTCCCCTCCAGCTGTCGCCCCCTGGGCCGAGCTCCCTCCACCCTCCAGCCTCGCTTAGCTCTTTGGTAGAGTCGGGGAGACAACGGAGTCGCCTGGCAGGGTTAAATGAGAGGGTGCGTGGAGCGCGCCTGGCACTGCGCCTGCACGTCGCCCGCGCTTGGCACGCGGGAGCTGCCAGGGCGCTTATCATCCCTGTGTCCCCAGCATAGAGCCGTCCACCCCAGTCACCCAGACTCTTTGGGTGGGGGCGGACTGGGGTTCACTTGTCCCCCTCGTCCCCTCAGGCAAGGGAGCGGGGAGGCGGGGGTCAAATAATATGACATTTTAGTGTCAGAGTTGAAATCCCGGATTCTGGATCCAGGCTGCCTGGGTTTGAATCCCTGCGCAGTTACTTTCGGGCTGTGTGACCTTGGGCAATTGGTTTAACTTCTCTGAGCCACAGATTCTTTATCTGCAAAGCGGGCATAGTAATAAATCTAGGGTTGTTTTGATGCTGAAAGGAGATTATCTGTGTGAAGTGTTCAGCCCAGTGTCTGGCACATAGTAATTATTGCCAACTTTTGCCAGGCGTCTACTGTTATTACCAAAGTTGTTTGGCAAGTGAGCTGAGCCTAGGGCAGCCTGTGAGAATAGCCAGTGGCTGATTCACAGGGTGGGGGCACAGGAGACTCGGACTGACCTTGGGGCAGTCCCTGGGGTTCTCTGCCTGTGCCAGCTTCCTCTTCTGCACAGGGGAACCTGGGGGGTGCTGGTGCGAGTTTCCTCTCCGGGAGGACCGTGGTGTAATGGGAGGCTGGTGGAGGGTGAGGTGACACTGGCTGCAGAGCTGGGCACAGCCCAGTGATTGTCAGTCTCCCATCCGCATCCCCACTGTTCCTGCCCAGGCTTTTGGAGGGCAGGGGCCTGTGTGATGCTTCCTTGGGTTCCAGTGCCTGCTCAGGCCTGGCACAGAGCAGATATGCCACCTGCCCCCTTGTCATGCCCCGTCCTCCCCACAGTCCTATGTTTCTAATCAGAAACTGGGCAGGAAATGTTTCCGGTTTGTGAAGTGGGGTCCCCCGAAGAGACAGAGCCTGGTTTGCTGGCATACCTGATGGCTTTGTTGGGGGAAGGGGCATGGCTTCACCCCTGCGGAGGTGGTGCGTCCCTGTAAGCAGGGCAGCCCCAGAAGGTGGAGGCTGCAGGGGGGGAGGGGTGGCAAGCTGGTGTCCAGCTGGGCTGGGTGACACTCATGATGTGCCCAGTTAAGCGAGAAGAAGGTAGCAGCGGCGTGTCCCTGAGGAAGGCGCTATTTGTGGCACTGGGCCTGGACCAGGCCCTGTACCCTCCTGGGAGCAGGTCCTTTCGGGGGGAGTGAGGGGCGACCCTGTAACACCCAGGAAGGTGTGGTACCTGGTGACACACAAACCCGGTGGCCCCATAGCCCTTCTGTTTTCACATTTCTTATCACTTCTCAGCCTCCCCACAACCTGGCTGCTGAGGTCAAGGCCTCTTTCCCATTTTGCAGGCTGAGAAACTGAGGCCATTAGGAGCAGCTTGCTTGGCTGCGTCACAACAGCTAATTATAGTGAGTGGAGGGATGGTGTGGGTCAAAGGAGGGGACTCTAATCTGCTCTGCTGCTGGCTGGGCTCCACTGGGCCTTGAGTGTGAGAAGGGACCTGTGGAGTGGGGTTAAGGCTTCATTTTGGGGTCCCCTGAAGAGGCAGGGGTAACTAGAACCCAACCCAACATTGGAGAAGACCTAAGCCGTGGGCCTCCGCGGGCAGCAGGACAGTGGGGGACGCCTGCGCTCAGCTTGCTGGTGGCTGATGCAGGGTCTGTCCTTTGAACCCATCGTGGTTGGGGGTGGGGCACGGGGAGAGGTCAGAGGGGTGGTGTCCACAGACGCTGGGCTTTAGAAAGCTTGTTGAGATCCATCTGAGGGAGGTGGGAGCGGGAGGGTGGAAGGAGGGTGGAGGGTTGGCACTGTGTGTTTGGGGGATCCAGATGGCCTTGGGCTTCCAGTGCCAGCTTTCGTCCTGAGGGAGCTGGCAAGGAGATGCTACAGAGGTTGGGGGGAGCATGGCCCGTCGCCCACCCCTAGAGTGCCCGGAGACTACAGTCCTCGGCTGTGCTCTGGCTCCCAGGCTGGCCTGACCCTCTGCACTTAGAAGACCCCTCCCTTTATTCTGCTGGGCCCCACTTCTGGGTCCCATCCTCCTTTATTCTGTCCAAGTTCACTCTTGGATGATCCATTCAAGCTCTCCACGCCTTAGTTTCCTCACCTGTGAAACTTGGATGGTAGCAGTGAGCAGCGCTAGCCACGGGCTTGTTGGGAGGAGTAGATGATGGTATGGAATAAGTGTTAACTGCTTTGGTGATTGTTCTAAGGGGGTCCAGGTTTCCCATGTGCCATCCTGGGCGTCTACCCAGCCCAAGCTGTGGTCCTCCGCGTCCTGCCCTGTGTGCTTTCCTGGATCAGGGTGAGGGGTCAGCTGACTTGCAGGAGACATCTTAGCTCGGAAGGGTAGGAGGGAGGCCCTGAAGAGATGAAGCAAGGGGTGGGGTCCAGCCCAGGCCAAGAGGGTTCAGAGGGAACTGGCCGGCCGCCCTCATGCTTCAGGTTCCTCTGGGATCTGCATCACAGTGGCATCTTCCCTCCCCTCCCCTCCCCACAGCTCGTGCAGGGACAGCTGCCCCTCCGTGGGCTTGGGCCAGGCCTGCCTGGGACCCACTTGCACACGTGGCTCCTACCCCCATGCTCAGCCTGCAGTCTGTCCTTCCACGCAGGCTGCCAGCTCCCTTGAGGGGACCCGTGGTGGCTTCAAGATTCGGGGGCATTCGGGGTGGGGGCTGCTGACCGTGATCCCCATGCAAGCAAGGTCTCCTCTGATTACTGCCTCCCCGGGCTTGGAGTGGTCGGTCAGCAGACATTTATTGAGCACCTGCTGTGTGCTGGTAATAGGGCTGGGGATCCAGCAGTGGGCAAGATGGACAGTGTCCTCCTACAGCCTCAGAGTCCACTGCGGGAAGGAGACGGCAGCCAGGGAAACACCTTCCCTCACCCAAGAGAATTTCAGGTGGCAGAGCGCCAGGAAATAAGAGGAAGTAGTACGAGACGATGGCCAGTGGGGGTGGGCTGTGTCTGGCTCCTGGGTGATCTGGGAAGGCAGCCCCCAAGAGGCACCTTCTGAGAAAGTCCCGTCTGATGGGAAGGAACCAGTCACGGGACACTCAGGGAAGAACACTCCAGGCAGAAGGAACAGAACGTGCAGAGGCCTTGAGGTATGAGGCAGAAGGGTGTGAAGAAGCTGGGGAAGTAGAGAATTTGGATTCTCTGCTGGTACCAGGGAGGGTTCTGAGCAGGGGATGACATGATCAGATTTTTTAACAGATAGGTTCTCAGGAAATACTTGCTGAGTGAAGGAACAAACACATTCAAGGGAGGGCCAGGGACTGCAGGCAAGGCATGACTGTGGCCTGGTCACCTGGCTCTACCCGCTCCTCCTGACCTGGGGCAGGGGCAGCAGACAGGGTTTTGAGGTCACCACTCCTCTCAGAGGGTCCTTGGAGCTGGGGCTACCTCTGCCTCAGTTTGCTGGTTGGTGGTTGGTCGTTGGTCCCGGGACCGCTTGTCCCCCACCCCCAGGACTCAGAGGCACTTCCTGGGCTCCTCAGCTGGTTTGGCCCCTGGGGTCCCCCCTCCCCAGGTCTTGCTGCCATTGTTTGATTTCCCACTTCCTGTCCCTGAACCACCCCCCTCCTCCCCAAACATACACACTTCCCCTTCTGAATTGATACTGACTTGCCTTCCTGTCCAGGAACCCAGGGGGAGGGCAGGCACCCCAGCAGGCGCTGGGCACAAGGGCCAGTGGAGAGGGTGAGGCGGGGAGGGACAGGCAGCTAGGTGTGCTCCCGAGCGGGACGAGAGCACAGGGGTTGGGGCAGGTTCACCCAGCTGCAGCCAGCAGGCTCTCTGGGGGTTGGGGGCATCACCTGCTCCATGCGGAGGCCCAAGAGGACAGGCTGAGCAGAGTTGTGGGAGCTGATGGTAGCCCTGATGGTGGCAGGGGAGAGGCCAGCAGGACCTGTGCACTGGGTGGGCACAGAAGTGTGCAGGGCCACTCACGGAGCACACAGCCCAACAGGGGAGGCAGGTGCCAACCCGATGGCCCTGACACAGACGCCAGGGTTGCACGTTGAGGCTGGTGCCCTGGAGGGAGGGAAGGAGTGAGTGCAGCCACAGGACGAAGAGGACTTCCTGGACCATGGGGTCAGGAAGGCTCCCCGCCTGAGCTGGAGTTAACCAGGGCAGCCTCCACATGTTGATGTTTGTCTGGGGTCTTTGGGGAGCTGTCCCATGCCATGTGAGAGGTTTACCAGCATCCCTGGTCTCCATCCACTTGATACCAGTAGCACCTACACACACACCAGCTGTTATAATCAAAAATGTCTCCAGACGTTGCCACATGTCCCCTGGGGGGCACGGTTGCCCCCACTTGAGAACCACTGCACAAGTGTAAGGGGAGCAGAGCATTTGGGCAGAGGGACCTGGCTGGGCAAAGGTCTGCAGGTAGGAAGGAGCATGGGGTCAGCAGGAGAGGAGCAGGGGTGGAGATGCTTCATCAGGTCCCGTAGGTGACTGTAGGGACTTGGGATCTTTCCTCTGAGTGACAGGGGCACTGGCTGCAATGGCCCCCACAGGTGGACCAGGGAGCCTGTTGAGAGTGATGGCAGCGGCTTGACCCTGGGGGCAGTAAGAAGGGGGAAGACTCCAGGGATGTCGCCCCCCCCCCCCGACTAGGACCCCTCTGCACAGGTGGGCGTGGGAGCAGGGCAGTTCTGGGGGTCTTTAGGGTTTTCTCAGGGCCCGGTCCCCGGACAGACTCAGGGGTGTTGACTTAGCTGCCTTTGACCTTCAGGCGAACCTGGCCTTGGGGTGGGGGTGGAGGGCTCCCTGGTGTGGATAAGAATCATTTCTAATTAAGGCTGTCATTGCTCAAGGAGGGCAGGTTCCATCCTGTCTGGAGGGAAAACCTTCCGCTTCCAATGATGTCTACCTGCACTGATGTCTGTCTTCTCCAGAAAAACCAGATTCAGACAGCTGAGCATCGACTCTGCCCACCCTGTGCCCAGGTGTTGCAGGCATCCTCGTAACCACCTGGGTGTTAGTTACTATTATTTGCTCCGTTTACGGTCAGGCAGGAGAAATTTTAAAAGTGCAAGGTCTTGGCACCCAGGGGTGCCACCACCTCCAACCTCAGTGGGTTGTTGCTGTCTGGGCCTTGGGGCATGTACACCCCTCCCCGCCGCCACCCAAACCAGCTGATCTCCAGCTGCAGCCACTCCTCGCACTTGCCAGTGGGCCCTCCTGTCTTCAGAGCCTTAGCAGACAGTGTTCCCCTGCCGGGAAGCTCTTCAGGGTCTGGCTTTCCCGCACATCTCGGCATCAGCATCACCTCCCTGAGTTTTGCCTGCCCCGCCCAGTTTAGCATCAAGGCATCTGGTCCCCTATGTTCCCAGCATTACATTCCTGCATTTGTAGCGACAGGTGTTTGGCATATTGATCCGTTTGCGGTCTGGCTCCTGCACCAAGACGCCGGCAGCGGCTGGTCTGTCCCACTCTCCCCTGCCCTCCCCTAAGTTTTTCCAGAGCCAGGTCAGCTACAGCTTCTTTGTGGGCAAAGACTGTTGTCGGCTGCACTCTCTCACAGGTGCTCCTGAAGACTCGTTGAGCTATGTATGTCCCGTTGTCCCGTTCACGAGAGGGGCTGATGTCATTTCCCTGCTTTTGAATCCCTCATCTCTGGCCGTCTTGAAGCACTTTATTATTATTATTTTAATTTATTTATTTTTGGCTGCATTGGGTCTTCGTTGCTGCGCACAGGCTTTCGCTAGTTGTGGCGAGCGGGGGCTACTCTTCGGTGCGGTACGCGGGCTTCTCATCGCGGTGGCTTCTCATGTTGCGGAGCATGGGCTGTAGGCGCACGGGCTTCAGTATTTGTGGCTCGCGGGCTTAGTTGCTCTGCGGCATGTGGGATCTTCCCAGACCAGGGCTCGAACCCGTGTCCCCGCATTGGCAGGTGGATTCTTAACCACTGCGCCACCAGGGAAGTCCTTGAAGCACTTTCAAGCTGTGAGCAGTTACTGAACACCTAGTGGTGCTGGACTTCTAGAACATTCACCTTAAACAGACCCTCTTTCAGCCTCTGCTGCAGTGGTGATGGAGGTCTCGGGTGCCCCCTCTCAGGTTCCTGAGAAGCCTGTCAGGTTCCTGGCTGAGCGAGGATGACTGCCTGTCTGGTAGCAGAGGCACTGAAGGTATTAAATGGAAGTGGCTGGGTTGAGTGAGGAGAACGCTGGTAGCATCGTAAACAAAAACACCCAGCAAATGCCAACCAGTCTGTTTCTCACTAGGATGCGGGCAGGATGGTCAGGCTTAAGAACTGATTAAAAATAGACCCCATGGAAGAGCAGGCCCGAGCGTGTGAGCTGTCAGGGTCCCCAGCGGAGTCCCCAGTGTAGCCTCATCTTGCTCTTTCTTTCAGGGCTCTCGTGTCCAGCCTGGGTTCCAGCCTCACTGAGCCGTCCCCACCAAGACCTTCCTGCAGAGGGCCCCCCCCGCTCAAGCGCTAACCATGTCCATCATGGACCACAGCCCCACCACCGGTGTGGTCACGGTTATTGTCATCCTCATCGCCATCGCTGCCCTGGGGGCCTTGATCCTGGGCTGCTGGTGCTACCTGCGGCTGCAGCGCATCAGCCAGTCAGAGGACGAGGAGAGCATCGTGGGGGATGGCGAGACCAAGGAGCCCTTCCTGCTAGTGCAGTACTCGGCCAAGGGACCGTGCGTGGAGAGGAAGGCCAAGCTGACCCCCAACGGCCCTGAAGTCCACGGCTGAGCCGGGATGCGGAGGCTCCTGGACCTGTCTGCCGCCAGCCAAGAGGCGCAGTAGGGGCGAAACCACAGACGTGCTACCATCTGAGAGGAAGGGTTGACGCTTGCTGGCATGGCCTCACCGGACTTCGTCATCGCATGCACCGACTCCTGGGGTCCCGGCGGTCCTGAGCCAGGGCTCAGTGGCACTGGGCAACCCCTCAGCCTCCTGGTAGGACTGCCCATTGCAGGCAGTGGGCAGGCCTGACCTTGCTGGGGCTCATGGCCCCACAGCGCTTTTGTTACTTGAATGTTTAGCTGAGCCTGTTTTTGATGGAGCTACTACTGTAACGCGTGAGCTCACAAGCCTGTGAACTGTAAATAGGCCCCAAAAGCACGTGCTTAAGCCTCTCTTGCTGATTTTTTAAAAAATATAGAGCACATGGGACTGTCCGTACTAACGCTGAGCTGAGTCAAGGCGGGAGGGGGGGTCTTAGACTTGTAAGGCCCACATTGCACTTGGCGGGGGCCTCAGATACACGTGTGTATGTAGAGAACGTGACACGTCGGCTTTAAGTCTCGCAGCTAACCTGTTGGGGTGCTTTGGCGATTTCTGCTTTGTGAGCAATGAATGGGAGCAGCAGCACGTCCCGCCCTCTCCTGCTCTAGGTAGATGAGGTTGTAAATGCCAGTTCCTGTTGCTAGTGGAGTGATTGCAAGGAAGCTACTGCAGCTGCTTGGGAGCCGGTGAAGGACGAGTCAGGGCCCGAGGCCCGAGTCCCAAGGCTGCCAGGCGTCCTAGTGGCCGAGCAGTTTCTGGCCCCCGTGGTCTTGAGCATGCTGAGCACCCTGCCCCCCACCCAGCTTTACTGAGCACAGGCTTCGCTAGAAACACCAGAGCCGCGGTGGCTACCTGAATCCCAAACTCAGTTGGCCCAGGAAGGACAGAACATTGTGGTTTTTGTTTGTTGTTGTATTTAATATCTTCTGCACTGGAGGGGGTGGTGGGGGGTGCTTGGTTTCTTCCCCCTGCCCTTTTCACAAATTCGCTTCCTTTCCTCCCAGATTCCCACCCACCTGCTGGGTCCTGGATTTCATTTTCCACCTCCTAGGTGGGCCACCTAGGAGGGTACCCTGACCTTACTCTGAGAGCGCCAAGTGTCACCCTTGTGTGCCTGTACACACAGGAGCCCCCAGCAGCCTGTGCTTAGTGGGCACCCAGGGGAGGGGGCTGGGGGAAGAGGGAGTTTCAGGTTCAGGATTTGGTTTTCGAAAAGGTGAGGAGTTTGGTGGCTCTTGGTCAGGCCAGTGATTCCCACCCTGCCCCTCCGAGATGTCCCTTGTGTATACTTCAGTGAACTTGCTTAGGTTTTTAATCCCACCACTGTAAGCACACCCTAAACTATCATGATTAAAATGTGATTTGTGTCTGCATCCTCGGGAATAAACTGGAGGCCAGCTCTGGGTGAGCTGGGGAGCGCTGGCCCTCAGCACTTGAGCTGCCTTGCCAGCAGCATGGGCAGGGAGCTCCCAGGTCGCCAGGGGCTGCCCCCTATTCCCAGCTCCCCCTCAAAGCTCTGGCCTCCTGGTCGGGCGGAAGGCGGCTCCTCTGGCCTCATCCAAATCTCCTCTAAAAAGCATGTTGAACTAATCAACTTTCTAGAACCCCTAGTAGGGAGCTTAAGGAACACTCCTTTTAGCGGCGTACCCCTAAATTAACGGTCAAACATTAAGGTGTATAGCTTGGGGGGAGGGGAGGAGTAGCTAGTTAGGCCATTTGAGCTGAAGGCAGGATTGAGACAGCACAGGTGGGCTACTAAGGAATCCTTAGGAGGCAGCCGGGCTTTAGTACAGGGGAGGAAATGCCTTTGGCCCCCACCTGGGGATGGCCAAGCATGAGTCAGGTTGGAGACTAGCAGAAGGCCCTGTAAGCAGCACACAGGGTGTGGGCGGGAGGAGGGGTCAGAAGTTCTAAAGGGGTCAACTGGAAGGTCAGGGAGAAGGTGTGTTTCCTAATGAAGGACATAAGAAAAATGGGGCAGGTGTAGGGGTGTTCGATCCATTCCCCTCACATTTCAGAACTTCAGGCTTTCTACCTCTACTTTCTGCAGCCGGCAGCCTGCACCTAAGGCTGTCTGTCCTTTACCCAAGTAACCGAGGAGCTCCCGGGCCTTGCATTTTCAGTCCCTGAGCCTGACCCTGAAAATGACCATTGCTTGACTGTCAAACTCACCCTGAGCTTCTTACCATGGCCGGTGCAGTTTCGGTTTTGAAAAGATGAGGCATCACTTTCTCCTCAGTTTCAGTCCTGGAGGTTCCTTATCCCACGACATCTGTGCCATTTGCATCAGGCCCATCAGCACGGTGTCAGTGCCAGGTGAGGGTCAAGGGCATGGTGGGGCACTAGTGGGGTCTCTGGAGGCAAGTGGAAGTGCCTGCAGAACTGGTGACCAACCACATAACACCTCTCACTGTTCTTGGTCAACAGCTACTTTTTTTTAGCATAGACACCAGAGCCACACACTCAAATGGCTTAGTTAAGTTATGACCTCTCATTGAATTCTTTCTGAATAGCCCAACTGTTGTGTCCAAGTTTTCTGACTAGTCAGTCAGGACATTAGCCTTTCATTCTGCATGTCATCGCAGAAGCAACAGCAGGGGGATGGGGAGGGAACGCCGACGCTGAGCCACTAAAATATGGACTAACTTTTCAGACAAATCTTCAAGTGGACTGTGCTACTGTTTTTGTCTCAAAGCTACCAAGTTTGTGCAATAAGTGGAGGGGATGTCATCCCTGTTCAATAAAAGCTGAATGACATTCAAGCTGATTTTCTAGACCACTGAGAAAATCTTTATTTACAATAAATTTCAATAAAATTTGCATAAATATATTCGCAATGTATAGTCTTCACCTCTGATTTCTTCATGTTATTTTCAAAGTTAGTCTGTCCTGTTCTCAGTGCTCCTTTCGGAGGCCAGCGTGGAGCTGACGTTGGAAGGCGGAGGGGTGCTGGCTGGTAGCCGGGGGGTGCCCGAGGGCTTGTGGTAGTCCAATCGCACCTCATCCAGGGGAGCACGGTCTTCGGCCCCGTCCCTGCCCTCCAGTTTCTGCTCCATGGTGGCCACCAGGATCTTGAGCCACGTGTTCTCGGTGAGGAGGTTCTCCGAGGCGTCGGCCAGCTCCTGGAGCTTGCGGGCCACCTCCTCAAGCTCCCGGGTTTTCTGCTCGTACAGGGCCTGCAGCTGCTCGCTGTGCAGCTGGAGCAGGCTGTGCTGCCTCTCCAGCGTGTGCTGCTGCCGCCGCAGCTGCTGCTCATCCCTACGCGCGCTCGAGAGCCGGGCCTCCACCTGCCCCTGCGCCTGCTGCAGGGCGCTGATCTCCGCCCTCAGCTTCTGGATCTCTCTCTCCAGATGGGAGATGTGCCCCTGCTGCAGGACGGCCTCTCTCTGAAGACACTCTTTGGTAGGAGGGTTAACCAAGTTCTGGGGGGCAGAAGCAGGGTCTGAGTGATGCAAAATGAACCTCAGCAGATTTGGAAGGGTGATGGGAAGGTCTTCGGGGTATTTCACACTTAGGTCCTTTCTGGAGAGAAAGGGAAAGGAGTCAAAGATAAGAGAGTCACACCAACATTCTTAGTCCAAAACCAGACTGCCGCCGAAGGTCAAGCTGCTTATTTCCTACCAAAAGGAAGTCAGCATGGAAAATGTCATCTGGCAAAAAAATTTCTACAAAGCTGAGGATGTCCCATATGCTGCTTCTGTAATTAAGGTGGTTTATCTCAAAGGTGTGTCTGTTCCTGAGGACAAAGAGCTCAGTTTCTGTTCACAACCTTCCAAGAAAGATAAGAACTCGGGGCAGAGCGGCCTCCCTGTGCTCTCAGACGCCCAGTGGCGCGTCAGGAAGGGTGTCCGGGGGCAGGACTGCCACCCATGTCACTATTGTGGCCATCGACAATGCTTGACGAGATAGGAAAAACCTCCAACACTCAGCCTGGCTCTTCAGCAAGCATTTATTACACATTATCCGAGGCAAGAGTTCTCAACTGGGGTAACTGTACCCTCCCTTCCCCAGGGGACACTGGGCAACATCTGGAGACACATTTTATTGTCACGATGGTGGAGGTGCTACTGGAGCCCCACCCTTGACAAACAGACCAAGGGGCTCTGAGGAATTAAGGTTGCCGGGCCCTGAGAGCAGAGAATAAGGAAGGAGGGTGACATATGAAGGGGATTTTCCCCAAAGCTTTGCTGCAAGTCCTGATGTACAAATTTCCTTTTTAGAACTTGTCATCCAATTGTCTGATGACCAAAATTTCTACCACAGATACATTTACCTGTGTATACACCACCTGGCTGCAATAAATCCAAACCAGCAGCTTTAGCATGAGGGGGGCAGACACCATCCAGTGTTAAAGGAGTGGAGGTGAAGGGCACGACTCCGGGGCCCACCCGCCTCTGGGGCCTCACAGGACTCCTCTGTGGCCTGCACTGCCTTGTCTGTAAAGGGGGGAATATGAGTCTCATCTACCTCAGAGGACTGCTGTAAGGACTGCATGAGTTACCTGAAGGCTCAGGGAATGTTAGCTTGAAAAAAAAAAAAACCAACCACATTGTTCCTTAGAGAAACTGACCAGAAATCCCTCATTAAGAGCTTGCACACCCTCTCCACACACAAAGCCAGTGGCCAAACACCTAAGAAAAGACAAAAGGTGTTCTATCAAAGAGTAGCCCTTTCCCTATGAAATAAAAATCACAGGGAAATTAAAGTCAGGTATGTCCCATTTTATATGTTTATGGAAACTTTCAGGTAAATGGAACAATTTTTAAACTTTGGGGGTAAGTATATAACCACGTTTTCCTTTAAAGCATCGTTTTCTTAACATGTACGCTTTCTCCAAGTGGGGCCTCCCAGTCATTCAACTGACAACTAAGAACATCCTGGCCCCTGTGAAGTGTGGGTGAGGATGGACAAGCAGAGGCTGGATCCACCCCTAAGTTCTGCAACACAACCTGGTCTTCTAGGACAGAGCAAATGTGAATCATCCCCAGCAAAGAGCTTAGTGCGTGTATCTGGAGACATTTATAGGACAGAAAACGATACTGGTAAACATGCTATTTTAGAGTTTCTGGAGCAATCTCCATGAACCTACCTGATGGGTGTGCTAAAATGCTTTCAAACTTCTTAGAAGTAGCAAGGATACAGAGCGTCAACAAACTGCTTCCAAAATGGTAATCATTTTGAAAGTGTAGTGGTAAAAGGTCCCACTGTTTATTTGACTCTGGTCTAAGTTCACCAGGAGTATGTGTACGCACCTCTAGCGTGTAAAAGGCTAAATACAAGTTGACCAATGGGGTATAAGTTATCTGCTCCAAAGAGGGGCTATAATACTGAGGGAGGGTGGGCTGCTCCTCTAAAGAAGTGAGGTTCTTCCCCAGGGGACACATCAGAATGAACCCCCCACCCACTTCTGATCTCCTGGCCCAGGGCCGGGCCAGAGCACCTGCATTTTGGAACGTCACACAGAGTGGGAGAAGAAGAGTGGTTCTAAGGTGCCCCTGCACAAGAAGGCAGCCTTGCTGGGAGCAGGAGGTAGTCCAGGCTGTGCACTGTGGCAGAGGACAAGCTCCTTCCTATGGTTTCTTTCATGATCATAAAATACAAACAACGTGCTCACTGAGTACAATTTGCAAAGGATATAAAAAGCATACAAGAGGCAACCCTGTGACCATTGGTAACCTTCACTCCTCCAAAATTATCGTCAAAATCTTGACACCTTCCCTTCTGCACACATTTTAACCCAGTGCATGTGTAAATTTATATTTTACCAAAACGCATATATACTTTTATATTCTTTTCACTAAAAATAAGCATGTGCCCTGTGAAGAAGGTCTTACTGCTCGTTATCAGTTTTTCGTTTCCTCTTTTGTGAGCTGTCAGCTTTTTGCCCTTTACCTTCTGAGTGAACTGAACACTCACTTTAGACCAGTTAATGAAGAGCTTGCTTCACTTCTGATTACCATTTATTTTTAGGAAATAAGAAAAATTCCATTCCAAAGCAGTAAGGCTTTGGTTTACCAAGTTCTCTGCATTAGAATGGAACTGGACAGTCTACTATTCAGTATTTACTTTCTTGACTTTTCAATACAAGGGAACTAGGAAGAGGCTGTAGCAGCGACCTTCCTGCAGGGCATGGAAAATGAGCTCATCTCTATGCTGACTCCATCAGGCAACCTCAGAATGAAAGGCACTCAACCCAAACGCGAAACAATTCCAGCTGCTGAGAACCTCTTTGTGCAAAGGCATGTGCTGGGTGTTACGACGTCAATGTTTTTTCCAACTATGATTGAAATTTGAAAATTATGGTGTGTTAAACTTCATGCCCCACCTCTGTCCCACACACAATGAAATTACTTGTGTTATTGTCCACGGTTCCTGGACCGTGTGGCACCTGCCTGAGACACTTCTTAAAAAGAAAAAGGCTCGTCACAATACAGTCCGCAGTAGAACTGGGTGAGTCACACTCTGTTTTTAGTGTGTGATTTGACAAGACCCTACTACCACAGGAAGTATTCCAGCAAAAATTCTTTGAGATAAGGGGGAAAAACCAAGGAAATGATTCAGTACACATGAAGGAAGCACTCTCCTAGAGAAGCATGAAGAGCATGGCAGTGGCTGCAATAAACGGTAAAAGCGAGCGCCAGAGAATAAAAGACATGTGAGTTAGGGAACGTCACTAAAATCATCCTGCAAATGCTTTTCCCTATAAAGATATTGTCAAAGCCATGTGACTGGGTCCCTGAGGACCCATCCTTTTAAAAACAAACAGGAATCTGTACCAAGAGAACATCTGGTTTATCAGGCTTTAAAAGGCCAAGAGTTAATTTCCCTTCTACCAAAACATCTGGATCCACATTCGCTAACTGCCAGGTCACATCCCCTTGCTAACGGCCCATCCCTGCTCGCTGGGCTTTCAGGGAAGCTGCCCTGATCACTCACCTTGGAGCACCACTTAGACAAATGTGAAGAGATCAAGGTGACAGCCCCGTCAGGTGACATTCACAGAAGTCTGCACACCTGGGGAGAAGGCTTCTTGAGCCCCAGTATGCGGGTGCAGTGGGTAGAAGGGCCTCTGTTTCCTCCTTGTACCAGGGGGCCGAGGTGGCCATCCGCAGGGCTCAATGACAAATGACTCATGTAGAAGCGGGCAGGCCGGGCCTGACTCCCTGTGAGGCCCAACAGTAAGCTGTTGTTTTGCCCCACGTGAACCTGGGGCTCTTTGCTGTCAATCTCAGCACTCACTGTGTGCTCATAAGGCCAAGAAGGTGAACAAGTTCCAGTGGCCACATTCATACTCGTGTAAAACACACTCTGGGAGGGGGCAAACTTAAAAAAACTTCCACACCTGACATCATGACACCAAAGTCCTTTTACCCTTGGTTCCCAGTGGCACATTTTTTGAACATTTTATTCTAAATACTTTAGTAATAAGTAATGATGTACACTTCACTTCTGTGAAGTACCTTAAACCCATTTCATGTTCAGCAAAAGAATCTCATCTGCCCAAATATTGAAAAACTTCAGCTTTACCTGTTACAGGGAAAAAATAAGACAGTAGGAAGACGGTCAACCATAAATTCCCAAGGAAGATCATTCTGAGATACATCAATCCTGGCAAAGGGAAAGAACAGAAAAAGCAAAAGATCAGCCCAAGAAACTCCAACTTGAAAGGATCTTCTCAAATAACTGAAGAACCCAGGGCACTGTCTGCGCCCACACAAGACTGGCCCCTGGCAGTGAGTGCACCACTGGGTATAAGGCAGGCACAGCTTGTGGGAGAAGCAGCGAGACTTCCAGGACGTGCAACTGTCCACCTAACTCACTGAGGGAAATGTCATGTCTTGAAAGTAAATGTAGAATCCCCCCTCAAAAAAGCCTCGCTGACACCTCAGGAGTAGCCCACGCACCTGACCAAATCTGGGCAAGTACCTTAACCGTTGGATCAGCTCTGGAAAAAGGAAATCATTGAGCAAAACACATTGAGCCTCTGAAAACGTAAGAAAACAAGATAAGGAAGATTATATTCTATATTCTGTTAAGTCTAGACAGAGGCCAAGAAAGTTGTATTTTCTTAGCAGATTTTAGATGAATTTTCTAATACAGCAAATGACATCTGTGCTAAATGAGCCAACCTGTGCTTAATTACCACTGAACTAGGTGGGGGCCCCTCCTGCAGTCCGCACTAAGCTGGGCCTGCAGGAATGTCTCCCCACCTGCCCCCAGGGGCTGCTCAGTTGCAGCAAAAGGAACATCCCAGGAGGAAGCGAAGCAGCAGGGCTGCTAAGCCAGGTGTCAATATTCACAAATAGTGCATAAAAAAGGTGGAAATGTTTTGAATCATTAACTTGACAGGAGTCTTCAGAGAAGTATAATTGGGGGCAGAGTGGGGAGGGGGGGAAATCAGTGCCTTGAGTTTGTCCAAAAGGATGAAATACACTTTAAAAAAAAACTGACATAACCATGGCTTCCCTGGTGGCGCAGTGGTTGAGAGTCCGCCTGCCGATGCAGGGGACACAGGTTCATGCCCCAGTCTGGGAGGATCCCACGTGCCGCGCAGCGGCTAGGCCCATGAGCCATGGCCGCTAAGCCTGTGCGTCCGGAGCCTGTGCTCCGCAACGGGAGAGACCACAACAGTGAGAGGCCCACGTACCGCAAAAAAAAAAAAAAAAAAAATGACATAGGGCTTCCCTGGTGGCGCAGTGGTTGAGAGTCTGCCTGCTGATGCAGGGGACATGGGTTCGTGCGCCGGTCAGGGAAGATCCCACATGCCACGGAGCGGGCTCGCTGAGCCTAGGCTCTGCAATGGGAGAGGCCACAACAGTGAGAGGCCCACGTACTGCAAAAAAAAAAAAAAAAAAAAAAAAAAAAAATGACATAACCAAATCATAATGGTTTTAAATAGCTTCATTAACAGAACAGTACTCCTGCCTCTCTGTCTGTGAAAGCCTACCTAGAACATCAGAGTTTCTATTTTATTTATTTATTTATTTTTTTGCCATATGCGGGCCTCTCACTGTTGTGGCCTCTCCCGTTGCGGAGCACAGGCTCTGGACGCGCAGGCTCAGCGGCCATGGCTCACGGGCCCAGCTGCTCTGCAGCATGTGGGATCTTCCCGACTGGGCCACGAACCTGTGTCCCCTGCATCGGCAGGCGGACTCTCAACCACTGCACCACCAGGGAAGCCCAGAGTTTCTATTTTTTAAACAAATGGTGTTGAACAGTTTATTCTATAATCAAGTGTTTCTTTCTCCTGATTTTTACTTCAAAGAAAAACCAAACTGTAAAATTAAAAGAAAAACATTTGTAAACATCCACTCAGAATCCCATTGTGCTGATCGGGACCTTCTTTCTGGGATTCTCATTCAGGATTTGGTGTATATGCCTACATACTGATAAGAGCAGAAATCATATTTCATACTCTATTCTTTTCAGTTAATTGTATGAAAAGCATTGTCCTAACGAAGGGGTAAAAATCCCATCAAATGCCCAACCATAATTTACTTAACCATTTTTCTACTGTTGGACATAAATAATGCTGCAATGACCAGCACATGCTTCTCTGCAAGTCCTACTTCCTTAATTCCCCAAAGTGAAATTAGCTGGATCAAAAATGTATAACCATTTTTGCTAAAATGTTGTTAAAATGCTTTCCAAAAAGTTTATGCCAATTTACTTATTCTGTTAGCTACATCTGACTGTGCCAATTTTATTTTATCAACACAAGATTCTACCACTTAAGAGTATTCCTTAATTTAATAAGTATAAATGACACTTTGTTATTGTTTTGATTTACATTTACTAGATTATAATTTCCCCACTTGTTTATTTACTCTCTTCTCTTACATGAAAAGCTGTTCATGACCTTTCTTCACATGGCAGTCCTCAGCTGTTTCTCCCTCCATCCCCCATTTTTTAAAATTGTGGTGAAATATACATAACATTTACCATCTCAGCCATTTCTAAGTGTACAGTGCAGTGGTATTAAGTACATTCATAATGCTGTGCACCCATCACCACCATCCATCTCCAGAGCTCTTTCATCTTGCAAAACTGAAACTGACCCCATTAAACAACTCCTCCCCCTTCTCCCCTCCCCCCATCTCTTGGCAACCACCATTCTGCTGTCTCTATGAATCTGACTACTCTTGGTGCCTCATATAAGGGAAACCATACAGTGCTTGTCCTTTTGTGACTCATTTCACTCAGCATTAATATCCTCAAGGTTCACTCATGTTGCAGCATGTGTCAGAATTTCCTTCCTAATTTTTAGGGTGGAATAATATTCCATTATATGTACAAACCACATTTTGCTCTCAGCAGTTTTCTTAAACCATTTTAATTTCTCAGGGTCTGGAGCATGAACACCTGATTCTGAATCCTGCTCCCTCATTTACAGGTTGTGTAACTCTGGGCAAGCTGCCTAATCCTTTTGAGCCTCAGTTTCCTCCTCAGTAGAAAGAGAGTGGTAATCATACCTGCTCCACTGAATGCTCTAAGGATTAAGTCAGATAATATGTATATACAAAAATCTCGCAGCATAGTAACTGCTCAAGTGTGGCTCTAATCATTACTTACAGCATACACAAAAGGTAAGACATATACGCTGTAAAATACAGCTATCGTCCTTTTGTCAGTTTTATTTTCGTTGCACATTTTTCTAGTGAAATCTGTTCATCTTTCTTGCATTATTTTTTCAACTGCTTCATTTTGGCAAGTTTTCACCTCTCAAAGGAACTAGCAAATCCAATATTCTAGCTTCTGTTATTTTTTTCTATGATTTGATCTTTTATATTTAAATTCTATCTGAAGGTTTTTTTTTTTTTTTGGGTGGTGGGGAGAAGATATAGCTTAAATCTAAATAATTTTCATCTCAGACTGCCTACTACCTGATCCAAAAACTCTTTGAGCCTTGTTTTTACAAAACAATGGTTTAACATTTTTTTGTTTGCTACACATACACATACAGTACCAAGGAATCACAAAACTAGAACATGCAGGTATCAGCCAATCTTGCCTCTTACTTTTAGGAATGAGGAGGGAAAGGAGACCTGGTGGGGAGATTTGCTCCAGGTCCCAGGGCTGGTTGGCAGCACACCAGGGACTGGCCCCCTTTTGCTGGGCCAAGGCCCCAGTGCCATGTATTCCAGAAAGCTGGCCACTTGGGGGGCTATCCGAGCAACCAGGTCAGCACTAATCCCTCAGAACTGCACTCACCCTCCTATGAACTCAATCAGGACTAAATACACTCAACATCATGGAAGAAACACTTAGCATTCATCAGGAAAACTTTGGCTCCAATGAGGTTTTGCTCACAGCTTTAAGCTGACAATCAACCAAATCTTACCCAAGGTCAACAGAAAATGGGCAGACCCTTGCAGGCCATAATGGCTAAGCTGTAAGGAGGAGTGAAGGCAGGCACACAGCGCTGCAGCACGGGCTTCCTTACCTTGCCACAGTGAATGTATCTGCAGGCAGGAGCCGAGCTAGCTGGATAAAGATGTGATTGAGGGCTGGACAGAAGCCGCACCACTGTGCATAATAAAGCAGCAACACGTCCTATGGGAAGAGGAAGACGGCTGTTACTGGGCTGCTCAGGTCCTCACTGTGCTTAGAACCGGGCAGGCATTCAATGAATGTTGCTCATGCACAAATTACAGTGAAAATTTAATCTTCAGGTATTTTCAATTATGTGATTTTTAAAAAAATAAATTTATTTATTTATATTTTTGGATGCATTGGGTCTTCGTTGCTGCACGCGGGCTTTCTCTAGTTTCGGCGAGCAGGGGCTACTCTTCGATGCAGTGCGCGAGCTTCTCACTGCGGTGGCGTCTCTTGTTGCGGAGCACAGGCTCTAGGCACCCGGGTTTCAGTGGTTGTGGCGTGCGGGCTCAGTTGCTCTGTGGTATGTGGGATCTTCCCAGACAAGGGCTCGAACCTGTGTCCCCTGCATTGGCAGGCAGATCCTTAACCACTGCGCCACCAGGGAAGCCCTATGTGCTTTCTTAAGGACGTTTTACAATCACAAAACCACCATGTAACTCACATGTTCTGCAGTAAGACTGTCATGTGGTCAATCTTTTGTACATCAAAACCAACCACCCCCTGGTGGTGCAGTGGTTAAGAATCCGCCTGCCAATGCAGGGAACACGGGTTTAAGCCCTGGTCTGGGAAGATCCCACATACCGCGCAGCAGGTAAGCCCACAAGCCACAGCTACTGAATGAAGCCTGCGTGCCTAAAGCTTGTGCTCTGCAACAAGAGAAGCCACCGCAATGAGAACCCTGCGCACCGCAATGAAGAGTAGCCCCTGCTCGCCGCAACTAAAGAAAGCCCACGCGCAGCAACAAAGACCCAACACAGACAAAAATAAATAAATTAATTAATTAATTTAAAAAACAAGCAAACCAAAAAAACCCAACTGCTCACCCCGATGACTGCAGCTTTGGAAATTATTATAATAGGGACAGATGGCTTGATTTTTGCCTCGCTCATGATTCTATACCTGTTTTTGAAGGACTACTTCCCAAAAGGTATCCGTTGTCACTTCAGTGATTAAACGCTGAGATGGGAACTGTGAAGAGTCACTTCCAATAAGATGCCTTTTCAAGGGACTGTAGAGAACGCTGAAGTTTTGAATGAAAGACTCTGAAAATAAGGAGAAAATGAGATCAGTTCTTCTCTCAGTACAAGGAGAGTAGTTGGCCTACTTTAAACTCCACATCTAAAAAATTGGGCTGGCTTCGCAGGCCCACATTTTTAACACTTCACCTACAGGCAAAACCCTGAACGAAGCCACCCGGGGGGACAGGGGGTAGCTTTGGCAGTAGTAACTCAGCAGACAGCACTTTAGCTAACAAAGCACCACTCGGTGTCCCGTGTTCTACTATGCAGGGACTAGGAATTCGATGCTCCTTTTAAAAACAACACTGGTCCACAAATGGACACCTGAGCCTGTATAAGTCATCAACACGCCACCATGGAGATTTCAACTGTACCAAGACCTTTAAGCATAACTACCGATGCAGTAATTGCACAAGCTACTGTAATGGGGAAGGTGTTTAAATACTCATTAATTTAAAGATAAGGAGCTATGGTTTTTGTTTCCTTTATTAAAGTCCTTCAAGTTTCTTTCTTAAAAGGTTAAGAAAAATAAACTCAATTATATTTAGTGGAAAAACACATAAATAAAACCCATAAATAATCCCAAACCCTAACCTGAAGCAACAGTTTTACCCTCCCCACCAACTCTACTATCTTCAGATTCCTTTGTATCATCTGAAGCAGCACTAATCTGAGTTTCACTTCTTTTTTTCTTCTTTTTTCTCTCCATTGCGAGGCCCTAGTGAACAATGATATGTTCTGTGGAGGGTGGAGGAAAGGAGGAAGGTCTTGTGAAGAGAATCCGTCATCAACACCTGACTGATACTTAGTTGGCTAGGTTTTTGAAACATAAAACCAAGAATTATTTACTAATCTGAATGAAGCCTAAATTCTGAAACTGACCCAGAGACAGCTGACTTAAGAGTCAACTCTCCAAAACAACAACGATGCACAGTGAATGTTTTTGGATGAGGACCCTGACAAATTTTGTCACCAACCACAGCACAAAGAACAACGGAGCTAGATGTTTCAGAGGAGATAAGAGAAGATGAAAAGAAATCGGAAGAAGGCTTTTTTCAGATTACCATTAAATTCAGGATGCACACATCACAAGCTAGCTCACTGAATGCTTGAGTATTAGAACAGAATGCAGGAAAATCCAATAAACACTTACGTTAAAAATACAGGCTTATTTCATTTTCAGAAAACTCAGTACAGTAAAATGTAACTAGGAAACATGAATTAGGAGCAATTTGTAGTATCAAAAGAGTACACACTTCATAAAGTGACTGATCACAGGGTTCCTCTAAGCACTCAGGAGGCTTTGTGTTTATAACATAAAGCCTTTTATTAACATAAGCCTTTTAACGTGTCTAACATAAGAAACGAGCTTCACCTGGACTTAAAGGACGGCAGCTAAAATGACTATCATTTAGGGGCTTTGAGTTTACTCTTGCTTTCATACTCTCCAAAACTTGAAAATAAAAGGTTTCCCTCCCCACCAAATTCCTCCTGTCTCCATTTGGCAAATGCTAACTTTCCCCCATGTTTCCAACGAGGCTGAACTAACACGGCTTTTGAATTCTCACTTCCTTGTGTGCACATCAAGGATGGCAGCAAAGCCCTGGGAAAAGGACAGCATCGGTTAGTTCACTGCTGCTGCCAAGCCTAAGGGCAAGCTCTCGGATGCACTCCCATAATGGGGACTTACCCGCCACCCCCCCCCAAAAAAGTGGGTTTTGCTGGTTTGCAACCTGAGACGTATTGCACTTGACACTTGTTTGTTACAATCTAGGCACCCAAGGTCAGAGCAGCATTTCTCAACTTGTTATGAAAGAGCAGCAGAACAAACTAGGTCTGGTGGCCTTGATGCCTAGACAGCTAAACCTGTGAGACAAAAAGGGGGGCCAGGTGGTTCTATCGTTTCACTGCTTTCTGTTTAAGTACCTTTCGAATGAAGCCGCTGTTGGGGCTCACGTTCATCAGTCCCTGGGGAGTTACCACCCGACCCACTCTCCACCACCCTGTCCGTCACAGAGGCCAGGTTCCCCCCCGGCCGCAGCTCGTGCCACCATGGAAATGCGGCAGGCGCTGCCGATCAGGAACGCTGGACTCTTAGCCCCCAAGGGCTAAGTGAAAAACTTATCCAAAATTTGGAGTTAGGAAGTTTCTGTTCCATTTAATATACAAAATTAGCTTCTTTTAAAATTATGACCAGCTGCAGTCTAAAGATTTCAAATGCGCTAAGAGCCAACCGTAATGAGATCCCTAAATAAAAGTTACCTATGTTAAGTTAAGCAAAGCATTAGGTTTGGGGAAGGAAACTGCCCACAGTACCTAGGGTGAACTTCATAAGAGCTTGTTTTGGATCCAGGACATAATGAGACTCTTCTTTCACGTCAACAATTGCAGCAAATCCTTTCACCCGAGCAGTGCTCGGAGCACCCAGCCTCTCTGCATACAACCAAAATAAATTGGAATCCAAAAGGTAGATGTTCAGGGTCTTGTTGGTTCTGCAGCTCAGGCCTATGAAGCTTGCGTTATCCACGTCCAGTTCAGGAAAGAGATACCTGTTCTCCTCAATGTGAGGAACGGAGCTTGGGGTATCAACCTCACATTTCTTCTCAAGGGAAGAAAATGCAATGGTCGGGGTTTCAAAGACATCTTGTTCAGAATCAATGAAGCCTGTCACGCCCCTGTTTATGGTCCTGCAACATGCAGTGTAGTAGCTGAAAGGGCTATAGAAACTTAGAAAATTCCTGCATTCTATGCTGTCTGATGCCACATGATAAAAGGTCTGCTCCTTGAGGTAGAAAGAATCCAGAGCTGCTGCCATCTCAAAAAAGCTGCACTGGGGCATGCCGACCGAGCTTGGCCTGAGGCCGCCGGCAGTCTGGTTGACACACAGTTCACACACGTTGTGGGTCCTGGAGATGGAGTGCCACTGGGGCAGCACCACGGTGTTGCAGCAGGGGGACTCCGTTATCAGCGGCGGGTCCGGCAGCTGGGCTGGGGGCTCAGGCGCCAGAGACTTGAACACCGGGGCGTCCACTCGCCGCAGGTGCTGAAGGAGCCGCTCCACCACCTGGTCCCCGTGACAGTTGTTGTACTCCAAGGCCACTTCGGTGATCTGAAACACAGGGCAGAGCTCATGAGAGGTGTGGGGGTGACTGAGGGACAGACCCCGTGGCTCTTAGACCTGGAAAGCATCTTGTCTGATTCACAAGAAGGAACCCTGGCTGGAAACACAGCACCAAACAGGAAGCTGTCACACCAAAAGCTATTAATAAAGAGGTTTGGGTTATTTTTCAGATCCTGTCACTCTGTTAACAAATACTGAACCGCCTGTTCAGAGACGGAAGGGGTCTTAGAGGGAGATGTCAGTCTACCCCGTGATGGGGTGAAGTGGCTCACGCCACAACACACATCGAAGAACCAGGAACAGAATTTAAATCTCAACGCCCAGTTGAGTGCACTTTCCTTTACATCCTTAAAACTCCTCGAGACGATGTCTTCTTTCTTCATCTTAAGTAAGTCTAAAAATTTCCCAAATATTTGATCCACTTGTTGATCCACCTAACAAGTGGATCAAATATTTCACAGCATATGTTTCCAAATAAATTCATGCCTCACAGGAGGCTACGAATTCAGCCTCTTCCAAACCATACTCAACCATCTCGCCTTCCTCCCCCTGTACCACCCTTTCTAGAAAATGGCATCAACAAACTGGAAAAATCAGCTAACCCTCAATTTCTCCTCTGCATCACCCAAGCCTCCAATCCAGCCAGCTCTGACTTCAGCATCACGAAGCGGCCCCCCTTTGCACCCTCACAGTCACTGCCTCAACTCAGGCTCTCATGTGTCACAGAGTGCCCCCGTTTTCTCTCCCCTGCCTTAACTGAGCCTCCACACTGCCAACACTTATTTTTAAAAATACACCCTAAGCAGGAGACTCCTCTGCTAAATGACATTCGACGGCTCCCTATTACCTGGAGGGTAACCCTAACATAATCTGACCTGAGTCTGCCTTTCCGGTGTCACCCCACCACCTTTACACCAGCCAGGCCCTTCCACAATGCCTTGCCTTCAGAGGCCTGGCCGGGGCCTCCTCCATCTGACAAACCTCAACACTCTCCCCAAGACCCTGCACCAGGATGGCTGCTCCAACAAAGCTAACACCCCCACCCTCCCCCATGAAGAGTCTACATCTTCAGGGTTACTCCCAGAAGCCCTTCCCAGACAGTCTCCCAACTGTCTGTCAAGACATCCCTCTTTCCCACAGGCTTAAGGATCCTCAAGGGCAGGGACCATGTTTGATTTATCCTGCTATCCCCGCAGCCTAGCTCAGAGCCTGAAACATAACAAATGGTCGATAAACAGCTGGTGAACGAAGGGCATCTCAGGATAAGTACATGCTCCCGCTTCTCGGGGAGATGAACCCCTTTGCGCTCAGACCAGTGTTAGCCATTTAGATTCACATTTCATTCCAAGGCTCTTCCATTTCCGAACTGAGTACCTTTCACCACCCAACAGCCACCCCAGGTCAATGAAAAAGATGAGCAAGTCATCATAATCCAAAGGCATTTATACTCCCTAAAATAGAACTGTGTGCTAACTTAAATCCCACCAAGGTTAGTTAAAAGGTGTCAAGTCACTCAGGATTTTGTTTCATTAAAGAGTGTGGAGGGGGGACTTCCCTGGTGGCGCAGTGGTTGGGAGTCTGCCTGCCGATGCAGGGGACACGGGTTCGTGCCCCGGTCCGGGAAGATCCCACATGCCGTGGAGTGGCTGGGCCCGTGAGCCATGGCCGCTGAGCCTGTGCGTCCGGAGCTTGTACTCCGCAACGGGAGAGGCCACAACAGTGAGAGGCCCGTGTACCGCAAAAAAAAAAAAAAAAAGAGTGTTTGTGTGTGAGAAAACCATTTAATAAGTGCTTTTCCAATTTCAAAGAAAACCCAAATTTTATAACATATGATACTTATAGACAGAGTTAATTTAAGACATATGCGTTTGTACAGAAAAACAGATTGTTTGAATAGTTCTTCAGCATAAAAATGGTTACTTCAGATGATAAACCAGTGTTTTGGTTTTTTGCCCCCACACAAAAACATCTCAGCCCTTTTTAAAGGATAAGGCTCTGACAGCACATTACGCTAAAAAGGTCAAGCCCGTGTGATTCATAAATAGCCCAGCTGCCCTCATGCCCCATCCTGGTACTACTTTATATTCAAAGACATAATAGATTACCACCCCCAGTCCCCCCCACCAAAACCCACAAAAATTCAAGTACAGTCACCCCTCCATATCCTCAGGTTCTGTATCTGCAATTCAAACAACCATGGATCGAAAATATTCAGGGGGAAAAATGCCAGAAAAGAAAGCTTGAATTTGCTGCACATAGGCAACTATTTACATACCATTTATATTATATCAGGTATCATAAGTAATCTTAGAGACGATTTAAAATATACGGAAGATGTGCATAGGTTATATACAAATACTATGCTATTTTACACATGGAACTTGAGTATGTTGGATTTTGGTACCTGCAGGGGGCCTGGAACCAACCCCACTGTGGATACCAGGGGACGTCTGTATTTGCCATGGATTTTTATGAAAAGTCCAAGTAGGAGTACACTGAGGAGAGCAAAACTCCTTACGGGGTCTTCCTTCCTCATCTCTTTCATTCTTAATGTCTCTCACAAACAAAGCAGCCGTGTAAAGGATATTCTTAAGTGAAGAAAATATTTTATACAGTAATGCCCCTGAAAAGTGAGGAGTTCTTAGTTTTCTCCTATAAACTGAACCAGTTTTTACTGTTATATTCCGTTTTCATAACAGGCAGTTTTGAAAAGGCACTCCAGTTACATCCCGTATATGAATCACTTGATGTCACATTTAATTGCATGTGAATAAGGAAAATTTGGCAAAAAACTTTAAATGTTTGCACTATAAATGCTTCCTTCCATTTTCGTTAATCGGAGAAATCTGTAAGTCTGGACAAGGTGCCTTTGTCCCCTAGACTCGTACGCAGTGGACGCCTCAGAGCAGCGCTGTGAAAGCTAAGAACCCGGGACTTCCCTGGTGGCTCAGTGGTTAAGAATCCACCTGCCAATGCAGGGGACACGGGTTCGAGCCCTGGTCCGGGAAGATCCCACATGCCGCAGAGCAGCTAAGCCTGTGCGCCACAACTACTGAGCCTGCGCTCTAGAGCCTGCGTGCCGCAACTATTGAAGCCCGTGCGCCCAGAGCCTGTGCTCCGCAACAAGAGAAGCCACCGCAGTAAGAAGCCCACTCGCTGCAACTTGAGAAAGCCCCTGTACAGTAACGAAGACCCAATGCAGCCGAAAATAAAATTAATTAATAATAAAAATAATTCAAAAAAACAAGCTAAGAACCCACACAGAGTCTCTTCTGGCTGCGCTAAGAATTTCTTTTGATAAGCACACTGAGATGTCTCATGAGCTCTCCGGGACTCTCTGGAGACGCTGGGGTCAGGGGCCTGACTCCGTGCGCGGTGCAGGCTGTGCTCTCCCGGGGGCAGGGTGGGGCACATGTGTGGAAGAGCAGCTGCCTGGTGCTGGCCTGGGCCTCACAGGGCAGTCCCCACATGGCCGTCCCTTACTGACTGACTCCCCTGCCCCGACTCTACAATGACCACTCTCTTCTCGACAAGGCAGGCCTCCTCCATCGCCTGCCCAAAGTTGGGCCTAAAAGCATAAATGGAAAAATAAGGCTTAAGGCTTAAATTCTTTTGGGGTCAAGGAGCCTTTGAGTTTAGAACTCACCCTCATGTAAGGGAGGTGTTCACCCCTCCCACCCTGCCCAACCCCAAGGATGACTTCCTTACTTCTAGTCACTGTGTCACACTTTCCATGGTCACACCCCCACTTCCCATCCCCAACACCACTGTCCAAGTTCAGCATCTTCCTACTTCTCACTTTTCTGGAACACGGCTGCTAGGAAAACTTTAATAATGGTAACACAGCTCTGCTGACAGCGCTCCATTATCAGACTTTGACGGCTACGATTAATCCTGGAGTCCTCAAAGAAGCACCCAAAAGCCTCTCCTCCAGCGTTTTTTTTCTGGGTCTTCTTCAATCAGTTCTTTATGGAGACCATACAACCTGTCCTATTTCCTAATATCTAAACCCGTCGCCCCCTGCCCACCCCCGTGCCTTTGCTCAGGCTATTCCTTCCCTTAAGTTGCTCTCAGCCCATCACAATTCTAGCCACCCCTGAAGGCCTGTCTCAAACACTCATCCCTCCCACAGCCCCCTCCTGCCTCCCTCCTGCCCAGCCCCCAGCTTCCCAGGACAGCACCCACTCTCTTCCAGTTCCTCCTGGGGCTGAGCACACTCTGCCTTGAATTACAAGCAGGTTCTTGCTCCCCTACCAGACAGGCCTCTGAGACCATGAGACCAAGGCTCTGCCTTCTCCATCTTTCTCCACCGTGGCTCCCGGGCACAGTGCTCCATAAACGTTTGCTAAAGGGGCCTGAAATGAACAGGGAAATAATCCATAGTGTTATGAGTAATCCATAACACTAAGATGCCGCCTGGTTTAACCACAGGCTGCGATTAAGGGACTCTCTTCAGCTCACAGGGACACTAAGAGCCTGGAGGAAAGGAGCTGTGGGCAAAACCTTGATAAACAAAGACAGAGGAGTACAGGGAGATGGGGGAGACACTCACCCAGAAACAAAGAGTTGGAAAGCAAGTGTCTCCCACCAGGTGTCTAAATCCAAGCACAACCCCCCAGAGAAACTGGGCTCCAGTCACAAAATACCACACAACCCAGAACCCCGACATGCCCAGACAAGACAGAATTCTCCAGGAGGAAACTTTAAAAGTTAAAGTAAAAATCCACAACCATGGCTAATACCTTGGTTGAAAACCCCACCTTTCCTACAAAGAGCTTTAAGGGCTCTTAATACTAGAGTGCCTTAGTTCATAAAATAACTGTGTAGTGAAGATTTTCTAAAGAAATTAAGTCTTATTACTTCAAGTCCTCCCTAATCAGAGAAAAAACAAAGCTATTTCACCTTCTCTCCTTTCCCCCTCTAAGCCATGGGAGCAGCGCTCACTCAGAAGGCCCCCAGCAGGGATACTAACTGCAACAAAGAGGCTCCAGAGCAGCCAAGTGAGGGTCTGGCCTGGCCTCCCGGCTCCCTCAGGAAAGGAGAATCCTGCCTCCCGGCTCCCTCAGGAAAGCAGGCCATCAGGCTCATGTGGAGGGCTTGGGAGAGGCCGCATCTAGGCAGCCTGGCCAGTGATTCACTGGCTGTCTGAAATTGGTTTGGGCCAATTAAGGGATCCTTGAGGGAAGGAAAAAATAAAACTCCCAGTAAATCCAATTTAGCAATCCCAGGCGTTCTCGGCTGATTGTTATTGCTCTAAGTGCCTCGAACAATCCCATGTATAAAATAAACTCACACCCAGAGACAGTGAATGCACCAGATGAAGCAGAAAAGGCAGCAGGGAGGGGCTGACTCCTGATGGCGGTTGTCTCCGAAAACTGCTCTGTGAGACATGCAAGGTTTAGAAAAACATGGGATCCCAAGGTCACCACCACTGCTGCTGGCTGCTGGGCTGAGAGTGGCCAGGGCCAACAGTCTGATCAAACCCCCGCGACAACAGAATCCCAAAGGCCACACTAAACCCTGCCACACTAAACCCTACCATCCCCTCTGCCCCTCTCCCGGGCATCCATCACCGCAGGAAGAGAGCCATCTGGTCCTTTTCCAGAGAGGCACAGTTTGCCTTCCCTGTCCCCTCCGACTCAGCAGACCTGAGCAGCTGTCAGTAATGTGGCCAGAGAGGCTGTGGTGAGTCCTACCCAAGGCACGGGCTCTCCTGCTCACTTACAGGAGAAAGAAGTAACGCCACAGAAACGCAGCAGCTGCTCCTGGCGGCCGCTCGGCGGCTAGGGGAAACTACTCTGATCGCGGAATGAGAAAAGGCTAAGTTAATGAGTTTCTCCGACTCCTTATGAGACACCTTTTACCATTATGACTCTTACCTCATCTATTAAAGGATGACTTTCGGCTAAGGGATTAAAAGGTATAAATACAAAAAGTGCTGGTCCCTTCTTCAGTTCATTGTTCAGCAGGAGACTCTTGCCGCCGTGGGGCCGCAGCCATCGAAGGAGCATCTCTCGGTTTTCTAAGGCCCACTTATAGATGTTCTCAGCTGTGTAGTTGATGACCTCCCTGGGAAAGACCTGGGAAGGACAAACGCACAGAGGATAAAAGGCAGGGCAGGATCAAAGCACATCCTCAGCCCCGTCCTCAACCCCACACTTCACAGGTGAGGAAAATGAGGCTCAGAGCAGTGACACGACCTGTCCCTGCCTGTGCAGCTAAACCCTGGCTCTACTTCTCCAGACAGAGCGCTTCCTCACAAGCAGCTCGGAAAAGCAAAAGCAGCTGTAAGAGGTGACTTGCATATCATGTGGTTCATCTTTTTCCCTTTAGACAGACTCGTCTATCAACAAATAAGCCTCCTTGCCTGCTGCTGGCAACAATGACCTCTACCACCCTGCGCAAGGGGAGCTCTAAGGGAACAGAAATGATGGAGTCAAGGATAATTTTTACCTTGGTAAAATCATGTTTAACTTGGTCCCTGGGGACCCTCTGTTAGGGCAGAAGTTTGGATCTGCCTTGCTCACATGTACCCCCAGTGACCAGAACACCTGGCACAGAGCGGGAACTCAACAAATATTTGCATGAATCCATGAGTAACCTAGAACTTGTACAAGGCCACGGGTCACATTTTATGTGTACAGAATGAAGGAGAGATACACCTAGATTTTTTGCTTTGTTTTCCTATAATAATCAAGAGTACGTCAACATAAAATTATTTTTGAAATTCCAGTGATATAAATCACTGGGTTTCAAACAAAACTCCCCACAGAATGCTTTGGAGAGTTCCACAAAATGAGGTATTTTACACTCCCCAAAATACAGGTTTAAATTGGCTTACAACAAAGATGTCTACTGCTTTTATTTTTTAAAAATACTGGTATCCCAGTATTATTTCATTTGCTAAAAGGAATTCTGCTGCTACACCAACCAACCAACCTTAAAAAGTATGGAACTGATGCAGTAAACCCAATATCTTTTTCAGTATCATTCTCAGTCCTACCTTCTTTTCTCCGTCTATTTTAAATTTCTTCCTGAGTACCCTTTACTATACATAAACATGATATATGTTGGTTGTATAGCATGCTATAAAGGAAGGATGAAGGAAAAGGATAGCAAAGGCAGATGAAGTCAAAAGAAGCTTAGACAGAGAAACAAGGAGAGTGGGTGGGTGGTCAGAGAAACCATCACAGCAGTGATTCCCAAAGTGGGATGGCAGGAGTCTGAAAAAACATAATCAACATTTCTATCTGGAAAACACAGAAATACATTTGACTTTGGGAATATAAACTGCGAGAAGTAAAGCCATCTGGGATACAGAGATATGCAGAAGCCAGGGTGACTGGCACTGAGGGCGCCCCACAGGAGGGTCTAACAGCATGAGGTCTGCACACTGAGCCGAGGGGAGTGTGGGATTAAAGGGCTGGGCACACTGGGTACGGGAGATCTGGTCTTCACTCGACCTGTAAGTCACTGACACCATCAATGAAGTCAGAGAGAGAAAATACTGAAGAAAAATAAACTCAGTGCTGAGACTGAGGAAGTAGCAATAAACAGAGCAGAAGCACAGCACTAAGCAGGATACAGGTCAAAAGCTCAGAAATAGCTGAGTTGGGGCTGGTCCACCAGAAAGCAAATAAAATCAGGGAACAAAGACAACAATGGAAAACGAGGCTCTCTGGGGCGGAAAGCCAACAACTTCTCACTGTGACTTGACAAGAACTTCAAAATCCATTTCATCAGCTAAAGGAGAAAAGCATGTCACATTACTACTCTTGATAAATGGAACAAATGAAGAAAGAACATTGCCCAAAGGAAGCTTAACCTCTGAGAACATGGGCCCAGAGTAACACTTCTCCAACAGAGTAGCTGCAATTTCATCCAAGAAGGAAAACTAACAAGGCTGTATCAAAATCTAAGAATATAAACAGAATTTCTAGATGTTAAATCCAAGAGCCCTCTAATGCATGAGTTCTAAACCAGGGGCATGGGCTCTACAGAGGGGCTGTAGGGACTCTCAGTTTGCAATATAAAATCATGTGCACTCCCCTAGAGAGAGTATCCATAGATTTTATCCAATTCTCAAAGAAGTCTGTGATCCAAACAAGGTTTAGAACCACTGCGCTAATATAAACGTGATTTCAAAATACTTACAAGTGATGTGTTGAAATGTCTATGTAAATACACACTTCCAGAGTGTACTAAGGATACCAGTTTCGCAAGATGTTTATTTGTGATAACCCCAAATCGTACTGTTCCTAGGTAATCTGAAACAGAAAATTTTCCTTTATTAAAAAGAAAAAGCCTATGCCTTAAAACAACCACAAAACCCAGTGATCAAATCCTGACGCACAAATTCCCCAGAGCAAAGCTCTTTTTGGGCACCTAGCCTAGACAGAAAAGGAGAAGCCGAAGAAACAACCTCCTGAAACAGACCTCATGTCTACTCCTGTGCACCTGTCTCTGACAAGCACTTGCACTGTGTCCGTCCGTGTCCCCCCGACTCACTAGCCCCACCTGGAAGCCCAGGCACATGCTGTTCTGTCTGGACACTTCCACGGCCAATTCCTTCTCATCATTCAGATCTCAGCTCTGACCCCACCTTCTCTGAGAAGCCCTCCCTGACCACCCGCCTCTGGGAAAACACTCAGAGGATGGTCTGGAAGGGGAAACTGGGGCTCCCTCCTGACTCAGGTCCTCTCTCTACCATTACTCTAATTTTTTTTGTTGTTGTTGTGGTACGCGGGCCTCTCACTGTTGTGGCCTCTCCCGCTGCAGAGCACAGGCTCTGGACGCGCAGGCTCAGTGGCCATGGCTCACGGGCCCAGCCACTCCGCAGCATGTGGGATCTTCCCGGACCGGGGCACGAACCCGTGTCCCCTGCATCGGCAGGTGGACTCCCAACCACTGCGCCACCAGGGAAGCCCTACTCTAATTTTTTAATAGCACTTATTAACTGGTACATAATCCTACTGATTTATTTAGATTTTCTTTGGTCTAACTTCCTCTTAAGTTCTGTGAAATTAGAAACCTTGTTTATTGCTGTTACCCCAGCACCTAAAGCAGTGTCTGGGCATCTGCATATTGACCTCTTGATTAATAAATATTAGTTAAATGAATCAATCTAGCATATATAGTAACTCATATAAATTAGTAAGAAAAAGAAAGCAGTTAAAAATGGTCAAATCACAGAAAAAGAAATATAAAAGGCTAAAAATACACTCAACCTCACTATTTCAGAGGAAAGCAAATGAGAACAAAATGCCACTTTTCACCTTCAAAATGCCCAAAATTTGAGACACAGGAAATATCAAATATTGATGACCAGCAGAGAAACGAGTACTCTGATGCAAAGCTGGTGGAAAGGGTAAAATGGCAGCCGCTTGGGAGAGCATCTGCTGTAGTGACCACAGTGGGACAGGGACACAGCCTGCAGCCCCACAGCTCCACTTCTTAGTGTCTACACATGTGCACCAAGAGACAAGCAAGGACAGTCACCAAGAAGTACTCTGCAGCTGTTAAAAACAGTGGGGCAGGGCTATCTATACAACATGAATAGATTTTCTAAGACACATACAAGAAAAAAAGCAAGCTGAAGAAAGATAAAGTACACCTTTTATGTGGAAAAAAGCGTCACATAAAATGTTTTCCCCTTCAGGCATGTATGTTTAGAAATGTATACAGAATCTGAAAGGATAATAAAAATTGCTTCGTGTTGGGGGATGGAGATCAAAGGGGACTTTATCCTTAGGTGTGAAGCTTTCTTTTCCCCCCCCAAGGAGTATATTTAATGTAATATTTGTGTGATTAAGAACTGACTAAAATATCTAGTATTAAAGGAGGTGGATAAGACAGTGTAGGAAAAGGTGCATTCTTTCCTATCCCCTTTCTGCTTTATTAGCAAACATTAAATAAAATATCAGTTAAACTTTAAATGCTACCAACTGATATCTAAGTAGTTAAAATATGTAGGTGCTAAACACACGAAGTTTCTAGCTTAACCACACGGCCCATCTTCCAGCAGTGGCGGCATCTTCCTCTCAGAGGAGGAGTGGCTGTTGAGGATGAGGTGAGAGTGACTGTGTCCCTAACAGCGGCTGGACAATCTAGCACAAACCTGATGAGTTTAAAATGGCACAAAACCAAAGAAACACAAGAAGAGGAAATCAGAAATGGGGCTTCCCTGGTGGCACAGTGGCTAAGACTCCACGCTCCCAATGCAGGGGGCCCGGGTTCAATCCCTGATCGGGGAACTGGATCTCGCGTGCCGCAACAAAGATCCCGTGCATCACAATTGTAAGACCTGGCACAGCCAAATAAAAATAAGTAAATAAATAAATATTAAAGAAAAAAAAGAATAAACCAGAAATGACGGAAATGGCTTACTTACAGGGTGGGTGGCAAAGGGGGGGGTGGGTAATGGGAACTGGAGAACAGGGGTGAGGCAGCCTGACCTTCCTCTGAGTATCAGAACCACGGCAAAGCTCACAGCCTTCACACACGCAAAAACTAAAATCATGATACCAACCAGCATGTGTGGGGATCCAGTGGGGAACACAAGCACTAACAAACCAACCTAGCTGTACTGCAAATGCATCACACCTCAGTGAAGGGGTGGTGAGTGGGGAGAAAGAACTGAACCAGAAGAGAACAGCAAACGGTATCTTGACTGAATACTGTAAAACTAAAGACGATGAGAGCCAGGCTTCTCAGGGCAGGAGAAAAGTTACATACGAAGAGGGGAAATCTAAAATAAACTCTGTGGTGTTAAACTGGAATCAGAAAAAATTAGTATAAACTTATGAACTTTTGTATAACCTTACGACTTATGACACAGATAACAGATATAGAACTATGGAGGCATGCATGTGTGTGGGTATAAATACATATATGTCCTAGCTCTTTCTGCTGAAAGGGCCTAGAAGTAATGACACCTAATACTGAAGAGCATATCTTGTACCCAGATCTGGGTTTCTAAATGTCACTCTCCAATAAAAAGAAACCAGGGCTTATTGGAGAAGAGGCTGATCCCAGAGCTGGGGCAAAGGAAGTACAAGATGAGCCTGAAACATCTTGTCAAGTCAGAACGAAAGATGTGCTCATAAAAGGAGGGGGATATGTTCAAAGGACACAGGCGCCAACCTAAGATGCTCCTAATGGCCAAAGTCAGAACAATTTGAGCAACAAAATAAACAACCAGTATTTTTCAAAAGTGTCAATATCATGAAAGACAAGGAAAGAGTGAGGAATTGTTATAGGAGGAGACTAATTAAATGTGATGTAGGATCCCAGATCAGATCCTGGAACAGAAAACAGTCATTAGTGAAAACACTGGCAAAATTCAATAACGTCTGCAGTTTAGTTAATAATCCTGCACCAATGTTAATTTCTTAGTTTTGGCAAAAGCACCCTAACAAATGGTTAAATAATATGTTAACAATGGGGGAAGCTAAGTGAAGGCAGGACGTTAGGAAACTCCCTGTTCTATTCTTCCAACTTTTCTGCAAGCATAAAATTAGTTCAAAATTTAAATTTAAAAAAATGGCATAGGGCTTCCCTGGTGGCACAGTGGTTGAGAGTCCACCTGCCGATGCAGGGGACACGGATTCGTGCCCCGGTCCGGGAAGATCCCACATGCCGCGGAGCAGCTGGGCTCGTGAGCCATGGCCGCTGAGCCTGCGCGTCCAGAGCCTGTGCTCCGCAACGGGAGAGGCCACAACAGTGAGAGGCCTGCATACCGAAAAAAAAAAAAAAAAAAAAAAGGCATAACATATAAGTTCAGATTCCAAAGCTGTCAGAAGAAAAAGCAGGACCCAAGAGAGGATATGAATTGGTAGAAGCAAAGACACCACTCTTCAGGAGAGGGCTGAATTTTGGTAGACTGGCATCAATAAAGAGAGGAGTGAAGGAAAAGCAGCCAGTAGGAAACTCATTTGATAGTCCGCCAAAGTCACCAACATGATTTATTGGAGCAGAGGAATAAGTAGTGACAGCTTGACTCAAAAGTTGAAAGGGTTCATTCAAAAACCTGTTTAACTGCATTAATAAGAATGGACAGGGCTTCCCTGGTGGGCGCAGTGGTTGAGAGTCCACCTGCCGATGTAGAGGACGCAGGTTCGTGCCCCAGTCCGGGAAGATCCCACATGCCGCAGAGCAGCTGGGCCCGTGAGCCATGGTCGCTGAGCCTGCACGTCCGGAGCCCGTGCTGTGCAGCGGGAGAGGCCACAACAGTGAGAGGCCCGTGTACCGCAAAAAAAAAAAAAAAAGAATGGACAGCCGCCTGCAAAGAGCAGATTCTAACATGCCCAAACATGTTATAATTTCAAAATTTTATTTTTTACAGAGAAATTTACAAAAATCACACATTTTTAAAGTTCCTGCATACAGTGGAAATCTTGCTGGAAGAAGCAGCTTAAGTTTGCAGTCCCATGTGTACAAGGAGTACATGAATTAGCAGAGAAAGTTTACAGTGTCAAAATGACACAAGAAAGTAAAACTTCTCATCTCCATATCCAGAACATTCTGTTAAGCAGGGCTCCAGGGCTTTCTACAATAGGGGCTTTTGTCATTTATAAAATGAGTAATTTTGTCCTAAAATGAATGAAGCTTTAATACTTTAATTAAGGTCTTTGAATGTGTTAATAATTAAAAATAAATTCAGAATCATGCTCTCCCCTCCCCCAACAATGGTCCAACACAATAGCATGATCCTATTCAGTTAATAATAATAATAATATGGGCTTCCCTGGTGGCGCAGTGGTTGAGAGTCTGCCTGGAGATGCAGGGGACATGGGTTCATGCCCCGGTCCAGGAAGATCCCACATGCCGTGGAGCAGGCTAGGCCCATGAGCCATGGCCACTGAGCCTGCGCGTCCGGAGCCTGTTCTCCGCAACAGGAGAGGCCACAACAGTGAGAGGCCCGCGTACCACAAAAAATAATAATAAATCAATAAAATAATAATAAAATTTCCAAACTTGCACAAGTCTCTTAGATAGCCTCATCCACCACAGTACAGACAGCAGAAGAACTACAATCCTGCAGCCTGTGGAACAAAAACCACATTTACAGAAAGATAGACAAGATGAAAAGGCAGAGGGCTATGTACCAGATGAAGGAACAAGATAAAACCCCAGAAAAACAACTTAATGAAGTAGAGATAGGCAACCTTCCAGAAAAATAATTCAGAATAATGACAGTAAAGATGATCCAGGACCTCGGAAAAAGAATGGAGGCAAATATCGAGAAGATGCAAGAAATGTTTAACAAAGATCTAGAAGAATTAAAAAACAAACAAACAGAGATAAACAATACAATAACTGAAATGAAAACTACACTAGAAGAAATCAATAGCAGAATAACAGGCAGAAGAACGGATAAGTGACCTGGAAGACAGAATGGTGGAATTCACTGCTGCAGAACAGAATAAAGAAAAAAGAATGAAAAGAAATGAAGACAGCCTAAGAGACCCCTGGGACAACATTAAACGCAAAAACATTCGCATTATAGGGGTCCCAGAAGGAGAAGAAAGGACCCAAGAAAATATTTGAAGAGATTATAGTCGAAAAGTTCCCTAACATGGGAAAGGAAATCCAGGAAGTGTAGAGAGTCCCATACAGGATAAACCCAAGGAGAAACATGCCGAGACACTCAGTAATCAAACTGGCAAAAATTAAAGACAAAGAAACATTACTGAAAGCAGCAAGGGAAAAATGGCAAATAACATACAAGGGAACTCCCATAAGGTTAACAGCTGTTTTCTCAGCAGAAACTCTACAAGCCAGAAGGGAGTGGCATGATATACTTAAAGTGATGAAAGGGAAGAACCTACAACCAAGATTACTCCACCCTGCAAGGATCTCATTCAGATTCGATGGAGAAATCAAAAGCTTTACAGACAAGCGAAAGCTAAGAGAGTTCAGCACCACCAAAACAGCTCTACAACAAGTGCTAAAGGAACCTCTCTAAGTGGGAAACAAGAGAAGAAAAGGACCTACAAAAACAAACCCAAAACATTTAAGAAAATGGTCATAGGAATATACATATCAATAATTACCTTAAACATGTATGGATTAAATCCTCCAACCAAAAGACACAGGCTTTCTGAATGGATACAAAAACAAGACCCATATATATGCTGTCTACAAGAGACGCACTTCAGACCTAGGGGCACATACAGACTGAAAGTGAGGGGATGGAAAAAGATATTCCATGCAAATGGCAATCAAAAGAAAGCTGGAGTAGCAATACTCATACCCGATAAAATACTTTAAAATAAAGAATGTTACAAGAGACAAGGGAGGACACTACATAATGATCAAGGGATCAATCCAAGAAGAAGATATAACAATTATAAATATATATGCCCCCAACATAGGCGCACTTCAATACATAAGGCAACTGCTAACAGCTATAAAAGAGGAAATCCACAGTAACACAATACTAGTGGGGGACTTTAATAACACCTCAGTTACACCAATGGACAGATCATCCAAACAGAAAATTAACAAGGAAAGACAAGATTTAAATGACACAATAGACCCGATAGATTTAATTGATATTTATAGGACATTCCATCCAAAAACAGTAGATTACACTTTCTTCTCAAGTGCACACGGAACATTCTCCAGGATAGATCACATCTTGGGTCACAAATCAAGCCTCAGTAAATTTAAGAAAACTGAAATCATATCAAGCATCTTTTCTGACCACAATGCTATGAGACTAGAAGTGAATTACAGGGAAAAAAACGTTAAAAACAAACACATGGAGGCTAAACAATACGTTACTAAATAACCAAGAGATCACTGAAGAAATCAAAAAATACCTAGAGACAAATGACAATGGAGACACGACGACCCAAAACCTATGGGATGCAGCAAAAGCAGTTCTAAGAGGGAAGTTTATAGCAATACAAGCCTACCTCAAGAAACAAAAAAATCTCAAATAAACAATCTAACCTTGCACCTAAAGGAACTAGAGAAAGAAGAACAAACAAAACCCAAAGTTAGCAAAAGGAAAGAAATCATAAAGATCAGAGCAGAAATAAATGAAATAGAAACAAAGAAAACAATAGCAAAGATCAATAAAACTAAAAGTTGGTTCTTTGAGAAGATAAACAAAATTGATAAACCATTAGCCAGACTCATCAAGGAGGAGAAGACTCAAATCAATAAAATTAGAAATGAAAAAGGAGAAGTTACAACAGACACCACAGAAAAACAAAGCATCCTAAGAGACTACTACAAGCAACTCTATGCCAATAAAATGGACAACCTGGAAGAAATGGACAAATTCTTAGAAAGGTAGAACCTTCCAAGACTGAACCAGGAAAAAATAGAATATATGAACAGACCAATCATAAGTAATGAAATTGAAACTGTGATAAAAAATCTTCCAACAAACAAAAGTCCAGGACCAGATGGCTTCACAGGTGAATTCTATCAAACATTTAGAGAAGAGCTAACACCCATCCTTCTCAAACTCTTCCAAAAAACTGCAGAGGAAGGAACACTCCCAAACTCATTCTATGAGGCCACCATCACCCTGATACCAAAGCCAGACAAAGATACTACAAAAAAAGAAAATTACAGACCAATATCACTGATGAATATAGATGCAAAAATCCTCAACAAAATACTAGCAAACAAAATCCAACAACATACTAAAAGATCATACACCATGATCAAGTGGGATTTATCCAGGGATGCAAGGACTCTTCAATATATGCAAATCAATCAATGTGATAAACCATATTAACAAATTGAAGAACAAAAACCATATGATCATCTCAATAGATGCAGAAAAAGCTTTTGACAAAATTCAACACCCATTTATGATAAAAATTCTCCAGAAAGTGGGCAAAGAGGAAACCTACCTCAACATAATAAAGAAAAAAAAAAATCTCAATAAACTGTTAGCCAGGTAACTGGCCAGTTATAGTCTCTATTAACCATCCAGTGCAAGGTGTCAGAAAGACACCTGCAAGATGTAACAACATCTTGAAAGAACACCTGGGTGAAGGCAGTAGTTACTGAGCAGTTTCTGTAGCAGGTCACATAGACACTAAGTAGGTCAAGGTGACCACAGCATGAAGACTGCTGCCTGCTACAAAAGGTGCTGAGTCCTTGGCCCTGTGTCCCTCAGCTACAAGGCAACCCACTGCACACACAGCCACCACTAGGCTCCCCATGAGACGTGGGGTGAGCAGAATGAATACTATCATGCTGATTCGCTGTCTGTGTGCTTTGAGTAACAAACAGCCTTTCTTTGATCCATTAAACATTGTCTACTTTTAGCATGTATTGTAGGTTTACCCTTTGCTATCTTTTATGAGACTAGGGTTCTTTTCTGCCACTAACAGAATGCTCTACCCCTGCTTCCCACGCCCCCATAGGTGGAGCTTCCGCTGACCTTCTTGTACCTTCGACACGCCACTGTCACCATTTACCTCATGGCAACCACCAAGGATGCATCGAGAATGGAAAGATCTGAAATTCCATCTGGTTTCCATTCAGATTCATCTGGCTCACTTGTGACCTTTCTGGTGTGCATTCAGGTTTTTTGTTTTTGGCCACTGCCTAATGTTTTAATATCAGACTACTTCATTTTGCTGAAAACCACTGCTTTAAATTCAATTTTTAATATTAAAACTTCAGTTCAGTATTAAGGTAAAGCAAACACATTCTGAGGCAAGACCTCAGTGAGGCAAAATATTAAAATTCTCAAACATTCCAGAAAGAACAAGAATTCGTTTCTTCTGTTAGCAAAAGAGAATAGTTTTTTCTTTTTATTGAAGTACAGTTGATTTACAATATTGTATGTTTCAAGTGTATAGCAAAGTGATTCAGATATGTACATATGTATATATATATTTATTTCAGATTATTTTCTACTAATCTATTTTTAACTGTGCTTTAAAGTTAATAATAAAGCGTCCTGCCAGAAGCAAAGCTACACAATTCGCACTCAGCAACTACCAGATTACCAAGACTACCAGGAGGACACTCTGAAGCATTAACTCAAGGATGTGCCTGCAGGAAGGAGACTCAGTATCTTAGGAAATAACTGTTTTCCCCAGGATACTTGGATAATGAGGCCTAGGCCCTGAGTGCACTGTCCTATGTCATAGCCACTAACCATATGTGGCTAATGAGCACTTGAAATATGAGCAACCGAGGGACTAAATTTTAACTTTGATTTTAATTAATTTAATTTAAAAGTGATACTCAATTCAGTTATCAGAAAATGTTTAAGTATGTTTAAGACAACATGGGTATGTAACCTGAAGCTAATATAATATTGTAAATCAACTATATTTCAATAAAATAAGTAAAATGAAACAATATAAATATTTGGTATATAAATCACTTTTTCAACTGTAAATTTTATGAACTCTAAATACAGATCAAGTATGTCCAATGAACATTTAGCAGCTGAATTGAGATGGGGCTGTTAAGTATAAAAGACTTGGTTCAAAAAAAAAAAAGTTAAATATCTCAATAGTTTTTATGCTGATTACATGTTGAAATGCTAATAATTTGGGTACACTGGGTTAAATAAAATATAAATTATTAAATTAATTTTACCTATTTCTTCTTAAATTTTAACACAGCCACCAGGAAATTTTTAAATACCTCCATCGTTCATCTTATAGTTCTACTGGACTGTGCCAAGGTGGCAATGATGAAAAAGCAAGATTCATGTAACTCAGGAAGAAGATTAGGCTAAGATAATAAGCCCATTAGCCAGTAAATCTTAATAATGGACAATTATCTGGGAAGGAAACATAAGACAAAGATTTTTTCGTGAATGATTATTTTAAAGAATGTGTCCCACTCTCTCCTTCGGAAAGGAAAAGGTGGGACTCTAAACCTTGTGACTCTGGGTATAAACTGCCGAGCTTCTGAAATTAATTCTCTCTCAGAGGGCTAGAGTAAACAGCACTTGGTGTCCTACAAAGTAAGGTACCCAAGGATACAATGAAATAATGAGCAGAAATGCTGGAACTGAACAACATGGAAATTTTTACATCAGGAATGGCCATCTGCTCTCCAGGAGGCTTTCATGTGAGCTAATCTCTCAGGGATCATAGGACAAAATGGAATATCAGGTCAAGAAAAATACTGATAAAGGAAACTGCTAACAAATAAACCATGAAATACTTCAAAACTGAATACCACTGGGTTAAGTCACATGGCTTTTAATCTACATGGCTAAGTTATTTACTCCCTGGGAAAAATTCTCTCACTTCTTTTTTTTTTTTTTTTTTTTTTGCGGTACGCGGGCCTCTCACTGTTGTGGCCTCTCCTGTTGCGGAGCACAGGCTCCGGACGCGCAGGCTCAGTGGCCATGGCTCACGGGCCCAGCCGCTCCGTGGCATGTGGGATCCTCCCGGACCGGGGCACAAACCCGTGTCCCCTGCATCGGCAGGCGGACTCTCAACCACTGCGCCACCAGGGAAGCCCTCTCTCACTTCTTTACTCTGGGAAGTAGTGACACCCCCAAAGGCAAACCTGTATTGTGGTACCTTCCACCCTGGCAACGATTCTCATTTTACTCTATACTCTGCCATTTTTATTAACTTCTGCTTTCCCACTCTTCTTTACAAGGTTTTGGACAAGGAAGAAAAAGGAAAACGACAGGATTATATAAGAAGGAATAACAACAGCCCCTCCAAGATTACTCAGCATTTACATGGTGATTCATCATCATTCGCTAGATGATTTCACACACTTTAAATACATTCATTAAAATGAAAAAATCTTCAAAGAAATGCAGTAGTTTATAGAAATGTTTGTTTTCAATGTATGAACTATAGCTATTGCTTGCATTTTTTCCCACAGAAATCTGACTGAGATTTGTATACTGTCAAAATTCTCTTTTCTTTTTTCTATTTTTGGCTGCGCCACATGCCTTGTAGGATCTCAGTTCCCCAACCAGGGATTGAACCCGGGCCACAGCAGTGAAAGCACTGAATCCTGACCACCAGACCACCAGGGAACTCCCTCAAAATTCTTAATATAAAGCACAAAGCAATTATCTAGAAAAAAAACTCTGGCATATGGGCACCAGAGATACAATATGCACATTCTGGTACATGCCAAAATACTGCTAAACTCTAAGTAAACATTTAACTCCTTAGCTGTGATTTTTCTTTCTTGTGAGTTAGAGAGGAGGGCAAGAAAAATATAGTTCCAAATACATCATTTTAGGGGAACATAAACTATAGAAATATGCACTGTTCTATATACTGACATGACAGTAAACTTAACACCCTCACACCATTGTTCTCATTTAACCAGAGCATAATATTAAAATGATCAATTCAAATATGTCCCTTGTGTGTATTTCAATTAAATTCCTTTTTAAAAAAAAAAAACAAAAAACCCTCAGGGAGGCAAAGACTTCACAAAAGAAACACATCTGCTTAGAAATCCCTCCTCCATCCCCTCTTATGCTGCTCTTAGGGTCTAGCATAGGTGTCACATATTCTTCTTTTTTAAATAACTCTTTACAAATATAAAAACAATTCTTAGCTCCCAGGTCTAAAAAAAAAACAGGCCAAGGGCCAATGCATTTTCAAGCTGAAGTTTCCTTTAGAGGCAACTGGGGCAAAGTTCCCTTATCCTGCAGATGGGGAACCTGAAGACCAGTGAGAAGGGGTGACTGGTGAGCTGTGGTCACACAGGACAGCTGCCACTAACATGACTGATCAGGACAGTCAGTTTCTGCCTACTTGTTAGGAAGATACTACTAAAGTCTAAGGGAAAATCAGAAAACAACGTTGGTTGCTAAGTGGGAGACACAGCCAACGAGTGCAACAGGAGTTCCAAGAAGGGAGCCAGTGGATGGAAATCTCCACTTGATGTCCACAGTGTGCCAGACATCATGCTGGCTGGGCAATATTTACAAATCCCAGAGGACTTCAGTTAGGCCTTGAAAAATTAGGAAGGCAGATAATAACTAGGGCAAGGCATTGCATTTTAAGCAGTATCATGGGCAAAGACCAGGAGGTAGGAATCACCATATTGTGCCACCTGTCCCACCTCCGGAGATTACAGAGGCAGATGGAGTGATGTGGTCCTGGATTCCTATCTCACTCCTCATTTACTGGTACGTGACTATATCAAGTTGCTATTTCTGCTGTAACAAATTACCACTAACTTAGTAGTTTAAAAAAACATAAATTTATCTTACAGTTCTGGAGGTCGAAGTCCAAAATGGGCCTCATTGGGCTAAAATCAAGGTACAGCAGGTAATGTTCCTTCTGGAGGCTCTAGGGGAGAATGCATCTCCTTGCCTTTCCTACCATTTAGAGGCTACCTGCATTCCTTGGCTTGAGGCTACCTGCATTGGCTTATGGCCCTTTCCGTTTCAAAACCAGTAATGGCCGGACAAGTCCTTCTCATACTGCATCACTCTGACAATATTCTTTGCCTCTCAATGCCACTTTTAAGAATCGTTCTGATTACACTGGGCCTACTCAGATAATCCAGGATAATCTCCCTTTCTCAATGTCAGCTGATTAGCAACCCAAATCCATAGGCAACCTCAATTTTCTCTTGCCATGTAATGTAACATATTCATAGGTCCTGGGGATTAGAATGTGGACATCTCTGGGGAGCCACTGTTCTGCCTCACAGCGTCCTGGATTCTGTTAACAACCTCCTCCAAGCCTCAGCTTCCTCACCTGAGACAGTAACACTGAGATAATAACAGTTTCTACTTCAAAGAGTGGCACTGAAGACTGGATCATCCAGGTAAAGCCCTCCGTCCAGTATCAGCTTATCACGCTCAGTGTTACATAACAAGTGGTCAAGTGGAGACCAGAACGGGGTTTGTCTGCACCGAGTCGAGTCGTTTCACTATAAGTTTGTGACTTTATTATAGAAGGTGATCCCTGAGAGGTTTCTAAGATTTTAGTGTTTTTGGTTCTTTGTCTAGGAGTCTCATTTCAGCTTAAACAAAACAAAAAAACCAAAACCCCCCAAAAACCTTGAAGAAATAGGATCAAAAATCAAAACACACACATACACACTACTAAAACAGGACACCTTTAAAAAGGTAGAAAATACCACAAGACAATCAGAAAGTAAAGATGGTGTAATTTTTCAAATACACGGGTTCAAGGAATCAAAGTTTCTACAAATGGGCACTAAATTTAGTTCTGAGCTCTCCGCACTCCTTTTGCTCTTCTCAACACCGCCTATCTTCCACTCTCCCGTTTCTTACACACTTACCTGAAGGCTGACCCCTCATTCTCCTGGGAAATCCTCCCCACCTCCAGTCTTCCCTGAACTGATCCGGACGCCCTACCTCCGTGCTCCGACGAAGCCTGTCACAGACGTGTCACTACACTCACATTGTGGGTAAGCCCACCTGTTGGCCACACTAGCTAGTGGCACCCCGATGGTGAGGAACAAGTTTTACTCCTCTTTACAGCTGTAGCACAAAGTGGATCCTCAAATGTTTGTTGAATTAATAAGTCATGCTTCTGAAGCTAATTCAAAGTGCGGGGATGTCTGGTTTTGGCCTTAGTGCTTATCTAGCAGCACTTACAAGGCTTAAGAGATGTCATAATAGGAATAAAGGCATTTCCTATGAAATATGATCACATCCTTGCTAAAATAATAGCAACATAATTAAAAAGTCAATTTTAGGTATGGGAACAAAAGGTATGGAATTTCTAATGTGTATTAATCAGCACCCAGAGGGCCTCAGAACACAGGCAGCTAGTTAGAAAAAGATTTCCCTCTTTAAGCGAGTACAGTGACAACAAATGAGATTATGTGGGAAAACCAGTGACCTAGAACCTGTTTCATTCACGGAGAATTGTTAAACCCAATGCTTGGTCCAAACTCCCAAGAGTGAGACCCAGGAACCTGAGAAAATAAAGCAATTTCAGAGTCAACCTTGCCTAAGAAGTCAATCCCTTGTCTTTCCAATGACTTTAAGAATGTCACTTTCAGGATAAGAAAATCCTACTTTTCAGACCTCTTGATGTTGTACAAAGTTTCACAATCTAACAGAAAAGTGCTCCAAAAAAGCTTTATTTGTGAAAAAGGATATGGAGGAGGGAGCTTCTTGTGCCCTGACTCAATTCTACCAGCAAATCACAGCACCATCAGACGCCACCTAGTGGAGTAGAGGGACCCTACACTGGAATTACTTCTTCCTCTAAAAAATTCATTACAACAGTATTTTCCAAAGGTGTTCCTTAGAAAACTAATGCCACAAGGTTCCCTGTCAACTATGTTTAGGAATTCCTAAAGGTGAATGAAGGGAGTGGAAACGATGTCTTTAGTTAACAGTTTAGTGTATTTTGAAGATGACATTTAAGTATCATGTGAATTTCAATTCAATCCATGAGAACTCTAGTGTCGGGATGGCGAGAAGCCAAGAAAAAAGAGTAAGGAGAATGAGCCAGGCAGGGACTCCATCTAGTCCAGTGGGAGTGATTCCTGCACACTGGTCTATGGAACCTGAAAGGCCAGGCATGAGGAGAGGTGGTGGTGGGAGGGGATCCAAAATGACTCAACATCCCTCTGCCAAAATCACTCCAACCTGAGCAATTTCAAGGTAAAGTATCATTTAACTAGTCATTCATTCAAACTTTTAGCTAAATTGTTAAGAGTTGTAGGAGAAAGACAATAAAACCTTGGCCTCAAGGCGCTCAATAAATACTGTCTGAACAAACCAGCTCAAATTTTGGTGGGACAGATGTGCAGTCAGTTCCACAGCAAGAACACCATGCAGTACTGTCATCCCTTGGTGTCCACAGGGAATTGGTTCCAGCCCCCCATTCCCCTTGGATACCAAAATCCATGGATGTTCAAGTCCCTTATATAAAATGGCATAGTGGGCTTCCCTGGTGGCGCAGTGTTTGAGAGTCTGCCTGCTGATGCAGGGGACACGGGTTCGTGCCCCGGTCCGGGAAGATCCCACATGCCGCGGAGCGGCTGGGCCCATGAGCCATGGCTGCTGAGCCTGTGCTCCGCAACGGGAGAGGCCACAACAGTGAGAGGCCCGCGTACAGCAAAAAAAAAAAAAAAAGGCATAGTATTTGCATGTAACCTATACACGTCCTCTGGTATACTTTAAATCACCTCTACATTACTTATAACAACTAACAGACTATAAATGCTAAGCAAACAGTTGTAATTACAACATAATGCTATGGAAGTAGTTGCCAGGTACATGATACATTCAATTTTTGCTTTTTGGAGCTTTCTGGAATTTTCTTTTCCCTAATATTTTCGATCCAGGATTGGCTGGATCCAAAAGTAAAGAACCTGTGGATACGGAGGGCCAACTACACAAAAAACAGCAGATACAGAGTGCTCCAGGAAAAGGGAAGAGGAAGACCTGTGTCTGCTAGTCGGTCAAGGTACATACTATCTGGTGTAGATGCTTTTAAGAAAACAGACACAGTACTTACTTCAGGTGCTTTCAGCCAAAGGCTTTCTCATTAAACTGCTACAGATTTTCAGACTATTACTTTATTCACACACAACATACTTCACACATGATGTGGCCTTGTAAAACAAGCATTTACCCTTACCTCCACCCTCTCCAATTTTACAGACAGAGAAACTCAAACACAGAAAAGTTAAATGTTTTGTTCAAGTTTATAACCCTGCCAGGGGTAGACAAAGGCTAAGGACCAGATACTGCCAGATTCCAGGCCACTGCTTGTCCCCCAGGCGGCACTGCATTCCTTTTGAACAAAATTTGTTGCAAATTTTCTCTTTTAAAAGGTCACTGGGGCTTCCCTGGTGGCGCAGTGGTTGAGAGTCCACCTGCCGATGCAGGGGACACGGGTTCGCGCCCCGGCCCGGGAGGATCCCACATGCCGCAGAGCGGCTGGGCCCGTGAGCCATGGCCGCTGAGCCTGTGCATCCGGAGCCTGTGCTCCGCAACGGGAGAGGCCACAACAGTGAGAGGCCCGCGTACCGCAAAAAAAAAAAAAAAAAAAAGTCACTGAATCATAACAGAATATAACATTTTACCAGAACACATTTTTACAGTAAATAATGAAATAATCATAAGATGGAAGAAAATCAAGTAAGCAACTTAAAAATATCAACCCCTCTACCAAATTTTCTTTAGGCCTGTCTGCCAAGATCAAAGGTGGAAAGGCTCCAAGAAGAACAGGCTCTGCAGTCTGGGAAGAGTGAAGAAGTACAGAGATGGGCTTCCCCAGGATCCTGAAACACACAGACTGCCAGCCCACAGTTAATCATTCAGCACTTTAAAAGGATTAACCATTAATGAGGGATGTGTAAGACCTTTTACAAAAAATTGAAAGGAAGGTTTGAATAAATTAATATCATGCTGTGATCCTAGAAAGGGAAGCTAAGTTTTATGAACATGTCAATTACCTCTAAGTCAACTTAAACATTTAACAAAATTCCAACCCAAATTCAGCCAAATGCATAGATGGATATAAAAGAATATTCCATAAAACACCAGAACTAGAGGACACTGAGTCCAGAGTTCACCAGGTAATTACTTAAACAACGTAAAAAATGAAATTATATTTACTCATATAAAAAGAGGGATCTAGACCAAGAGAAAACACAGAAATAGACCCAATTACATATTAGAAAATATTTTGTGATAAAACAGGCATCATCAAGATGAAGGATAAAGAAAGCATTATTTTGTGAATGGTGCTAATTGATTAGCCAATAAGAAGGGAGGAAAATCAACTGTGTTCTGTATTTTAAGCCAAAGTAAATCCAGGCAGCATAAAGTGCCAAATAACTTTAAAATTCAAAACGAAGTGAACTAATTAGTGACCAGATTTTTCTTAAAAAAATAAATCAAGAAAAAGAACCACAGATTTAACTACATGAAAATATAGAACTGCTAAATAAAAAATGATAAAGGTAAAATGGCTAGGAAAATAATGGACAGAAATATAACAAAAGGGTTACTGCCCACACCACCTAAGAGGAGGGCCGACATCAACTGACATATCAGCACCAAGTTGGAGAGCAATAGGTAAAGGACACAGGTAACTGAGATGTCCCCTCTCAGCAACCCCACAGCACCCAGGCAGGATGCTTCATATATGGTACCTTCTCCAAATATCTGTAGACTGATGGCCAGCTAGCTTCAAGAAACGAATGTTAGAGAGTATCCTGGCTATTTCTAAGGCAATTAAAAAAAAAAAATTTAGGCAATCGAAAGATGTGTATTTTATATATGCTTGTGGCTTGGTGAACCAGGATATCTGCTTTCTACCACAACAGACTAAACACTTCGTCAGTTAAGCTCTCTATAACCAAATGTTAAGTTGTGTCAAATGTTCCTCAGGCCTCAATTTGTGTAAACAATAGAAACACAACAATGACCTAGAACTTACATTCCAAACTGTCCCATTAAAAAAAAAATGTGCACATGTTTCTCTTACTTAACACTGGTTATTAATAATAAGTAAAATACCATTTGACTCCAGGGTGGGAGAAAGAAAAGGGGAAAAAAACCCAGATGCTCAAGGCAAGATTTATTTTAGGTAATCCTTCCAAATTTGTCTTTTTCTTCTAAAAATGGTTCATTAAGCTCAAGTGGGAGTTTACCCAAAAAAATGGGGTATAAATTATTAATTAGAATGAACTCAGTTCTTGCAAAGTTCATATGCAGCAGGATTTTATAAGACCCAACCAGAATCACAAGAGAGTGAAGAAATGTAGTACAGGTAAATTGAGCTAGATTTATTCTGAGAAGAAATTTCATGTAATCATTTGTCAAAATTAGTGATTTGACCAAAAGGTTCATTTTGTACCTTCAAGTAGTTTTTATCCATTTATTACCTTCCTTGCTTAAAAAAAAAGAAAAAAACAAGGGTAAGTCAACTATACTTTAAAAAAAAAAAAGGGAGGAAAAAAGGCTACTATCTTATACTTAGAAAGGTTTTTCCAAAAAGAAGCAAAATTTTGGAAACCTCTGAATGAAAAAGATGAATCATAAACACACAATATAAGCCAACTGGATAACAAAACATCCTTCCAAATCTTGAAATAGCTTCTCTAACTCAAGTACTTGAATGCTGTCATCATTTTAGTGACTGACTCTAGGCTACCCTTTTATACATAATCTTCGAAGGACTTCATTTAGTTTTCTAAGAAGATTTTTGAACATCTATCTGCTTAAGCTTATTTAAGTTGATAGTACTTTGTTTTCAAAATTCAAACTCTGACTCACTGAGCCTTCTTAGTCACCTGAAGCTGTGCAGCTCAAAGTCTTTCAGGTGGACAGAAGACACACCTAATGTGACAGCTTCAGTTCCTCTCCCAGAGTCCCCTGCATGAAAAGCATGAATACAGTAGATTCTCTATGTATAAAACCTTAAGACAATGGACATATTAAAATAGCCAGTAGTATAATTATTTGATGTATTAATAGTATACTATTATAATACCCCCCCAAAATATTGAAGCAATGTAATATCCAGTAATAGGAGGATGACTACATATTTTTGGCTGACCTACTGAGGGAAAGATGACATGGCCATCAATCTGATCACTCATTTGGCAAATAGTGATTGAGCCCCTGCTATGTGCCAGATGCTGGAGAAAGAACACTAAACTGAAGACAGACAATCCCCACCCTCAGAAATCTCTCAGCCCAGGGAAGACAGACAGTAAACAAATCATCTCATAACTATACACATATTGGGTGGGCCAAAAAGTTCATTCAGGCTTTTCCGTAAGATGTTATGGAAAAACCCGAACGAACATTTTGGCTAACACAATAAATACAAACTATGTTGAATGCTGTGAAAGAAAACAACAAATCTCTCTCCAGGGGGGTAGACTGTGGATGTGATATTTGAGCTGGAATCTGAAGGATGAATAGGGGTTTGACAAGTGGACAGCTGGGCCCTGGGGAATGGGGAGGGAGAGGGCACATTTCAGGAAGAAGGACTAGCACAAAGGCCCTAGTGTGAGGAAGGAGGGGCGAGACTGGATACCAGTTAAGTGCCCACTGGCCTAGGGTAGGGGTGGGAAAGGGGCTTGGACCAGAGTGGTAACAAGGAGATGAGGAGCAGATCAAAGTATCTAGAAGAGAACTGACGTAAGGTCATGGCTGATACAGAGAAACAACATGGAGCAACACGAAAAAATGGGCACATGAAAAATGTTTAATTTAAAAAGTAGGACACTCAAATAATACATGATTTAGCTAAGTAAAAAAATATATATGGATTTGAGAATAGTGAACCTGGCAGTAGGCTTATCCTGTAATGTGACATGACTTTCATCCTTATAGAAATACTTCTTGAAGAAAATGTATTCCTAAATTATGATACATCCAACTGACAATACAACCACTGAAAACTTTGACCAAAATTTGTAACGCCACACAAAAAAAGAGATTATGATATAATAAAATTTGAAGTGCAAAATATATCATTGCAGATGCTGTGTGATCAAGCTACATTTAAAAAAATAATAGTCTCTAAACATTTAAGAGGCTATACTTGAAATAGCACAAAATTTTGTTTGCCAGTGAACCATAAAATAATGTAATTATTTAACACAAATACAGAGAAAAAGAATCAAGAAAACTAAAATATATAATCATAAAGATAACATATTTAACAGAAAATATCAATATACAAACATTTCTGTTCAAGTACTAATGTCTTAATATGAATCATGTTTACCTTTCTTTAATGAATGTAACGCTGAAGTGAAGAAGGTCAAATAACCAGGAGGCTGGGGTGAGCCACTGAACTCAAAGTACCCGAGTACTCCAGGCTGCAGAACAAGAGCAGAATTAGTTGCCTGGGGTATCATTGGTCACTGCGTAAAGGGAAATATTTCAAAACAAGAAAGACATGCCATTATAATTTAACAAATTCAATTTGTTGCATTTCGTTTTTTAATAAGGCTTTGAAAAAAGTTGCCGGTTAGGGCTGACCTTTCCCTTCATTTAGACAACAAACAGGGCAGCTTTTACAGAGGCAATTCAGAGCTGAAACTTCCTAAGCAGGTCTTTCCACCCTCTGTGGACAGTTCTCCTACATCCCTGGTTTGAAACCTCACTGTCAAGTTCAAGCACTCACTTGCTTTTGTTTAGCAACTCCAGGCAAACTAGGTCAATGATCTGTAACCTTTCTTACATTTCTTCCTCAACCTCTTCCCCGCCTCACTCCAAACACACCTTCACACTTACTGGAAATCAGGCTACCTCTGACTGGCTCCACTGGTGCTCAAGGTCATCCTTTAAGGGGCTCCTTCTTCCCCACCACACGCAGAACCCAGCATTCCACAATGGCACCCCTCCTCTCTTGTCAGGTCAGTCTGCTGAGAGCCCTCTAGCTCCTCCACCCCAATTTCCACCTGCTCATTCCATTTCTCTAAGCTTAGCACAGAATACCCCACCATTCTGCCAAACCAATTAACTGTCCTCACCAGACACATTCTGCCTTCTTGTGCAGAATAATTTCTTCCTTATTAGAAGGCCTTGTGGGCACTCGTTCTGTCTGGTTTTGTTCTATATGTTTTAAAAGCCCAACTGTGAGATTCTTGAGGAAAGAGTGCTGGGCTTGGAGTCAGAAGACCTAAGCTCAAGTCTGACAGTTAAATGATCTGGAGTGAATGCTTCAATGTGAAGCTCAGTTTCCTCATCTGGCAAATGGGGACCATTCATCATGGGGTTACTGAGAAGAATGAGCTTGATGAACTATAAAGCACTTGGCAAATGTAAAGGGTTCTTTCTAGCCCTAAAACACACAGCACTATGTTTTTAATAAATAATTTTGGAGCTGATTTGATCATTGGGACAACGTCAGATCCAAAAAGTACAACAGAAATTTAACCTGTTGGTAAAGTTTAAAATTGGTATGTTGTATAAAAGTGGAAATTTCTGATTGTAGTGGAATATACTATACTATCTTTCAAATCTAAATCACCTGTTAATTCTAGTAAGATTCCATTTTAAATAGATCAATTGGTTTTCACTCTGGTAGAAACTGAGATAGTCAGAATGTTTAATCTTAACATCTAAAAAAATCTAGCAAATAACTAATTTCTCAAACAACTGAGGAAATCAGAAAGTAGTCATTGAAACAGGATTTTCTTTTTTTCTTTTTTTTTTTTTTTTGCGGTACGCAGGCCTCTCACTGTTGTGGCCTCTCCCGTGGCGGAGCACAGGCTCCGGATGCGCAGGCTCAGCAGCCATGGCTCATGGGCCCAGCCGCTCCACGGCATGTGGGATCTTCCTGGACCGGGGCACGAACCTGTGTCCCCTGCATCGGCAGGTGGACTCTCAACCACTGCGCCACCAGGGAAGCCCCGAAACAGGATTTTCTTTTGCTAAACTCCTTAAAATGTTTTCAACAAGCTGATCCAGAATTGGCTCAATGTAGAATTATACAGTGTTTGGGTTCTTAAGGTTTCAAACCCAGGCTATGATGGTGTATAAGCCTTTCTACCATGAACAAAGGAAGATAAGATCTTCAGAAATTTTAGTCACTTAGTTAATACTGGATACAAGATAGAAATGAAAAGTAACAGAAAGAAAATAGACTCATTAGTTTCTTTCAATTCTGACCAATCTCCTAAACGAAATGGAATAAATTGGTTCTAAATATTAAGAAATGTTTCATGGCTAATAATTAAATGAGGTGAGTTTCAACCTCTTCTCCCATCATGTTATCTCAGGCGGCTTCACAGGAGGAGACATATGGCCCATAAACATGTATCTCTCTACATGCATGTATGCAACTACATATGTGTTTATGTAAATACACATCAATGGAAGTAAAAACGATGTGAATTCCAAGTCTTCATGAGAAACCCAGATTAAACATTTAAAAATGAATAAAGGTTAGACCATTTGCAGGGGTCCTTTACGGACCTTTCTACAGTGTAAGGGTTTATTCTTGTTGATGGCACCACTGCTACAGTTTTCCAAGGGGCTACATAGCTTCTATGAAAGAGCCTGTATCCTCAGAAGACCTCGTACTAAAATTTCCAAGTAGTTTGACCAAAGAAATTCCACAAACAATACAAACAACCCCATAAGTAAAATTATTTTTACTTTTCATTGCCAAAGAAATGAAATGAAGATCATAAGATTAAACAACTATATGAGAGGATTAAAGGTTGTATAAATTATAAAATACTAGCTCTTTGAAAAACAAGACGGGTTTCCCGGGTGGCGCAGTGGTTAAGAATCCGCCTGCCAATGCAGGGAACACGGGTTCGAACCCTGGCCCGGGAAGATCCCACATGCCGTGGAGCAACTAAGCCCATGTGCCACAACTACTGAGCCCGTGCTCTACAGCCTGCAAGCCGCAGCTACTGAAGCCTGCACGCCTAGAGCTCGTGCTCCGCAACAAGATAAACCACTGCAATGAGAAGCCCGCGCACCACAATGAAGAGTAGCCCTTACTCTCCACAACTAGACAAAGCCCAAGCCCACGTGCAACAACGAAGACCCAATGCAGCCAAAAATAAATAAATTAATTTAAAAAAAATATATATATATAAAATAAAACACAAGAAACAGGCAAAGTATATTTTAGGTACTATTTTTCAAATATTCACAATACTGTGAGTCTGTATTAAATTTTGAAAAGTGGCATGTTTAAGGATATAACTTAAAATTAACATTTCAAAATAATAAAAAGAGGAAATAACGTGAAGTGATAGTTATCTGTTTATTTCTATTGCAAATTATCATTTAAAAGTTATTAAACTGGCTCTGGTTACACTTTAGGTAAAATAAATTTTGCAATCATTTCCCCAAAGTTTCAGTGTCTCTCCAGGCAAAGCTGTATTTGAGAAATGATTACACATTTCAGAGTTCCCTCCATAGTTCTTTCTTAAATCTGGAAAAAGGGAAGTTTGGGGAACAAAACACATGTATATTCACATAGGTCTACACCCCTTGTTTGCTGGGTTGCAAATAAACCCAGGGGCTGGTTCAAAGCAGACACCTTGGCCCCTGCCTCTTACTTTTGAGGTTCTCTTTCAGATGAGCAGGCCAAGCACGTGAGCCAGCCTGACCCTGGGCTGAGGTTGGAGTGGAAGGCTGCTGGCACGCAGGCTGTCCCTCTTCACTCTGATGCTCACCAACATGTAAAGATGGTCCAACCGCAGGTTCCAGCTGCAGTGTTTCCATCAGTCCCTCCCAAATGCCTGGATGGCTGCCAGGTGAATAGAACAGCCACAGGAACCTAACTGCCAGCATTCCTCTTTCCTTCATTTGCCCAACAAATCAAAGGTGTAATCAGGACACACCACAGTCACAAGACACCTCCGTGCCCTCATCTCCTACCGCTCTCCTCTCTGCTCCGCACCCCCCATCCTGTTCCTCCCTCAGGACCTTTGCACTTACTGCTCCTGCTTCCTGGAGGGCTTTCCCCAAATTTCCTCAGGGATGGATCATAGCACACAGGCTTCACTCTAAGTATCTGTTCAAATGTCATGTCCTCAGAGAGGTCTTCTCTGTCTTCTAAAATAGTTATGCCCACCCTCCCTGCTCTCATATCTATCTTATCACCCGTCTTTATTTCTCTTTGTAGCACTTATTACCTAATATTACCTTGTATGTTGTTTCCTAGGGCTGCCATAACAAATTATCACAAACTTGGTGGCTTAAAACAACAGAAATTTATTCTCACAGTTCTGGAGGCTAGCAGCCCCAAATCAAGGTTGCAGCAGGACTGTGCTCTCTCTGGAGGCTCTAGGGAAGAATCCTTCCTTGCCTCTTTCCTAGCTTTTGGTGGCTCCAGGCATTCCTTGGTTTAAGGCTGCATCACTCTGGTCCCTGACTTCATGTTCACAGGGCCTTCTTCCCTGTGGATTTAGGACCCATTCTAAATCCAGGATGATTTCATCTTGAGATCCTTAATTAATGACATCTGTACAGACACTATTTCCAAATAAGGCCACATTCTGAGCTTCTGGGTGGACACAAATTTTGGGGGGATACTACTCATCCCCCTACATCTTGTTTATTTATTTTCCTGTTTGTTGTCTATCTCCACATTTTTTTTCTTTTTTTTGGTGCACTGCGCAGCACGTGGGATCTTAGTTCCCCGACTGGGATCAAGCCTGCGCCCCCTGCATTGGAAGTGCAGAGTCTTAACCGCTGGATTGCCAGGAAAGTCCCCTATCTCCATATTTTAACTCCATGAAACACAAGCTCTCACTTGTTCATCACTACATTTGCAGCTCAGACAGTGCCTGGCACAAAGCAGGCACAAAATAAACATTTGTTAAAGATTGAATGGGGATAAAAAGATAAATAAGACAAAGCTCCTCCTCACCGAGTTTACAATTTAGTGAAGAACAAAACATGAGTACCAGATTATAACTTGACCCAGTCTGTGTGTTTCAACTCCATTTAATGATGTACAGTATATTCAGTACCTCCTATAATGAGGAGGCTGGAAATAGGCTATTTATAGGAGGCCAGCACATCCTCACCAGTATAAAATATTTATTTTCCTAAGTGAGCACCATTTGCAGTATGGCATAAATTTCAGCAGATGGTGTACATGCCCTCTAGTGGCCAAGAGAATAGTTACCTCAGTGTGTTTTTTTCCTCAGTGGCAACTGAAATATTTCTGCATTAATGTTAACTCACACTTAGAAAATTTAAAGCTACTTAATTCACAGTCGTATAGAACTATGAGTTAACAGAAACAGTATCAAGTTATGTGTGCAACATTCAGGGTACAAACAACCCTCTTACTAACAAACAACAGGATAACAGCAGGTACCAGGCAGTCTACTAGGTTTTTCTCCGAAGTGCTCAGGTTTCTGTCACCTGGCAATTTACCCAATGCCCTGCTTCTCCCTCCAAACAATCCCCAAGCCTTCTCCTATCTCACTTAAAACAACTTGGTTTACCAAAACTGCTAAGAACAAATGAATGGATGTGTGCTAAATCACTGCTCTTAAATAAATTATAGAAATTCATGAAAAGATTTCAAAAATATTTTGGCTACAGATATAAGAGTTCTAAATAATACTGTTGGCATTTGGTGGGTAGATTATAAGGTACAAATCAGATAATTCTGTCACATTCTTTAAAATATAAAAAAGAAAGCATTATTGATGTAGAAGCTACCCACATTTAAGGCAAGTATGTCTAAAAAATACTGACAAATGAGCCCTAAAACTGTGACCGTGAAAGTGACATTACCATATTTGGTTCTATCCCCTTTCCAATCAACTTAATGTCTATCCAAAATAAAAATGACACTGGGTTATGTTTGCCTATGTTGTCCACAAGTAATAAATTAAATTGTCCTGTCTGTATCTTAAATATGCAGAAGAACTTTCAAGGAAGAGGAATTCTACAACTGGAGTAAATGAAAGAAGCAGAATTTCTTAACATGGTTTGCAACAAGATGACTTAAAGTTCCTGATCTCCCTCTGCGGTGTCCACCAGAAAGTCCATTTAGTTTTTAGCTACATTCATTATTTATAAGGCAGGTATGATTTTAGTGTATATCTGGGAAGAAAATTCTGGACTCTACCCAGCCTCAATACTGTGATTATCATACATAGAACACTCCCAGTTCTGCAGAATAAATGCTAATGACCCAATTAATAACAGGAAATGGTAAAACTCTACTGCTTTAACAGTAAGTCAATAGCCACGGCCCATCCTTTATCACTAATTATTCTTAGAACCATTCCTAAAGATGAAGGAAAAAAGTTACAGTCAAATTAAGAAGCTGACTTTCAAAAGTTTTCTTTCATGAAAAAGGAAGATTCAAAAATGACATTAAATAATTAAATATTCAAAGTTTTAACCTCTAGATACATAGTGAAGTTTCAAGTCAGAGACCTTAAACATTCCTTTGTGTACAAGGAAGAATTTTGGGAGCCAGAAGACCTAGGCTACAGTCCAGTCTCCACTTAGGGTACATCACACCCAGTCTGTACCTTATCTTCTTAATCTGTTGAAAGGATCTACAATTTCCATCTATCTCACATGGCTGTTGGGAAGATTAGAAGTAAAAGCACTTGAAAACTGAAGGGCACTTACCAATGAATAGTCTATTCATTTTTTATTTGCTAATAATGTCTAAAGTATTTTGGAATCTACAGAATAAAGTATTTGAACCATCACTCTTTTTTTTTTTTTTTTTTTTGCGGTACGCAGGCCTCTCACTGTTGTGGCCTCTCCCGTTGCGGAGCACAGGCTCCGGACGCGCAGGCCCAGCAGCCATAGCTCACAGGCCCAGCCGCTCTGCAGCATGTGGGATCCTCCCGTACCAGGGCACAAACCCGTGTCCCCTGCATCGGCAAGCAGACTCTCAACCACTGCGCCACCAGGGAAGCCCATAATCATCACTCTTTTAATGTCTTTCTACAATGTTCAGTAAATTAAAGGCAAAATTGTTTTCCTAAAAATTACATCTCGGGGAACTAAGATCCCACCTGCTGTGGGGCAACTAAGCCTGTGTGCCACAACTAGAGAGCCTGTGCACCAGAACTACTGAGCCCGCTCACTCTAGAGCCCCCGCGCCACAACTAGAGAGAAACCCGTGCACCACAACAAAGAGCCCGTGTGCTGCAATGAAAGATCCCGCATGCTGCAACGAAGATCCCACGTGCCGCAACTAAGACCCGATGCAGCCAAATAAATTAAAAAAAAAAAATTGCATCTGGTTTCAGTGTCATATTTTATAAACATAAAAGTATGGAGAATGATGCGTAATCTGATTTGGGTAGGTTTGAGATATCTAAGTCAAATAAAATATTTTCCATTGGTTAAAAACTTCTACTCTTCTAGGTAATTCATTATCAAATCATCTGAAACAGGCTTTTAAAAGGATTCATCTGTAGGACTTATAAAAATTCAAACCAAGCTAGAATTAGAGCATTCCTGTTTATAATAGCAATAGAAGCGTATGTGAATAGAGTTCAGTATACGTATAATAAAAGTTTATGTCAATATGGGAAGTTGTTAATTTCAGGGTATCATCACTTCCCAAGTAATAAACCCTAACTACACAATCTTATGATGATCCAAACTGTTCGCAAATATCTGGATTAGAGACAAACTTATGAGTAATCAATGTGTGTTTTTAAAATGAGGGGAAATTTATCAAATGCACTCCTATAAGACGTCACAAACACATCTAGAGATAGAAGCAAAAAACAAAGCCATCCTAACAAACCTTAGAAGTGCCACAGAAACATTAAATAATTATTTCAGCCCAATTTTGGTATACCTAAATTTAAACACATTTGATATTGAAATCTATATAAAAATATAAATTAGGAGACAAGGCTCTTGATCAAAACAAGTATCTTTCATACTAAGACTTCTTTAAATCATCAAGACCCTTAACACATTTAGGATGCATACTTTTTAGGGGGGTGATTGTGGTACAGACAAACAATTTGAGTAGAAAGTTGAATATCAGGGACATCTATTGATGACAACATAACTCACTCCTGGCTCTAGCTCCCCACAGGTAACACTCCAGAATTTTCTAGTTAAGGCACTGCTTAATTTTCATCTTCTTTCTACTGATACGTTATAAGCAGATAAACTTGCAACAATTAGATTGTGGTATTCTGTGTGCTACATGAAAAAACGTGTTTATACTAGGACCTGTGGGGCATCCTTAAGGCCTTATTTGGGGAAACAATAATTGAGAGCAGTGGCTCTCAACTGAGGTGATTTTGCCCCCCTAAGGGGCATTTGACAATGCCTGGATATTTTTGGTTGTCACAAGTAAGAGGGGGGTGCTACTGGTAACTAGTAGGTGGAGGCCAAGGATGCTGCTAAACATCCTGCAAAGCACAGGACAGCCCCCAACAACACAGAATTATCTGATTCCAAATGTCAATAATGCTGAGGTTGAGAAACCTTAACTTAGAGGAATGTCTGAAAGTATATTATGCTCCAGAGTGGGGCCTCCCAAAATTCCTTTATCTTTCCTATTTATTTAACTATCAAAAACCATGACAGTGGTTTCATTTCTGGATCTGGAATTTTGTCTTTATGTTATCTTACAGAGAGTAAATGAAATTGATATCACTTCTTCCTAGGCAGTATTTGGTATGTTTCACAAGATAAATGGCTTCACATTTGAAACCACGCTGGGCATGACTCCCGAGTTCTTTCACAATTAATCAAATACTGCCTCTTGCCAACCCAACAATTTCATCTCCGTGAAAAGAAGCCCAGCAAAGATGATTCTAACGTGATAAAAGCCATCTACAGCTTTCGGGAGGCACTTGAAAGGCTGACAGAAGCTATACAGCGTCCCAGCTTGGCAGCACTCTCTTGGGTCTCATCTTAAAGGCAGTCTCATCATTGCTGTACATCTTCTAATTAAGTGGGCTGCCAAAAAACAACCTTGAGTAATGTTGTATGGACTCAATGTCAGACTTGGAGCATAATCTCTGAAAGTGCTGCTGGAAAGCAGGTACAAAGAATGCAACTGCTCAAGGTCAGGAATCATCCTGGCTGCTCAGTCATAACCATGCACTTGTCTCCCCTGCAGATCCAACTACAAAGACACTACAAACATCTTAGAGGCAATAAATAAAAAAGGAGTAGAAAGATCTCTGATACAGATGCTCAAAGGCATTGTGTCAAAAATACTTTCCCAACCACAAATGATGAAACTTCTTCTGTCTGCCTCTTTCCAGCCTCTAAACTTCACCAAAGCCAGCAGTCAGGAGGGATTATGAGCCAACTCCCTTATTTCAGAGATGAGAAATCTGCATAAAATGCAGAAATCACAGATTTCTGTCAGGGCCAAAACCCAAGCGTCCAGAGTGCTAGCTGAGTCCGTCTTATCACATGACCTCTGCTAAGAACTGTCTCAGAACTCTCTGGATACAAATCTCTGATAGAGCTGGATATAATAATAAAGCCACCTCTCTGTGCTCTTTTAAGGCTAAGCAATCTCAATTTTTTCCACACTCTTTTGGTGTAGGGTAAGTACATGCTGTATGCTATTTGATGTTCCACAGCTCTTCTCCCATTTCTTTATTTTTTAGAAGATACTGACTGAAAATTTAAAGAAAAAACCAGAGGGTACCAATCTGGGCATGGTGTTCTATAAAAGTCCCAACAGAAGCTAAGCTGGAGGAAGAACTCTTGGCCCTTAAAGGTCATTTTTTATCACCTTAATTACAAAACAAACAAAAGGTGTTTATATCAATATAAGTTGGGAATTCCGGCAGGTGCTGTGCACATTTTGAGCTCTCTCAGTAGTGCTAAATATCCAGGATTTTTCCACAATGTCATTTTCACTGATAAAATTTCATTTATTAGGACTACATCCTAGCAGGCATTTCCTTTTTTTTTTTTAATTTCATCCCTGTTTTACAGATGAGGAAATGGAGGCATAAAGAGGTTAAGTATAATACCAGCCGGAGGCCACACAGCTAATAAGGTGGAGATGAGTTTGGATTCAAGTCTGTCCAAGTCCTGATTCTTCACCATTTTGCTGGACCACCTCCAGTGACTGCTTGTCATCTGGTGCAAATCTATGTGAAAACCCACATCATGCAATCATTGCACCTAAAAGTTAAAAGGAATCTCAAGAAAACCCTGTTCCCGGGCCCTGACGCCTGACAGATGAGTGACCTGCCCCAAGTCACAGACCCAGTTAGTGCTGCCAAAGGGACTAGGCCCAGGCGCCCTGCCTCCTACTATAGCTCCTGCCCAAGTGCCTCCCAGGCAAAACGGGAGCAAGCCCATGAGGGGCACAGAAACCCACCCTTTATAAGAGTCAGGAAGCATTCACCCTAATGCACATCTGACAACTACAAGCAGAATAACTAGATAGTAACACTGCTGCTTAGAGAATCTGCTAATAGTTAACATAAAGTGTTCCTAACATAATTGAAAAAAGCTGTAAATGATGTTCTAGGGAAAGAAATTCACATCCTACCTACATAAAATATACATAGTGTAAAAGGTAAACTTCAACCAAGTGGTAATTGTTAAATTCTGAATTACTGAGGTGTGGATTCATATGGTTTTTATCTCTGTCAGGTACTTATGGTCTTGATTTTGTTGTAGCTAAGTATCATTTTTACTTGTGCCCCAGTATGATTTTATACTTGATCCAATGAATTTTTTTGTGGAACTATTTTTATAATTTACTGAGATTGTTTTAAGCTTTATACTGGCCTCTCAATAAGCTGTCCTGAACACACACTGAGGATCCTACCAAAATAATCCATCAGGGGTTGACTGGCAATGGGAAAGCAGTAGAGAAGCCATGTTAGGAAACTTTCTGTTAATGAACCTTGAAATTGTTATGCACTTAATAAAACAGAAAGGAACATATTCCTAGTTTTGTTTTGCTTTTTTAAAGCTAAACTACAACTGACAAGAAAAACCATGGATCTGAGTAAAATGCTGTAAGCAACAAATAAAATTTTTGGAAATCTGTAGCTGCATAAAAATTATAAGTTAATTTTTACATACTCTAACTTAATTGTGAGACAAACTGAAAGTTTGTTAAAAATTCCTGAATAAAAAATAGATAAGGTTTTGCAAGTATTTTACTCTCTAAAAACTCACTTGGCCAAACTATCCCTATAATCAAGTATCTCAAAAAGCATTTAATTGGGGCTTATCTCTAATGTGATCTTTTAATTGCTACAAATCAGGAGGTATAAAGACTCTTCTAATATAAACAATCCAATGCAACCCAGTGAAGCCTGGGGGAATGGGAGAAGATAGGAAAGATAGGTACCTCATAGTTTGAGAGAAAATCTAGTAATTCTGATTGAGATGGGATGTAGAGAAGTGGTTTCATCACACGGCGGACAAACTTCTCAATGTAAACAGCACTCATGGGGCCTTTGTATTCGATTGGTCCAAAACTAGTACCAAAAAAATAAAAATTAAAAATAATACACCACGCATTAAACCTGTAATATATACCTGAAATCATCAACATCACAAAATGAAAAAGTCTTGCTTCAGGATCCCAACTGTTTCATATGTAAGTAGCCTTCCTTGTCTCAGGAGGTAACTGGAGGGCCAATTAAGAACAAGCATTTTATGTAAGGGGGGGTACAAGGGGCCGTTACATTTTATATGAGCATAATTCTGCAAACTGAATTTCAGATCAAAGAACATTCATTCTAGTCTCTGAAAAAAATTAATTCTCACTATATTTCTTTAAAAAACAAAACAAAACAAAACAGACAGACGACCCTGGAAACTGACCAAATGCCAAAGGACTCCAGGATCTTAACTACACAATTCAATTGGGGGTGGGGGGGACGTAGGGGCAGACTTTCCAAGTCACTCCAAAATAAGGAACAAATTGAATAGTTGGTCCTTGGCCTACTAAAAAGTAGTTATTAAATATTCTTAGATGCACTTACACAAAGGATCACTAAATGAAACTTAAACCTATTTAAAGCTTTATTACAACAACAAAAAATTATATGAAGGTATGAAATCAAGGACCTATACAAATGATCTTCCTTATTTTCCCCTCCAGTTGTGCTTGGGAATGCACAGGAATTTGATTTAGTATTGCTAAGCAATGCTTCCAACATTCAGGTATCCTAAGCTAATCAGAATCCTCACATGGCTTTCTTCAATCTTGCACAAAAGAGACATTGCTCAAATATAATTGGATGGTATGTGGTGGGGGTGAGGGAGTATGGTGAAATTCACCAATTCCATAACCATTCTTCTCTCTAAATAGAAATTGACATTAAGCTTACCTTTAATAGCAACAATAGAGCACAGTAAAGAAATGTATAAATGGTGATCACATAACTATAATATATGGTTACAGAAATTAACACACACATATAATGTGATGAGATAAACACAATTCTTCGGTGTGCACTGCAGAATATGATACCAGACAGAGGAATAGTAGCATGAAAAAAGTAAAAATAGCATTCTACATGCACAGCTGAGAGACTGGGTGAACAATTCTGTCAATTCAAGACTTACTACAACTCATTTGTTAACTAATTCAAGTTTTAAAATTACTACCACCACCAACCCCATCAACCATCACCAATTTTTAATTTAAAGGAAGAAATCAAAAAAATCATCTGATAACCTATTTTGTTGAGCAAAAAGGAGGCAAGTGATCTGGAAACCTCGTTACTCAAGCAAACAGGCTCTGCTGAGGTTCCCTGGTACCGTGTTACAAGGGTCCCAGTGACTCGTAATGAGACGATCCCAGGATGCAGGATGTAGGACACGTTTTGCCAACACACTATAGCCATTGCCTTAGGACAAGCTGATCTAGGGCAGCTGAACTCTGCACAGAGTGTTTTGAGAAAACTACTTCCTGCTTCAGAGCCTTTTATAAACTGCCTTTGTAACTGGCATCAATACAAGCCAAAAAATGGAATCTACTTTCACAAAACAGAAAAGCCTGTTAATTTCTGTAAGCAGCTACTACTAGTTAAGCCATTACACAAACAGTAGCAGCAAGAACACACACAAACAGCAGCGGTCTGTCCAGTGATGAGACTCAAGGGCCATATTTGCAACCACCATTAGCCAAAAGAACCTCAAGACTACCAAATGCTCACAAGAGAGTTTAGTTGAAGGAACACATTCATTCATATGTGTATGTATAAAACAGAGGACTTGAAGATTCTTAAATAGAATATGAAAAGGCTACCTTTTGGGTACCTCTGCGCCTTAGCACTTTCTTCTATTTTTGGAACATCGGGAATGGTAGATGTTGAAACAGGTATTAATGGGTCTGAACTGACTTAAACAAGTAAAAGTTTAACAGGCAAAGATGAGGGGCAAGCACTTCAAGGCAAGTACCAGCCTCAAATTCCTCATGTGTAAAATGAGACGGTTGGACTAAGTATTTCTAAAGTTCCTTTCGTGTCCTTCCAATCTTTCTATAAAACTAAGAAAACAAATAGTGCAAGACAATGTTACACACCCACATATCCCAAAATGACATCTGTATTCAATTCAAGGGAACTCTTGTTATTTTAATGTCACATCAAGTTAAGTCTACCTCTGGGCAGCTGGCTTGGTTACATACAGTTGCACGACCTATACTCCCTGCTAGCCATCTGTGCCATATTTCCTATTTCGAAAAAAAGAAGCGCAGGGATCTCTCCAGGGGAAGCTTATCGCCCATTACACAGCACTGACTTTGAGATCCTTCAAGTATAACACCTTATACTTACCTTCCGGAAAACAAAAAAAGGTAACCATCAGAAAGTCACTCTGAGAAACTGTTCTTATACCCAGAGGAAAATTTGAGGGTGGAGATAGGGTAGGAAAGCATGTTTTTGCCCAAATACTATTTAATAGCTCCTGAGAAACAATACTCTGTTCCACACACAGTTTATGTTAGAGACATGGGAATGAGCTGAAAGATGACAGATAATCCACAAATGATAGTCTGTTGATGTTTGTAATAAATCCCCATTGATTAAGGCCCAGGAATTTTAGAGGGAGGAAATAAAGCCTAAAAAAGTAAAGCTCTTACTGGTGAACTCTTCTTAAACCATTTTACAGTAACAAACTTTAAGCCAATTATACTACACAGAGTCCAGAATCCCATCTCCTGTCTCCAAAATCCTTCAAGTCAGATTTTAGACATAACTTAACACCCACAGCAAGGTCTGGGCAGTTCTCCAAAATGACACACCAGTATTTCTGCAGCAAAATGAGTACAGTGGCACCTGATGTGGTATAAAGACTATAGGTGGCCCCTTGCTACTTCAGGCCAGATGAATGCATTTGGGGACAAAGTTCATGGAAGTCTTTCAGGTTTTAAAAGCTCTCTGGATTTCAGAATGATAGATTATAGGATTGCGGACTTGTAGTCTTTTTCTTCCCAATTTGAAAAGATGTTAGATACCCTCTTGACTATGCTATGCTGCCAGGTAATGGGATAAGGACTTCTGTATATTTTTATACCATAAAATACTTTTCAAACATTTGAAATGTTCAGCCACACAATGGAGTAACTGGTATAATAAAAACAATGCTATCGAATATGTAATGACATGAAAAAGTGTTCACAAAATAAAGAAAAAGCAGTTGAAGAGATAGTATTACTACATGATCCCATTTTTTAATTTAAAAAAGGGGGGGGTGGATATGTATATTCACAGGAGGATATAAATCAAAACACACAGTGATTATGAATGGCTAATAAAATCACAGATCCTTTTATTTATTTTTGCTTATCTGTATTTTCTCAATTTTCTACAGTGAATATAACAAAAATCACTTTGAAACTGATAAACTTAATTGGAATTAGAATCGCTTCTTACCTCCGATGATACAGATATATTACAGGAAAATAAAAGAAGTGTTTCTGTTTTCTGCATTTCCCCTGATTCCACCAACAGTTAACTGCAACAAACAACACCTGCAAGCCAAAGAAGGTTTCAAATAACTATAAACAGCAACTGAAAAATTGCCAAGATTTAAAAGATAAAATTATAGAAATGGAACAATTCCTCTCTGAAACAGAAAGTATTAAAAAAATTGTTTTTTGAGTGTTCAAAGAAGGTCATCATTTACCACGACAAGGACAAACAAAGACACCTGTCCATAGTGTCCAGCTAGGACTCTGAATATTTTGGAGTCTGGCCCAAGAGGAGAATGATTTCCTTCAAATTCTGAAGTGAATGACACCAGCAAACTTTTTCTAAGCATGGTTACACTAAAACTCAGTAGTAGGATGTGTCTTTTGTTAGTCAAACTGAGCATCTGAGAAGGAAAAAAATCTTACCTACAGATGAAATATCACAGATTTCAAAGGACCATTTTCAATTTTTTAATAACTATATTAAAAATGAATAAATAGATGACTAGAGCTATGCTCTAAAATGTACCATTAGATAGCAAAATATGGATTAAGTATGTGTTTATAGGTAAATGCTAAAGTATTTAAGGAGGAGTATCCCAATGTCCACAATTTACTTTGAAATGTACCCAAAATAAGATGGATTAACAGTTAGATTGTAGCAGAGTGTCTCACCTTTGCTACTACTGACATTTTGGGCTTGAATTGTTACAGGGTTTTTTGTTGATGTTATGTTTGTTTTTGTTGGGGGTGGGGTGAGGGGAGGCTCTTCCACACGCTGGATGCAGCATGGTGTAGGATCCCTGGCTTTTACTCCTTAGATGCCAGTAGCATCCCCCTCAAGTAGTGACAACCAAAGACCTCTCCACAGTCCCAAAGGTCCCCTGAGAGACAAAACTGCCTCTAGTTGAGAACCACTGATTAGAGGGATGGTAAGATGAACAAACACATTATAAAACAAGTGTAATAAAATGGTGATAGAATTTAAGTGGCAGGTATATGACCTTTGCTATATATTTTAAATTTTTTATAATAAAATATTGAAAACATATGAAGACTACAAATGAAAAGTCACTTTCAGATGCCTTATATTTAGATAGCAATATTGCTCAAAACTTAGTGGAAACTCACAAGAGCTCCTTTTCTAGTCTATCTATTAGAAAGAAGAGCAACAATATCTTTACTAAGGTTGACATCTCAAAAATAGGGCACAATCTACCGTGTATGCTAATTTTATTAAGTAATGTGGCACAAAAAATTTTTGCCTGTTTCCAAAAATAAACCCAGTCCTTTTCCCTACTGAGAACATAGAACAATAAGCTCTCAATTTAGAAGAAGCTGAAAAAATTTTTTGAAAAAAGCAGAGCCCATCAGCTGTGGACAGCACTGTAACCTCTACCATTTGTCCCGTGACCTTTAACAAACCACTCTGCCCTCTAAACCTGAGGTCCTGCTTCAGAGGAACCAGGCTACCAGCATCAGCTTGCAGGGCTGTCCTGAGGAACAGCACGGGCCTGCACACCAGCACACCATCCCTATAGTCACTCTGAAGGATATATTCCCTAAGCTGACAGTAAAATAACAAGTAATTGACACTTACCCTAAAATGAAACAGATTCTCCCCTTTTCCCCCACAAGTTCTCTAAATTTAGAAAACTTGGGGAGTGACTTACAAAGTGGTGATTTCCTTTAAGCTTACCTCCTAGTGCTCCCTTAGAGTCCTTTCCTCCCTGCAAGTGCTGGCTTGGTTACTATCAGCCATTTTTAAGGGGGGTGAGAGAGAGGGGTAAAGGGAAGACAAGGAATAGATCAATTCCATGGGTCCAAAGCTGGAACACAAAATCACAGCCCCCTCAGAATCAATGTTATACGGAATGAAGAGTTCTATTTAAATACTACTTGGTACTACACATTCAGGGATATAAAACAGTTAAAAAGGCTTTGGCAGGCTGGGCAGGAAGCCTAGTCACCATTTATAACATTGTTTCTAAGAAAAACCAACTGAGAGTTCCAAATGAACTTCTGGAACTCAGCTGCACCACAAGTTACCCCAGATCAGTGGGTGTCAGTAGCAGCCTCTTAGAAATCTACGGGATGCTTTTCTGCTGGTTGCAATGACTGGAGGAACTATAGGGCATGTAGTGGGCAGAGGCTGTGGTACATATCCTGCAATGTTCAAAACTGCTCTGCACAGGGAATAGTCATCCGCATCACCCAGAGCAGTTTTAAATGTCCTGCCAAATACTAATGTTGAGGGAAACCTGTTTGTTATTATTCAAGCTCAGAACCTAACTCCATTTTATATGTGAATCCAAAGCATGGCTTTTGTGTTCACTGAATTTCTTGGAAGACAACTTCTGTTTAATTGAAGGCAGAAAGTACTTTGTTTGGTTCAGAACTTACCAAGAGCTGTTCACCATTTAGAAAAATCAAATCACTGAGAGCAATGCCCTCATAGCACCTAAGTTGTCAACACATCCTACTTTTATGGGCCTGCATTTGTAACTGTCCCATTCACAGTGGTTCTACATAAAGGTACAGCACTTACATACTGAAACAACATGTGATTTAATTATACACCACTTTTCTTTTTCCCCCATCTTTGTGTTACAATTAGCACATTAGATTGGCTATTTTGAAATTATATGTATAGGGAAGTTTTATCATCTATGAATTCCTTTTGAGGACAGAAAAAGGGACATCATAAAATACATACATAAGGACAATGGGGATCCACTGGATTAAAAACCACTGCCAGACCGAAGGCATATATATCAATTGCCTATATATCCCTCTTATCTAACACAAAGGTGGCATTCATTAAATATTTGTTGAACATAGTTCTGGTCCCGGGATTTAAAAGGTCTGCCTAGTTACACTGTACTCATGACACATAAATTTCTCTTACATAAAATAACTAATCAGCAAATATCAAATGTATATTCAATGAGGATTTTCAGTCTTCCCACCGAAGCCAAACAGCATGGCACCCTGAGATAAGCACTGGCCTGCATCACAAGGAATTGCAGAATCTCCTCCCTCTCCTGCCTCTGACCAACTATGACCGTCACAGTCAGAAATTCTATTTCTTTATAGAAGGCTTTACAATTTACGAAGAAAGGCTCCTGGCCTTCACCCTGGCAAAATCAGCCATCTGGGTAAGGTGTCTCTATGGGGATAACCAGCCCTGCACAGGAACTGACGGTCATTTGATTCTCAGGCTGAATGTCAGCATTACCTGGTCTGAAAGCTGACTCGCTACTTGTTCAATTTCTGCCCTGGCGGCGATGGACTGTCCACACCACGGAGCGTAGAAGAACAGGAGCACCACCTCCGAATCCTGGCGAATGTGCTCTGCGTAGTCCAGCTGCCCCTGGAAGAGGTCAAGAACCGGAGACCTCGAGGAGAAAAAGCTGACCGGTGGCTTTGCTGGAATTATCACATCTTTTGCTCGACTAAAAAAAAGAGCAAACACAAACAAGATTGTTTAGTTTATCTTCTTCTAACAACAGCTCTGTGTGGAAGAAGAATGAAGCTTAAAAGAAAAGTCTTCTTTTGAAAAAGAAAATGAAGTTCCCAAAACACTGACCTGGAGTACAAAAGTAATATTTTGTGCTAAGTTAAGGCAACACTTGGCTGAGAGAATGCAAGATATGAATAACACGCTAAAACAATTCTTGGACTTCCCCAGTGGCGCAGTGGTTAAGAATCCGCCTGCCAATGCAGGGGACACGCATTTGATCCCTGGACCGGGAAGATACCATGCCTCGGAGCGACTAAGCCCGTGCACCACAACTATTGAGCCTGCACTCTAGAGCCTGCGAGCCACAACTACTGAGCCTGCGTGCCTAAAGCCTGTGCTCCGCAACAAGAAAAGCCACAGCAATGAGAAGCCTGCGCACCACAACGAAGAGAAGCCCCCACTTGCCGCCACCAGAGAAAGCCCGCACACGGCAACGGAAACCCAGTGCAGCCAAAAATTAAAAAACAAATATATAAATAACAAAAATGATTTTTTAAAAATTTATTTTATTTATTTATTTTTGGCTGTGTTGGGTCTTTGTTGCTGTGCGCGGGCTTTCTCTAGTGGTGGTGAGCGGAGCTACTCTTCTTTGTGATGCGCGGGCTTCTCACTGCGGTGGCTTCTCTTGTTGCGGAGCACGGGCTCTAGGCTCATGGGTTTCAGTAGCTGTGGCACGCGGGCTCAGTAGTTGTGGCACATGGGCTTAGTTGCTCCGCGGCATGTGGGATCTTCCTGGATCAGGGCTTGAACCTGTGTCCCCTGCATTGGCAGGCGGATTCTTAACCACTGCACCACCAGGGAAGTCCACAAAAACGATTCTTAACAATGTCTGCCCAGGTATGGGGTGGGAGGGCAGTGGAGAGCAGAAGAGAAGGGTGTCTTTGAGAGAGCGCCAAATCCTAACCACCAGACCACCAGGAAGAGTTGAGAAGGGTGTCTCTGAATAATCCAGATCCTTTCCTCCCCCACCCAAAAGACTCCATCCTCATCTCTCTGCAGCCTTGCTCTCCACAAAAGCCACTGATCTCCAGGGTTTCAGAGCCACCAGTGAGTCACTCAGAATTAAGGGGAGGGAGCACACGTGGCACCACTAACAGGCATCGGAAATGCTTACTATCAACTCACGTTAAGTTTATTGGCTGGAGCTGGCCTGTAGTTACCCAGGGCACTGAGGCAAAAGTAATAATTATATAATAATGTATATTTCTCCAGATATATGTTATGATCCGAAGGTTAATAACGATGAATAACAAAGCAACAGCCCATTTTACTGGAAAACAGGTTCCCTAAGTATGTATTTGAGATTCCCAGAAGGTCAGGAGGAGAAAGAAAATAAAACTAAACAAGTAGTCAGAAGTCACAGAGCTGCCACTATTTCCCCATCAAGACAAAAAGGTCTCGGCTCAAGCTGCATCCCACCAAGTTAAATAGTCCTAGTAAATGCCTTGAGCTGTCCACATTATCTGCATTAAAATAGTATAAAACCATTATAGCAGCTTAGCTAAGAAACCAATAGAGGAAATAAAAATGGAACCCTAAAAAATATTCAATTAACCCAAAAGAGGTAATTCCCTGGCAGTCCAGTGGTTGGGACTCTGTGCTTTCACTGCCGAGGGCCTGGGTTCAGTCCCTGGTTGGGGGACTAAGATCCCGCACGCCCCAAGGTGCAGGGGGGGAAAAAAATGCAGAAAAGGACCAAGAAAGGAACAAAAACCAGAAGGTACGAATGGAAAACAAATAGCCAGATGGTAGACATAAACCCAACCATATCAATAATTACATTAAATATGAAAGGACTAAACCACCCAATTAAGAGGAAGAGATTGCCAGGTTGGATAATGAAGCAAAACCCAACCATATGCCATCTAAAAGCATTTTGAACATAAAGACATAAGGATGGGAAAAGATAAACCACATGAATAGTAAGCATAAAAAAGCTGTAGTAACTCACTAGGTGAAAGGATAAATAAACTGGGGTGTATTCTTACAATTAAATGTTACTCGGCAATATAAAAAAAGAACTGATACACACTATAACTGGATGAGTTTCAAAATAACTATACTGAATGAAAGAAGTCAGACACTAAAGAATACATATGAGTGCATTTATATGAAATTCCAAAACAGGCAAAACCAATCTATAATGAAATAAATCACATCAGTGGTTGTCTAGAGCTGGGAGTGGGGCAGTAAGGCTAACCGCAGAGGGGTACTGAGGAAATTTTCTGGGGACAAGGACATCTTCTATATCTTGACTAAGAGAATGGAGGTGGTTACATTTGCCAAAAGTCATGGACCTATACATGTAAAATGTGTGAATTTTACTGAATGTAAATTATACTACAATGAAGTTGAGTAGCAAAAAGCTTTGCTGGTGTGTCACCTCCTTGGTGAGGATTGCTCTGATGAGTCTACCAGAAGCAGGCGGCTCTCAAATTTTTTTATCTCAGCTTCCCGTTGAGAAGTTGCTTTCATAGCCCTCACCATAATCTGTAACTTACTTATTTTACCTGTTTATTAACTCCATGAGGGCAGGGATCCTGGCTCCCTTTTTCACTGTTATATCCTCACTGTTTGGCAGTCCCCAGTACTCTGAAGTTCAGTAATTTGTGAAATGAACAAACCTACCCTACACCTTACTTGAACCTTTGTGAAAGCAAATTAAACATAAATCCATACAGACGTATATTATATTATTAAGGACAATCTGAAAGAATCAAAATGTCAAGGACTTCCCTGGTGGTCCAGTGGTTAAGAATCTGCCTGCCAATGCAGGGGACATGGGTTTGAGCCCTGGTCCGGGAAGATCCCACATGCCACAGAGCAACTAAGCCCGTGAGCCACAACTACTGAGCCTGCGCTCTGGAGCCCGCGAGCCACAACTACTGAGCCCACATGCCACAGCTACTGAAGCCCACGCACCTAGAGCCCGTGCTCCGCAACAAGAGAAGCCACCGCACTGCAAAGAGTAGCCCCCGCTCGCCACAACTAGAGAAAGCCCACACGTAGCAACACAGACCCAACACAGCCAAAAATAAGTAAATAAATAAATACAAATGTCAGAAGGTCCATTTGCCTTACTAGGGGTGATTCTAAGGAACACCTAATTGTGTTCTAATTTTACACGTGTGCAAATGAACTTGCTAATCTGGTTTCTCAGAATATAGCAAAGTAGAAAGGAGGAGGAACAGGAAGGAATGTGCTGCTAGCTCTGAGATACGCAGCAGACAGCCAGATATTTAGAATCAAAAGAGAAATCACACAAATACCCAAGACCTAAGCTACTCTAAGAGCCTTGGGTCACTTAGTTTGAGGAAGAGAGTCCACCCCCTTCTCTACATCTAGAAGGTGTCAGCTTCCTGAGTTAAGCCGGTTTTAAATATATTGCTTCCCCATTTTAACCAAAAATTATTAACATCATAAAGTAATGCTGTTAAAGGTTGCTATTAAATGCAAATCTCCTATTTATGCACTCACACTAACATTTTAACTCTGCAATCAGGGAGGTCTGTCTATGTAAAATATCTTCACAACCTGAAAACCAGTCACTTACACAATAATTCAAAAAAAAAAAGTTCAGTAAGCAAATGCTACTGTGCTTCAGGCACTGCTCTACAGGAACCAAGGCTATAGGAGGGAACACATGTTCTCAAGGGGCTTCCTTTCTCAGGAAGGGAGACAGGCAAACAACCAAACGTGTAAACAAACATAAAACCACACAAAATGATCATGTTCTGTGGAGAATTTAACACAGTGATGAGACAGGAAACCTAGAAGCTCCTCAATGGGGTGGTGGGCAGGGTGGCATCTGTTTTTATAAATTTATTTATTTGGCTGTGTTGGGTCTTCATTTCTGTGTGCGGGCTTTCTCTAGTTGCGGCGAGCAGGGGCCAGTCTTCATCGCGGTGCGCGGGCCTCTCACTGTCGTGGTCTCTCTTGTTGTGGAGCACAGGCTCCAGACGCGCAGGCTCAGTAGCTGTGGCTCCCTGGCCCAGTTGCTCCGCGGCATGTGGGATCTTGCCGGACCAGGGCTCGAACCCGTGTCCCCTGCACTGGCAGGCAGATTCTCAACCACTGTGCCACCAGGGAAGCCCAGGGTGGCATCTTTTAAGCTAAGACCTGAGTGACAAGAAGACAGTCACGCAGAAGGGAAGGAGGTCTTGCAGTGAATAAGTGACACATTTCTCAGCAAGTCCAAAATGCTCCTGTTTGGAGGTTATTATTTTTGTACTATTCAAATTTCGTCTTAAAAGTCAGATACCCAATCTGAGGGAAAATGTAGGTCTGTGACAATCAAACAGAGGATAATCATCAACTTAGTACCGTTGCTCTGCATGTTCAGAGCAGCTCCTCAAGTAAATGAGCCAGATAAACCCATGGCCCGTCAAAAACCAAACATTAACCAGGGCAGAGAAAACATATGCCTCTGCCCCAACAGAAACATTCATGCGTTTCCATTTAACTCCTAAATTTGCTCTCGTTTTTGAGAAACTACACCTAGATCAAAGATTTCCTGCAGCTTTGAAGTGTAAATCTCAGGCACCAAAAACTCAAGAGATGGTTGCAAACAAGGAAGGCCTGTTGCAACTCCCAATTTTTGTATGAGACTCATACTCTACACTTCCTCCCAAAGGATCTAAAGCGGCTTTGAGCTTACAAAACGAAATAAAGCAAAATGAATATATAAAGCAAAATACATATAGAGGTAATAGAGACAAACACACAAACACTCACAATTTTTTTCCCCACAAAAAAACACACCCACAAATCAGGGTAAAAGGAAAGTGAGGATGAAGTCATGGAGATTCAATGCACAGAAAAGCAGGTAGCACAGAGATTTAAGTTCCCAGAAATGCACAATTATTCATAGTGTTTCAACCCCAAATCAACCTTTTCTTAATGTTATCTGATTTGAACTCAGCTAAGCAGCAAGACAGTGAAGAGGGCTGTCACCTATTTCAGGCCTGGAGCTATTAATAAAAATTAATTTAAAAAATTCTACTCTCCTTTAAGCCTCTGTCCTCATTAACACAAAGATCTTAAAAGTAAAATAGGAAAAGAGTGGCAGAAATGTTAGAGTCAGTTGTAGAGCGATAAAGTAGTATCATGACACCATTCCATCAAAGAAGACTCTAAAAAAATCAATCTGAGTCTATTAAAAGACTGAAATTCGCCAGTGGCACACAAAGAAGCTGGACAGGCAAGCAGCCTGTTCACTGGTTCACTCTCCTTGCCTGAAGTAGGTGGGGACCCTGCTCAGTCTGCTCTAGTAATTGGGTTTACACTCTTCCATCTTCCTGAAATCTCAAAGCACTTTCATATCTATCAAGCCCTGTTCTCTCAGAGCGAACACCGCACGTTATTACTATAGATGGACAAAGTGATGCAAGTAAGCCCCCCAACCCTTACAGGAGAGAAAACCTCTCCTCCTAATTTGAATCCAAATACTACCTTGCAATATTCTACCTTGTAAAATACTTTAATTTCCTTGTGCAGGACGTGATAAAGAACAAGGTAAAGAGACTAATTCCTGACAATAAAGGATTCAAATTCCAGTTCAGCCACTTATTAGGTGGATGTGATTTGGGGCAAGTTTTGCATCACGACCAAAGCTCCACTCCTTCGTGTGTAAATTGGAAGGGGAAGAGTATGTATATCCAGACTTCACTGGATTGAGACTTAAGTGATCCATATTAGGCTCTCAGATCATGTGTTAAGTGAATAAATGCATTCATGTAATCGGTAGTTCTCAAATAGGCGATTCTGTTCCCCAGAGGGCATTTGGTACTGTCTGGAGACACTTCTGGTTGTCACACTGGGGTGGAGGGGTAGGAGCAGGTAGTAGGTACTGGCATGTAGTAGACAGAGGCCAGGGATGCCGCTAAACATCCCATAATGTACAGGACAGCCCGCCACAACAAGGATTATCTGACCCAAGATATCAACAGTACCAAGGCTGAGAAACCCCGCTGGTAGTATAGCACCTGGCACATAGCAAATGCTCAATGATAGTTATTATAATTTTCTTTCCACTACAATCCCCAATCCTTTGCCATCTCTTTGACAACAGGGGCCACATATTGTCTTCAACAGACTCAATAAAAATGTTCCAAGTTGAAATCTTCCTCGTGGCCAATATGCCAGTCAGTGGCACCACAGATTTATAAATTGGAGTCCCAGGAGATACACTGTGGATTTGGGAGCCCAAAAGTACTCTTGAAATTTAAAGTAAATTTTCTATTTGTGTCCTTTCCCAAAGAGAGACATTAACTTTCACTCTTCCTGCTCACTACACTCCAGCCTACTCAGGCCTTCCTTCCAGTTCCAGGAAAACACCAGCCTTGTCCAGCCTCAGGTCAAAGGACCTTTGCACTTGCTCTTTCCCCTCCCCTGGACGCTTCCCCCAGATCTCCCCAATGCTGGCCCCTTCCCCTTCGTGGGTGCCTTTCCTACCTAGCTCCCTTAGGAAGGCCTTTCTGCCCCACGCTCTTCGCTTCTATTCCCTGCACAGCACTTACTGAAGCTCTTTAAAATTATATTAAGTTTTCTTATTTACTGTCTGTACCACCCCCTGGAATGGAGAACAGGGATTTTTATCTTCATCGCTCACCTGGATGAGCGCTCCGCACACAAGAGGTGCGGATAAATAATCGCTATATCGATGAGTGCACGAATTGTCAACATGTGGGACGCTAAAGGTTGTCTACGCCTAGCCTAGGCATAAGGGAAACAAAATGGGTGATAAATGAGGGTCCTGCAGCCTGGGCAGAAGTGACAGGGGCACCCCCAAGAAACCCCAACAGCTGACAAGCAGCTCGGAACCTGGCCCGCCTTCCTCGGTATTAAAATGGGAGGAAGGGGCGCCGGGCAGCACCCCAAAACCTCGCCTTAGTGCTCGCTGGCCGGAGAGAAGGAACGCGGCGGGCATGGCCGCATGCTGGAGGAGGGTCAAGTCCATCGCTCCAGGCAAAGTCAGGCCCGACTTCCCCGGAGGCCGCTACGACCCTCGACCCCGAGGCCCAAGACAGCTACGCGCCGCCCACCGGGCCGAGGGGGCGCCGGGCCCGGGGGTGCGGGCCGCCTCACCTGCAGGTGAATTTGAGTGCGAGGAGCAGCGCGCAGCCGAGCGCCACGGCCCCGCAGAGCAGCTCGGGCCGCCGGCGCGCCATGAGAGAGGCGCCGCGCAGCCCGCGGCGGAGCCGGCCCTCTGAGGAAGCAGCCGGGGCCGGGCTGAGGGAGCCGGAGCCCGCGGGGCCGCCGCCACCGCCACCCTCGTCTTCGGCGTCGTCGCTGCTTCTGCCGCCGCCGCGGCCTCCGCATTCCGACATTACATGCTCCCCGTCGCCGGCTTTATACCGCCGCCGCCGCCGCCAAGGGCCCGAAGGCCCGGCCCGGCCCGTCGCTCCCCAATCCCGCAACTCGCCGGGCCAGCTAACCCGTACGGTCCACGTCAGCCTCGCCGCAGCCGCGGCGCCCGCCCCCGCGCAGACGGCTCCGCCCCCACCCGAAAGGCTGCGTGGACACCACCCATCAGCCCCGCCCCCATAGAGCCACGCCCCCTCGCTTACGGAGTCTGCGCGGATCCGTTCTCCGCTGGCGGCGGGGCAGCCGCGGCGTAATCCAACAGGCCCCGCCCCCGTCCCTGACGTACGCGCCGAAGCCGCCGTAGCCACTTGCTCGCTCCGGTACCCAGTCCGCTGAGTCTGCGTAGGCGCCGGCGCCTAGCGTCCGGCCACTCCTATCCCTGCATACAGCCAGCGCAGACCTCGGCAGACCCGGGCTACGGGGAGTCTCCGCTTGGCTCCTTGAGTTTAAAGAGCCGTGATGGTGACAGCAGTCGTGTCTGCAAATATCACTACAGGCTCCAGAGGATGTAGGTGCCATTTATTGTCCCCGCTTAATGAAAGGAAAACACGTACAGAGGCGAGAAGTGCCCGGGGATCCAGGAGTGAGGCGGGAGAGGTTACGGCCTCCGTTTACACATCTGTAAAATGGGGGTGATATCAGTACCACCCTCACAGAACTGCTTTGAGGATTTTTTTTTATATATTTATTTTATTTATTTGTGGCTGTGTTGGGTCTTCGTTACTGTGCACAGGTTTTCTCTAGTTGCGGCAAGCGGAGGCTACTCTTTGTTGCAGTGCGTGGGCTTCTCATTGCAGTGGCTTCTCGTTGCGGAGTACGGGCTCTTTCTAGGTGAGCGGGCTTCAGTACTTGTGGCACACGGGCTCAGTAGTTGTGGCTCGTGGGCCCTAGAGTGCAGACTCAGTAGTTGTGGCACATGGGCTCAGTTGCTCCACGGCATGAGGGAACTTCCCGCACCAGGGCTCAAACCCGTGTCCCCTGAATTGGCAGGCGAATTCATAACCACTGCGCCACCAGGGAAGCCTTGCTTTGAGAATTAAATGAGGTCATTGATGGAAACTGCCGGGCCCATAGTGAGTACTCAAATTTTAGTGACTGTTGTCTCCCAGTGTCCATTTCCTGCACCAGTGAAGTGCTGTGCGCCTGAGCACCACGTCCCTACATCACACCCCTGGGAGGAGGGTCTGTACAGCCTGTGCTCACTTCACAGATGGGAAAACCGAGGTTTGGAAAAGCCACGTGACTGCGGCCACAAAGCTAGTAGGTGAGGAATTCAGGCTCAAAGGCAAGGTTAACAAGTCGCTCCAGCGACCCACTGTCGACTCTAAATCCTCTGTGACTCTAAATGTTAGGTCCTTTCTAAGTAAGTGGTTTTTTTTTTTAAATTTATTTTTGGCCGCGTTGAGTCTTTGTTGCTGCGCGGGCTTTCTCTAGTTCTGGCAAGTGGGGGCTACTCTTCGTTGTCGTGCGCGGGCTTCTCATTGTGGTGGTTTCTCTTGTTGCGGAGCATGGGCTTTGGGCATGCGGCTTCAGTAGTTGTGGCACACGGGCTCAGTAGTTGTGGCGCACGGGCTTAGCTGCTCTGTGGCATGTGGGATCTTCCTGGATCAGGACTCGAACCCATGTCCCCTGCAGTGGCAGGCAGAGTCTTAACCACTGCGCCACCAGGGAAGTCCCTCTAAATAAGTTTTTGTGATTAAAAACAAGTCGGAGAAGGATGAAATATGAGTTGAGAGTGACAGGAAGGGATTGTTTCCCTGGGACAAGTGTACCTGGAGCTAAGACAATGTCCGTAATTACCAAATTGCTGGGGCCACAGATCTAGACTCGACTTCTGTTGTCAATAACTACAAACCAGGCAGATAAAACTCGGAGGGAACTAAGGCAGTTCCCTTAGTTCCACGCAAAAAAACACGCAAAAAAACAGGAGATGAGACCCTACCTGTGCCGCAAGCCAGCTGCATGACCCCGGTGCAGATTTTCCAGGGATGTAAAATGTGCTATGAATGGTCACCTTCGTAGGTGACCCAGAGCGTTAAGTGTGTTAACTGCAGAGGTCCAACATGGTAGCTCATATTCACCTGCCATTTTGCTCTTTGGTTTCTACATCTCTTTGTTCTTTACTTCCTTCTTTTGTATTAAGTGGATCTTTTCTAAAACATTATTAATTCCTTTAATGATTTAAAACTTTTTTTTTTAGTTACTTCAGATTTATACTAACTTAATTTCAGTAAGATAGGGAAACTGCTCCAGTACAGCTTCGTTTCCTCCTCCCTTTTTTATGCTATTATTACTCTTTTTTTAATCTACTACAAACTGAATAATATAGTGTTACATTATTGTTTTATATAATCTTATTGGAAGAAGCTAGAAGAGAAAAAATGTATTTCTAGTTTTTAAAATAATATTAACCTTATTTACCGTTTCTAGTTCTCTTGATTTCTTTGTGTAGATTTGAGTTACATAGTATATTACTAACAAAAACAAATATGGTCTGAAGTCACCAGTACCCATTCACTGTAGGTTGCTAGAACAGAATCCACACTACTCTTCCGTAAGACACCTGTCGTTTGCACAGGCCTTTATAAGGTTCAAAGTACTTTTGCTGCCTGTGGGTTATCTCATGAGACCCACAATATCTTATGGCAATGCAGGGCGGCGTCTTACAGGCCAGGAAACCGCCCTGGATCAATAAAAGGATGTTTCCTTTACTATTCTCTTTCTAGACATCCGGCTGCTGCTCTGGCCCTAGGTGTTCTCCTGAAACAATGATAAATTCATTTCGGATTACACCAGGCCATCTGGGTCAGGCTGCACTGCTCTTCAAGGCTATGTCAGCCCTAACAAGTCCACATCAACCAATATCTGAGCTTTCATAGCCACCACTTTTTATACCATGATCAAGGTGGTGGCATTTGAGTAGGGGGCAGGGGGAAGATTACATATATTTCTCCCAGGTATTAATCCTTTTCTTAGAATCGGAGAGAAATAATGCTTGTTAATTTTTTTTTTAATCAGAGTTTTTTTCCTTTCGTGTGCTAATAATCATTTTTCCCCTGCCCCAAATTTTGTAATTCTGTCTTGTTAACTGTCTCATTACTATTGTGTCCAAGCCAAATTTGGTTATTTTTAAAGTGAGTTACTATGGTAACTCAGTATCACTTGCTTCAAATATTTTATTCTACTTTGTCCTTTCAGCAGTTTCCTTTTTTTAGATATATAAATTTATTTATTTATTATTTTTGGCTGCGTTGGATCTTTGTTGCCGCGTGTGGGCTTTCTCTAGTTGCGGCGAGCGGGGACTACCCTTCATTGTGGTGCGCAGGTTTCTCATTGCGGTGGCTTCTCTTCTTGTGGATCACGGGCTCTAGAGCGCAGGCTCAGTAGTTGTGGTACACGGGCTTAGTTGCTCTGTGGCATGTGGGATCTTCGCGGACCAGGGGTCGAACCCATGTCCTCTGCATTGGCAGGTGGATTCTTAACCGCTGCGCCACCAGGGAAGTCACTCACCAGTTTCCTTAAATCTGAGTCTCTGGTTTGGTATTGTCAGTGTTTCTTACACAAGAAAACCCGCATTTTACATTCTGTAGTTTCAACTAAATTTTTTAAAAGTTGAAGTACAGTTGATTTACAGTATTGTGTTAGTTTCAGGTGTACAGCATAGTGTTTTTTTGCAGATTATGTTCCATTATAGGTTATTACAAGATATTGGGTAATTCCCTGTGCTATATACAAGGTATAGTAAATCCTTGTTGCTTATCTATTTTATGTATAGTAGTTTGTATCTGTTGATCCCATACTCCTAATTGTTCCTTCCCTCCCTCCCTCTCTCCTTTGGTAACCATAAGTTTGTTTTCTGTGTCTGTCTGTTTCTGTTTTGTATATAGATTCATTTGTATTATATTTTTAGGTTCCACATATAATGGATATTATATAGTATCTATCTTTCTCTGACTTAGTTCTCTAAGCATAATATCCTGTGGCCCATCCATGTTGCTGCAAATGGCAATATTTCATTTTTTTATGGCTAATATTCCATTGTACGTATATATACATATATATAGCATATATATGTATAAAACATCTAATGCTTGTTTTTTTTTTTTAGTTTTATTTTTTGGTTGCGTTGGGTCTTTGTTGCTGCATATGGGCTTTCTCTAGTTGTGGCGAGCGGGGGCTACTCTTCGTTGTGGTGTGCGGGCTTCTTATTGCGGTGGCTTCTCTTGTGGAGCAGTGCTCTAGGCGCACGGGCTTCAGTAGTTGTGGCACGTGGGCTCATTAGTTGTGCCTCAATGCAGTTGAGCAGTTGCCCACAGCTTGAAAAGCAAGGGGAGTGGGTAGACTAGGGTGTGGGTTTGGTTTGGTTTGGTTTCAGGTAATGAAATACTCTAAAATTCATAGTGGTGATTATAGCACATTTGGAATCTACTAAAACCATGGATTTGTACTTCAAAATGGTAAAACTTTTGTTATAAAAATTGTATCTCAATTTGTTAAATGTTGAAAAAAGTCCACCCTGGAGGAGATAAGGAGATAAACATGTCCAAGTAGACATGCCAGTTATTAGTTTCGTCTGCTGTTAATATTTGGGTTTTGCTCTTTCATACTTTTTTTTCTTGCCCTTTCCCCCCCCCCCACACCTCATTCTCCTCTTCGCTTCGCTTCTAGGGTGGAGGTGTGACTTCACCGTGGAATAATTAGCATTGACTTCCTGATGCTGAGACTAAGGCTGTGGCCAGGGGGGTTCTTAGCCGAAATGAGGCAAAAAACTGGATGATTTAGGCAGAAATGGAATTTACTGAAAGGATAGTTCAGAGCACAGAGAACTACAAGAAAGCCCAGGCACAGAGAATTTGAGGTGGGGATGTGGGTGTGGAAAACAAACAATTCTCGTCTTGACCGGTCAAACTTTAAGTTTCTAGCCTAGATTCCAAAGGTTAAGACAACCAACTTGTTAAACTGCAAGCTAAAACAGAGCACCAGAGACAGCTTTTTAACATCTATGCTCCCTGGAAAAAAAGGATAAAAGGAGCTGGGAAGGATGGAGAAGAAAAACATCATAAAGGCCATCAGACTAGGGAGACCCAGCAGAATGATAACACTGCCAGTCTGCTCTATAGAAACAGATTACTTATTTGGCAAATAAGATACACTGCTAACGCACCTGCCAAATAAAACTGGTCCCAACTGCCTTCCATTCATGGAGGGAAACCAGTCTCCTGCGGTCTTCAAGGAGTCCCCTGGGCTTGCCTTTCACTCTGCAGCCTCTGGTTCTGCTGAAGGCACTGCTTCTCTCTCATCTCTCTACTTGCAGCCATGCTCCCCCCACCCAGGCTGGACTTGCACTGAACAAAGACCCTTTTCTGTTTGCCCCAAACCCCACTGACTCAAGGTTGTCATGAAGAAGTGACTTTCGAGTCCATCAGCCCTTCCTTCTGACTCCCACCCCCAACAGGGACTCTGCACTGGCAGTGTCCTCATGAGGTGGCGGCCCCCAAACCCTGACAGTGACTCTTCTCCCTAGCTCGCCAGGTCAGGAGTAGATCTGGGTCTCAGGACAGCTCAGCCCTTTCCTTGTCTCTGCCAGCCCGTCCTGACCACACCTTCAGTGGTCTTTCAACAACCAAAATGGCCCTATAGAAGGCGCTGTGCTAAACAGTCGTGTCTGTGGAATCCCACAGCCCACGTCTTAGCTGACCGTGTGTCCCCTTGCTGGGCATTCATCTGAATGAGACACAGAAGAGCCCCCAGAGGGGTTAGCATGTCAGTCAATAAGAGAAGCCTCTTAGCAACCTGAATCGGAGGAGAGCGGGACAGAGTGAAAGTTGCTGCCATGTCTCTCTAATTTGCCTTCTGTCATTAATTGCTTAAATGAAAGTGTTTTTTAAAAAAATCTAGGGAATTCCCTGGCAGTCCAGTGCGTAGGAGTCCACGCTTTCACGGCTGAGGGCCCAGGTTCGATCCCTGGTCGTCGGGGAACTGGCATCCCGCAAGCCGAGCGGTGCGGCCAAAAAAAACAAACCTTGTGTTTTTAGTACCCAGTTTTAACAATTCTTTAAGGAACTGGCAAGGACCACACCAAAAAAATGAAAGACATCTATATATAAAATCTTTATTACGGGCAGTATTGGTCCATACACTACACAATACCAACAGTATAAGTTTAATCTTTCAAAATCATCATTTAAACAGCAAAAGACCAAGAAATAAAATTTGAGTCAACGGATTATTTTTCAAAATATTCTCAATGCACATTATCCTCAATTCCCTTATTATAGTGAAACATACAAATACAGAAAAATACCCCATTTAACATATACTAGTGTTAAATGGTTATTTGGCTTAAAATCTGAGTTAAGAAAATCCTTTTTAGCAACCTACATACAGATAAGTAGCAAACTTTATTATATTAGACAAATTTATTCCTCTTAAAACATGTGAAGAACTTCATCCATCATGTGTTCTGATCCTAGTACAGTGTTTCTCTCTCACCATCGTGATTCTTATCTGAAGGACCAACTCAAGAAGTCATCCTCAACATAACCTTATCCTCTTCCCCAACACAAGTCATCCAAAAGTCTGTTCAACAGATGGCAACCAGTAGCGGTCACTTTGCTATTTGATGCCGTGAGAGCCTGGCCAGACCTGTCAAACAGCCCGTTTTCCTACCTACTGTGGGTTGCTGCTCAGGAGGGACGAGAGACGCCAATACAAGCAGAAAATCTGCAGCTCCTCTGCTACGTGCCTTACAACACTTTCAATTTTTCTGGTCAATGCTCTGATTAGGTAACATACATAAAAGCCAGCATATTAGTTTAAATCTTTAAACAAAAAACTATATTTTCCAAAGTCATTATCATTGGGGGCAATTAAGTGATCTTTTCGTGCTTTGTTGAGCTTCATCTTTAGGGCATCTCTTCTCTCTTCCCATTCATGAAGTTCAGCATTGCCATGTGCAAATTTACAGCTGCTTCCTTCCGTGCAGGTACCATTCATATACCTGTTAGGACAAGTCAGCTTGGTAAGCGTCCACCAGCTTGGTAAGCGTCCACCAGTTGTTTATAAAAATCTTTAAAATGTGCTCTTCACTACCTTTATGGTTTGCATTAAACTTTTAGCTCGAAATCTTAATCCTAGAAAAATGAATATTTTATTGCCTTGACATCTACAATAATTAGTACTTTAAGCTATTTAAATGCACTATTTAATGAAAAATACAGATTGCTGGGGAAAAAAAGACTATGCTCCTTCTTGATGCAGTGGAAAGAAATCAGAAGGGGCAGGAAGTAAAAAATATCTTCAATAATTCTCTGTATCACATGGCTCTAAGTCTGGAAGTCAAATAGAAACAGCAACAACAAAATGAGGAGCAATTCAAAATGATCTAGCTTTTCACTGAAAAATTTTCTAAGTAAACTTAAAATACTAATGTTTTCCTTTGACCTGAGAAAGTTCCAGATTTATACTTGGAATATAATTCAAAGGCAGTTTCAAAACTGATGAACATCTACTACGAGAAAGATTATTGTGAAGGGTCAGAGAATCTCCACTGCCATCTCAGAGATCGTTTGGGCAAGACTGAATGAACTTATTTCCCTATTTGGTTGTCTTTAAGACTTTCACACCAGTACCGGCAGACTAGTGAATCTTTTCATGTAACGCAGAAGAGTGAAGAAATGTTCAAGGAGCAACTAAACTTTAAGTTCAAATCCTAGCATCCAGGATTAGAAGATTTTATCACCCAGATACTCTGTCTACTCACAAGGTCAGCAGTTTTCATGTGGGAAACTGAAGAGACCCACGTACCTATCGCAAATACTAAAATATCCTGTTGGAAAGCGGTGCTGCCAGCAGTACTGGTCATCTTCAGTGTGGAAAACCTTCTCCTTGTGCTTCTCTGAGGAGATGTGGCCCTGCCACTGCTTCTCACTGTTACAGTTCTTCCCACACATCCAGCAGTGGAAGTCCACCTAGAGTGCACGGAAGACACGCATCCCATCAGTGGCTGCTGTCTGTGTGGCCCCTGACGGGTCACATGTGTTCAGGCACCAGAACAACTAGAAACGACTCCACCTAAGACCCAGACTCTACTCTTGGGGAGCCCGTCCAGTGGGGGAAGCTGGGTGAGAACATAAAACTCAAAGTCAAAAGCAGGACCAAGGAGAGGGTGGCCAGCACACAGGAAACAGAGAGCAGGGGCGATGGACTGGGCCAGGGGTCCAGGCAGTCTCTGGCAAGGAGCTGGTGTGCAAACAAGGGAGTCTGTGGGCAGGACAAGGGGCCAGGTTCAAAAAAATTCCGGGGAGGATTAATACCACGAGGGAAAGCAGAGAGGATGTGAAAACCCGGGACTCGCCCACTGCAGAAGGATGAGCAACTCGATCCCTGCACATGAACTGAGCCCCTACTATGGGCCAGGACTTGTGCCAGGGGCCAGGGAAGTACACGTGCTGGGAAGACACCACCCTGGGGGCAGAGACTCACACATTAGGAACCCTGTGCTCCCACATATGCAAGCATGCAGTAGTATTTGAGTAGTATTGACTATTTCCCAAATGCCCTGTAACACTGGGTAAGGACAGGTTCGCAGAGACAGGTCAACCTCATGACCCAGCAAGTTGGGGTGACCCTGGCTCTGGAAACCCTGGTAGTACTTAAGAAAAGGTGGTGAGGGGATCAGTGCTGAGCCTTGGCAGAGAAAGCAGAGTTCACAGGGCGTATCATGCACAAAGACGTGTCCATGACCCGCATCTGAATGACTCAATATGGAGAGGGGACAAAAAACAAAACAAGAAACAAGGAGCAGAGTAACGCATACGCCTGTTAGTTTAAAAACAACATGGCAGGCAGAGCAATAGGTTAGGAATAAACAGTCCAAGATATGTAAACATGGCCTGGAAAAATATACACTGGATCTGGTCCCTCTGGGAAAGGGGGACAACCGGGGTTCCAACTTTATCTGTGACATTTTATTTACTTTACAGAAGCAAACACAACAAACTAACATCGGTTCACCTGGGATGGTGGGTTCAAGACAGTCATTATACTACCCCCTTCACTGTTTTGAAACATTTAAAAGACAGACAAAACAGTAAAAGACCACAGGTGACTAAATGTCTCTGTAGAACCCAGAGGCAGAGGCCAGACTGCAGGACGGTGATAAGAGAACAAGAGGACTTGGGGGAGGGGGGATCCCACATTTCCTGAGCACTTTCCGTGGCCCAGCACTGGGATAAACCCGCAGGCTCATCACACTTCGTGGCTCCATCACAAGCAGCCCCCTCAGAGACGTTCAGTAACCTGCCCAGTGTCACAGGCTAGTAAGGAGAGGGAAGCAGGACTCAGACTCACAATTTCCTGGCTCCAGAGTTGGAAAGAAGATCCAGGAAAGCCATTTTTAGGATGAAGAGACTTAAAGTAACAGTGGAGAGCCAGCACGGAGAGAAGATGGAGATAAGGGGGAGGGCAGAGCGGGGGCGAGGGAGCCAGATTTTGGAGAAGGTGGGAAAGAAAAGAAAGGCCTGGAAGCAAAGGTGAGGGGCACCAACCTGGGGTACTTACAGTGACTTCTGCGTAATCGGTCGGCATGTGAATTTGTTTTCCATTTTCTTTGTTTGACTGACTGGCTACATCATCGCTTTTCTCATTTTTTTGGCTCTTTAGCCAGAGTTCATAAAACTGCTCCATATCTTGTACTAAAGAAAAATGAACTCCTTTCAGCAGCAAATATTTAAATATGCCATTTAAATACACACAAGAACACGCGCTCTTTCTGTATCAGTCGGTGCAATTTTCAAAAGAAACCTGAGAGGGCTCAACGGAAACTGATCGTATTTAGACACGGAGAGACAGTCCATTTCCAGACTCTCAGGGGTAAGAACCAAGTTCAGGACTGTCAGACCACAAAAGTTAGTTTTCTTTTTTTTTTTAATAGTTAGTTTTCAAGATTAACTCCCCCCTGCATTTGCAAGACACTATGCGGGTGTTTAAAATTCAGAAACCATTTCAAGGGCATTGCTGAAAAGGAAGGCCTCGGCACCGCTTCACGATGCCCCATGTTAAACACTTGCTACCGCTGCTGTAACCACACTGGCTACTTACACAGCTCCTCACTGTCTACTGAGAAACCTACTGTAAGGACCGAGATTCTGACCCTGATGGGAGCCTGTCAGTTGAGCCACAGTCCCAGAAGACCGACATGCTGAGGTGCAACTTACAACAACACAGCCATGACCAGGTGCTGGGCAGTGGCTGCAAGCTACTGGAACAAGTGTAGCTGGCATTACCGTCAAGCGATAAAACCACGGTTTCTCAACCTCAGCACTGCCAACGTTCTGAGCCAGAAAACTCTTCACTGTCGGTGGCAACCTTGTGCGTGTAGGATGTTTAACAACACCCCTAGCCTCTACCCACTAGCTGCCAGTAGCACAGCCCTACAAGTCATGACAATGTCCAGACGTTGCCAAGTGTCCCCAAGGGGAGAGAGGTGAGTGTGTGGCAAAATTCATCCCCAGTCGAGAGCCACTGAGTTTAAAACAAAATCTGGTAATGAGGATCTGGTCAAAACTCGGCTTTACTGCCTGCCTAAGTGTTTCTAAGATTAGAGGTAAACTAGGAAATTCTTCTTCCTTCAGACCAGTGGTAACAGGAATCACTGCAAGAGCCCTGATTTGCAAGGACACCTTCAGTAAGGCCCAACTCTATGTCCCCACTCCAAGCAAGAAGGAGTCCTGTCCACACAAGTCACTGCATTTTTACATGGTTGAAATACGGTAGGTGACATGCTTAAATCAGATGGCTTCTTGTAATCCAGAGATCACAGATCTTAAGCAGTCGGTAAATTTCCATCAGTTTACTTAAGACTGAAGAAAAATAATCCTGGTAGCAAAACCTTTCCTGGTTGGAAGTGAAAGTTTGTCTGAGGCTCCTCTCAAAGGCTCTCACAATAAACCTGACGTTTGACCAAGACAAACATTCTCTCCTCGGGCCTTCGAATCTGGGCCTGTTCTACCAGGAAGGGCTCCTTGAAGAGACCTCCAGTTATAACCTGATTAATTCAGGGGTGACTGTTCACAAAAGGAGCTCACGGAAGGACGGAACTTCCCCAGACCATGAATCACGCCTATGACATCAGAGGATGCTGACCTATGTATTTGTATCTGAATCTGACCTAAGCAAACATGATCGGAGGTCAGACTCTGCTTCACTGATAAAATGGTATAATGGTTTAGAACGCAGACTGCTTTCTGTGTGCACAGTAAGTTGGCCTATTTACAGAGAGGAAAGAGACTTTCAGGCAAGCTAGATTTCATGGGTGTCAAGGCCACGGTTAATCATCAACTTACTCCCGTTCTCTTTCATGTAGGTCCACACTTCTCGTTCCTCAGGACTGTGAGCAAAGGAACAGTTTCCAACATACTGACATTTTTTCCCAGAAGCAATATGATTGCACAGCTGTATTAGAAAAATAAGAACATGCTTTAAGACAGAGTACCCTTAGTAAAACTGCCTAATTTTTACATTTAAGCAAAATAAATATTATTATCCATGCTGATGCCGAGAACATAATTTTAAAAGATTAATTTGCTTCTATTCAAATTGACTATAAGCCCCCAATACATGAGATGATATTAAGCTTTCTGTCTCAAAACTTTTCAAAAGAAAATTTCCAAAAGAAAGTTAAGTATGAAACTGGAATATGGAGCATTTTCTTACAAGGAAGTGTCAACAAACTCATTGATTCAGAGTATCTGCTTTTAACACAGCAGAACATTTTATCTCTGCAATGCAAGTCTCTGGCCCCCTCAGTCTGAAGGATCCTACTCTCCCCTACCTGACACCCAGGATGCCTCCCTGTCAGCGCTTGGGAAGCGATAAAGAAACCGCAGACTCCTCCAAAGGTACTAAACAGTGTCAGAAAAAATCTCTCGGACATTTACTTATCACCAATACTGGCAGCTAATCTTGGCCATCATTCACTAGCTATGCGTTGTTCAAAGACAATTATTCCACTAACCAGGCCATCCAGTTATACAGCGTTCAAATAATACCTCTTCTGGTTATTTGCATTTTTATTTTACAGAGTAAATACAGTGTACTGGTAGGAAAATAAAGTGAGAGCAATCAGCAGAACACAGACTCCCCTAAGACCCATGACTATTAAGAACTAGGAAAACCACTGTCACCAAGAGCTCAGTCTTAGGTATCATCAATGTACTTGTCTCTATAGAGCATAAACCCTAGTATAATTAATTGTTAGCCTATTTTAATTTATCCGTGTTTCAACAGGAGCTGGCCCTATATACTAGTTTACATAATAGTAGATGCTTAGCATTGACTTTCACTAAAAATCAAGAAGTAGTCAACACTTAACACTGCTCCTTTCCTCCCTCGGACCAACGTCAGGGACCCCCACCCCTGCAACCCTTACAATTTTCTGCATGAAGTCAATAGTCAACAAAACATTCTTGTGATAGACTGTATTATATTCTTTTCCCAGTCAATCCCCATTAAGTACTTAGGTATTACTAGGTAGACATTTACCATCGTCTTTCAAAACTCAACGATAAGGAGCAGGGAGAAGAGAAAATAAAGGAGAAGGCCGCTCTGTGCTGGGTTTGTACACAACACCATCTCCTGTATCTTCCCTAGGATGCAATTATTCTCATTTACAGATGAGCAAACTGAGGCTGAGTAACTTGCCCTTCGGGCAGACTCTGAAGCACATGCTCTCTCCACCTCACCACACTGTCTACGCACATACAAACAGAGTACTATTTCTTCTTTTAGAAAAAAGATCCCTTAGCAATACCTAGTATGGTAGGAAAAAGAGGAAATAAGCTCCTGTAACATTGCAAGGTAGAACACCACGTCCAAGATGAGAGAATAATCAGTGGTCCTAGGCAGCTGCCTCATGAGCTAGAATTGTTCCCAGTCGTCTTAGCAAAGTTTTGAGGAATACGCCCATAATCTCCACTATCTTTTGAAGCACAAGATATCAATGGTTCCAATAAACCTTCCTCCCCTCCTACATAACCCACGGATTAAATCACCCAAATCTGGGGCTGAAACCACTGTGGATAAACACAAACACACCACCTCCTTCAAAGACTGTCCTTATAACTTGTATAAGTTTTACAAAAAGCAAGGTACCCTGGGTGATGGGAAATTAACCCTCCTCTTCCTCAACTCTCTGGCAATTGGGAGAGGGAGCCTCATTACATGGGGATTCTGCAATCCACCTGCACTGCTTCTCTGGGCAAAAGGCTCTCTCCATACTTCCTCCTCTGCGGCAGAAAATTTCCGCCCTATCAGCTCCAAGTGTCCCTTGCACAGTGAAATCCCTCCAGACCCTCTCTCTTGTGAAGAGGCAAGCTGGGCCAGCTCCAGGGCTTTGCCCAGACAATCATCTTTAAGACCGCGTAAGGCACCAGGGGGACCAAGTTGAAACGTGCTACCTAGTGAGTGAAATGCTACCCACACATTAACACCACACATTGGTGTTTTCATTCTAAGGGCTTTTGAGGAACATATTGCTCTAACATGGAGCATTTTTCCTTTGGGTTACTTCAAGAAAATCCTATAATGTTGGGCATCCTTTAGCGAGCATCCATTGCTTCAGTGAAAGAAACAGGCGTGATAAAAATAACTCATCAACAGCATCCATAATAATACGGAAGGCCCTGGGTTTGACGGCAAAGTTGAGGAATCAAATTTAAATGAAATTCTCTCCCGTTTGCTCCCAAAGTAATTCATCTGGAATATAAGCTGAGCCTTTTCTCTAGTTCATTGTCTACTTACTTTTCCTCAGTAACTCATACGATTCCAATCAATCTAAAGACTGTCCCAGAACCACATATTCAAAAGGGGAAGGAAAACGAAAGGACCACTTCGATTTCATTAACATGATGAGCATTATTTAAAGGGTACCAGTTTCCATCTGAATTACTACTACTTTCTAATGATTTGAAATGCCTAATAAAAAAAAAGTGGCTTAAAAATTACGTATGTACATCAAACTGTAAAGGCATTTGTTTCTTTGTGGGGAGAGGACGGATGTTCATCCACTTCTTACGTTCAATAGACATCACTCTCATCGCACGACGATCTTTGGTCCACCTAAAAAAAATGGAGTTCAGAAAAAACAAAAACACACTGGCAAAGGCATAATATAAAGGGGCAGGTACAAAGTTTGTACCTAAAGGACCAGAGATTTTTTTCCTCAACCCTTCTAAAAGAAATGCCTTATGATTCTGTCATTTCATTTCCTGTCAATAATTATAAACAAACATTCCCTACGAATCCTACACACGGAAATGATGAAATACAGGCAAAACACTTGAACTGTGTGCAGAATTCTTAGCTACTAAATTCTAAAAATCTCTTCCCTTTTGCTTTGCAATTATTCCTAAATTGTCTACTTTCCTTTGCTCTCTTCAAAGTCTTAATCTTTTTTCTTATATGCATGATTTTACACCCATGAAACAGATCATGATGATCAGGCACTATTTCCACACACACACTACTTACGAATGCCTTGCTTTTGCACTACAATATTTTCTGTTTTTGTCTGGTTCAATGACTTGACCATTTCTCAGACACTGAGCACATACAAATTTTATCTTCATGTTAAGGGATCCAGGCATTATTTGATTGCCAAGTACCTTAAATAATTAAAAGATTAGTTTTAATTTAACAGAAAACCAGTTTTCTGAGAACACAATCACCATGCATTTTTTTCCATAAAAGCATACAATTTCCGTTTTTGTCTGGTTTGATGATTTGACCACTATATATATATGATCTGATACCTAAAATCTCCAGTTCTCCACCCAAATGCAAGAGAATATGATAAAAGCAGATTACAGATGCCAAACCTCAATTTATGAAAGTCAGCTTTGGAGTTAACGACTAGGATTTTTGGCAGGTAGGGGAAGGAGGGTAGTTGGGTAAAGCAGTTTGGCTGGCCGGTAAGCAAAACTACAAACACAATCCACCTTCCTTATTCCAAGGATCCCCATAGTGCGAGACCCCAACTGTTTTGCCAATTAAGCTGAATAAGAAAACTGTATCCTACAGTCTTTTTTTGGCCATGGCGCTCGGCTTGCAGGATCTTAGTTCCCCAACCAGGGATCGAAACCGTGCCCCCTGCAGTGGAAGCACAGAGTCCTAACCGCTGGACCTCCGGGGAATTCCCTATCCTACATGCTTGGTGGGTATTATGGGATGCCTTTTTTTCTTTTATATGATCAACTAAAATTCAGAATTTCTTTTTCACATTAAGAATTACTCAACTGGGGCTTCCCTGATGGCACAGTGGTTAAGAATCCGACTGCCAATGCAGGGGACACAGGTTCGAGCCCTGGTCCGGGAAGATCCCACATGCCACAGAGCAACTAAGCCCGTGCGCCACAACTACTGAGCCTGTGCTCTAGAGCCCGCGAATCACAACTACTGAGCCCACATGCCACAACTACTGAGCCTGTGCGCCTACAGCCCATGCTCTGCAACAAGAGAAGCCACTGCGATGAGAAGCCCGTGTACTGCAACGAAGAGTAGCCCCCTGCTCGCCGCAACTTGAGAAAGCCCGCGCGCAGCAACGAAGACCCAATGCAGCCAAAAATAAATTAATTAATTAATTAATTTTTAAAAAATTAATCAACTCAATAAACTTTAAGAAAGTAACTGGACTGTATGTAAGTTTTAACTGCATCTGCCGACAACTAACATCAATTAGGCCGTTCCAGAAAGGATCCCAAATGCAGAAAGTACACAGGAAAAAATACCTGAGCTCCGGGTACGTTTGCTTCCAAATTTTGCCAATATCGTTTAGATTCCTGGGCAATAGCATCATGTGAGATACCTGGGAAACACAGAAGCCTTTTTTTAGGTCCTCTACACAATAACAGGCCACCAATCTAGGCACAGTCAGACTCAATTCTTTAATTAACCCCACTTGGCATAATCTGTTGCCAAGAATGAACATCACATTATTCCTTCAAAATGGAATATTTACAAATATAGCTCTTGGTGTCTTCCGAGGAATATTTCTTCCTCACAATTCCATACTTCATACATGAACTTGTATCAGCAATTACTTATACAAGACCACACTCAAAATAGGCCACTCTAAAGATGAAGTGACTACATGGTTTAAAGCTCAGGATAAAATCAACAGTGTTGCCACACCAAGTTGTTGGAGAAGGGTCTCCAATACCACTTCATAAACCCTGACGCTCTTGGGGAGACATTTCTCAATCACACACAAACCTACTTGTTTCATTTTGCAATATCCAGACTTTCAATTCTACAAGACTGTGTGCATAAAAGCACTCGTCTTCCCTTAAACAGCCATATCGAACCTCATGTCGGCATAAATCAAGCTGACATTGACCATGGAAAGAACGTATTTTGGAGTATTTTACTGTTGTCTCTCGCAAAATGTGGACAAGGCACCTAAGAGGAAAAGGGAGTGACACTTTACTATTGTTCTGCCATAGCTTTAAAAGAAACGTACATACACATATAAAATGTAAAGCTCTAGACTGAAAACACATGTTAAATCTTTATCAGAAAAAATAAATCACTGTGTGCAATTATTTTACTGGGGAGGGGAGGGGATAATTATATGTTAAGCTATAAAATACCTAAATCCATGTCATGAGAAGCTATAAATCAGTATTGCTTTTCTATATTAAATTTCAATTAAATAATTCATTTTAAAATTCTCAGCAAAACCTATCAGCCATTTAAAAATAGTCACCATCTTTCAAAACAACAACAAAAGGAGAGGGGGAATGCCTGAGCGGATACTACTCTGGTTTTATTTGGATCTAAAAAGAGACTCTGTGTTGTCACTATAAAAATTAGAAACTACCAACATACTTATTGTCTTCAAACTCATGCTTTGTAACCGGATGAGAACAAGAAGTAGAATTATCTTTGTTTCTTTTACTTATCATTCTAGGCTTATGATCAAAACATTTCTGAAACAGAGAAGAAGAATTATCATGAAAACATAATATGAGATAGAACTTCCGTGCCATGCTTATGATGTACATACCTATACATTACAATGCTTACACCAAATAACACTCAGTAAGTACGAAGTCTTAACAGTATTCTTTTGGATAACAGCAGTAGCTACCATTGCTGAGCAGATGCTTTATCATATGGCAGGACAAGAGCTAAGTACTTGATACTTCTGGGCTTGCGGGTAGGAAGCTACCACCAGTTTCACGGCAGAAAGTAAGGTATGGAGAAAGTACCTCACAAAGGAATATAAATTCTCCAAGATGCTCTTGGAGCAGTTTGAACACGCTAAGGTTGATCTTTCCGTTGCCACCAAAGAAAGCCTCCCTGCTGAATGCTCCCTTTCGCTCTAGCGTCCAGACATCTATCTCTTCCTGGCAATAAGCGAATGTGCAGTGGCCCAAATATCTACATTCCTCCTCGGCAGCAACATCTAGAAAGACAGGGAATTAAAAGACATTTAAAACACAGACCGTTGTTTTTTCAAAGCCAATGAATATTAAACACGCTTAGGGAGACTTCCCTGGTGGAGCAGTGGTTAAGAATCCGCCTGCCAGGGCTTCCCTGGTGGCGCGGTGGTTGAGAGTCCGCCTGCCGATGCAGGGGACGCGGGTTCGTGCCCCAGTCCGGGAAGATCCCACATGCCACAGAGTGGCTGGGCCCGTGTGCCATGGCCGTTGAGCCTGCGCGCCCGGAGCCTGTGCTCCCCAACGGGAGAGGCCACAACAGTGAGAGGCCCGTGTACCGCAAAAAAAAAACAAAAAACAAAAAGCAAGAATCCGCCTGCCAATGCAGGGGACACAGGTTCGAAACCTGGTCCGGGAAGATCCCACATGCCGCGGAGCAACTAAGCCCGTGTGCCACAACTACTAAGCCTGCGCTCTAGAGCCCACGAGCCACAACTACTGAAGCCCACGTGCCACAACTACTGAAGCCCACGCACCTAGAGCCCGTGTTCTGCAACGAGGAGCTATCGCAATGAGAAGCCCGCGCACCTCAACAAAGAGGAGCCCCCGCTCGCCGCAACTAGAGAAGGCCCGCACGCAGCAACAAAGACCCAACGCAGCCAAAAATAAATAAATAAATAAATAAATTTATGACAACAACAACAAAATATCAGAAAAGTTTTTTTTTTTAAAAAAAACAACACGCTTAGGGCATCACTTGAATTTTTATAACAATTCATGGATAGCTTCAAACCATGATACGCATATTACAATGTAGGGATGGTATTAACTCTTAAAAAAGAAACCAAAAAACCAGCACCACAATTCTAAATTATTTTTATTTCAGACGGAAAAAAAGCCTTGATACCCGGATGTACGCCACCTAAGTTTGAAAAGTCATTTAGGTACATTCAAAGCTCGTTCAGGTGAAGTGGTCTGATAAAAATGAAAATACGAAGTTCTCTCAAAAACAACTTAAAAGAGCAACATTTTCAAAGCCTTAGTTCAGTGTTCTGATTCTGTTTAGACCATGTCAGAGAACCCAAAGTTTGAGACAGTTTTCTGTTTAAAACCTGGGGAAATCCCCATTTCCATAAATAACTATAAAACACCCACAAGACAGCAAGTTAAAAACAAAGGTAAAAATGATATAAAAAATACTAATGTCTCAATCCAAGGAACTTTCTGTTAACTCTATCTAAAACACTTCTAGTTACAGTAATACTGGAACCATTATAACAAATGTAGCAAATCATTTCCCGCTTAGGCGATGTACACCAATTAAGTAATTATAGCATATACCTTTACATATGTAATAAGGTCCTTCGTAATTTGTTTTTGTTGGTCTTGGACGTATTTTTTTCCATGATTTATCTTCAACATTCTTTATCCTACCAATTAAAATATCTTTCTTACATTTATGATCTATATTAGCATGGTAAGTGAAATCCATTAACTTAGGGCCTGAAAAAGATGTAAAAAGGATTGCTCATATGCACAAAAAGTATCATTTCATTTTACAGGCACATTTATAAGCAGATGTGAGCAGATGGATTATGATTATTAAATTCCCATTAAAAAATCCCATCTTCATAACCCCCAAATGTAAACAAGCTATGGCAGTAACTTTTGCCTTTCGTGCTGTTTGTCAGACAAAACAAAGATCAGGACAAAACACCAGTCTTCCCAAAACATAACCCTTATTTAACTATTAGCATAGGAGTTTTGACGGCTTTTAAAGGTAAAGAACGCATTTAAATAAGCAACTAAGAAAGAAAATTAACTTGGGTCGAGTTTAGAATAAATTGTGTTCGTATCACTTGACTTAGGGGTAAAGATATGAAATAATCCAACAGAAAGTACTTTAATTTTCACAAACATTATGGTCAGGTAAATATTCTATTCCATATGATTCTATACATAAAATTTTATCAAAGGAGAGCAGCGGCCTATCCTATTAGACTCCAAAGGTCCCTAATCAATAACTGCTGCTTCTTTAGAAAGAACTCAGAGATTGAAGAATCACAAGGGCTGGTGTTTCCACAGGTATCTACAAATTCCTAAGAACTCTCAGGTTACTGACTGCTTTAATCCTGTCTGCTCCTTTGTTTGGTCCTGACCTGATTTTACGAAACAGATCTGGCAAGCTTGTCTCAGTTCATGGGTTCCTTCAAGGGGATGTCTTGGGGTCACTGAAGAAGGTGGTTTAGTTACTGCACTTCCAAAAAAGTTTCCGAAGTCATTCCTAGGGTGACTTGACATTCCCAGGAAACTCTCAGAAGCAAACAAACTGCCTGGTCCATTCATCTGCAAGAAGAATTAAGAAAACAAAAAACAAAAAACAAAAAAAACAAAAAACAGCCAACAAATATTGCACTATCACTAAAGAAGGAAACAGATGCATCTGAAAAATAAGACATTCTGCACAGACTGAAGTTGGGACTATTCTGTCCTTACTGCGTTTCTATTTAAAAACCATTTCCTTCTACATTTTCCTCTTTTGGGTCTCTAGGCCCCTCCCCCACTTTTTTGGATGCTCTATGAGTTGTTATAAGTGACGGGTAGTTGTTCTGCTTCATCAGCCAACACGTTTTTCACGCCCTGATTTTGTATTTCCTTGTCGTTCAAGCTGTGCTAAAGCCTCTTACACTGCCTGCGACTGTGATTAATTTGCTATGACAGATCCAGCCTTAAACACAAAGCATTTATTACTGGATGTTCCAGAAGAGTCTTATTTTAGCACTCTTTCCCACAGCACACACAAAACTTCAGGGAGATTGGTCACGTTCATTCAAATAACTCAGTTACTTAAGTAAAAGACCTATTTGCAATTTAAGCGACGTATTTACAAAAGAGGAAGTGGCACTTACAAGTAAAAGGGAAGAATTACTGTTGTTAAGCGGTGTTCCCTCTCTAGAAGTTGAGGTGGACAGATCTAAAATAATAAAAAAACTTCAACAGACCTTTTCATTCTAATCATGTAATAAGAACATCAGGGCTTAGTAGCTAACTGTGGCTTCCCACGTTATTTTCCCATCCCAATTCCAAGAAGCTTTCTTGCTCATGATTGACACCAAAGAGGGCTATGGAGTCTTTCCTTTCCTCTAGAAACCAAGGGCATAAATAACCCTTAGACAAACAAATTTAGATAAAAAGTGATTTTCAGAGACATAAGCTAAGGCAGGGCCTACCAAGTGGGACTGTTAAAAAGACTAAGAAAATAATTCGTATTCAAAATGGGAAAGGAGCCTCTCCTTTTGAAAATAATGAAGCAGGAATTCATCATAACATTAAGAAAATCAATAAAGTTCAATTACTTTCTTTTTCTTAGTCTACCACTCAGTTACCTTCTCTCTGCCCTTCTGTCTCCCACAAATTTTAGTTTCTTCAGTTGTCAATCTTTAAATCAATTATTTTGATTTTTATCCCTTTAACCATAACAAAGCCTCACCCAAATATGAAGATTTTTATTGTTATTGTTTAAAGTATATATTAAGCCTAGGATTACAGAAACAGGAGTCAGGCCAAAACCTCAGCAATCCCTTGCAAAACTAAGGCACCAGGCATACTTTGCTGAGCTCAATGGATGAAGCCTAAAATAGATGGACCTATTATCATTTTAAACACTGATTTTAAATTAGTCTTAACTAAGTATTTGCCTAGTTCAGAATTTAAAAGGATAACCTGTCTTTAAGACCCTTTAGATGGGGTATCCCTTTTTTAGAGAACACATTAAAAGTCATTTCACCCCCCAAAACAATAGACACCCAGCTTAACAAACTATCCTACAAAAAAAAAACCAGTGCCACATACATTCCTACTCTCAGGGCTTTGATTCTTGATCTCCACAATGGCACAGTTAAGTCCAGGTGAATTTAAAACAGGAGGGTTTAGATTTTAGACCTACAATGTATTTTCAGCTACAATAAAAATAATTCAAGTACCAACTATCTGGAGTCAGTTAAACAACAGTCAAACCAAACTGTCTTTTTTAGAAAATGAACTGTAACTGTTTATATAAGTGGCTCGAGTCTTACCTCGTTTGGATTCGCTCATTGAAAATGAATTTAGAGAAGAACAGAAATCTTCTAAGGATGAAGTCAAAGGCGGATACAGCTCCGAGAAGGAGGGTGCAGGCGCGTACCTCGCACCGATGGGCAAGGCGCCCAAAAGAGACGCTGAGAAGGGGATGCTCGGAGCGACGCTGGCTGTTGGGAGGGGGCCTCTGACTAAGGCTGATGGCTGGAGAGGAAACAAGACCGGATTAAAGTCCATGAAACTCAGTTCCAAGCGGGCCAAACTGCTTTTAATATCAGCGTATAAAAACGATTTACTTCACTGGGTGATTTTGTTACATAACAAAGTTGAAATCAGTATCAAGACTCAGTGGCAGAATCCAAGCTACAGAGCTGATTTCTTCTCAAGCCTACTTTTTAAAAAGGATGGAGATGTGATGTCTAATATTGCTGTCATCCAAATAAGACGTTCATGGTTCATTTTCAAAACTTCCTTAGGATTCCCTACGTGAGAGCTGGCTTCATCAAAGAGGAACTGTGAGGATGTGTGTGGGGCTGGAGTGGAAGGAAGGGTCCTGAAGAGAAGGGAGCTGGAGCAGCCTGGAAAAGTGGGGACCATCTTTCTGGAGATGTGAATGTACAACCTCACAAGAACAAATGGAACACTACCTTGCCCCTCCCCCACACAGCGAGGATTTTTGGAGAGCTTCCATGTGCCTTATACTATGATAAATCATATACCATCTATTTAATCCTCCTAACCCTCTGAGATGTATCCTACTAGGGCTGCCACGGTACAGATGAGAAAACAGAGGGACTGAAAGGTGAAATAACCTGCCCAAGATCAAAGTGGTAGGAACCAACCCCCCATCTGTCTGCCTTTTACATCTTCTCTCTGTCAGCTCCACAGGGACATCGCTGGTTTCACCAACCCTGGAAACCAGCTCTGAGTTTCCCCCCCCATCATCATCCTACTGCTGCCACTATTTTAATATACTTCATGGCAGGAGTCAGTGAACTTTTCTATAAAGGGCTGGATATTAATATTGTAGGCTTTGTGGACTACACGGTCTCTGTTACAACTAGTCAACTCTGTTACTACAGTGTCATGAAATATTTTCATGTGTCTTCAAATATTATTATTATTTTTTTTTCTTTCAACCATGTAAAAATCTAAAAGCCATTCTTAGTCCGTGGGCCATACAAAACAGGCAGCAGGCCAGATCAGGCCTGTGGACCAAAGTCTGCTGACACTTGCTTTATGATACATGGTTACAGGAGAATTATCCTTAAGGAATGAGAAGTCCTTAATCCATGAATTCATTTTGCCTTACATGTCAAATGCCTATTCTTTGTCAGAAAGTTAAATTTACCGTTCCTACCGTTCCTAAATTCCTAGCATGCTTCCCTTTTTTATTTAAAGAAATGACCAAATTAACCAGTTACCACTGGAAAATGACAAAAGTAATTTTCAAGAAACCCAAAGCTTACTCTATAGTCAATACTAAAAATATCTAGCAGGTTATACTACGATTAAAAAAAAAAAAAAAAGCCTGCCTTCAGAAGAAAGGAGTCACACTGAAATTTACCATAACAGTTTCATTAGTTTCAGGTGCAGAATCAAGGAGGTCATCTATTTCATCTCCAAGGACCATATCTCCATCATCTAAAAATGCTTCCGGCATACTGTAGGGGATCTTTCCTCCATTTGCCAACACTGTCGATGGCAGAGACTCTTCCACTTGCAGTGGCAAAATAGAAGTTAAGGGCATAATGGGAACTGAGGCCAGCTCATTTCCAACTTGGTGAGAAAAACTGGATGCAGGTATAGAAACAACAGGAACAGCTTCTTGCCTCGGAGTTAATAAATCTGTAACGTGGATGGACATGTACTCACTTATTTTCAGTGTATCTATGTAATACTAGTGTTAATAGACAACAACAGAAAAAATGAAGAGCTAGGTGAAAATATGAAAGCAATTATAAAAATAAATAGATACAACAGTGAAAGCAATTCAAATAAAAGAGTACAAGTAATCCTAAAAATAATTTGTTTTGCACAGGAATAGATATATTGACTTGTGAAAACTTCTCCTTCTTTCTCAAAACTCCTAGGCCCCTTTTGGATGGAGCTACTAGAGGGTGGTGAAGCCACAGCGGGTATCGAACGACTGCTCACTGACATCCAGTACTGTCACTCACTCACTGGCACATCCAGAGGCACAGAGGTGGTTTCTGAAGTTACTCTTGTTTTAATACTAATAACCACACAGCAATCTTATTTGACAACACTATAATGTACATAACGTCTAAGGCTGGCACTTTTCAGATTAAGAGGATGTGTGTGAAAACGTACCTGGCTCAATATCTTCCACAGAACAGTTCAAAGCCTAGAAATTAAACCAAATAATAGATCATAGTATTTTCAGGACTCTAAACCATAAAGCAAGCTATAAAACTCACTCTAAGAGAGCAATGCAGGTTCTCACATTTGACTTCCTTCCAATTAAGACAGAAATAAACAAAACATGTAAACCTTTGTAATACATGGCGTTAAACGGTGCTGGCCTACTGGCACTTGCTTCTTGTGGCCCAGTATTTCTCAAAGGATAGTCAGGAGGCTTCTAGTTCCAGAGGGACTAGTCTAGCCACCACTCTCTCCCCAACTCACAGTGGCATAGTCGCAGCTCTAAGAACACTTACCTTTAAAAAACAACTTGTTAATTATGTTTAACCCAATGACTCCTAAAATTAGTATGTGGCCCTGACCCACTTTTTCTAATAAAACCTAACATCTATTAAAATCCTGTAAAATGCTCCATTGGCCTTCAGGAAATGCTGATGGAGAGTAACAGATATTACTTGAGTTGTTTGTTTTCTTTTTCTAGGGCAGGAAGCTCTGGCCACTTTTGCGTTTGAGGAATAAAAAGGTCTCAAAATAGACACAAACCAAAAATATTAGAAACAAAACTACTAATGCTTCTATCTTTTCTTCTTTTTTTTTTTTATTACGATTCTTACAAGAGTAATAACCTTACCTTTGTAGCCCCATCCCCAGGAACTGTTTTTAGTGAGAGCTGAAAGAAAATTAAGAAGCTAATTTAAAACCAGAACTGACTCCAAGCTACAAAACAAAACAAAAAAATACCTTATGGAGAGAACTCCACCTTACCTCAGTTCTAACATATGCTTTTCTTATTTTAAATCCCAATTTCTGAGCTAGTTCTTGAGTTAGTTTTATTACATGTTCATCCTGAAAAAAGTGAGAATATATGATTAGTGGAGGGCTATATTTACTAACTGTAAGGACGAAGAGGCAAAACAGTTCTAACTTATACTCTGTCAAGACACTTGTTTTATGGGCAATTATTCCCAACTGCAGCAGGTGGGTGGCTGGCTGGAAGATGTAACTTGTTAAGGCCATTTCTCTACACAGAATCAATAAAATGGTTATGATGTAAATGAATGAACTAAAACATGAATTCCATACCTGAGGCACTGCCAAGGAGCACTTTGCCACAGCGTCATAAGCCTCTTTGTACCTTCCTAAATCACTTAGAGCCTTAGATTTCCGATAGAGAGCTTTGCAGTTACTGGCATTTAAACTGAGGACTGTATCACAGTCTTCTAATACTTTATCATGGAAACCCTGGTGAGGAAGACCAAATAAAGTTAGCAATCAAACAGTTCACGTCTTGTGATGATGTCTCCTTGCAAATGGAAACAAATTCAGACTCTTCCTTTAAATTGAAAGTTAGTGGTATTATTTGTCTTTTGAAAAATTATTTTCATTATGAAATTTCAAATACACAAAAGTAGAAGGAATATCGTGGCTACCCATGTAACCACCACCCAGACATCTGGCCATAAAATACCCCAGATCTTCGAGAAATAAAACTTTCCAGGTATGGCTGAGGCCCCCATGTGTCACTCGCCTGTCCTATTTTCCTCCCAGTTGTAGCTACCCCCTTTTTGGAGCTCATTAAAATGTTAAATGGAAATGTAACTCCCAAGCAGCTAGTTGAGGAGGAATATACTATAGAAAACAAATCATCAATGAATGCTTGTTAGCAAAGGACTAGGTGACAACATGGATACTTTTCTTAAATTCATGGTTAAATTTTACTGAATGTCTATAGTGAAAATTATAAGCACATCAAAATATTGCTTTCTAAGTTCAGACATGTGAAGAGCTTGTGTTAATTCTTTTGAAGGCTAACTACTGTTTTGTGCTATAAAAAAAAAAGCTCCTAAGAGAATCTTGACTAAGAAGCAAACTGTCAGCAGAGATACCTGATGGGTACCCTGTACCCATCTGTGAACACCTGTATCTTCCTAGGCTGATTTTTTTATGAGCAGACACCCCCCCACCAAAAGCCATACTCAAAAGGGAATCTCCAAGGACCAGTATCTAAGAAACAAATTATTTTTAAATCCCTAAGCATTTGGCCAAAGCTGGTTTTTCAAAGCTTGAGGCCACTCTAAAAGCAGTTAATACATCTTTCTTATAAACTGAAACTAGGAAACTGACTTTCACCAGTATACTATGTTATTGAAAACCTTTTTTCTCTCTAGAAACATTGCTTTAAAAATCACACCTCGGGCTTCCCTGGTGGCACAGTGGTTGAGAGTCCACCTGTCGATGCAGGGGACACGGGTTCATGCCCCGGTCCAGGAAGATCCCACATACCACGGAGTGGCTGGGCCCGTGAGCCATGGCTGCTGAGCCTGTGCGTCCGGAGCCTGTGCTCCGCAACGGGAGAGGCCACAACAGTGAGACGCCCGCGTACCGCCAAAAAAAAAAAACAACAACAAAAAACCCACAACTCACCATATTAGAATAGCAAGCAATACGATTTATATATAGTTTTTCAATGATTTCTTTAGGGATTAAAATTTCTTCAGACTTTGCATAATCAGCTATACTCAAAGCTTCTGAATATTGGCTCATAGAGTTGTTCCAATCACGTTCCCGATAAACATCATTTCCTTCGTTAAAAAGATTTCTCACAAGAGCACGTAAATATACCTAAGAAAAAGAAAGTTACCACTTGAAACCCTTAAAGGAACAAGTCAGAGTGTAAGCAAATTTTAATTTTCGTATCTAAAACTTCAGAGGAAATAATTTGACAGAGCAAGAAGCACTGTTGTAAGAAATGATCAAATCCAGGCCAAGTCATTGCTATTTCAGCTAGTGTTTCATCTTGCTTGCTTTTTCCAAGAAAAAATTCAATGTCTCATTATTAAGAGAAGTGCTGCAAAAGCACCTTGTCAATATTTGCTGACATTGCCAACTCTGTGCCTGGGTTAAATTCCTACAAGTGGAACGAGGATTTTAAGGCTTCTGACTAGTATTTCTAAATTGTCTTCCAAAAAGGCAACAACAATGAATACTTATAGCGGCTTGCTTCAGAGCACCTCCACCAACACGTGTGCACACGTGCGTGAGCATGCACACATAAAATCTACACATTTCTAGGTGAGAAACGGTATCCTTTTTTATTTGCGTATCTGATTACCAGCGAGGTTGAACTTCTCCACATTTTTATGGACCATTTGTGTTTCTTCTTTTGTAAATGTTCCGGTCATTTACTGATTTATGGGGAGGGGATGGCAAACCTTTTTCTTACTGTGTAAGTATACACACTCTTCTGGTGGGGGCAGATGTTCTTACGTCTCCTTCAGGACTTCTATCATTGCTTTAAGATTTTAAAAGTCCTTTCCTATCAAAGTCCTATTCAGCTCTTCTTTGTCTCATTTTACGAATTCACGTCTAAGCTGATAAAAGTAATAAAGAAAACTGTCCAGATCAACCTTTAACAGCTGAGGTGACTTGAGAGACAGGCCGTTTCACCTCCCTGGACCCCAACTGCACGTTTGTAAAGTGAAAGGATTGCTCCATGTGATTGCTAGTCCTCATACTTTACAGTTCTACGTCTGTTTGGAGAAAAGGAAGGAAGGAAGGGAGAGACTGAAATGAACGGAGAGGGAGGGAGGGAGGCAGAGAGAAAGGAGTGACATTCAGTAGCACCAAAACCCACAGAGATGCAAAGCCACAGGGGAACTAACAGTCTGCAGAACTGAGGGCCTTTGGTCCAAGACCCAGTCAGCTGGGCTTTCTCTCTAACTAACTAGATTCCTCTCTAGCTCTTTCCCCTAAATATCCAGTTACCTCTTTACTTCTGTTACAACTTCTCTTCTAAGGAAGAACAGAAGATACTCTGCACTCTCCCTCTCAGCATATTCTGTCCCCCTCATTTTCGATGAAATGAAAGCCTAAATGTAATTGTCAAGGGGCTCAAAAGAAATTAATTCAAAACTACACTAATAGAGAAAAGAAAAAATAGGACAACTGTCCAAGTACGCCGGAAAAAAACAACGTTGTCTTATATACACACGGGTCAGCAAACTTTTTCTGTAAAGGCCCAGATAGTAGGGATTTGAGGCTTTGTGAGCCATAAGGTCTCTGTCTCAACCACCATGTCGTGAAAGCAGCCACAGATAACACATTGACAAATGGGTGTGGCTGTGTTCCAATAAAACTTTATTTATGAAACAGACAGGGGGCCACATCTGAGTTTGCCAACCCAGGCTACATGTGGCAGTTCACAGGCTACTTGTGGAGTTCTCAAGCAGACCTTCCCTGAGTCCTTACCGCATACTGTTCCTGTGTTCCTGGATACGACAGCGGTGACCTAAGAAGAAGAAACAAATCAATTCTGATGATCAGGTTCTTATCAGGATTTGTTCACCCAGGAGTCATCTTAAAACTGAGGTTCTCGGGCTTCCCTGGTGGCGCAGTGGTTGAGAGTCCGCCTGCCGATGCAGGGGACACGGGTTCGTGCCCCGGTCCGGGAAGATCCCACATGCCGCGGAGTGGCTGGGCCCGTGAGCCGTGGCCGCTGAGCCTGCGCGTCCAGAGCCTGTGCTCCGCAACGGGAGAGGCCACAACAGTGAGAGGCCCGCATACCACAAAATAAACAAACAAACAAACAAAAAAACTGAGGTTCTCATGAGCTCACCACTGGTTCAAAGCACATTTTAAACCTACTTCTCCTTTATGACCATTATTCACATATAACCGTAGTCATGAAAAAAAAATCTAAAACTATTCCTTTGTATTTTCTTAAGTATAACATTTTCCCTGCAAATCTACTCCTAATTAAAGACAGCCTAATTCTTCAAATGCCAAAAAAGTTTTAAAATAGCATAGAACCACTAGTACTATTTGATTCAATTTACTATAGAACAGAGGGGAAGAATGTCCCCTTCCCAGGAGGGACAAAGAGGCCTTTCTGCCTGGACATGGCCACCCGGGCTGTGGTCCTGTCACTGACGTGCTTCATGAAGGCCAGTTAGAGACCGAGCTTCTTAACAGAAAGAGTGTGATCACAAAAGCCCTGTGTGCTGACAGATGTTGATTTTCACTCATCAGAACTGTTCTTATGAGATTAGGTTCAAATTCCTCAGTCTAACATTTTAGAGGATACTTAAGGATTTCAGCCCTAAAAATCAGCGACAGCAAGATCCAGTTCCGAACACAAAGAAATCAATGTCCAAGAGCAGAAAATACTGCTGGAACAAAAATATCTAATTTCTAACCCAAAAGAACAGGACTTCTGAAACATAACTAAAGGTTTCCTAATCCCTGCTACGTGCAGAGCCACACCAAAAGGTGACGAGAACATGAGGCACGCAATGAGCCCTTACTGTATAAACTGTAGTCCTTCCTTAATGTTCTGCTGCCTTTTTCTTCTCTCCTCGGACACACTGGACATGTTATCCCACACATCCACTTTCTAAAGGAGAAATCTGGAAAGAAACAGGCAAGAAATTACACAAGGCACGGGGCTCCTGGACCCCAGTTAAAACACCCATAATCTAGGTCTTGTCGCACGATTAGCTGTGGACACGTCCATCTCCACCGCCTTGACTAGGGTCCTGGACGCCGAGGACACCACCTGAGTTGTGTCTGTGGTCCCCACCGTCTCGTGCGCCGCGAGCAGAGGGCTTCCACACTCTGCTCTCTCCACTTAACAGCCGCGCAGACGCTGTAGGCCCCTCCTGAACAATCCCCACGCTAAAGTCATCTCTCTCTCCCCATTTCACCTTCCTTCCTTCGACGACAGGTTTTGTTCCCAGTCTGTCTCTACGCACACGGAAGCAGCCACGAGAACAGTCCTGGCCTTGTTTTGCTTCTGGAAGCTTTCCAGAAGCAAAATGGTTTCACGTCCGCTTGCCTCTGAGGGGTTTTGACTTCCTTGTGAGCACAGTCTAAACATTATCTGTGTTTTTTGAAACAATCCTTCTTCGTACAACTGATAGAATAAGGATCTAAGTGAAGTTACTTTAATTGGAATTTTCTGGAAGGTAAGGGTTTACCTTCGATGTAACACTGGCAAATGTCCACACTGTGAGTATTTAACCTGACTAGTCGACGTTCATTAAGCAGTTCTCAGAAAGCAACGGGAGAACCACAGAGAAGAGATCTCGGATAAAACATTGTCTCCCAATGTCCTAAACTAGGGTTTCTCAACCTCAGCCATTCAGGCCAAATAGTTCTCTGGTACGGAGGGCTGTCCTGTGCCCTGCAGGATGCTGACAGCATCCTGGCCTCTACCCACTGGATGCCAGTGGAGGAGGTAGAGCACCTCCTCCCCTCAGTTGTGACAAACTAGTGTCTCCAGATATTGTTAAATGTCCCTTGGCGGGGGTGGGGAGGGGCTGGGGGGTCCACACAGTCACTCCTGGATGAGGACTACTGAGAGCTAATGCTGAGAGGACATCGTGTCACATAAACCATGTACTTGGACCCACGTGACAGGGAAATGGCACCCATGTTTCAAGTACGGAGCTGAAATGTTTTCGTTTCATTATTGCTTACCATTTGTAAGCAAGTTTTATTTTTAAGTCTACCTTTTTTCAAAGTGTAGAGTGGGAAGGGAGGCTGGAATACCCTGGAGGCTCATAACTGGTGCTAATACTTTTTGTCCTTTATTTTTTCTCCTTCCAGTTTTATTGAGATTATCATTGAAATACAGCACTGTATAAGCTTAAGGTGTAAAACATAATGATTTGACTTACATACATCATGAAATGATGACCATAATAGGTTTAGTGAACATCCATCTTCTCATATAAATACAAAATTAAAGAAATAGAAAAAAAAATTTTTTCCCTTGTGATGAGAACTCATCTACTCTCTCAACAACTTTCATATATATCAACAGTGTTAATTATATTTATCACATGGTACATTATAACCCTAGCACTTGTTTATCTGATAACTAGAAGTTTGTAGCTTTTGCTTTTTGTCTTTTAAATATTTGTCAGTTCTAAATATTTTGATCTTGTATCTAAAAGTTGGTTACTTTACTGAAGTATTACTGTTTACATGTGTACCTGGTATTTGCCTTAAAATACTGTGTTTGAAATTATCCAGAATTAAAAGTTTAAAAAGCCCATTATACTGAAGTAAAACAGCATTGTTTCTGGAATTTGTTTTTAAGATAGTCTAGCTTAAAGGGGGGTAAATGGGTGAGCATGAAACAAGAGTAGCAAAAACATGGGACACTGCTCCAGCTGGATGAGGGGAGGGTATGTGGGGTTCATTCTTCTACTTGAACATGTCTGGCCATTTCCATAATAAAAAATTGTTTAATTCATACGTATGAATATTTACAAGGTTCTTTAAAGAGGCACTATTTCTAAGAGAAAAAAGATGGGAAATTAACTCAATGCCTGTCAAAAAGGAAATGGTTGAATAAACTGTGCTGGAGGGAAAAAAAGGCAAAGTGCAAGTGTCCACAGTAAGACCCTGTTCTGTTATTTTAAAAGGGGGAATGGGTATATGTTCATATTTGTTTGTGTATACACAAAATAGCTCCAGATGGGATCACAGAAAGCTACAGCAGTGAGAGAAACCCAGGGGTTCAGGGAAAGGGGTGGGACAGTGTCTTTTCACTGCAAACCTTTAAAACTTTTTTTTTTTTTTTAACCTTGTAAACAAATGATCTCTGGGAAAAGAAATAAAGTATTAAAAGAAGTCTACAGGCCCTCCCTGGTGGTGCAGTGATTGAGAATTTGCCTGCTAATGCAGGGGACACAGGTTTGAGCCCTGGTCTGGGAAGATCCCACATGCCGCGGAGCAACTGGGCCCATGAGACACAACTACTGAGCCTGTGCGTCTGGAGCCTGTGCTCCGCAACAAGAGAGGATGCGATAGTGAGAGGCCCGCGCACCGCGATGAAGAGTGGTCCCTGCTTGCCACAACTAGAGAAAGCCCTCGCACAGAAACGAAGACCCAACGCAGCCAAAAATATAAATAAACAAATGTGGGGTTTAAAAAAAAAAAAGAATATTAAAAAAAAAAAAAAGAACTCTACGTAGCTTCTGAGCCCTTCCTTAGAAAGATGACTTACCGGGTCACCCAGCCTTTTTCTTCCATTTTACTTAAAACAGAGTCAGAACCTTAGAACTCAAAGGCACCCAGAGCTGCACTTGGGGGTCCAGGGCGGTCAGGCCAGAGGGACTGGGAGAAAAGAAGTGAAGCCAAAGACAAGAAGCATCCCCTCTCCTTCCGTGAGGGACACATGTCTCCCAACCCCTGTCTGGTGGGGTGGGGAATCAGTTTGAGGTTCACTCAAAAAGTAAATCTGTTGGCTCAGAAGGAACTCCGGGGTAACGATAATCCGCCAAGTTAAGAGCCTTAGAGCTATTCCCCCAGAAAGTGCTCGAAAAGCCTTGAACCTTGCCCTCTTAAGGACAAAGGGCAGGTGGAAGAGAGCTGACAACTCAAGCAAGTGATTAAGAGAAAATAAGACACAGATTCTTAGCAGCATGAAATACCATGCCTCCTTTAAATGTTTAAAGATTTGAGGACATAACATCAGGTGATGTCTAAACATAATATGGCAGGGCATTTCATGTTCTGTAGATTTCCCCCCTAAATTTTATTATGAAGAATTTTACACACAAATTTTTTTTACAATGAACAACATATATCTCTATACTACCTATATCCTACAATCAATATTTTGCTATATTTATTACATCTGCCCACACTTCCGTCCATCTACCAACCCAATTTTGGTAAACTGCAAACTGAGTAGCAGACATCAATTATAATTTACCACTAAACACTTCAGCATACATATCATTACCTGGGGTTCCACATTTATTTACAGTTTTTTAAGGTAAAATGCACACAATTTAAGGCAACTTTTAACAAACTATACACTCATGTAACCCAGACCCCGGTGGTGAGACACACCATCACTGTCACTCCAGAAAGTTCCCCCAGGCCCCTTCTCTAGCCAATCCTTGCCCCACCCCCAGCCCAGGAATCATTGTTCTGATTTTTTTCCACCATACATTAGTTTTACCTGTGAAATAAAGCCTCCCCACCCCCCATCTCATTTTAAAAGAAAACAATAAAGGCTTTATATACCATCTTATTTTCAGATCCAGTCAACAAAATCTGGCCTCAGTTTTCAAGTGAGAAAGTATTTGATAAAGTTAATCCAACAATCACTTTCCTTCTTCAAACTCAGCAGCACATGACAGGTGTCCACTGTCTCCTCAAAACAGGGGCTTCATCTCCAGCTGACCTCTAAACGTGAGGGCCCTGGGGTGTCATCAGACCCCCCTCCCCCAGGCACCCTCTCCCCTCAGGGACCTCCTGCTCTGCCCAGATGTTAAATACACTCATCTAGGGTCCGACAACTCCCGACATCTGTCCCCTGGCAGAGCTTGCTAGATACCCTCTACCTGGTAGTTCTACTTGGGTGTCCAGACATCATACACTGTTCGGAGAGCAGGAGTTTAAATATTATGACAGTGAAAAGGAATGTCGCCTTCCCAACCCTGTCATTCAACCATCCATTTGCCCTGTGAAGGCAATCAGTCAATACCATTGTCACCAATCTGTTTTTGTGTCCTGACAAAGACACTGTGTGAACCAAGCTGTATCTTGATTGTAATGGTAGTTACATGAATCTATACATGGGATAAAACTGCATAGATACACACACACACACACACACACACACAGGCGCGCGCGCGCACATACACACACGAGTCAATGTAAAACTGAGTCAGGTCTGTAGTCTGGTTAACAGTATTATGTGAATGTCACTTTCCTGACGTTGCTATTGCACTACGGTTAGGTAAGATGGCACCACTGGGGGAAGCAGATGAAGGGTTCATGGGATTCTATATACGACTTTTGCAATTTCCTGTGAGTCTATAATTATTTCAAAATAAAAAGTTAAAAATATCCTGTGCATACGTTATTTTTTATACAAACTGGGGCTCCTAACGCGTTCTGCACCTTGCTTTTCTCGATTGGTACCTCGTATCTTAAAGGTCAGTCCATATCAGCACGTATCAAGCTGCATTACCTTTAACAGCCGTGCAATGTGCTCCGTGATATGGCTGCCCCATAACATCACCAGCCCCCTAGTCACAGACATTCCGGTTGTTTCCAATCTTTAAAAGTTCACCAGGTACACAGAACATTTCATACATGCATATCCTCAAAGAATTTCCGTAGGAGGAAGGGTATGTACATTTCTTTATTTTGCCAGCTACTGCCAAGCTTTACCAGATGACCCTACCCACCACCAGTGCACGAGGGTTCCTATTTTACCCCTTCACCAAGAAATTATCAGATGTTTCCATCACTGTCAGGGAGACGAGAAACAGTGTGACAACTGTGGTTGGGGTCCTGCTTGTTCTAGTCTATCATTAGTGAGGCCGAACACCTCCTCAGATTTAAGAGCTGTTTGCACTTCCTTTTCCATGAACTGTTTCATTTCCTTCACCCATTTTTCTTCCAGGTTGGGCTTTTCTTACTTATGGAAGTTCTTTATGTGTTGAGGAAAGCAGTCCTTTGTGATGTTATTATTATTTTCTCCAATGTGATGTCAATCTTTTGACATTGGTTATGGTAATATATATATACATTTTTGGCTGCATTGGGTCTTTGCTGCTGCACACAGGCTTTCTCTAGTTGCAGCAAGCAGGGGCTACTCTTCATTGTGGTGCGCGGGCTTCTCACTGCGGTGGCTTCTCTTGCTGCGGAGCACGGGCTCTAGGTGCGCGGGCTTCAGTAGTTGTGTCACGTGGGCTCAGCAGTTGTGGCTCACGGGCTCTAGAGCGCAGGCTCAGTAGTTGTGGTGCACGGGCTTAGCTGCTCCGCAGCATGTGGGATCTTCCCCGATCAGGGATGGAACCCGTATCCCCTGCATTGGCAGGAGGATTCTTAACCACTGCGCCACCAGGGAAGTCCCAGTTTTGGTACTTTTTGATAGCAAAAGTTTTATTTTTAAGTAGCTGAGTTTATCAATACTTATTTTTATGGCTTCTGGATTTTGACATACTCAGAAATGCCTGCACCACTCTGAGATCATAAAATAATTCTCCACGTTTTCTTCTACTATTCTCACTGTTCCATTAAAAAATTTTTTTTCATAAACTGGATATGTGTGTGTGTGTGTGTGTGTGTGTGTGTGTGTGTGTGTATGTATTTCCCTCCCAGATAGCTACCAGTTGCCCAAACACCATTTACAAAAAGGCCTTCTATCCTACACTGATATGCATAAGGCGCATACAAAATTCTGGGTCAGTTTGTGACCTTTACTCACCGTTTTTAACTAGAATGCCCCCTAATCCTATGCCCTCCTCCCAAGACTAACCTTTTGCCCAAACTTACCTTCTTAGCACTAAAACCACCTTCTGGCCAATTGCTCAAACCGGAAACCATTCTCTCACCACATCCAGTCAATCCACCGACAAAGGCTCCATCAGTGATACCGTCAAAATACATGCGGGACACCCCAAATCTGTCAGTTCTCAAGCCTCCTCTGCCACCTCCGCCTGAGCCGCAGGTGGATGTCGAAATACTCTCCTCTCCCACCTCTGCTCTCAGCTCCCTATCCTCTCCACTGTCCCCTCCCCCATGCAGTTCCCACACAAAACTGAAAGGAATGCTCTTTAAAAGCACAAATTGGTTATTGCAGCCCTGCTTAAAATTCTCTGCTGGCGTCCCCTGGGCACCCAGAATCAAATCTAGACTCCTGCCTGTGACGCCGCCCTCACCCAGCCCGTCGCACTGGCCTTCTTCCTGTGGGTTCCTGGGATGAGTCAAGGGCTCTGTGCTTCTGGGACCTCGTGCCTGCTGTTCCCTCTGGCCACGACACTCTCCCCAGATCTGCAAGGGCCTTTCACCCCAGAGTCTTGGCTTCAGTGTCAGCTTTAAAGGCCGTCCCTCCCCCCCAACTCTGTCGCCACACCCCACTCTCACCCCATCATTCCCTTCCAGGGGCCCCCTATCTTTCTTAGTCCTGATCACCTTACACTCTCTGGGTCCAAGTCAATGAAAACTTGAATGAAGAATGAATGAAGTGGCCAAGCGTAAAGACGACGCTCCGTATAAAGTACCTGGTACAGCTGTTCACTCAAGGCAAGCGTGACAAACCAAAGGACGGGGCCAAGAGGATGTGACCAGAGGCCAGCAGGGCCGGCTGAGGTGGACCCCACCTCCTTAGGGAGCAAAGCAGGGAGTAAATCAATAGGGTGGGAATCAACCAGAGACAGTGACAGAGAAAAACCTGAAACCGTAAGCAGCTCAAGGAGTGCGGCGAAGGGTTTCATTCATTGCCAACAGGGGAAAAGCAAGTCAGCCACACCTTCTTCTCCTTAAACAAAAAGGAAAAGAGATGGGGGTGGGAGCTTTGAACAGTAAAAATAAATAAATAAAATATGCCAGAAACTCAGATAGGAATTTCATTCAATTAACTAAACTCTTGCAAGCTGGAACATTTATCACCTTTCTGGAACCAGCTGATTTTAAGTTCCTTACTCACTCTGAAGCTTTACAGGAGCAAAGGTCCCCTGGTTCTCCAGTATAATTCCTTACATATTTATTCCATACTTGTTAGGTGGAACCCATTATAGTGAAGTCCAGTACAAAGCTATCACTAAACCATGAAATGCTAAACTGTGAAATTTTGGCCTTACATGGTAACTTCATAAACTAGCTCCCCTTATCAGAAAACACCAAGGAAACAAAATGACTACAATATCCGGTAGACATGGAAATAATAGCTAACACTGAAGCCTCTTAGTGGACACCGGGTATTGTTCGAAGTTCTTTACACATATTAAATCATCTAATCCTCCTAAGAACCCTGCGAGGTAGGTACTTAAGAGGAAACGGAAGCACAGAGAAGTGGCGCACAGTCCAGGATCACACAGCCTGGAAGTGGCCGAGCCGGCCACGCTGGCTCCGAGCCTGAATTCCTATCCACAGAGCAATTCCGCACCGCGCATGCCAGGAGGTTGAGCACAGCTACGCTGGCCCTGGGCTGGGCTCTGAAAAACACATGCAGCTGCGACAGACAGGTGGGCACGTCAAAGCCACTCGAGAGGAACAGGACAAACACACGCCTCTGCACACGCAGGCACACACAATGACGTGTGCAAGGGACATGATTTAAAGCAACTCAGACAAGCAGAGGGTGTCCACGGTGTGGACACAGAGAGTTAGGATAGCACTCCGGGGCCAGAGCTTTGAATGGAAATATGCTCCGCCCACAACATCACGTGTGTAGATGCAAGGAATAAATATTAAACAGCCTTACTTCCGAGATATCTTCACACAGAACCAGAGAAGGTGACCCAGGGAATGCGGCACAGTGCCTGTATTTTTGCCTAAAAAGGTATTCCTAAGTTTCAAGTGAAAAATTATAATTTCCAGTCTGTATTCAATGCTACCCCCAGACTCAAGCCTGTCATGGTAATGGCATAAACAAACACGCACGCAAAGTAGTTAAAGTTCCTGTCACCCCAGCTTGCAGCAGTGTTCGTGCACTCTGGTAATACTTACAAAAGCGCATGGATATATTACATCCCTCAGTGACCGCAAACCCAGGGAGGGAAACATTATTACAGATGTTCTATCACTTTCTTGGAACACTCAAACTCCTACTGGATACTTTATGAGACAGTTTTCCCCTTTCACTGAAAACAAAACTCCCATGAGGAAGGCTGTGCTAAACGACATCAAGACGGAAATTTCATATTTTTGCCACACTCCCACCCCTGCCCCCGAGCTATCCATTTTGAACTTGCTGTCAGATATAGTAACATGTGCCAGGTGCCCATTATAGGGCCCAGCCCTCCTAAGGCCCAGGGAACATCTCACCTCATACAGGAACCCTGTATGGGAGGAATGAACAAGAAAGATGTGAAATCTTCCAAACAGCTTGCCCAGGGGCGCCCAGTGACACGTCCAGGACTGCAGAGGAGGTATTCTGAAGTGCCAGATTACTCTCCTGCTCCAGACTCAGGTATTCTAATAAAATACAAAGGTTCCACTTCCTTATTTGTGAAACAGAAAAATTTCTGCCTCTCTCTTACTGCATCCATTACCTGGTTCCCAAAGCTTTGAAAGATATGTGAAATTAATAGTAATCGATTAACTAAAAACACATCGTTAAACTCATAATAAAATTAAAAAGCAAATTTCTTGTTGGGGCAAAACCTGGTAAGGACAGGTGGCCTTGTTTCTTTATATCAAAGAAAATTTTCACCTCCACTTAATATGCTTCATGTGTGTATGAATTAAAACAAACGTATTGGGACTTCCCTGGTGGCAGAGTCGTTAAGAATCCACCTGCCAATGCAGGGGACATGGGTTCAAGCCCTGGTCCGGGAAGATCCCACATGCCGCGGAGCAACTAAGCTCGTGCGCCACAACTACTGAGCCTGCGCTCCAGAGCCCGCGAGCCACAACTACTGAGACCGCATGCCTAGAGCCCCGTGCTCCGCAACGAGAGAAGCCATTGCAAGGAGAAGCCCGCACCCTGCAAGGAAGAGTAGCCCCCGCTCCATGCAACTAGAGGAAGCCCGTGTGCAGCAACGAAGACCCAATACAGCCAAAAATAAATTAAAAAAATAAAATTTAAAATAAAAATAAAACAGATGTATTGTCACAAGCATAAACTTTTAAACTTCTGGATTAATGTTTTACTATTTCTTCCCCCTAAAAATACTATCTAAAGTTTTCCTCTTGATTTGTAAACACATCACACTTTGGAGAAAACAAATTTCACTTCCAACCCTAAGATTCCGGAGAAAAAGTATTTTCATTTAAAAACAAACCAAAAAAAACCACCTCAAGATATTATCTGGAAGTCGTCTCCACACATCATACTTTCTCTGGAAAGCCCTTCTAGAGTAACCAAGGCAACAGAATACAGACATATTGTTTCTACCTTGTCCTTTATTGGAATGCTCACAACTTTCCAAAAGTCACTCTCACCATTCCTAAAGTTGAGGATTTATAGGAATTGATTCTCTCCCACTTAACATTGATTTAACCCTCCCAAACTGGCAAGTTTTATAGTTAATCAAAATTAAGAATTAGGGGACAATATGGTTGACAACCACCATATTTATTGGCAAAAACTGACAGCATCTGAGGGCTGGGAAGGGAAAAGAGTGTAGGTCAGGGTATGACAAGCGCCCAAGAAAAAGCCACAGTAACTTGGAGGAAGGCATTTAGGTGGCAGAGGCCCTGAAAATTAACATGCTCTTTGCATCACACACTCAAATATTGAAAATATTCAGCTTTGATAGCTCATGATCTGATTCTGAGACGAATCTTACACAACTATTTCCAGACTACAATACACAGTATACAGACATTTTTTTCAACAAAGAAAGTTCTGTCCACTAATTTAAATTATTCTGCAAATTAGAACAAGATCCTCATTAAGCAATCAGCTCGACAGTTCAGTTGAGGGTGAGAAGGAAGAAGCAGGGGGTTCCTTGACAGGCTAAGAGAGAGGAGGCCACATGCCATCAGAAAAGCAGTTAAAAATAAGCAGATGCCATAGGCTCCCAGCTACCCCTGCCCCCATTCCGATGCTCTGGCTGAACACTGTCCAATAGAAATATAATGCGAGTCATATATCTAATTTTAAATTTTCAAGTAGCCATGTTAAAAAAAAGAGTAAACTGAAACCAGTGACATTAATTTTAATAATATATTTGCATTAACCCAATATGTTGAAAACATTATCATATCAACCTGTACGATTTAAGTAGAAAAAAAATTACGAATGAGGTATTTTACTTTTTTTTCCATACTGTGTTTAAAATCAGGTGTGTCTTTTTCACTGGGAGCGCATCTCCATTGGGTCTAGCCACATTCCAAGAGCTCAAGAGTCCCTTGCTATCAGTGGCCACCTTCCTGGGCAGCTCACATCGCCTTTAGGCAGACCCTTGGTTCTTAAATACCTAACTACATATGCGGGGACGGGGAAAGTACCCGACTCCAGAAAAATTCACCCAATCAGGGTGCAGACACAACCTCTCGGGACCAGCCGGAGCTTTCCAGCTGACCACACCCCTGCAATGACCGTCCCCAACAGGAAATTCACCCTAATGAGACCTGACAGGTCTTCATTCTTTAAGGGTGGGGAAAAGAAACCTAAAGCCCGGCCGTCTCCGTATCCACAATATAAGACAGGAAACCATTCGCCGCGCGTCCTAGACGTGCGCCCCGGGCAAAAAAAAAAAGGGGGGGTGGTGGTGGGGAGTAACCCGAAATAAACGAGCCAAGAGCCCCGCGAGCATCCTTCCCGCCCCCAAACCCAAGGTACTGAATTAGGGGTCCTAGATCACCGAATCAGATACAAAAAATAGGAAAAAAGAATCTTTTTTTTTTTTTTTTTTTAGTTAACCAGGGAGGAGGTATTCTGCCAACGGAAACACATGCTGGGACGGAGGGAGCGGCAGCCCTCTGCACCCCACTTGGCGGAGACGCGCCCCCAGGGTGAGCCCCGCACCGCCCCCAGGGAGGGAGGGGACCGGGACCCGCCCGCCTCCGTCGACTCGCCCGCCGGGCCCGGGCGGCGGCGCGCGCTCGGACCGCCCCTCCGCCGGGGCCGCGCGCCCTTTGTGGCCGAGCCCTCCGCCCCTAGGGCCGCCGCTTCGCCGCGGGGGGCCAAGCGCGCTGCCCCTCCCCCGCCCGGCGTCCGTTACCGACCGCGCGCGAGCACGAGGCGGCGGCGGGCGCGCGCCGGGCGGGGGCGCTGGACGGGGAATCAGGGCGGCGCGCGGGCCAGGCGGGCGGCGGGGCCCAGTGGCGCCCACCTACCTGCGGAGACGGCCGCGCCGACGGGCAGGCAGTGGCGCGCGGTGAGCGGGCAACGGCGGCGGCGGCGGCCTGGGCGCTTGCTTGCAGCTTCCCTTTGCGACCGGTGGTGGCGGTGGCTCCACTGCCCCCGCGCGGCGCCCTCTGGCGGCCGGAGGCCGCGCCCGCCGCTCGGGAGAGGCCGCCATTGGCTACGCCCGCGAGCGTCGGCACCGGGGGCGGTGGCGGCGCCACGTCGGGCCGGGCGGCGGCGACCCTCGGCTCTGGGCTCCGGGGCCGCCCTTGAAGCGGGCGCGCGGTCCCCGCCGGGCTGGGGCCGCGGGGTGGAGCCAATAAAGGGCCAAGCGGTTCCGGGACGCACCCATCCTGAGAACTGATTGGGGCGGAGATGCAATTCAAATTAATGGGCGCCTTGGGTGTTTTTTCTGGGCAGCGGCCCCGGGGCAGAAGAGCAGGGAGTTAGAACAGCGTCTAACATGGAACTGACCTAGTTTCGGGTGTCGGGAGGCCTCCCCTGAGATACTGTTTATTTAGCAAATCCTTATCCGGTACTTCCTACTTTCCTAGTTGTAACTCTGTGGAGCCTCTGGGCAACCATTGTTGTCCCCTTTCCCGCAGATGAGGAAGGGGAGCACGGAGCTCCGCGGCAGCTCTGTGATGGACCCTAGAGGGCCTGGCCCCCTGTCCTTCAGACCCGCCGCCCCCCAAATGCCACCTCATACACCTGTATTTTCAACAACCAGCTGTGCTCGGGGCTCAACAGCGGGCAAGGCAGAGTCCCTGCCCCATAAGGGGATGGGGGGTGGCAGTGGGAACCCACAAGGATGCAAAAAAAAAAAAACAGTTTCGGGCAGTGAAAACCAAGGAGACTAGATCAGGGTAATGAGACCATGATGGGAGGGCTCCACTTAAGGTGGGATGAGTGAGGGCGGGGTGGAGATCTGAGAAGATGACAGCCGTGCAGAGACGGGGAATGTGCTCCAGGAAGAGGGAAGGTCAAGTGCAAAGACCCTGAGGCTGGAGCTTGGTGCCTGGGGAACAGGAGGGGCCTCTTTGGTGGGTGTTTTTGAGGGTAGAAAGGTCTGAGTGACCGAGGGGCCACAATTTGGAATTTGGAGTTTCTTCTGTGTGGTGCTAATGAGTCTGAATTGGGAGTGACACAATGTGATCTACATTTCAGGAAGTTCTCTCTGACTACTGTGCAGAGACTGGGCGGTAGGAGGGACAAGAGATGAAGCCGAGGCTGGGAGACTAGCTGGTGGCTCTGACAGTCGTCTGGCTGACGTAGGTTTACAAACCAGATGTACTAGCTCAGGCCGCTATAACAAAATACCACAGACCTGGAGGCTTAAAGAAGAATTCATTTTCACACCGTTCTGGAGGCTGGAAGTCCAAGATCAGGGTGTTGTGTTGGCAGGGTTGGTTTCTGATAAGAACTCTTTCCTTGGCCTGCAGGTGGCCACCTTCTCACTGTGTCCTCACATGGCCTTTCCTCTGTGCACAAGCATTTCTCTTCCTATAAGGACACCTGTCATTTTGGATTGGGGCTGCACTCGTATGACTCCATGTAACCTTAGTTACCTCCACAAAGGCCCCATCTCCAGATACAGTCACTTTAGTGCTTCGGGTTTCAACATATGAATTTGGAGAGGACACAGTTCAGTCCATAAGACCAGGTAAGCACTGTGACAGAAACATTCAAGGAGAGCTGATAGGAAGTGGCTTTAGGGGAGGCCCTCTGAGGAAGGAGTTCTGCTCATCACTCAGGTCTCAGCTCAGACATCTTCTCTTGGAGAGGCCTTCCCGGACAGCCACCTAAAATTGCCCGTTAACTCAGCACCCTGTTTGGTCATCACTCTCTGGAATGACCTTGTTTAATCATTTGGGTGCTTATTTGTGGTCTTCCTCCACCCCTCCTAGGACAGCAGAGACCCTTCCTGCTTTGTTCTCTATTCCCAGCCCCTAGAATAGTGCCTAGAACTCTATAAACATTTCTCAAATGGATGTCCCTGTGAAACTTGGAGCTAAGATCTGCAGGATGAACAAGAGATAATGAGCTGCAGGGGTGCGTGGAGAGAGAGGAAACATTTTAAGTCAGAAGATGCTGAAAGGCCAGATTGGCTGGATCACAGAGAGCTGGGTAGGGTCCCAGGGAGGTGAGACAGGAGATGAGCAAGGGCCAGGCCCTGAAGGCTACTGTAAAGCTACATGAAGCTGGACATCATTCTGCCAGTACAAGGAAAAACTCTATGGGACTGTATAAGTTTCCTATGGCTGCTGTTACAAATCACCACATACTTAGTGGCTTAAGACAACACATATTTATTATCTTACCTTTCTGGAGGTCTGACGTCTGAAATGGTTCTCACTGGGCTAAAGTCAAGGTACGGGCAGGGCTGGTTCCTTCTGGAAGCTCTAGGAAAGACTCTATTCTCTTGTCTTTCCCAGCTTCTAGGGGCTGCCTGCCTTCCTTGGCTCATGGTCCTTCCATCATCTTCAAAGCCAGAAACGATTGGTCAAGCCTGTCTCAGGCTGCATCTCTCCGATTCAGCTTCTGATGTCACATCTCCTCTGACGCTCCCTCTTTCTTCTTTCCCTTATAAGTACCCTTGTGATTATACTGAGCCCATCCAAATAATCCAGGATGATCTCCATATGTATATATGGAAGAGTTCTTATGAACAGAACATATGTATTCTAAAGAAGAGAAGGCAAACAAGGCCTGTTCTTTTTAGATAGGTTTTGTTTTTGCTAAGGTACGTTGAATTAGTTTGTGATCCCATTCTTCCTACTCACCTTGGATTCTCTACTCCTCTGTAGGTTGTTCTGTCAATTCTTAACTGTTTAAGGAGTCAACATATAAGTCTATCTTTTGTTGCCTTGGTTTTCCTTTCAGCTGGGCACCAAATTAGGAATCTTAGTTTAAGAACCTCATCTCCTAGCACTCATCTGGAAATACGGGAGTGAGTTCTTGGGCCGTGGACATCTCTGGACAGCAGCTCTTGTTACTATCCAGGCAGTAACAGCAGTGGTAGTTCTGTGTCATGTATAAAGTTCCCCAAGATTCTCAGCTGAAGCTGGCATGCACACTTGACAAAAGTGGTTTTTGTTTTATACATTCACATCCTAAGTCCCTGCCAAAGGAAAAATGAAGTGTTTATATCATTATAAACACCATTCTCTCTCATCCAAGCTCCTCCAAATAAACATAAAGTGAATGTTCTAGAATGAATGTTTGTGTCCCCTCTCCCAAATCCATATATTAGAAATCCTAACCCCCAATGTGATGATATTAGGAGATGGGCCTTTGGGAGGTGATTAGGTCTTGAGGGTGGAGCCCTTATAAATGAGATTAGTGCCCTTATAAAAGAGGCACAAAGGAGATGATTTCTCTCCCCATCATGTGAGGACACAAAGAGAAGACAGCCTCCTGCAAGCCAGGAAGAGGGTCTCACCAGACATCAGATCAGCTGGCACCTTGATCTTAGACTTCCCAGCTGTCATATCTGTGAGAAATAAATGTCTCTTGTTTAAGCCACCCAGTCTATGGTATTTTGTGAGAGCAGCAGTTACGAACTAAGACAGTGAACATCTAAGATACAAGCATCTGGTCAGTATGGGGTAGCACAGTGGTGGAAGGAGAGGGACTTTGGAGTTTGGGAAACAAGGGCTAAATCCCAACTTGCTCCTTACCCATCTGGACGGCCCTGGGCCAGTTTCTTACATCTGTCTTGAGCTCATCATCTTTTTTTTCTTTTCTTTCTTTTTTTTTTTTGGCTGTGTTAGGTCTTTGTTGCTGCGCGTGGGCTTTCTCTACTTGCGGCGAGCGGGGGCTACTCTTCCTTGTGGTGCACGGGCTTCTCATTGCCGTGGCTTCTCTCGTTGTGGAGCACGGGCTCTAGGGCGTGTGGGCTTCAGCAGTTGTGGCACACAGGCTTAGTTGCTCCGCAGCATGTGGGATCTTCCCAGACCAGGGATTGAGCCCGTGTCCCATCCCCTGCATTGGCAGGTGTATTCTTAACCACTGCTCCACCAGGGAAGTCCCCACAGCATCTGGGCAGGGTGCACTTGCACCCCACCCCACGCCCAGACACTGTGAGGCATGCTCCCCAGTACCCCTGGGAGCTACTGCATTTGGAGAAACTATTCTTGAGGGGCGTGACGGAAGGGTGAGAGATCTCTTAGGTATCCTGCGGTGGCAAAATGCTTGAGAGTCACTGGCTTAAAAATGGAACCTCAGAGATATACCCACAACTTGAGGCCACTATCATGGTATTATCTACGGAAATGGATTGACCACAGGGCCAACCTCAAATAAGAATGAAAATAAAAACGATCCATTTTCAAATATTACACACCTGCACCAGAAAAGGAAAACCTTCAATTTTATAGCAACTCAGAACACGAAAGGCATGTGTTAAAATATTTGCCAAATGACCCCATGATACTGTGATAAGCCACATGTACTGAATTTTGTCAGCACTCATATGGAAATCTGTTCTGGAACCTACATGTGCAGCATAAAAAAATGTTTATATTATTACATTCCTTCTTGAATAAGCAAGTAAATTGATTAATCACTGCGAATCACCTGGGCTACATTTCTTCCACATTCTGCTTTGATGAAATGCTGAAGTATAAGAAAGATACAAAAATTATTGACTGGATTCTTTTATTTGGGTTTTTAGGGTGTATATGGATTAGGCGTTTGCTTCCTCTCCACTTTCTCTTGGTATTTACCTTGCGTTATTCAGCCTTGAAGATGGCTTGCTAAAACCCCTGCCCATGGGCTGGTTGCATGGACATCAACTTACATGTGTAACTAACTGCAAGCAGGCTCCTAAACATTGTATAAGGCAGGAGAGCCCTAATTATCCAAGGGAAAAAAAAAAGGAGCATATACATAAATAATCGGGGGAATAATGAGATAGACTTTATGTTTTACTTGTCAGCACTTTTTCCAGGAATCCTTTGGAGCTCCCCTCCCCCGCATACTAAGTTTAGTGCCACAATGTATAGCATAGTTCCTTGCTTTTATTTGAGGAGACATATTTGACATTCAGAAAAAGAGTTGATCCAACTCCTAGTCGCTTCTGGGGATAGAGGAGCATGAGAAATCAGGAGTGCTGCCTTCCCAGTAGGAATTCTTTCCAATTTTTTCCCCAACTTCTTTCTGCCCCAAGTTGGGAATACAGGAGTCCCTTTTCCATGCATTCTATCTTCCACTCCATACCTGTTCCCAGCTGGCTTTTCCTCCCCCATCCTCTGATTAATCTTG